>NC_090313.1:31910000-32535000 GCF_039906515.1 Pseudorca crassidens | reverse complement strand
AGGAGCTTCTAAAGCTTGGAGATAGATGCGTCCAATGCAGACGTATATGCATAGTACATTACAAAATGACTTAAAACAGTAAATCAGTATATCCAAGTAAATTGACAGTTAAATCACATTCTTAAGGAATAGCAGTGTTTCTTTCATATGTTTCCAAACCAAATGCTACATGTACCCACAGTCAAACTCATGGGTCTTTGAAGATGCAAACATTCTGAGGACAAATTCACCTTTCATGCAAAAATTCCCAAACCCAGATCATAAACATGCCCTTCATAAATCACCAAATAGTCTCTTCAGTTGTAATACTATACCAATTAAATTGTCAAGAGTTTTTTCTTTTATAGCAATTGATTCAGTATCTTTTAAAGTCCTCAAAGCTGTCAGATCTCTAAAGTTTAAGCTCCAGTAAATAAACTTATGCCTTCCTTTCTATTTAGAAGTTTACAACATAGAATTTCAAGCTCTGACCTGTTGACAAAGTTACCTTCATAGAACGAGATTTTATTACTATGGTAACTTAACAAGATAGAGGTATTAAGAGTAATTTTCCCTAGCACTTTCAGGAGAATTTGCCATTTCTGACTCGAAATCACTGTCTTACATTTAACAAAATGAGAGATTAGATGAATCATTTATTTTTATATTCTTTTACATTCTAGAATAAATGTACAAGTGTATTGAACAGAGCAAGTATCTTCTGGAACATTTTTTGCACCGATGAAAAGTTGTTCCACTACTGTGAGGCTTTGTGCCACCAAGACAGTGAAGATGCCAATCCACTCTGCTTGGCTCAGCAATTGCAACAGGCAAGGAGGAAACTGTGTCAACTGCATGAGAACTTAATTTACTTTGAGCTGATGAATGGCCAAGGGAGATGCCAACGATTGACGGAAGAAAGTGATTCCCACGTCACTGTGAGTCCTAGGGATTCACCTAGAAAGTCACGTGTATAAATATCTTCTAGAGGATAATGCCCCATTGCTCAGTTCCCTGGGACATGGGACACACAGACCTCACTGCAGTTGCCCTCCAAATCTGTGAAACACAGGAGCACAAGCATACAAAGGACAAGATGTCGATTTCTATGTATTATATTTATAGAAGACTCGGTGGAAGGGCTCATGGTGGTATTACCCACCTACTTTTCAAGTCTGTGAAACCCATGACCTGATGCAGGGAAGGTCCCTTCCAATTGCACTACTATCCTCCTGAGGAGATTTTGGGTCATACTAGGAAGAAGCCAAGGCCTTCAGAACCACCTTGCACAGGACTATGTATAAGCAAGTCACGAGACAACTTTGAATGGTATGAGGTTGAAAGGAACTTTTTATTTTGAACGTTTTAAAATGATCTCCAGGCATCATCACAGCAGAAATGGGAGAGAAAAATTAATAAAAATACTTGTGTGTGTATGTGTGCTTGCTTGTGTGTGTTTTGCTTGGTTCTGAGTTTATTCCTTTGAAAGTCATCCTTCCAGGGTTTGTTCGCTCTGACAATATCTGCTGAGGGTGAGTCAATTCCCTTTCATTTGGAGGTAATTTGCAGCCACATTATCCTGTCTAATAGGAACAAAAAAGCAGCCAGAAAGATTTCCTGAGGAGCAGCTGGCACATGCAAATGTGAGGCTGCTCATTTTAATTTTGGTTGTCATGACATTTCTTCAATTACCTCATTGACCTGAATCACACTTCCTTACACTGCTTTCAGCCTTACTGTCTGGAAGTTACAGACTTGTTTTCTTATTTGGATAGCCCAAAGAAAAACCATAAGCAAGTCTGGATGTTACAGTTCTCGCAATGTTGGACGTATGCAGAAAACATCATTTGAATTTGTAACGTACTGAGAGTATATCTGAACAAGCCTGCCAATCACACATTCGTTGGGTTTATTTCTTTGCCAAAGAGCCATTCCTGGATGATATCTTCATTTTACAAATCAAGAAAGATATGCTCATAAATGATAAATGTGGATGGTGGAAAGTACATATGGCTAAGAGAAATAATAAAATATAAAGATACTCATGTGAAACCTACCGGACAGCAAGGACATAAATTTATGTATGTTCTATAAAGCAATCTGCTCTCATTTCTCCGGGTGGATGCTTAAGAAATACTATTCCTCATCTTCACTATAGCTGGCATAAAAGGTTTGGTAATAGCTCTCAGTTGTGTTTCAAAACACAGAGCAGAAAAAGATTGGTCAGGGATTCCTTGGTGGCGCAGTGGTTGAGAGTCCGCCTGCCGGTGCAGGGGACATGGGTTCGTGCTCCGGTCTGGGAGGATCCCACATGCCGCGGAGCGGCTGGGCCCGTGAGCCATGGCCGCTGAGGCTGCACGTCCGGAGCCTGTGCTCCGCAACGGGAGAGGCCACAACAGTGAGAGGCCCGCGTACTGCAAGATTGGTCAAACCTTTGCAATCACTATAATTTGTCCTTAGGAAGACAGTACATATTCTTGCTTCTCTCTGATGGTAAATATCAAAGATTTTAGTATGCATTAGACACATTAAACAGTCACACATAAATATGAGAAACAAATTGAAAATATAAGATTTGTTTCATTTCAAGAGATATAGCATGGTTTTCAGTAATAAAGAAAGAAATAATTAGCCATGATTGATAAGCACATGGCCAAAGAGTCATATATAATTAGCCTTTTGGGTAAGCATTATTGCAAAATAGATGAAATCACTGATTACAGTAATAATTATCTGCTTACATTATGAATGCATATGAAAAATTTTAATTTCTTTCCTTATTAGTAGTTTTCCACTGTGCATTGCTAATGAATGGAGTTTACTAAACTAGTTACTGGTGGAAATGTCGACATACAAATGCAACCTCTGTTCATTTTCATTATGTCCAACCCATAAGAAAATTCAGGCTGGTGTTTCCCAGAAGTGTTGAGGGTACATTGTGTCTGAGATCAGACGGTCAGGTGTGCAGCCTTTGTGAATAGGCCTGTTCTGCTAATATTTACCAAAGACCACAAGTTCCTGTAGCTGGAAGATCCAGGAGTTAGCCTATTGTTTGAGCAAACTGAAGCTTTCTTTGGAAAATCTTGGCAATGGGAAGTGCATTTGCGTATTTATTTATAAAAACTGTCATACAGTTTTCTCTCTAAAGAAAAAGAAGTCTTTAATTTCCTATTGAACTTTTTCAGTTGACAGAAAAAAATTTTTTATGCAGCAGGCTTATGTATAAAACATGAAACAGGAACAAACTGCTAGTACTATATGGAAATCTTCTGAAAGAAAGATCTTTTCTGGTTTGAGTCATTTACATTGAAAACACAAAGATGATCTTATTGAAAGCAGTGCTGTTATGAGGTGGATGGCTGAAATAATTTTCATGTTTCATGTCTTTAAAGGCCAGATAATAGGGTAGTAAATTGAAATAGGAACATGGTGATAATTTTAGGAATGGGTTTGCAACCCAATTATGACAACATTTCTTTCATAGCATCTCCTATGAAATATCAGAAAATACTAGAAAACTCATCATAAAGATATACAATCTATATTATCTGCATGACTTTTACTAGTTCATATGCAGCTACCAGCCTAATTCATTTCTTAGACTGTCTTGGTACTTCAGCAGTGTCTTAACATGCAAACTTGCTCATATGGAGATGCCATTTGAGGAAGGAAATCTAGCTTATCAGAGCACTCTAGCCTCAGTCTAGATTCTAGAAGGCTACCAAACCCCTTTAGTTTTTCAGATGCTCCTGAACTTGCCTTACGGGCTACAGCCTGGTCTCTGGTTTCCACAATTACTCCTTTAAAGCTTTGGGATTGGCTCAAGCCAGAAAGCCTACAGTAATACCAGCAGGTCCTCCTGGCCTAATACCTTTTTAAGAAATTCAGAACACTGCTTATTTCTCTGCCCCCTGTGCCCATCATTAATTGGGACCAGAAGAAAAGCTCAGTATTTAGACCCAGGCTAAAAGCACATTTCAACAGTGACCTGGAGACCTAGAAATAAACCTACAGCCTCTAAAATGGACCTACGATTTCTGAGCAGGTCTTGGCTAGCTTGAGCAGCAGTACAAGAACTCTCTGGAAACAAAACAAAACAAAACAAATACAGTACTTTGCCAGCTAATTAGCTTTCTGATTGCTGATAAGGAATTTTAAGTTTCCATCTGTTTCTCCTCTCCCTCATGCTAAATTGGTCTGGTATTAGTATAGCCATATTATGGCAAAAGACATGTGTCTTAGCCTAGCTGTGTAAATATCACCTTCTGCCCGAGTCGATCAAATATTTTTATTGCATTCCTTCCATTGCTAGCACTGTGTGAGGTGCTGTGAGTTATACAAAGAGGCGGAAGATTCAATCCTGAGTTTCAGGTTTATAATTGAGTTGATAAGAGCAAATTAATGGAAGTCAAAAAAGCAATATACTGCTAAACTACCTGGTACTGAATTTAGCATGGTAGAAGTTCACAGAATAATGGACCGATGTGTGAGAGTTGAGTTGGTGGAGTTTCAATGAATAAAGTAACACTGGAGCTGTTTATGGAAGGATGGACTCAGGCAGAGTAGTGGAAAGACAGCCTTCTGGAAGTGGACAACAGCATTTTAGCAAATTCCCCCAAAAGGAATGAGCATCATAAAACCAGAGAATAGGGAGGACATCTACTTCACTTTTATTCCACATTTGTAAAAATGGAAGACAAGTCATACTTTTGTCCCAGACATAATTGTCTGTCTTAACGATGTAACTTTTCTTCCAATGCAATAATTTATTCCAGATATAAAATGGTCACCTGAAAGAGGAAGAATCTTTTCCTCAGCTTTTCTGAAATGTTAAGTGCAGTTTTTTTTTCCTTTAAGGCAGGGAAATGGTATGTTAAATATGCTAAACTTTCTTCTTAATGTAGAGTATGATTTTGGAGATGTAATCTTATCAGAGCCTAATACTTGGTAAATTATTGCACCAAGTTTTAAATTCCATGATGAAAAAGAACACATGTCTTATTAATTATATCAAAGTAAACTACCTTTAAAAGTACGTTAAGCTTTTCAGAGATCTAAAGGTGCAGAAGACTGTGATTGTAGTTCAAATTCCAGTTGTTCCCTAGAGTCCGACATACGTGCACTGTGCCGATGTGTTATCATGTCCTAGGCTTGGTAAAGCTGTGGCAACCTTCCCATGGCCAGTTTTTTGTATAAGAGCAGTGCCCCAAAAAAGTCAAAAAGCCTGGCTTCCTCATGTTTTCTTCACAATTGTAAAAGTCATGTGAAACATCACTAAGGATATTATAGTGTCATAGAACTTCAGAGTTTGAAGATATCATAGAGGACTTCCCTGGGTGGTTAAGACTCCATGCTTCCACTGCAGGGGGCACAGGTTCGATCCGTGGTCAGGGAACTAAGATCCTGCATGCCACGGGGTGCAGCCAAAAAAAAAAAAAAAGATATCATAGAGGTCATTAGCCAACCTTTCAGATCACAGTGAGGAAAGTTAAGGTGTATTAGAATTCCCATCTCCTCTGCTTTGCTGTAGGCTCTGGCCATGATGGACTCCCTTCTGAACCTCCTTATCTGTAGGTTCGGGGTGGGGGACAGAGACGGGGAGGCTTCTCTGTGCCTACTGACCCTGGGTAGAGAGTGGAGACCACAGCGCTCCCTGGTAGTCAACAAGAGAGGAAGCAGCTTAAGCCAATGCGTGAGTGACAGTGACTATGCTGAGTTAGAGGCCAGAGGAAGGTCCTGCTTTACTCTCTTTCCATGTGAAATTCAGTCCTGTGACTAAAATTTAAAAACACAAATCTTAATAAATATAGACGTGGAGGAAGACTATCATTTAAAAGTTGCAATCGGGGCTTCCCTGGTGGCGCAGTGGTTGAGAGTCCGCCTGCCGATGCAGGAGACACGGGTTCGTGCCCCGGTCCGGGAAGATCCCACATGTCGCGGAGCAGCTGGGCCCGTGAGCCATGGCCGCTGAGCCTGCGTGTCCGGAGCCTGTGCTCCGCAACGGGAGCGGCCGCAACAGTGAGAGCCCCGCGTAAAAAGTTGCAATCTATGCTCTAGCAATCTATGTTCTACCTTTAGAGATAGAGGCTCAAATTGGTATAGCAACCTGGGAGAAACCGCATAATAGGCATTTTTTGTTATGTAAAAGGTAAAGCAGAACTATATCCTACTTCTTAAAGGGAAATTTGAATATAGAGAAATAAATTAAATTTAGATGTTTCCATCTGAGAAGTTAAGTTCTCTGTTTAACGTAAATTTGGTTAAAGTACGTTTTAGCAGTTGCTACCTAGAGGCCAATGTTTGGTTTTTTTCTGTGCTAAATTAGACTCTTCTGGCATATTTATTATTGAGTGTCCTTGAAGAATGATTTCTTGTCTGAAGATCCCTTTCCCCCCACGCGCTCCTCAAGGAAAGTTGGAGCCATTTTCAGTGAAGAATGGCTTCAAATAAGGAAATATATTACTTTGGAGGCATCAAGAATCTCATGGGGTTTGGTGGTATGCAACCTGGAAGAAAAGACTGGTGTCTACTGAAGACTGAATAAGCCAGATTTGGGAAAACAAATTAAAGTTGCAGTGCCATATATGGGTCAGGTTGAGTCCATAGGACCAGACCATACTCCTAATGATGGGAGTTGTGGTTTCCCCTAAAAGTAGCAGATGACCTGGTGTGCATCACCCTGGGAAGGGGCCAACCTTGAGGCAGCAAGCAAGAACTCAGGCTTGTGGGCTTTAGACTGTGAGGTTTGGGAGAGGTACTAGGGTCTTTTCTCCTCTCTCTGAAACCTCATGGAATCCAAGTAAATTAGTCATGCTAGAAGGCACCCCTGTTGAAGGGTGGTTGGCTGTCCTTTTCCAGATGGCAGCTGACTGGGAGGAAGGTAGAAGGTTATCATTTAGGAACTCCCTGAAGAATGTCATCCTGGCTTTGAGGTTGAGGACTCTGAGCACATCCGTGTGTAACTTGTAATTTATTCTGTATGTGGACAGTCCCTTCTATTTTCCATAAACTTTCAATGAAGACTGATTAGAAGTTACCATCTGGTGTCTTCTTTGCTGGAAGGAAAAAGCAGTGTTCCCTCTCAGAAAGAGCTCAAAGACACTTTGAAGTTGACTAATTTATGGTAAACAAATAGGTAAGACCCAAACTATCATTTTCGAAACTTTAAATGGAAATATGTTATTATTTTATATTTATATGTATCTGAGGCTTAAGCATTTAATTATACATATTTGTGTAGTAAGTACAAGAGACTGCTTCCTTCTTCTCTCCTGGTGATCATAGTAAATCATCATGTAACAGACCATTTTCTGGAATTTCTTGAATGATTTCCTTAGATAAATAAGTATAGGATGACTACTGGGCAGTTTTCACCTGGGTGAAGGGTATCATGGGAATTCTTTGTGTCCTGACCAAGGCTAGCTCCTCACCACACCTCTTTTTTTTTTTTTTTTTTTTTGTGGTACGCGGGCCTCTCACTGTTGTGGCCTCTCCCGTTGCGGAGCACAGGCTCCAGACGCGCAGGCTCAGCAGCCATGGCTCACGGGCCTAGCCGCTCCGTGGCATGTGGGATCTTCCCGGACCAGGGCACGAACCCGTGTCCCCTGCATCGGCAGGCGGACTTTCAAACACTGCACCACCAGGGAAGCCCACCACACCTCTTAATTGACATCTTTGGTCAGTAGAGAGAAGTCTGATAAATTGTAGAAGGAACCTAGGGATTTTTTGAGAAAAAGGGCCCCCAGCCCTCTTCACCTCTTGGACCAGGACAGGTAGACCAAATTTTGCAAGAAGCACATGAGGATTCTTCAAAGAGAAGCATACAAAAAAAAAAAAAAAAGGATATGCATGGTTATCCTTGGCATATACCAGAAAAAGGCTATTTTAGAAAAAAAACATGTAGCTGAGATTGGCATGCATGTAAGATCTAGCTATGCTGGTACATTGTTGTGGTTTTGGAGCAAAGCCTGAGCATTTGAACATGTGATGCTTTTTGGTTTAGGTATAAGATATCATTGCAGGATGGACACACTTCCATGGCATGGAAGAGGGTTGCTTTTGAACAATGACATTCAGTGGTAGCAAAATGCAGAAGAGTAATGCTGGATCAAACTCTTTCCCCCATGGTACTGAGTAAGTCTTGAGCTCTTAAACTTAAAAAGGGTCTGAATACGTGTGGGAGGGGAAGGCTTTCCAGGGGAAGTCTCAAGAGTGAGATGCTAGACTTCCCACTAAGAAGTCACATGGATACTAACTGGAAAAATAAAAGAATATGACTGCTTTGTACCCCTGTGTTAATGAATCAGGGTATGCTTGCTACATTTGTAAAATTAAAGAGAAATCACAATGGTACATTGTGTGGGTAATCCCAAATCACAATACATACTGTGATTTCTCCTTTATGTTTATTAATTAATTGTTTTTATTTTTTAAAGTCTTTATTGAATTTGTTACAATATTGCTTCTGTTTTATGTTTTGGTTTTTTGGCCACAAGGCACGTGGGATCTTAGCTCCCCGACCAGGGATCAAACCTGCACCCCCTGCATTGGAAGGCGAAGTCTTAACCACTGGACCACCAGGGAAGTCCCTCTGTTCATTAATTTAAATGTGCAGTCCAGGGAATTTTACTTAGATCAGCAGAAACCCTAGAAATCTCAAAGAAGATTTGACCTCTTCTGGGAGGTCTATGAGAATAAGTCACAGCTAAGAAATTCCCTTGCATGGATCACTGCAGACTAATTCCTAAATCTCCCTTTTAACTGATTTCATTGGAAGTCTGAAAGAATATAATGTGAATGCTGAGCAATCTGTCAGCCTGTGGCTTCTCATTCTATAATTGATTCAATATTTTGGTTTGTTGTATTCATCTACCTCTTCATAACTGACGATGCCCTTTTGCATATATTATGTTGTTTGTGCCTCACGGCCACACTGATGGATATGCAGAGCAGTGACTACTAATTCCACTTAATACATGAGGACACTGGGGCCCAAAGGGATTAAATGATATAACCATAAATGAGTGCAAGAGAGTTTAAATTTAGAGAATAGATACTCGTTAAATGCAAAGGGAAAAATAGCAACTTTAGTGTGAGGACATATGGCAGACGCCACTTAAACCAAGTGATCAGGGTTAGCATGACAGGTAATGAGACCTATCAGTATCATGTGCCTCCTGATATTACGCACTGAGAAGGGCACAACATCACTTCTGTAGGATTGCTGCCAAAAATACTAACCTGCATCATGAGGAAACATCAGACACACTCAAACTGAGGATCATGCTCCCATATTGGCCGGTACTATTCAAAAGTATCAAGATCATAAAAGACAAAGAAAGACTGAGGACTGTTTCAGATTGTAGGAGACTGAGAAACCATGACAGCTAAATGCAATCTGAGAACCTGGATCTTGGGTCTGGAAAAGGACATTAGTGGGACAATTGGTGAAAATGGATAAGATCTGTAGATTAGTTAATAGTATCATTGTCAATGTTAATTTCTTGATTTTGCTAACTGTACACTTGTTAGGTAAGATGTTAATATTTGGGAAAGCTGTGAGAAAGGTATACAGGAATTTTGTGTACTGTCTTTGCCACTTTTTTAAGTCTGAACTTATTTCAAAAATCAAAGTTAAAGTAGAGAAATAAATAGATTTTCTCCTGCAGCCAAACCAATTTTTAAAAAAAATTGTATTGGAGTATTTACAGTGTTGTGTTGGTTTCAGGTGTACAGCAAAGTCATTCAGTTAATATTCATATACTCATTCTTTTTCAGATTCTTTTCTCATATAGGTTTTCACAGAATATTGAGTAGAGTTCCACCAATTTTTATCTTCAATGAGTATGTACATAAACTTCAAAACTCAACTAAATAAATGGCTTTTTCATTATTCAAATGAATAATTTGAATTTTTTAATTATTCAAATCCATGGGTGATGCTCCTAGGGAGCTCTTCAATGTTCTACTGTAGAATTCTGGGAGGATATAGAGCATGGTGGTACAAGACTATAGGACTTCGATTTGGAGAGACATCCCAGCCCTGCCAATTTCTATGTATTTCAACCTCAGTTTCCCTATCTGAAAAATGGGGATAAGCAAAGGTATCATAGGATTGTTGTGGGATTGAATGAGTCGATGTATGCTAGGTCCTTACCACAGTGCTAGGTATGAGTTCTAGCTTTTGAACTATGATTGATTTAAATAAAAGGGTGAGAAATGATAGCTTCCTGAGCCAGTCATCACTTTTTGTCAGAATGCTTCCTTTGGTTGGTATTTCACTAACATAAATGGACACACTTCCTCAAAAGCTGTTTAAAGCATGCTCATTACTGATAAAAAAGGGAAAGGATGTCATTTACAAAATTTCCCCAGGGATATGTTGAAAATGATAAGTGAACTGCTAAAAGCTTGCCATGGAAAATATCTCAGCCATCACCACCGCATCAGTAGTCTGTCGGGTACCGTCCATTGAAGAGAGAGTGGAAAATGGGAACTCTGCCCAAAATTTCAGCACCTGTGATGGAGAGCAGGGAAGAAACCACAGCTGCTCCAGGAGCCCAGCAAAACCTGCCTGAGTGGGCGGACAAGGCTTTAAACAACTTGGAAAGACTCTTCAAAGAACAATTAAAAACAACCTCCCGCGGTGGGAGGTGAAATCTGGCTGGGAAACTCCTGCTTTCTTTCTCCAGGGTAGAATTCCCAGGCTTCTGGATCCTGGTGGAGTGCCCTTGGCAGTGGACACTGATGTTCCCTTTACACTTTCCCGGGACTCAAAGTGATGGTTTTGAGTACACAGGGTGAAGAACATCTGGCTCTCCTGAAGCTGAAAGAGATTTGCAGTCAGCAGGCGGGGGGTGGAGGTTTATGAAAATAGTGGGGTGAAGTTCATTTTGTGGACCACTCTTGGCCCTGGGTGTTATTTATTTCAAATTTTATACTGCTGGGCTCCTGTGGGCTTATTACAGATCAATTCATAAACAAACACACGCTAAGTTGTGTCCTGGGGATACATGATGAGTTTATGTGACTTTGGGGTTGTGTTTTAGAGGTAAGAGGGGAGCCACAGCTAAGAACTCAGTGTAATAAACTGAAATTCCAAGCTACACCCCTATCTGGGTAAAAGACTGAAGAGAAGTCCATGAACTATGCACAGGTTTAAGGCACTGAATTAATATCTTCAACATTTCTAAAAAGAATTACTGTGGACTGAGGCAACAAATAATCCCACAGAGCACCCAGCTTTCCCTAAGAGTATATGAAAAGATAAAATAAATACTTTGGAGACCTGACATGTTCTTTAAAATAACTTTAATATGCATTTGATATGAACTTAATTTAATATGTATTTCTAATAGTAATGACCTAAATCATCATTTATTCAATCATCTCACAAATATCTATCGTGTGTCTACTATATGCCAGAACTATATATAAGCCAAGATTCTAACTAATTTATGGTTAATATTTTTTGATGACAATAGTTATCCCTTCAAAAAAAGTTTCTATTTTCTGATGTAATGAGCATCGAGAGAAACCCTTCCCCACTCGAAATACATCCCTGTATAGCAATTCTGTGTGCACACACTGTTATCTTTGTGTGTTTAAAGTGGTGGAAACTCATCGGATGAAAGGATGAGTCATCATGAGAGGGTTATGTACAGCAGTCCTGTCTGAGCAGAGCCGTAAAAGGGAGGCTGTATATTCCCAAATTATACATGAAACTGAGAGATGTTTATTTCTCACTGTGAGGTCCATCTCAATGAGATCTCAGGAAGAGACACCATCATCAAAGAGGAAGAATCATGATTCCAGGAGATCATTTAGTTTGCAAGTCTAGTGTCATTTTGCAACACAAAATGTAATAGGTAGGCAAAGATATAATTGAAAGAGAAGAATGAGGGGAAGATTATATTGGAGGGGAAGAGAATCAGAAGACAGAGATTAAAAATAAGAGAAAACAGAAAAGTGGACATGCTTGGAAGGATGGAAAGTGCCCCCCGATACCTCCCCAGATGTGATGCAGTGCTGGTAACATAAGATGCCCTTCCTGCTTCCATCCCTCACCCTCCAGAGCAATTCCTGCCCAGAAAGAATGGTCAGAAGCTTTAGAAATGATACAACACCAAGATATGACATTAAGATCAAGGAAATATCCCTCTATGGAACTGACTCTAGATGAACAGCAATATTCATCGAATCACTTTGCTGTCTGTGGAGTAACCCGGAGTGGTAAATGGTGTGTAACTGAGTTGCTGGGATCAGCATGGTTCTCAGTTCACTCAGTAGAACACTTCATTATATTATGATGTTTTCAGAATGAGGTAATAGTGATTTTGATTACTAATAAAATAATAACTGTACAGTTAAGAAGTGGTTAGTGTTGATTTAGCCTAGTGCATGGGAAAGAGGGATTCTATCTGACAAAAACAGTTACTCCAACCACTACAAGGGTGAATTTGGTACTCTGAACAAGAATTCATTCATTCATTCGTCCATTCTTTCTCTCTCACACACACACATCTTATATATCAACTGTATTCAATTTCTTCTTGCCATTACAGATTTCTGGTCTTCAACATCAGCTGAGTGTTCCCTGTTGCCTTATTGTTCTCACCACCTTCATTGATTTTATTACTCTCACTACCTCTGCTTTTTTTTTTTTTTTTTTTGTGGTACGCAGACCTCTCACTGTTGTGGCCTCTCCCGATGCGGAGCACAGGCTCCGGACACGCAGGCTCAGCGGCCATGGCTCACGGGCCCAGCCACTCCGCGGCATGTGGGATCTTCCCGGACCGGGACACGAACCCGTGTCCCCTGCATCGGCAGGCAGACTCTCAACCACTGCGCCACCAGGGAAGCCCCTACCTCTGCTCTTGAACTACCCATCCTCACTGTTTGGGGATACTCCCTCTAATTCCTTAGCCCAGCATGTAAGGCCTCAGTCCTTATAGTCCTGTAGTGGATTTCATTGCCTGTCCTCCCCTTCAGTGTTACTGTTTGCTACAACTCTGTCCTGGGCTCTCTTCCCTCTGTGTGTTCTCACTTGGAAACTCATCTTTCCTCCATGGCACCCACGTATGCGCTCAGCACTCTCAAATGCAGACCACTGAACCGGTTTCTTCTCCATCATTTCAGACCAAAGTAAGTAAAACTCAACATGTCTGAAAATCAACCCATATTTGTCCTCCCAAACATGCTTCTGCCATCTTTCTTAGCTTGGTGAATAGTATGTCCATGCACTAAGTAACCTAGGGCCAAACTTGGGTTTCTGAGACTCACCTCCTCTGCTCATCTCTCATGTTCAAACCTTTACCTCCTTAACCTTTCCTAAATCTGTCTTTTCCATTCCATCCTCACTCCTAGGCTTCAGCTCAGACCCTTTTCATTTTATTTTGGAGAATTTTAATATTTTCCTAACTGATTTTCCTGCCTCTGTTCTTTCTACATTTTTTAAGTTATTTTTTTTTTTTTGATGTGGACCATTTTTAAAGTCTTTATTGAATCTGTTACAATATTGCTTCTGTTTTACGTTTTGATTTTTTGGCCGCGAGGCATGTGGGATATTAGCTCCCCAACCAGGGATCAAACCCACACCCCCTGCATAGGAAGGCGAAGTCTTAACCACTGGACCACCAGGGAAGTCCCTTCCTGCCTCTATTCTTGCATACCGCTAATTGATTACCCACACTTCTGCCAGAGTGACTGCTTTAAAATTCAAATCTAACTAAATTACTTCTCTAACTTGCAACCCTTAGGGGCTTCTCATTGCTTCATGGTTCTCCAATGCTCTCAGCATGATGTTTAAGGCCTGATACAGCCCGCCCTCTGCCTGACCCTCAGCCTCTTTTCTTCCCTCTGTCACAGGCTATGGTCCAGCCATAGCCCAGAATAAAGGTCGTGAACTGAACAGCTGGAGCAGAATATCCTACAGGCTTTTATCATGTCTAAAAAGATAGTCTTAAAGGCTAAGAATAAGTAGACTTGATATTTCCTATGCTTCCATCAGCATACACTGATTTATACATTTTGTTGAATTTTGTCATTATTGGATGTTCTTTCCATAGGCTTCGATCTTATCTATACTGCCTGTTGAGGGCTCATGTGTTGATCTTACACCATATCTGATATTTGCTCCCACTGAGTAAAGAAGACTTCTTCGTGTTCTAACAAAAAATGGAAACATTTCACATCACATTGCCAGGATCTGAGGATCTCTAGCAATAGCACATGTCATTAATTTCAGCCTTTGATAATCCAAGAAGTATGGAAAATTCCCACCTCCTACTCTTGCAGGATTCTCAGCTCTGCCAAGTTTTATAGCTCATCAGGATATTTACAAGCTATATGTTGAGCTGTGGAAAAAAGACATCTTCACATCTTTAGTTAGAAGCTTTACAAACAGCGTTCAAATCAAGCTTTGCGGTGAGGGAGGCGGAATACTGGATTCCACTTCCAGCTTTTCCAGGAGCAAGGGGTGTGATCGTGGACAAACTTCTAAACCTCCTAGGACTCAGTTTCCTCATTTGTTAAATAGCCTTGGCTGATCTCTAAAATTCCTTCCAGCACCAAAACAAAACAAAACAAAAACGTTGCCAATTTTCTTACAAATTCCTGCCCAGCTAGGTGACTATAGAATGTTTCCTTTGTGGGGAAGGAAAATATAAATAGGTTTTTGTTTTTTTCCAAACTAAATGGTCCTTCTTTAGAGCCCTCAGCCCTCATGGCCTACAAATCAAGTTATGTCCATTTTTAAGTAGTTGCTGAAAAATTGAGGGCACTTTTTTTTCTCACCTACTGACCCTGTGAATAACACCCTTTCACAAACACTGACAGTGTAATGTACAGCCTGAAGGGAATTTCTTTTGCTTGCTTAAAAAGGAAAATCAGCTTTTCATCTAGCTTTTACTACCCTGAATTTAGCGTGGAAAGATGAATGTTTAAAAAATTGTAACCAGGTTAGTGGTTGATCCTGATGAGTATGAGAAGTGAAAAGAGGGAGGTAAACCTAAAGGAGTGATTTTTCTAGAGGTTTTACCATGTCACCTTAACATCCTCAATTCTTCGACAATTCCCCAAGAAGAATACAGGGTTCACCTCTTTTCTTTCAGAAATGTATAGTGATTGCACTAAAACCAAACAGAAACCACAGCCAGCACCTCAGCCTCATCCAAAGTGGAAATCATGACATGCTCTGGGTGACTAGGTTTTCTCTCACCCGGAAATACAATTACAACACAATTTAATTATAAATCATTAATAAATATAATCTGAAAAAATCTCATACATTTGGAAATTAATGCATATAACATAAATAAATATAAGTAATTGTAATGTAAATGAGAAAATACTTAGAACAGAAATATTTAAAAATTACATATCAAAATTTGTGGGAAGAAACTAAAGAAATAATGAAAGAAAAATTTAATTTTAAATATATATAGAATGAAAATTAATGAGTTAAATGGTCAACTCAAGAAGTTAGAAAAAAATACAACTGGGTAAAACCCAAAGGAAAAAAAGGAAGAGAAGAAACAAAAAGAGCAGAAATTACTTTAATGCCTGAGAGAAAAACAACCAAATCGATAGCTTATCCTCTGAAATGTTAATAAAATAGACAAATATTTGGTGAGATGTCTCAAGAATAAAAAGGAGAAAAGAAATAACAAACAATATTGGAAGTAAACAAAAAAAGGTGAAGTATATCTGCAAATGCAAACTTGGTAGAAAATAATAAGAAAATACTATCAATAATTTTGTGTTGATAAATCTACATATTTGAATGAATGGACAATTTCCTGGAAAAAAAAATAACTTATCAAAACTGACTTAAGAATAAGTAATACATTTGAATAGTCTGCACCTCAACACACACACACACACACACACCAAGAACTCTCCTGACCATTTTATGAGTTACACCAAACTTTCATGAATCAGATCATCATATCACATCCAGGGAACACTATAAGAGCAAAAGCTCCCGATACTTTGCATGGTCTCATGTAAAACTTGGTCCTTTAATCAGAAAAAGGTAATATTAGAAAAAAATTATGCATTCGTCTCCTCTGTCCTCATAAGTGTAAGCTTTCTTTGAAACAGAGGAAGCCAAAATCTAGCAATACATTTATTTAAATACATTTCACTACATTCACAGATTAAAAGAATAAAAATATATGATTATCTTAATACATGTAGAAAAAAATGGATAACATTTAGCAACTTCTGATCTGATGAATACTCTTAGCAAACCAAGGATAAGATAACATGCAACACTCTTCAGGCAAAATTTTCAGTGGGAGATTTTTATTAGTCAGGGAAGTGTCTTGGTGGCCAATTAAATTATAAAGTTCCCTTTGCTGCTGTTCACTCTCCTGCTTGGATCTGCCAAGCACTCTCTCTACTCCTGCTCTGAAAGAAAGAGTAGTCACAGAAGCTGAAGATTATCCACTCCTTTGCATGGGGTTGGCTTTATACCTGATGAGAAGCACAGGAGCTTCTAGCTAGGCATGTTCCACCTTAGCCTCAACCCCACTAGCCTAGAGAACCTGTCCCATTCCTTATGCTTCTCAAATGAAGCCATAGGTCAAGACTAAGATGGCAGCAGGGCTTCCCGGACAGCTGGTGGAACCTAGCCTTTCTGCTTGGCTCACAGACATGGCTGAGAGACAGTCCTCTTGTTCAGGATTGAGACTGTCCCTTTATCAACAGGCCCATGACTAGTGCTATCCGTGGGCTGTGGCAGCAACAGACATCTAATCCCAGAATCGAACAGTGGGGGAGAATGTAGTGAGCATTTCACTGTCTCTCTTGAAGCGTCTGTCTTCGACTGTTAAACGTCTTTCCTTTCTCTTTTTTTCCCCTCTATCTACAGTCCTTTTTTTCCTCTCATTCTCATCTGTATAAATCTTTCCTGGCATTTTCACTGTTTCATTATTCTCTATCTTTTTTCCTCTTACTTTTCATCCCCATTTGTTAACCTCTACTACCTCTCCCTACCATATTCTCCAGTTTCTGGGTATGTACCTGTGTCTCCACCAATTTCCCTAGGCTCTCTTCTTCCTCAACCTTATTCTTGGGCTCTTCTAGCGTACACTCTTCTAAAACCTTTCTACTTATTTCATGACAATATGTAGGCCACCATTCTAACAGGAAGCCCAGCAGATGTGTGTAATAGAACAACAACATCATCCAGATGAGGGTCTGTGCTCCACGAACATCCAAGCTTCCTCCTCTCTTGGCAAACAGATTTCTTTATTTTCTTTTTTGTGTAGGAGATAATGTTTCAGATAACACCCCAGAGATTAATTACCATGAATTAGCCCAATGTAGTTTTTATAGCTATGTTTTTGATTATTTTATAGTTAATATTGGCTTAGTTAGGAATACAGAAACTCTCACCAGAACTCTATACCTAAAGGGTTCAAACAGAGTGAAGTAAGTCAGAAAGAGAAAAACAAACATCGTATATTAAAGCATATATGTGGAATCTAGGAAAATGGTACAGATGAACTGGTTTGCAACGCAGAAATAGCGACACAGATGTAGAGAACAAACGTATGGACACCAGAGGGGGAAAGCATGACGGGGACGTCTGATGAATTGGGAGATTGGGATTGACATGTATACACTGATGTGTATAAAATAGATAACTAATAAGAACCTGCTGCATAAAAATAAATAAATAAAATTTTAAAAACACAAGGCAGTTACACAAATAACTGGATTCTCACGTGTGCTTATGAAAGTTGTAATTATTTATATGCATCTCAAGAAATTAAAGGTCAATAATTAGCCTGTATTTTGGAGGGAAATGATATCCTGGCTGATTGATTTGGAGAATCATTTCATTTTGTATCCTCAGTACCTAACAGTTCTTGGTGTCTAAGAGAATCTCAGAAACTGCTGTTAAAACAAATATTGGTTTCTATCCAAGGCATCCTCGTGGGATCCCTAAATACATAACTGAAATGGTCTCATATGATTATGGATTTCCACTCCTGCAACAAATAACAAAATTTGCACGTAAAAGACGAGCATGACTGAATTATTTCTTGGCGTTTGAATAGTCATTTACAATCGTAAGCCACTTGGTAGTTTTTTACAACAGTCTATTCATCATAAAGACTATGGAAAAGGGATTTTTACAAATCTACTGATGGAAAATCCAAGGAAGAAAAATTCACATAGATCTTCACTAGGGACAGTTTTCCCCTTAGCTTAAAAAAAATACTAAAGACATAAAGGAAAATGATCTACTGTGACATATTATACAAACTTAACTTTTCTGAGCAAAGAAAGAACATGAACACATGGTATGAACAGGAAAAAGATATTAAAGCAACCCCAAGTAATCTCAAGAAATCTCTGGATTTGCCTAGAGCACTTGACTCCCAGCTTTCTCTCAGTTTCCCTCTGGATAACAAAAGACAAACAAAAACAAATAACAAAAAACTGCAAAGCCCAGGTGGGATTGCCTGGTAGTCACTATTATCATGTGCTGGGAGAACCAGCAAAGTAGAACTATTTTTTAAATTAATTAATTAATTATTTTTTTCCTGAGATATGCAAATTTCATTTTATTGCTGCTCTGAGAATACATCTAATTACTCAGAAGAACTATTTTTTAAAATAATATTTCAAAAAGACTTTCAAAATAGACACCCCAGGAATCAGAATTTTTTTCTTTTTTGGTCTTTTTTCCTATAGTTTATGGATTTTTAAATACATTCTAAATTTTATATAGCAGAGGGTGGGAGAGCTGGAGTGAGTGATAGTGTAGGGCATCTAAAAGGCCAGTCCAGGCAGGACCCAGTTATAAAACTTGGCCATTGTTTCCCCTCTAAAGGTTTTACTAAAATTTTTGTGCTTTGAGGAGACAATCTTACACATGAGCAAAAATGAAAAGGCCAGGTATCCATAAAGAGAATAAACAAAACTGCCAAAAATATTGATCTGTCCCATAATGAATACCACACACAATTGTTATAGTACTATTAAAAATATTAAGCAAAGATAGTGTGAGAGGGTTGGTGGACTCCAAAACCAGTCTTGCTCACAATTATGCCCAGGACCACTTCTGGCACTTAGCTCTCTCGTCCCCACCCCACTATTATGAAGCTGAGACTGGAGATTTGCTAGCTAGGCTGATCCTGGGTGGATCACAGGACCAGGATGGTGGGGAAGAGGACAGCAGTGTAAAGTCCTAAAGAACAATGGGCTTAGGGGGTCCTGGCTCCTTTACTTATAAGCTAGCTGTGTAATCCTGGACAAAATTTTTAAAGTTCCTGACTTTTTTAGAGACAATAAGACCACCTCATAGAATTGTTGGGAAGCTGAAAGGCATAAAATATGTGGAGATCTAGAAAATATGTGAAAGCTGACCTGGTAGATTGAGTAGGTGTTCAATAAATGGTACCTGTTGCCACACAGTATTCACAGCTCGGTGACCTAGACAAGAAATCATTCATTTATTCAACCAATATTAATTGTGTATGTACTATGGACCAAACACTGAGTTAGGTGTTGAGATGGGCTGTAGATGATTCCTGATGTGGGGGGAAAAGTAGTATGGAAACTGAAATTGAGGAAAAGTTGTGTGATATACTAGAAATTTGCCCTCAGCCTCTTGACAGGGATAGTGAGCTATCTCTGCTTCTACAGGACAAATTATCAAGAATCAGAGGGTCTGTAAAGTTGCTGAACTCAACACTGGGTATTGGTAAAACAGGTATTTCCATTTCATGCATGATTTCCTTATTTTAAACTCTTCCTCTCATGAGTGAGTTAGCTCCAGTCATTTGGATGCTAAAACCAGGCTCCTACCAACTTTGGTTGGATCTCAGCTCCAAACAAAATTGATTGAGAAGAGAAAGGAAGAGAAAGCAAAGTAATTCCTGCCCATTCCCTACAACAGAGAAAAGTCTATGAAGATATTCCCTCTCTCCTGTGTCTTTGGAGTAGATAGGTCTACTTCAAAGAGAACAATCTAGTTGAAATCAAAAAGTATCTATCTATCTATATATCTTCTTCTACAGCCAGGTATTCTATCTGTTAGAATTTTTTTTTTAAGGTTTATAATCCAGTGCTACAAGAAACTATAGACTGTCAGCTATTACAAACTTAGTGTGAATTTATTTCACTCCTTTCTCCATAATTCCCTTAGCCAACAGCTGAGGGAATGAGAGTTTTGCTGGAATGACAGACTTTATCTCCTATAAGGAACCTGAGAGCTCTAGATACCTTGGTGCAGGAGACAGAAAAATAACTCCCAAAGATTGTCCTAATCCTCAGAACCTGTGAATATGTAAACTTACAAGGCAAAAGTGATTTTGCAGATGTGCTTAAGTTAAAGATATTGAGATGGGGAGATCGTCCTGGATTACGCAGGTGGGCCCCATCTAATCACATGAGTCCTTAAAAAAAAATGGAGAGCCTTTCACAGCTGTGATAAGAGAAAGCCTTGTGACAATGGAAGCAGGGTTGGAGAGATGCTACATTGTTGGCCTTGAAGGAGGTTGAAGGGGGCCACGAGCCAAGGAATATCTGGGCCCTGTAGAACCTGGAAAAGGCAAAGAAATGGATTCTCTCCTAGAACACTTGGAAGGGATGTAGCTATTCTGAAACCTTGCTTTTACTTCAGTGAGACGCATGTTGGAATTCTGTCCTACAAAACTGTAATCAATTTGTGTTGTCAATAAACATTGTAATTTGTTATGTCAGCAATAGAAAATTAAGGCATAGGGGACAAGGAAGTGAGGACTCTAAGCAAAGAGGAAGGAAGAAGAGGTTCAAGACACCTCTCTAAAGATCTCTGTCCTTATTGTATATCACCATTGCTATTTATTACCTCCCTAGAGCTTCTCATGTGGTCACTATTTTGTTTCCTTTCTGGATTACTAGTTTAATACTTATTTCACATTAGAATACAAGCTCCCTTATCCCACATCCAAGTGCAAGGTCCAAGAACAAAAGGACTGCATGTATCTATTCACCATTGTGTTGGCATTGCCCATTCACTGAAGAATGAATGGGAATATTCCACCTGTCTTCTCAGCCAGTCATCACCTCCAGACCTTTACTGTCCTCTAGGCCCACATGGTCTACCATGGAATTCTGAGGAAGATAAGCATGAACAAAGAAGGAAGTTTGTCCTTCAGTATTTTATGGTCAAGGAATTAATTTTACAGAAGCTAAATCATTTATTAAAATGATTAAAGTTCATTTTGTATTGTTCTTTCGGGTTAACCTCGATATTCATATATGTGAACCATGGAGTGTTAACTTTTAATATGATCACAGAACAATTTTGAGAATCAAAACACTAAAATAGTCACCAGACAAGGGCAAGAAAATATCTGGTTTCATTCAGTGACTTAAGATGACATTCAAAGTCCTTGAAAATTACAAGAAGATTGATCCTAAGGGGAGCCAAAGGCTAGTAGATTGGACCAGCCAAAGGTCATATATAAAAAGACTAGGTGGAGCTAGAAAAATATCTAGGACTCATGATTTTTAGTTTAGATGTTCTGGGTTGTTTTTTTTTTTCCTTAAGCAGCATTGTTTCCCAGCAGGCCTATTTGAAAGTGGGTGGGACCCAGAAAAATCCTGGTTGGCTTTTTTTTTTTCAATACTTCTCTCCCACTTCTCCAAAAAATATATTTATATCAGTGAAATTGGGTAAAATATTTATGAGCCTCAGTTCTTAAAAACAGTAATTAAGGTAGAGAGGTAGGAAGTGACCCCTCCTTCATCAAGCTGGGGCTGGTGTTATGAAGCCCCGCTCAACATTGTCCAAGAGGCCCATGTTTGGTCCTTTGAAAGATGACCAACACAGTCAGACTCACCCATAGGAATTAAGTATTTTGCTTTTCCCTTCTCTCATTTCCTCTCTGTCTTCTTGTTGGTGTCTCATGTTTGCCCTCAGACTGTAGTTTTGGTACCTGCCCTAAATCAGCTCTTGGCCTTTCTCTGTTCTAACTTTCAGAAAAGTGATTCTGGCCTTGCTGGACTACTCCACCTCTTGCTTCCCAGACAGGACTTGCTATTCCTCCCTGGCTTCCCAGCCAAGAACCAACCTGCTCCAAGTTTCAGTCTCATTAACTTAGCATGTGACAGGTTTGCTGTGCTAGGGACATCTCTCTGTTTTATTATTTTCCGTATTTTTCCACCTCCTCTGATAATCAATGGACGAGGTACTCATGATAGAATTCTTCTCTTTTCTTTCCTTAAAAAAATGTTTTTTCCTTAGAAACATAAAGTAGAATGGTGATTATCAGGGATTAGGGGGAAGGGGAAAAGGAGAGTTGTTTACCAGGTATACAGTTTCAGATTTGCCAGAAGAAAAAGTTCTGGAGATATGCTTCACAACAATAATGAATATGCTTAGCACTATTGCACTGTAGACTTTTTAAATGGTTAAGATGGTAAATTTTATGTTATGTGTGCTTTTTTTAAATCACAATTTATTTTTATTTTTTATTGAAGTATAGTTGATTTTCAGTGCTCTGTTAGTTTCAGGTAAGCGACAAAGTGATTCAGTTATACATACATATATAACTATTTTCTTCATATTCTTTTCCCTTGTAGGTTATTACAAAATATTGAGTATAGTTCTCTGTGCTATACAGTAGGTCCTTGCTGGTTATCACAAATTTTTTAAAAAGGAAATTAAAAATTTACTTTTTCTCCTGAGTTCTGCTCTTTATGCTTTCGGGTGTTGAAGTGGGTACTAAATTGCGTCAAATGCCTATTCACCAGTTCTCTTAAAAATAGAACCTACCAAGGGGACCTATCTTGGGGTTTGCTCAAATCATGATTTCTTACTTCACAGACTTGATCCTAACAATACAGAAGTATACATTCCAGGAATAATAGTTGAGCGTCAACTATTTCCTAAGCACTGACAGAAATTCAAGGATGAATTGCACACAAGCCCCTACTTACTGAAGTTTATATACCTAAACAATAATAATGATAGTAGAGCTGCCATTTATTATGGTTACTCTGTGCCGGGAAATATACTATGCATTTTAATACATTACCTCTTTTATTCTTTAACAACCTAATGAAATAAGTAATTTTTCAGAGTCTCTAGTCTTTAAATGGAGCTGATATGTATGCACTTAGAAAGTAAAAATAAAATGAAGAACTATTTAAATGGAGTGAATGTGTATTAACATCTGTGTGCCAGGCAGAGTTCTGAAGAAATTTATACATAACATTTTATCTCCATTTTACAGATAAGGAAGTTGAGGATCAGCCAGGTTCAGAGACTTGCCAAAGGCCATTTAGCTAATAAGACAAACATGTGTTGAAACCAGCGTCTGGCAGATCCCCAAGGTCGCATGGATCATCTCACTTGGACTTCCTATTAGCGATAATATAAGTTGGAAAGTGGTTGTGTGCTAGAAGTCTACATGAAATAACGTAGGAAACAAGAGAAGAAGAGATTTACCTTTTGTTGGAGTTGGTGAGATGAAGAAGTAATCTAAGGGAAAACAACATATTTAAAGGAGCAAAAGGAAGAGTGCAGTGTTTGGATGTAGTAAACAAGCAGTACAATTGGCTGGAATCTTCCAGGTAAGAGGTAGAGCAGTAAGAGATCAGACCAGGAAACCACACAAAGGCCTGGGCCTCCAGAACCTGGATGTCTGTCTAAGGGATCTGGACTTCACTGTCTGTGTGATGGAAAACCATTGAGATTTTTCAAGCAGAGAAACTGCAGGACCAAGATCTATGTTCATTTAGCAAAACAGTGTATGAGATTAACTGGGGAGGGCTCAGAGGAGTGAAAAAAATCTAGCTAAACTTCTTTCTCCTTAATTCTCTTTTTAAGTTAACATTGGCCTTGACACTGAAAACACATTCTCAACATGTTGAAATCAAAGATTCAATAGTGTATTTGCCCGAAACTACTTGTTTTTAAATGAATTAAATATGATTTTTTTAACCTTTTCCCTTAAAAGTCTGTAGGTTTAAAACATAATTTGAAGTTCATTTTCCAGGGAGGAATCCAATTTGGCTTTTGTTGTTTCTGGTCAGATATTATATTATTATTTTTTTTTTATTGCAAGCCTTTAGAATGGTTCACAGATGTTGCTTCTAAAATAGATCCTCCTGGAACTTTTTGCGTTGAGGGAATCTTTGTTGCCATGGATTAAATTACTAGGAGACCTCATGTTTAAAATTCAAAACTGTACTCAAATATAAGAAATAATAATCTTTCCTTAAATTTATATAAGACAGTCATGGGGACAAGTGACATATGGAATGCTATGCATAGGTCCACATCGTTGCACTTACAGTTGAGTTATACTTTGTTCAAATTAAAGACCATCTCTCCCAAGGAGAAGTGGTGGGATAGGGAAGGTGGGAGGGAGGGAGACGCAAGAGGGAAGAGATATGGGAGCATGTGTATATGTATAACTGATTCACTTTGTTATAAAGCAGAAACTAACACACCACTGTAAAGTCATAATACTCCAATAAAGATGTAAAAAAAAAAGAAATTCAATGTTCCTGCTTGGTCAGTTGTACTGAAGAAACATGGTTATTAAAAGAATACCTATGGCTTAAATTATACACATGGGTATGCTGAAATTTAACAAACCACTAAAAGTAATTTAACAAAATATGTTCAAATTTAAATAGCAACTAAACATCAATTGAGTCCTGCACAAACTGTCATCACACATAGGCAGCACCCAAAATGTGCTGGGTCTTCTCTTTCACTTATCCTGTTAGTGAGCTCAGCCACTGCCACTAAGTTCAAGTCCTCGTTGCCACCCACATGTGAGGGATTTGCATGTCTACATCTCCAATCCTGACCTATCTCTCAAGATCCAAATCTATAACCTTCTATTATGCATCTTCCCATCAGGCATCTAACACTCAAGATGTCCAAATCAAATTTACCATTTTATCTACAATACCGTTGCTCCTACATCTGGTGCCCAAAGTAGGACCGCTACATCAGCATTTTCCAAATTGTGTTCCAGGAACACTAATCCCCAAAAAGCTTAAATTAAAAAAGACTTATGGTCAACTAAGTCTGGGAAATTGTACATACTATATCACAATTTCTTGGAGATTCACAATGAAAATTAAGCTTCTAAAAGCTCTTACATTTCCTGCAGTAGAAAACATATTTACCTTGTTTATCTTAGTATTCTATTTGATATGGGGGACCCCTTTCGTATACAACATTATTAACATTCTGAAAAAACTCATGTTTACAAAAGATACGTTGAAAACTGCCACTATTGATCATTTTTGACCCATCCTGTCCCTTAACCTCTGCATAAAATTCATCACCTCCTTCTATAGTTACACCTAGGAGTACATCCAAAGTGAGACTGCCTCAGTTTACTACCTGGCTTCACCACTTAACCAGTTGTGAGATCTGGGCAAGTTACTTAATCTTTCTTTGCTCATGACCAGACTTCAAAATAGTTGACACCTCTTAAAGGATTGTAAGGATTAAATAAAGTAATGCATGCAATGCACTTTAAAAAGTACCTGGAACATAGTACCTGCTCAATAAATGTCCACTTTTATTACTATTATTGTTATCTCTAAAATGTCTCTCAAATATTTGCTGTTTCCCATTGCCTTTGACACTTCCATGGTTTAGGTACTCATCATTGTTTTCCTGGACCATAATAATAATAAAAGCAATTTGAGAAAGACAAATATCATACGATATCACTTATATGTGGAATCTAAAAATAAAGATACAAATGAACTTATTCACAAAACAGAAATAGACTCACAGACTTCGAAAACAAACTTATGGTTACCAAAGGGGAAATGCGGGGGGGAGGGATAAATTGGGAGTTTGGCACTGACATACACACACTACTATATATACAATAGATAACTAATAAGGATCTACTGCATAGCACAGGGAACTCTACTCAGTATTCTGTAATAAGTTTTATGGAAAAAGAATAGGTATATGTATATGTATAACTGAATCACTTTGCTCTATGCCTGAAACTAATACAACATGGTAAATCAACTATACTCCAATATAAAATAAAAATTAAAAATATAATAGTAAGAGCAATTCACATTTAGTTTTGTTCTTTATAAATTTACTTGATGTTTTCATATACATTATCCAATTAACCTAATAAATACTTTATTTACCATGTTCACAAAATTTCTACTTTGCAATTCATTCACCACATTGCCATTTAATTCTTTTAAAAACACAAATCTAATGATTCCATTCCTACGGGCAAGAGCATTTAAAGATCCTCCATTATCTAAGTAATAAAGGGAAGTAACAAGCTCATCATGGTGGACACACCCCTGACTTCGTACTCCCCAACACAGAGTTTTTTAATCTAGCCACACTGCACCACTCCTTGAGTTTAGAAGACACGATAGGCTCTCAGACCACTTGGCTTTGCTGGTGCTATTTTTTGTTTTGTCTTGAATACCCTTTCTTCCTTCTTCTATCTATTAAAGATCTTACTCTTCTTCTAAAGTCCACCTCAAATTTTACCTACTCCATGAAATATTTCTCACATCTACCCAGTTAGCATTCTCTTCGTAATTCTACATTTTTTTCAAAAAAATATAATTTATACAGTATTATGTTCCATCTCATACAATTAATTGCACAGAGACTATCTTCTCCATTAAATTGTGAGCTCAATGATAAGTGATGTCTGATTCATTCTTCTGTGCTTTCTGCATCAAAAACAAAGCTTTACAATGTAGTAGGTGTTCATATAGAAACTTACTGACTAAATTTGCCTACATAGAGAGCGTCTTACTACTCATTAACGTATACCACATCTTAGACAAATATAACACTTAAAAGAGTCAATTGGCTGGTAATTCTTTCCTTACCAAAAGTTTCTACTCTTTACAAAAGAATTCACAGTAGGCATCCTTTAATAGGGAAATGAGCCAATATCTTTACAGAAAAACACAATCACATGGAATATTCATAAAACACACCTACAGTACACACCTGTATCCACCAACCATACCAGGATTCTGGCTTCTTGGGATAATACCATGTTTTTGTTGGGATTCTCTTGGAGTAAATATAAAAGCCAATTAATATACAGGCCTTATAATAATATCATGTCTTCATTTTTCCAATCAAGACTTCCTAGTTGGCTCTTATGTGAGCTAATCTATAGTCTTACTCCCTAATCTAAATTCACTTTCAGGTCAGATGTCCCCAGCTTGTTTCTGATTCAATGATCTCATCTCCTTCAAGGTAGCTACTCTTCCTTCAATGAGTGCTATTGGAAAATCACCCTGGAGACTTACCAGCTACAGAGACAAATTTTCCAGATCTGAAGGGCAGTATCCCCACTGTGCATTGTTCTCAACGTCTCCTTTCCCACCTATTGGTTGGTCTTGGAAATACTGGCTGGAAGTAGAGGAGTAACTCTTTAATAAACCTTCCATTTTCCTATAAGTGCATTTAATTAATCTGTTTCCCAAAGAAGTTTAAATGCTTATGCTTGAAAAGCCTATTTTCAAATCTCTTCTTACCCTATGACTACCACAGGACTCGTGTGGTAGGTTTAAATAGGAGATGTCTTTATGGCATGAAGAAGTTTGGGCCAGTGTTACACATCACATTCTCTTTATTCATCCTAATATTTACAGATACACACCTATTACGCTCGATTTAATTACTGCTTCCTATGACTTGGGTATTTTGACTCCATTTTGCTAGTTAATGATAAACTATTATCTATCCCTGCTACAACTCTGCCAAGAGCTTTCTTCCAGATATTACTTTATAGTTATTATCTAATCTTTATAAAACCATGGAGGAAGTTTTCCCATCTAACTGAGGGTAAATGATTAAGGAGAAGACAGTTAAATAACCTGCTCAAGGTGACATGGTAATTCAGCAATGAAATAATGCTAAGTGTTCCCAATGCTCATTTTCTAACTGTTCATTTTCCATAGTTCAATCTGTAAATCTCTTAATATTTTCTGAGTTGAAATTTGTTTATAGTTGCCTTACATTTCTTAAAAAATCAATAAATGGCTAAATAAAATGAGAAGACGCATATGAATGTATGGAATAGAGTTCAAAGTGCTCTATAAAGAGTTATATGCTGATTCTATTATTGTTGTTCATTAACTTGACTGGTATTCCCATGTTATTTAAAATAATTTCTTGATTATGAAAGCAGTTACAACCATAGGTACAATTAAGTACATAAAGCTTTTAACACTTTCCCTGGAAATTTTATAAATTACCAAAATAACTTTGAAGGCTACATTTTACCTTTTTTAAATTAAAAAAATTGTAAATATTTATTTCTAGAATATATTTGTATTCACTTCAGTGGTACCTCTACTTTTTGTTAACAATTATAATTTGTTTTTTTAAATTTTATTTATTTATTTTTATACAGCAGGTTCTTATTACTTATCTATTTTATACATATTAGTGTATATATGTCAATCTCAATCTCCCAGTTTATAATTTGTTATTAGGTACTAAGAAAATGCTCAATTAGGGGTTATTTTCACAATTCTGATAGCTATTCATTATAGCAATACTTTGTACATAAGTAGTAAATACATAATTAGTAAGTGTTAAGTGTTTTTGCTTTTCTTTTAAACAAAGTTAATTTTATCAGACTTGACACAAATTTAATTTTATCAGATTTGACATGCTCCTCTTTTTTTTTTTTTTAACATCTTTATTGGGGTATAATTGCTTTACAATGGTGTGTTAGTTTCTGCTTTATAACAAAGTGAATCAGTCATATATAAACATATGTTCCCATATGTCTTCCCTCTTGCGTCTCCTTCCCTCCCACCCACCCTCCCTATCCCACCCACCCTCCCTATCCCACCCCTCCAGGCTGTCACAAAGCACCGAGCCAATATCCCTGTGCCATGCGGCT
Source organism: Pseudorca crassidens (assembly GCF_039906515.1). Taxonomy (NCBI): domain Eukaryota; kingdom Metazoa; phylum Chordata; class Mammalia; order Artiodactyla; family Delphinidae; genus Pseudorca; species Pseudorca crassidens. Next base: position 32,506,120 of record NC_090313.1, on the reverse strand, counting down.
GCTTCCCACTAACTATCTACCTTACTACGTTTGTTAGTGTGTATATGTCCATGACTCTCTCTCGCCCTGCTCCTTTTTTTTTAAAGAAGTTTAAAGAGCCTAAAATCATCTTGCCTTTTATAATTTATAATAGTACAGTTCCTTCTCATTCTACAAGTATTTATGAATTTGAACACTAGACTAGATACTGGAATGTAGGCCCACAAGAATATAAGTCTCACAATAGTATGTAGCCTCTATAAACAAAGGGAGATGGTCATTCCTAATGGAGCCCCAGTAAAAAAAGGGCCTAGAATATGGTAGGTGCTCGATAAATATTTGTTGTATAAATAAACAATCTTGTGGGGAGGGAGAGAGGGATGCAAAGGTGAATATGATGGCTGCCTTATCTCCTAGGGTGTCTCAGGAGCATTTGGAGATGGTTTTACTATTGTTACTCAAGAGCAAATCAATTTTTTAAATATATATTTCATTCTACATTTTTTCAAACCAACAACATTTTGGTGTGTGCAGTTATAAACAGTGCATTTTTGTTTTAGTTTTAAGACACTAGTAGGTCTGTGACAAAGCGAGAGAGTGGCATGGACATATATACACTACAAAACGTAAAATAGATAGCTAGCGGGAAGCAGCCGCATAGCACAGGGAGATCAGCTCCGTGCTTTGTGATCACCTAGAGGGGTGGGATTGGGAGGGTGGGAGGGAGGAAGACGCAAGAGGGAAGAGATATGGGAACATATGTATATGTATAACTGATTCACTTTGTTATAAAGCAGAAACTAACACACCATTGTAAAACAATTATACTCCAATAAAGATGTAAAAAATAAAATAAAATAAAAAACTGAAAAAACAAACCAAAAAAAAAAAAAAGAAAAGAAAAAGAGTCTATGCATTTTGTCTGAATGAGACAGAATTTTTCTAGTGAGACTGTTTAAATTATTGAATTAGAAACACTTACTGAATTGGTCTATAATATCATATCACTATGTAACATTGTGGGGACTTTTGAAGGAAATCAGATCAGTTACAGGAAAAAATCAAGAGAACACTTGTGGTTGCCAAGGGGGAGGCGGTTGGGGGAGGGATGATTGAGATTTTCTCTACACATATTTCTCTACACATTGGAGTGTAGTTCAAGTACATTTATCGCCTCACTGGATATTTGTCATCATTTCTATTTTCTAGATAAGCAAACCAAATCACCAAAGTCAGAATTATATCCATGACACAGCAGACGTTAAACCTCTTTTCAAAGCTCAGCCCAGTGCTTTTTCTGTAGACTCTGAGGCTTCTTGTCCCCATATTTCATATTTATTACCCTGCTTGTGCCTTAGACCTCAGATGTAAACTTTGGACTCAGTTTTGGGATCTAGTTAGAACTGTAATGAGGGAGAGAGAGAACGAGTAAACGGTGTTTCTGAGGAATTTATCACAACACACACACACACACACTCATATAGATATGAACAGTAAATATTTTCTATTTACACATACACACAGAGACAAACATCGCAGGGTACACGTGTGCATGGGTACAAAGTGGTGTCATAGCATGTAAAGAATGTATTTTCATACCGATTCTGTGGAACTATGGATACCTGCTGATTTTCTTAGGCTTCGAGTACTTGTTGTTCCTGTGCCCTATGGCAGAATGTCTGAAGAAGAATGTGCTTTGTTTGCAAAATACTCTAGTCACCTGAGGTCCACCACTTCTAAGAGGGAGTGAAGGGTTCTCCCTTGCCTTGCCCTTAGAGAGAGATCCTTAGGGAGTACAAAACTCACCCAAGAAAAAAGAGAGTTAGGGAATCTAGGACCTGCCGCTGAGAATCATAAATGAGTAAAATCGCTGTTAATGGTGTGATATCTTGCAGCACCATGTAGATTTGCTTCTCTGAGCAACTTTATAAGACTGTGGGCATTCTTTCTAAGAATTATGTGGTCCTTGTGGGCTCAGCATAGCAAGGATGGCTCTCTTCATGTGGTGGGGTAATCCTCACAGCGGGTTTCAGCAGCTCTTGGCCAAACAAGGAAGTGAGAAACAGTGGCAACTCCACAGAAGATTGGCTAAAAGAAAGTGCTTTTATCAACCATTACTCAAAGGAGTCCACACAGAGGGGAACAGCGGCCACAGGAACTGTAAGTGGAGCCAATGGAGTGACTAAGGAGAATCACAGAGAGAGGTGGCTAGAGAGGACTTCTTCCCTATGGCTGTCTTTCAGGGTGGGTTTTACTTAAGAGAGAAGGAAGTCAGTCCACATTTTCTACTTATCATCATATTGGGGTAAAAAGTGAATTTTCTCATTAAAAAAATTGGTGGAGTTAGAACCTCAGAATCTCCATGTTAGAGCTTATGTCAGCATAGAGACTCTGCCCGCAGCATCTCAGCCTTGAGAGTAGCCTCGGGGAAAGAGTGCAGGATAAATATAAGGTGGTGAGTGGGCAATGGCTGCTTTTGTAACCTTATATTAAAATCAAGAGAACAGTCCTTTTCTTCTCCATTCAAGAGCAAACTGGAAATCTGTTGACTCTGAGGGCTTATTTTGAACATTGCTGCCACCTAAGAAAGAATATTTTTTAATAGTATCACTCCTGAAACAAAGCCAAAGAGCAGCAATCTCCCCAATTTCTAAGAAGCCCCAAAAGTTATGAAAAAAAAAAAACCCAGCATATAAGAGAGGAGTGTTCAGTTACTATATTGAGTCTTACTTGACTTCTAAGGTTTAGGTATGAAATTCATCTGTGCCTCTGGTCTTTGTTCTTAGGTATAACCACAACTCTTCAATTACAGTGAATCTCTATCTTCTAATTGACACACATGTTTTAAACGTTAAGTTAGTATAACTTACCCTCAGACTCATTTTTCAGATACATTTTTTTCAAATTTTAACTATCTAAGAAGCCAGCACGTTCATGCTAAGCACAGCTGTACTTTTGCTACTTTGTAGGCAGTCTAACCACTTGGCAAGTCTCCCACAATCTTTCTGGGTTTTTTTGTATTTAATATCTTTTGACCCAATAGATTCGTTTTATAACGACAACCTGACTTAAGAAGAAATCTAGGAACAACAGCAATGCCCCTTTTGGAGTGCTTTAATCGCAGACTAAGCAAAGAATCAGAATCAAATTTGAAAGATTTCTTTATTTCTATTTCAGAAGCTGTTTAGTAAAATAAATCTCTGACCATATTTTTTATGAAAAATAAAGAAACTGGAAGCAGCAGCTCTTTGGACTATGGTGCCTGGCTTTGCTGAATGATTGGAGTCTGTGATTATACTGGCTCTTCAAACTCCAGGGATAGTAACCTTCATAGCCTGTTGCCTAAGGCAAATATTGTCCAGCAAGATCCTTTTTAAAAAGAGAAAGAAAATTCAGCCATTTTTCATGCAAGTTTCATTTTACCTTTCCCTCTGCAGCAATGAATTTCATGTAGAATAGATGTGTGCTTGATCCAATCAAATGACTCCTATTGATTTTTTCTTCTCAATATTCAAGAGAGAAATTGAGAGTATTGCTCATCTATTCTGATTACATATGGTAACAAGAATGTGAAATATGGTTGTAAGGGAGAGAAGGGCAAGTTTTAGAGCTGAATAGATAGAAAGACACTTTTAGGATCCACTGGAAACAGGAAGGGACACTCTGGCCCAGATAGTTAAGTACATGGCAAAACAGAGGGAAAGAATATGGAGAAAAAGGGGGAAAGGATTTAAGTTTTCCTTCACGCTGGCAACTGTAGATGAGTCTTTGATGAAAAGTAAACTACATAGGCAAGAGCCACTGTGCAGTCTACGCTCTCCTAAAAGACAGGAAATGAAGCCACCACAGAACTCGAAAGGCAGGGAAGGAAAAAGGGCTACGACAGTGAAGAGAAGAAAGCTGACAAAAGGGAGCTTAAGGAAGATCTCTGGCCACTTTTAAGACTTAGTGGATGCAGTTTGGTCTTGAGAAACTGGCAGACTGAACAAAGAAGGAAATATATCCTAAGGTCATGTGTTTGCTTGAGAAAAATAAAACGTCTTCAAGAACGGTGAATACGTTTTGCAGAATGAGAATTCTGAGGAATCTTCAATATTTGTATGTAACCTACTCCTTTCATGAGTGTATGTGCATCAGAAAGAGATGAATAATTGAAATATTCAACAAGGCAAAGTTAAAAGTAAATTCGTTTATTTGTTCAAAAATTTCTGATTCCCTACTACTTACATTCCAAGCATTTGGGACTCAGAAAAAAAATGTGACTTTGTATCCTATAATCTTATTTCTGCTTGCTATCTCTGTCAGGTTATGCTAGCTGCACATAATGAATGAACTACCATGTCCGTACTCTTATGTGCTCTGTAATAGCTTCGTTAACATAAACATAATTTATGCTAGAAAGATTTTCCAGAAATTTATCGTATCACCTATGGGGAAGTACAGGAAAAAGAGCAATTCTCTGACAACTTTGTTGATTTCTTTTCGTGGTTATTTGTTCCTTTGCTGTTTTGATTTTTCCATGCTTCCATTTTTTTAATTTATATATTTCCTGGAATAATTGAATATTCCATCAAGTTTTACAAATAGATTAACAAAGGATTGTGAAGAGTCTTCTTTTATAATTTTTAATTTCCTATGGGTCTGTGGTTATATCATCTTTCTTACAATCCTGTGTATTTATGAGTTTTTCTGTTTTTCTTGATTAAAACAGCCAGAATTTGTCTATACTTTTCACTGAAACTGATCTTATTATTTACAAATCCTAGTTATTTCTAACATTATTATTTTCTGCTTTAACATTTATAAATTCTTTTTCCCTGCTTTCTTTGGATTTATTTTGTAGCTACATTCCTAGCTTCTTGGGTTGAAATTTTAATTTATTTAATTTTATTCTTTCTTGCTTATCAAATAAAGTATTTAAATTTCTTAATACATATATCTTGGTTATGCCTTATCAGCATACATCTTTTATATAGAAGTTTATACACAAACAAGCACAACTTCAAATGTCAGTTTTTGAGAAATGTACTTAAAAGCCTTATAAAAAGGATGCGAATATGTAAGAAAGTATGAATCATTTGAGAAGTACAGTGAAATTTCAATTAGCTATAACCAACTAACTGGAACAATCCAATTGGATTTGTATCTTGTTTTCTGCTTTTAAAGGCAAGTTGAATGGGAAAAAAAACCTCACAAAAGATAATATTAAAATTTCAAAAAATCCTCGAGGGGATTATTTGCATCAGTGCATGATTGATTCCAAATTCCCATAGCTTTTTTCAGTTCTTTATAATAATCAATCGTGTTCAGAATGCTATCCTGAGGCATTGTAAAATTATCATCAGAGATTACATTATTTTTACTGTAGTAGTCTTAGGAGATGTTATGAGTACATTTTTATAAGGATCTGGGTAATATTTATAAGAATTTTGATAAAAAGAACTTTCTGTATGATTCTTGATCATTCACAAAATACCCCACTTTCTGAACATTTAAATGAAACATGATGTATAGTCATTGTTATATACCAATAACAATAAAAATGCCTATATTTACTGAGCACTTACTATGTGCCAGTTTGCGGTCTACCACTTTTGGCAGAATTATCTTATTTAGTCTTCATAACAATATAAAGAGAAAGACAGTGTTGAGGAAACTGAGGAACAGAATCAAAAAGCATCAAAGTCAGGACTCAAACCCAAACTGTCTGCCTCTCAAGCCCATGTTCATAATTCTTTATTACACTACCTACCAATGGACTGAAAAAAGTAAGGCTACAAAATCACAAGAGAATTTCCCTGTGTAAATTTACCATTGGTGGGGATGAGACGGGACAACACGACCCAGCAACATGGCAGCATAACTCTTTTCAAAGCAACTTCACCACTGTGGGTGAGAGAGTGCCCCCGCCCACCCCCGGTGCAGAGACACAATTCCTTAAAGAAGGTCTGTGACACTTTTCCTGCCATCCCACGGAGGAATTATGTCCATGATCGCATTGGTATGAACACCTAGGCTGTTTCTGGATTGTCCTTCAAGTCATGTACAAATTTTACCATTCAGAGGAATCTAATCTAAAGGAGCCCTTGCCTCAGTCTGGTGCCACACCCAAGTATGCGGTTTTATTTGTCTGTGGCATCAGTGTTGGGAACCAGGTGTAACGTCCCTAGCAGATCTCAATGTGCCCTCAACACCGGCCACCCTCAACGGATGTTTTCTTTCACTTCCATATGTCCTTTCCAACTTGGCCTGGGATGAGAACTCAGGTTTGCTTCTCGAGCATCCTTTGTTTTTTAAAAGCTAAAAAGCATCCTTTGATTTTAAAGACCATTTCCTCATTTTCCTTGGCAAAAAATAAAACAACAATAATAGTAATAACACTTGGCACCAACAGTGAGAAGCCAGAGAGAGATTAAAAGTGGCAACTAATTAAGCTACTCTACTGGATAACTGCATTCAAAGGGACACGCTGAAAATTCAGTTAAAAATGCCAATCTGTACATAATCGCAAATTTTTCCATTTTCATATATTCATCATGATTTTCCCACACTTCAATAAAAATTAGACTAAAGATGATGATCTTATTATGACTCTTATTCTGGATGACCTGTTAAGTTTTTGCCACAGCAGAAGTCTTTGCAGAGACCAAATGTGTGTCACTTTTATCATGCTTTCTACCTTTCCTGACAAATGCTTCTGAGTTTCTCTTAGTTCTTGTACTTGCATAGTCACATAATGTCTTTTTTAAGGACGAAAAATAAAGGAGCTTGAATAAAACAAACCATTGATACTGATCTAAGCTCACTACAAAGGAAAGTAATTAAAGGGTGGATCATTATTTCTCTGATGCAATTTTGAATCACCCCACAATAAATTCTCTACTCTGATTATCCAGCTACATTCAGAGATTTGGGCTCTTGTGTTCCAGGTTTCATGCAGTATCATTCAATTGAATGACCTCATGAATGCGGTCAAAGCAGGTTTATTTAGTTCCTGTTTTAGTAAGTACTGTCTTAGTCGTCAGCTGTTTTTTGTTTTTTTTAAGACCCTGGACAAATAATTTCAATAATGAGAAACGGTTTACAGAAATGTAGCTGTGTCAACAAGAAATGAATTTCCATTAATTGTTCATCTAATTATGTTTCGTATTACTACATTGAATTCAAGTGAGAGGGAACAAAGTCTCCAAACCTAAGCTGTATCTATAGTAACTTTCCTATATTCTATATAGCAGAATAAAAATGCAGTAGTTTAAGTTCTTTTTGAAAGGAAATTAATTTTATCCCAGTATAACAATCTTTAGAGTATACTCCTCATTTAAGAAAAATAAAATTAAAATAAGTAGGAATTTTTGTTTTAATTACATTGATTTTCTGTTTATTGCCTTCTCTTCTAAATATTAAGCTACTCAAAATTTTGGAATAACAGCACTACATATTGTAATACAGCATTTTGTATTTAGTGTGGTTTCACCTCATTTCTTCATGTAAAAGTCTATTCTTTCTATTTTTATCATTAAATTATTTCATTCCTAGTCTAAGTACAGAACATGACTGCCAGGTTCTGCCACTTACTGTTCTTTGGATATGTTTTCCTGCTCAATTATGTTATAATCCCCTTGTAGCAAGAGAGACATATCTTTCCCTCCTTGTATCTTTACCATCTAGATCAGACCCCTAAACAATAGATAAACAAAAAATGTTTATTGATAATGATTTGGAATTTGCTCAATGAATATTATAAAAAAGAGTGAGAAAATATAAATGTAATACATGTAAAATAGCATTAAAACAAAGAGGATCAATACTTGTAAAGCAAGTATGATATACTAGGCACTCTAAATACATTATAAGGTAGTTATTTATTAGTTTCATTTTTCAATGTGGAAATAGAGACTCAGTGAGGTGAGGTCAGGAACTTGGTCAGAGTCAGTTTAAGAGCTGCTTAGCCAGGTCTTAAGTCTGCCTGACTCCAGAGCATGACCTCTTCCACTGAGCCATGCTGCCTTTTATGAAAACATTAAAACACAACCTCTGTACAAAACCAGATCTTACACTCGGTCTGCAAGAACCAAAAGGTGTTTCTTCCTACCAAGGATGGCAATGTCTTTTCTTCTTCTATTGATGGTTAGAGGGAAAAGCAATATGTCACCATACTATGCAAGTTAGGTGTACACTATAGACTATTAAAGGATAGTTTTTGAAACTGAGAGAAAAGAAACTTCTGATCCCCAAATCACAGAATTCAGTTGGGGAGATGACTCGATGAGGAAAAGAAATTCCCGGCAAGGAAATTGTGGCATTCTTATAAAGAAAGGATAATAGTATAGGAAAGAACTCATATGATGTTACTATTTGGGTAAAAAAGGAGGGGAGAGGAGAAAGGATATATATGAATGTATATAGAATATTTCTGGAAGCATCCATAAGAAATGTTGGCTGCCCCCAACATTGGATACCCTTTAAAATGCCCTAGTCCCAGAATGAAATCAATGTTTTTATTAGATTATGAATTCGTTTGCTAGGGCTGCCATAACAAAGTACCATAGACTGGGTGATAAGTCAAGAACAAGAATTTTTTTCCTCACAATTCTAGAGCCTAGAAATCTGAAATCAAGGTTTAGCAGGGTTGGTTTCTTCTGAGAACTCTCTCTTTGGCTAACAAATGGCTGTTCTCCCTGTGTCTTCATATGGTCCATCCTCCATACAGGTCAGTGCTGAGCCAGGTCTTAAGTCTGGCTGACTCCAGAGCATGACCTCTTCCACTGTGCCATGTTGCTTTTTATGAAAACATTAAAACACAACCTCTGTACAAAACCAGATCTTACACTCGGTCTGCAAGAACCAAAAGGTGTTTCTTCCTACCAAGGATGGCAATGTCTTTTCTTCTACTATTGATGGTTAGAGAGAAAAGCAATATGTCACCATACTATGCCAAGTTAGTTCAAATTTCCTCTTCTTCTAAGGATACCCATTGTATTGAATTAGGGTCTACCTTAATTACCTAATTTTAACTGAATTACCTCTTTAAGATCCCATGTCCAAATACAGTCACGTTTTAAGGCACTGGGGGGTTAGAACTTCAATAGATGAATTTCGGGGGATACAATTCAGCCCATACAGATTAAGTCAGATTTCTTTTCATTTTAATGACAATACAGCTGAAAAGAAGAAAACTAACTACCACTTATTCTTCACCATGATGAAGGAGTGGTATGTTAGAATCAACTATAGCATTTTTCCAAAGTATGGTCTCTGTCCCCATCACCCACACAGAGATTTTGATTATTCAATATTCTCCCCCTGCCCCACTGGAGAGCTACCATTTTGCATTTTAAAAAGCTAACATTTATTGAATACTTACTATCTATCAGACACAGTTAAATGCCTTATGTGGATTATTTTTATCTAATCCTCATGAAATCTCTGTAAGAAAATCCCATGAGATATTAATATTACCCTCATTTTATAGATAAGGAATCTGAGGCAAAGAGAGGTTAAGTAACTAGCACAAGGTCTCAAAGCTAGTAAATCAAAGCACCAGGTTCAAACCCAGCATATCTGGCTTCAGATCCCATACTTGTAACCATCACACCATCTTCTCATCATAATGTACCTGAGATTCAGCAAAGTATTTCTCACAATGTCTCATGAACACAATGATAAAATGGAAACTGAATTATCAAATATTGAGGTAGGTCCATAACTTGTGAATGACTTTTCCTAAAACACATTAGTGAATTGAATATGATATGGAAACATGGTCTCCCCTTTCACACCACAGGCCTTTCTCCTTGGTCCTGCTCTGGTCTATAGACTTACAGAAGAATATAAGAGTGTCAAATTAACAAATGAGATTAAACTGGGAAGGATGGAAAGTATTTGTATTTTAGAATGAAGATCTGTATTTCAACTCTACATGGGAAACATCTGTGAGGTAATACACAAAGGTGATCATTTCTTTGAGGGGTGAGGTCAATGGAATGGGGGTCACTTAGCCTGTGTGTTCTCAGAGACATTACAAAGGGAGGCCTCTAGACCTAGCTTGACGTTACCTTTGAGTCCTCCTGGTAGAAAGGTCATGAAGAACAGGAGGACATGGAATTAGGAGGAAGAGATATGAAAGAAGTGACTTAGTGAGGCTCGATATAGGCATAGAGGGATGAGGTCCACTTAATACCTCACTCATCAACCAAGATCTTAATTCTAAGACTTCTGAAGCTTTGAAAATTTCCCATGTTTGTTGTTGTTGTTTTCAATCATGTTTCTTTCTTTGTCACTAGCAGAAGGATTCCCAAACCCTTGAAATCACAAAGGGCCTATGTGATAACCTTTGAAAAGGGCAAGTAAAGGAGAGCCAAGGATGTGGTTTCTTGGTCCTCAAACTCCAGGGCAAGAATAATGGGAAGATCCCAGGGAACAGAGTGACTGGTGACAGGGGTCGTGTGTGAGGTCCGCTCACAGGCAAGAAAGGAAGGTCTGTGTACTGTCCAGGGCTGCGAAGGGCCCCCAGGACATAAAAAACAGAAAATCCGGGCTTCCCTGGTGGTGCAGTGGTTGAGAGTCCACCTGCCGATGCAGGGGACGCGTGTTCGTGCCCCGGTCCGGGAAGATCCCACATGCCGCGGAGGGGCTGGGCCCGTGAGCCATGGCCGCTGAGCCTGCGCGTCCGGAGCCTGTGCTCCGCAACGGGAGAGGCCACAGCAGTGAGAGGCCCGCATACCGCAAAAAAAAAAAAAAAAAAAAAAAAAACCAGAAAATCCTGATAGGGCCTCTAATAATTAGAGTTATTCAGTAAAAGGACAGGAGTGTTTTTAAGGTAATGAGTTTCCTGCAGAGGATGGATAGAGTTGTAGAGAGGATTTGTGTTGAGGATAAGGGGTTGTTGTAGCTTCTATCATGAATCTATTGCTTCTGTTGTCTGTGGTCTATTATCTCTGAGGCATGGAAATTAAATATAGAGGGATTAATTATTTCAAAGAATAGTTCCAAGTCCATTTATTCATGTATTAGTTATGCATTAATAAAGTCTCCTCTATATTCCCAGACCTCTTTACAGTAAGGTGTTTTTACAGACTTTACATCCAATATTATCTCCTTTAATAGTCAAGTCACTAGTCAAATCATTCAATCTCACTCCTACTACCAACCCCTTTACTGGATTATTTTCAATAAGTGACTTCTTGTTTTCTACATAAAATCAATGTGTTTTTTATTTTTATCTCACTAGATTCAAACTCTCTCCAATCCTGCCTTCCGTAATGGCACACAGTTCCAATTACATTCCTCTCTCTCTGACCATTCCTTCCTGATCCCCTAATGCTATTGCAGGCTCTTCTTGCATCTTAAAAAGCTGAGGCTCCTCGGTGTTTTATCCTTGCTCCTGTTTATTTCTCAAGCTCCAAATTGTCCTTGGACAATCACATCTAAACCCCTGGCCTCAGCCAACAACTAGTTACTGATGTTTCCCAAATATATCCAGCCGAGTCACTATCCCTGACCTTCACACCAGTTTTTCCTACTGTATGCTGAGCACCCTCACTTGCACATCCCAGAGGATTTTGGGACCTGGCATGTCTAAAGTGGAATGAATCATCTGGCCTCCTAATTTCCTCCTTGCTCCTCTCACTGTTTCCAGTGTTGTTGGATTAGAGCCTCGTTTCCCAGTTTCCAAGCCATTAACCTGGGGATTGTTCTGGATCTTTCCCTATTTCACACTCACAATCAGTCACCAAGTGCTGTTGTTTCCTAATCATCTCTTGAACCTGTTCCCTTTCGCCACCCCCTTGGCTATTGCCATAACACTGACATTGACCATCTTTTGCTGGACAACTGTAATTACCTCCCGCTGCAGACTTAGATTTCATCAGCTGTACCTCCACATCACAGCCGAAGAGGGCTTTCAAAACCACACACCGTATGGTGCCACTGCTTTGCCGCAGTTGTTCACCATTGCCTTCAGGATTAACAAACTTTTCACTGGAGCATGGAGTACATTCTGACACATTTCTACTGTTGTACCTGACCACCCATCCCTCCTTCACAGACACCACATGCACAAGGCACATTAGGCTCTAGATAGTTTCCGATCTCATCATCCTCTGCCACATCTCTGTACACGTTATCCTCTCTGTCTTGACCATTTTTCTCATTCTGTCTTCTACTCAGCTCAGACATCACTTCCTTTCTGACATCTTCCTTAGCTGTTTCTTCCCCATGAAGAATTAGGACTTTTTCCATGCTCCTGTGGCTCCCCATGCAAAGCTCTATATTTGTACTTATTCTGTATTTTAACAGCCCACGTATGCCTCTATTTCTTTCAAAGATGTAAGCTCCTTGATGCCACGTTTCAATTCGCTTTGTGCCCCAGCAGCGAATACAGTGCCTGACTGATGGTGGATTGAAGACTTCTGTTGAATGAACAAAGCATGTTCTGCCTAGAAAAAAACTTAGCCAAAATTTAAAAATCATTAGGAAGCTGGGATGAAGTGAGAGAGTGGCATGGAAATATATACACTACCAAATGTAAAATAGATAGCTAGTGGGAAGCAGCCACATAGCACAGGGAGATCAGCTCGGTGCTTTGTGACCACCTAGAGGGGTGGAATAGGGAGGGTGGGAGGGAGACGCAAGAGGGAGGGGATATGAGGATATGTGTATACGTACAGTTGATTCACTTTTATATACAGCAGAAACTAACACACCACTGTAAAGCAACAATACTCCAATAAAGATGTTAAAAAAAAATAAAGTTCACACAAAATATTTACCAAGAAAGCCCATAATCTAGACCATAAAATATTCTTTTTTTATAAAAAATAAAAAAAATTTTAAAATCATTAGGAGACATGTATAAAAAATGATTGATTTCCATAGCAGAGCATTAATGCAGTTCATGCAGGCAGGCATGCCTAGATCGCATGAGATTAGTAATTTCTAAAAGGCTCTCTGGCCTCTAATGATCACCTGGGTTATGTCAAGGCCCTTGACGAACCTCCTAGATACCCCAAACTTCACCCTTTTTGGCTTTCACAAGAGACAATGAAGAGGATAAATAAGGCACAAGTTTATAAAATGAGGTGGGAGGGGCACTTTGGAGATGCCCAACATAAGCAAACGTGCAGCAGAAGTTCAACTCTCTAGAGAAGGAAGGGAACATCACGACCCATGGCCCCCAACTGCAAGGGGAGCTCAAAACATAGTTCACAAAACCAAGTCACAGATCCAGCAATGCCCCAGAAGGGACACGCTGCATGTCACCTGGCAGAGCAAGAAACTCAGAGAAAAAGTGGCATGGGCTTCCCTGGTGGCGCAGTGGTTGAGAGTCCGCCTGCCAATGCAGGGGATGCGGGTTCGTGCCCCGGTCTGGGAGGATCCCACGTTCAGCGGAGTGGCTGGGCCCACGAGCCATGGCTGCTGAGCCCGCGCGTCCGGAGCCTGTGCTCCGCATCGGGAGAGGACACAACAGTGAGAGGCCCGCGTACCGCAAAAAAAAAAAAAAAAAAGTGGTTTATCTCACCTAAAAGTGGGTAATTCGTGACCTTAAAGAAAACTGCCCAGCAGGTCACCCTAGGCAACGACAGCAAGTTTATGGTGCAGTTGTCAGCTGCATGGTTGCTATGAACCTTCTGTGGACAAACAGTCACAGTGCCTGTGGGAAAAATCCCATGGTCTATTTGTGAACAGTCTGTGAGCTAAAAGACTTTTTACATTTTAAAACTAGAGTAAAAAAATAATGAAGAGCATATGACTGCAAAGCCTAAAACATTCACTATCTGGTCCTTAAGAGGAAAACTTTCCTAAACCTTATTCTCCACTCACATGCAGAACAGTTTATAGAATGACATGCACTGGGATGAAGTTTTTTAAAATTATGCTCTCATTACATTATTATGGCCAACTTGGATTTCTCCCTGTAGAAGGTTAAAAAGGAGATGTTTTCTTGCCTCTATGGATCACCATTTGCAGACACCTCTATGTTCTAGTGGGGGAAAAGCATAGCACAGGAAGGGAGGCGATCCGGTTTCTGGTGACAACATCAGGACCTGTCTTGGATCTCAGGCAGCTCACTTTAACATTGCTGCATTTTAATTCTCTAATCTGCAAAATAGGGATAATGCCTGCTTTGCTATCTTCACAGGTGTGAGGATATAGTGAGATAATAGATGTAGCACACTTCGCAAAGTTGAAAGGAAGATACAAATCGAGGTTATTTTTATAGGTGATGACATCGTCAACCATTAATTATGGCTACTTTGGGGGAGGATGAAAGATGAATAAACTAAGTCGTTGGTTGTTAACGGAACTTTCTACTCATTTATTCTTTTATCTCTTTCCTCATCAAATCTTTAATAAAACTAACAAGTGTCAGGATTGATTGAGTTTAAAGGTTTTTTGTCCCTTCAGTCAATAAGTTTGTGAATTTGTTGATTGTGGATTGTGTGCTCAGTACCTTTGGGAGGAGGGAAAATGAGCCATCAATGGCCAAAAGACTTCATTAGAATTAGAGGAAGAAGGAAGCAAGAAACCTAGAAAGTTAAATAACAAAACAAAGGGAAAAAAACACTTTTATGTCAAAACCTATCTCTTGAAAGCTGGTTAGAATTATTTCCATTCAGGACTTAAGGTTAACCTGCCCAGCAGTGCTACGAACTCAAACACTGTCTGATTTATTCTCTTCTCTATCAGAGACAATGCATTTTTCACTACACCCATGCCTTTCCCCTATCCTGAGCACACAGAAAGAATGCATTTTTCAATGTCCCTCGTGGTTAAGTTGGGACACGTGACTAGTTCTGGCCAATGAGCTTAAGCGTAAGTAACAGGAGTCACTTCTAGGACAAGGATTAAAATGCTGTGAGTTTTCCGAGTACTCTCTTTTCGCCTGCTCTGGAAAGTTCGTAGACTCTCCATATCAAGATGGCAGAACCATAAAATGGAAACCGCTTCCATCGCTGAGCCATTATTTGAAGGGACCTTCCTGGTGGGATGGAAGCATCCTTTTGTATGAAGAAGAATTTTTTTTTTCTTTTTTTGCATTAAGCCACTGAGATTTCAAGATTTGTTGTTAATGCAGACTTACCTAGCCTATTCTGACTAAGACATTTTCCCTCCAAGTTTGGTATCACAGTCCATATTATTCTTCATTGAAATACACATTTCTATATTTTAAACAACCCATTGTCATTACTGAGACTTTAGAAAGATTTGCTATTCCATGTTTGTCTTTCTGTATGCCTTGTACACAGAAGGACATTTCTAACACTAGACCCAATAAATCACAATTGTTTGTGGGTTAGAACACGTTCAATGGCTGCATATATACGCACACACACATATATACACAAACACACACACATATGTATGTATATAAATGACTCCTGTCTTATATATAGTTATAAAAATACAAATATGTAAATTTAAATATATATATTTATAATGACTCCTGTCTTTAAGCCTTAGTTGTTTCCTCTGCCTAAAATGTACTTTCCCCAGATATGTCCTTGGCACTCCCTCATCTCCTTTACTTCTTTGCTTAAGTTTCATATTCTCAATGAGGCCTACTTTGACTTTTCCAGTGAATACTACAGCCTGCACCTACACACACACACACACACACACACACACACTACAAATCCCTTGTATCCTACGGCAACCATGTATGTGAGTCTGGGAGTGGATCCTCCCTCAGCTGAACCTTCAGATGACTGATCCTCGACCAGCATCTTGACCTGGAGCCAGAGGACCCAGCAAAAGAAGGCCTAGATTCCTAACTCATGGAAGTAAAAGTTTGTTGTTTTAAGTCACCAAGTTTGGGGCTAATTTGTTACATAGCTGTAGATTAATACACTCTGCAATATTTTGGTCCCAAGGACAAAGCATTGGCCGTTGACTACTTATTTCCTCTATCTCTGCCCCACCTTTTCTCACTCCCTCTTGGAAGAGTGGGTGTGGGATTTCCACCTCCTCCTCCTGAGTGCTCAGAACTCCTTTTATTGTCAATACTTCTTTTTTCTTAGGGCAGTGAGCCTCACGGTCAAGCTACCACAGGTAGGAAGAAAAGTTTCCCTACATTATGGCAGAAACTGAATAGTGCTTTTTTTTTTAATTGAGATATAATTGACTTATAACATTATATTAGTTTCAGGTGTACAACATAATGATTCAATATTTGTATATTTTACTAAATGATCACCACAATAAGTTTCGTTCACATCCATCACCACAGATAGTTACCAATTCTTTTTCTTGTGATGAGAACTTTTAAGATCTACTCTCTTAGCAATTATTCAATACAGTATTATTAACTGTAGTCACCATGCTATACATTACATCCCTAGGATTACTTATTTTATAACTGGAAGATTGTACCTTTTGTATGGTTCTTGGTAGATGGTCAAGACACTAGGAACCAAGGAGTGCTGAGGGGAGAAAAGGAGAATTATTTAAGAGCCTTAAAGTTCTCTCTCTCTCTCTCTCTCTCTCTCTCTATATATATATATATATATATTTTTTTTTTTTTTGGTTGTGCCAGGTGCCTTGTGAGATCTTAATTCCCCAACCAGAGATTGAACCCGGGCCCACATCAGTGAAGGCACTGAGTCATAACCATTGACTCACCAGGGAATTCCCGGTAATATATTTATTATACCAGGAAAGATGACTTAGAGCAAACTTTTATCTGCTCAGGAATATACTCTAAAGTAAGAAGGCAGTTCTGTCCATAGAGAAAACATGAGTCAAATTTTCTGAGTCAGGAAACTATTCACTCTTTAACTCTATAATTATTTATAATTTCCTTCTGTCTGCCAAGCAATAGGTTAGGCACTGTGGACATAAGTCCATGTAAGTCTACACGTAATTAAGACCCCATCTATTCCCCCAAATCACTTATAATCTAGTGATAGAAACAGACAGGTAACCAGACAGTTACATTTTAGTGTGATATAATATGACCAGAGATGGATAGCACATAGGGGCCTGTGTAATACTGTCCTGGAGTCTAGGAAGACTTCCTGAAAGAGGGGACATCTGAGCCCAGCCCTGAGGGACTAGTGGGAATCAGTTCAGTAAATCTGTGGCAAGAGTATGCCAGGCCAAGAGAAAAACACATGCAAAATCCAGAGGGTTAGAGAGTGTGTAGCAAGCTTAGAGGCATGTGAGCAATTCAGCAAATTAAGATGTGAAGAGATGGAAGCATTGAGAGTTGAGTTAGAAAATTCTGGGGAATTTTCTAACACACTATGAGAAGAATTTTAAACTCTATTCTGAATAATAGAAACTCATAGAAGGGTTTTAAATAGCTTAAATCAAATTTAATTATAAATATATAAATGTGAATGGAAAACTCAAACCTGAAAAAACTAAATGTTTGAGAATATTTTCATGATAGTGGGTGGGGGAGATGAGAAGGATGTTCTAAAACAAGATCTCAAAGACCAAACCAGAAGGAGAACTAGTGGATTTGGTTGCAGCAAAATTAAAGATTTCCACTCAAGGAGGGATTGTGTAGGCAAAGTTAATGGGGAGAAAGAGATATCTGAAAAGGAGGGAGGGGATTACATGTAGAGTATATAAAGGGCTCCTGAAAATTAGCAAGAGAAATGCAAAATGGGGAGAGGATAAAAATGAGCAATTCAGGGGCTTCCCTGGTGGCGCAGCGGTTGAGAGTCCGCCTGCCGATGCAGGGGACACGGGTTCGTGCCCCGGTCCGGGAGGATCCCACCTGCCGCGGAGCGGCTGGGCCCGTGAGCCATGGCCGCTGAGCCTGCGCGTCCGGAGCCTGTGCTCCGCAACGGGAGAGGCCACAACAGTGAGAGGCCCGCGTACCGAAAAAAAAAAAAAAAAAAAAGAGCAATTCAGAGAAGGGAATGCTGACTGGCTTGACCTCACTAGTAACTGGAGGACTGTACATTAAGAAAACTGTGAGATACCCCTTTTCACAATCAGATGGACACAATTTAGAAAGTTGAATTTGGTTATAGGTAAGGAAGAGAATGGAAATTCTCAGCCATTGCTGCTGAGACTGTGAGATGGTACTGCCATTTTGCATAGCACTCTGTTAGAATCCAGTGAGGTTAAATATGCTGACACCAATGCTAACACAGCACGGGAATCCTACTTCTGGCATATGTCCCAGAGACTTCTCCTTAAGTCCACAGGAGATGCAGATGAGAGTGATGATTGCAATATATGGTGGTTTGTGGCAGCAAAGGGTTGGAAGTAACCTAGGTGTCTATCACTAAGGGTCTATATGCTTATCCGTGGTATTTGCTGATGATGGAATATGGAGCAATGAGAAGAAATTAACTAAATGGATACCAACATGGAAGGTCACAAACATAAAATAATGAGCAAAATAAATATGAAACAGAATGAGGTTTATAGCACAACTCCATTTATTTCCATTTAAAGACTCCGTTGGTATAAATTTAACACCGCATTTTCAAGGAGGCATACTTATCTAAAGAAGGAAAGTGGAATGGGAGAGGGATATGTACAAAATATAATTAAATATTGCCATCAATAGGGATGGAAGAGAATGGGAGGGAGGATAAAGGAGAAAAACAATAATGAAACTTAAAAATAACACCAAACTGAACTGGGTTGAATAGTACCCCTCCAAATTCATGTCCTTCCTGGACCTCAGTATGTGAGTTTATTTGGAAATAGGATCGTGGTTGACGTAGTTAGTTAAGATGAGGTCATACTGAAGTATGTTGGGCCCTTAATCCAATATGACTGATGTTCTTATAAGAAGGGACACAGAGAGACACAGAGAGAAGGCAATGTGAACATACACAGAGTGATTGTAACAACGCCTCTACAGACAAGAAATGCCAAGGATTGCCAGTCACCATGAGAACCTAGGAAGAGACAGAAGGGTCTTCTCCTAGAGCCTTCAGAAAGAACATGACCCTGCTAACATCTTGTTTTCAGATTTCTGGTCTCCAGAATTGCGAGACAATAAATTTCTGTTGTCACCAAATTTGTAGTACTTAGTTATGGCAGCCCTAGCAAATTCATACAAAAACAAAATAAGGTCCTGCCTAGACCCATGATAACAAACATGAGCTGATATATATGCACCTGAATTACTAGAATAAATAAAGGCTACAGTAGAATTCTTTTTAGTCTGGGAGACAGTATATAATATTGGGCGACAATATTAACACCCACGTGAAAAGCCAATACTATGCTAAGACTTGTGCTGCATAGAATTGTTCTTTGCCAGAGCTGTTGTGTGATTCATGCTACCTCCGTGGTTGTGTAAGAGTAGCTGTCATAGAAGGGTGCTCCTTGCTCTGTATTTAGAAACACAGCCAGAACTTACTTAATTGGGGTATGAGTAGAAAAAAAATGTCTAGACAAGTTTGTGTCAATCATTTCTACAAGAGGTTCTTGGGTCTCTAACCACAAACTTTATTTCTGAGAATGGCTATTTTAAATTCTGATGAGGAACAAAAGCACTGGAACGGATCCCAAACCTCAGCTAACTGTTAGTGCTTAAAGAAAGGTAAGTGAGCATCTTAGATTATCCCCTGAAATCTGACTTGTGCTTAGAAAGAGTAGACACAAATCCCCAAGAACTGATGCTCTGAGCATCTTCTTCTTTATAGCATTATTTGAGACTTTGGAAGCAGAGGGGGCTGCTTCACGACTGAGGACCTGTATTTGTTAATACAGCGGGTACTCTCTGTCCTGCTTCCAACCCCTTCCACCGCCTTTCAGATTCAGACGTCAGCAGTATCAGAAAGTCTCAAGACATATTCTCTAAAATGCTGGCTCTCAGTTTACTTTTTTCAGCTTTCTTAAGGTATAATTGACAAAGTTGTTAAGATATATAAAGTGTACAATGTGATGATTTGATATAAATATACATCATAAAAGGACTTTCCCCAACCAGTTAATTAACTCCTCCATCACCCCACACAGTTATCCTTTTTATTTGGTGAGAACATTTAAATTCTACTCTCTTAACAAATTTCAATCATACAATACAATGTTATCAACTACAGTCACCACGTTTTACAATAAATCCTCAGCCCTTCTTCATCTTACAGCTGACAACGTGTACCCTTTACAAACAGCTGACAACGTGTACCCTTTACAAACCTCTCCCTATTTCCCCCACCAGATGGCTCTCAGTTTAGACACGCATAAAAGTCCTCACTGGGTGATTGTTAAGCTTTACTTCCTCAGGCTCACATCCCACCCCACCTGTCCCTCCCCCAACAAAAACCCTCCCTCTCCCGCAGAGATCTTCATTCAGGCGCTAAACTGGGGCCAAAAATCTGCATTTTATTAAACAGAAGAAATAAATACCTCAGGTGCTTCTAATGGAGGTTCTCTGACAATACTTTGAGAAAGAGTTTTCTAGATTTTCCCACTTTCCTATGCCACCAATTCATGTGGAGTCTTGGGAAAGTGCAGGTTCAGATTCCCTGTGGGTCTAGGATGGGATCTGATTTCCAGTATTTCTTAAAAGTCCCCAGGTGAACACAGCGGGTCCACAGACAACACTTGAGGTGGGAAGCTCTTAAAATCCGATGCCTCAGCAGCATCTCAGACCACTTGATTCAGAATCTCTGGGAGTGGCCCCTGGTGCCAGTACTCATCTAAAGGCCCCAGATGATCCCAGTACACAGCTAGGTATTCAATACTAAGTGACAATGCCAGTAGCCGCTTGCAGATGGCAATAGTAGCTTCTAACTCACAGATTTTCTCCAGACACAGATTAACAGTAACTGATATTTCAAAAGAAGAGATGACTGGTTTCAAAGGAGTGCAATTTAAGAAAAATAAAGCCTTGACATAACCATAATATTTCTTATTTAACAAAATAATTATTTTTATACTTGTTCTACTGCCTCAAAGAACACTGGAATTTCTCTCAACTATATTATTTCCAGCTAATTAAAAATTGATAGTTATGGATAGACCTTCTTATGTTTTTGTCAGTTGAGAGAGTTCGTTGTGGTATTTTTCTTTTTTTTTTTTTTTTTTTTTGCGGTACGCGGGCCTCTCACTGTGGTGGCCTCTCCCGTTGCGGAGCACAGGCTCAGCGGCCATGGCTCATGGGCCCAGCCGCTCCGCGGCATGTGGGATCTTCCCGTACCAGGGCACGAACCCGTGTCCCCTGCATCGGCAGGCGGACTCTCAACCACTGTGCCACCAGGAAAGCCCTATTTTTCTTCTTTGTGTCTGGATTTAATCCTGATTTCTGAGCCTCATATTGTACTGGTTAAGCTGCAGGATGGTGGTTCTGAGATGTGGCTGGACAGCCCTCCACCTACCCTCGTGCATTAATAATGATTAGAATGTGAGGGACACAGGGACAGTCACTTAGTACAGTTACCCCCCATTTTCCCCAATTTCCTCCAGCTGAGTACTCATCCCTGTCAGGAAATGCCTCTGACAGCACATATTCTGATTGTTCTACCCAAATCTGGAATCCTGGTTCCAAATCTTTTTTTTTTTTTTTTCCCTTTTTGTGACCTTTTTCATTCACCAAATGATTAACAAGGAAATGATTTCTAACATTAAATTCTGATTTCTAAATCCTCCACCTGTTTCTTCCAGGACATTTGCTTACAGGAGCCAACCTTCTTTTCTTCAGTTCCTGATCACTAAAGGGAATGACGTATGTAGAAAGTACCTTGTATTAGACTAGTTCCTCTTATTGTCGATAGCAGTAGTAACTCAAGAGAAGTCTTCTCTTGAGTCAACCAGGAGTAGCATTTGGCTGGATAATCAAAATATTTGTCTAAAACAAGGAATTGTTTTAAAATGATGTAAACTATGAAAATGTTATACTTTAACCTAAAACATTTGTAGGCACAGCTGACATTCAGCCAGCATGTGTAATTGTTTAAGTCTGAGATTCCTTTCTGATTATGACAGACATTTATTCTGATTGATCAGTGTCAAAGCCATACCAATTATTAAAATATTTGGATATAATCCCTCTATATTTATCAATCTTTTGACAGGATCAAAGTCACTTCTTTGAGTATAGGTCTTCTGATAGGAATTCTGATTCTTTCTTCCCATAAACCATGCCCAAAACATATCATGCTAAATTTCCACTCTCAGTTTCTTTGATGTACAGTGAGAATTAAAAATCACTTAAAATGCAATGCACTCTACAACCTTAAGATTCCCCTCCCCAAACTTTTAGAATATCTCACCTAAGCCTCAGTTAAAAGCAATTTTTAAATCTCACCATGAGTATTGACAAAGCATTCAATCTAGTTTTCACAGAATCCACCAACTTTCTTTCTATACTCATATTCATATTCTATGGGTCTACATAATATCTAATTAAATTATGCAATTACAGGAATAAGCACAACTGTCATAAAATGCTTAGGAGCAAATACAGTTGATTCTGGTCAACATAATTCAACTGGTGGGAGCAGAAGTTTGCAGACATACTAGAATGTAGCCCAGTAGCCCCATGGTTCAATCTACCAGGGTCACTGATATTAGGTAGAAATACTTGAAAATGCTGGTGTTCCATCATTTTTTGACCTACAAAACCAGCAATTCAATATGATTCAACCAGTATGTTTTACAGTCGTGAAAAGCTGATCTGTGAGTTAAGTGCATGTCAACTAAGGCAGCTTCTATTATGATATTAAAAGAACAGAGATGCTTTTCAACACTGTGCTTCCTCTTTAACATTTTTTGAATTGCACTTATTCATGGTGCTCATTCTTCTGCCAAGTATTTCACAAAAGCTTCTCTCTGACCCCCAAAGAAAAGTTCTCTCCACCAAAATACTATTGTTAAATAAGTTTGGGGAACACCACATACCATACCCATCTAGGAGATTCATATTTCTCATTAGCATATTAAAGGCTCTGAGAAGTCCTGTAGCAAGGCCTTTGTTTAACTTTGTTTACCTTAGGGTTTCATAAATGTATTTGACAAAAGTAGGCCGTTTCATGTAACATCTAATCCTGAAAGGCTAATGTTTAATGAAACAAACGCACTTTAGTAAACACGACCCAACCAGCGTTAAGGACAGTATTATTCTGTTTTTGCAGTAGATTAAACAAAGACCATCTTAATATCCATTTGAAATGGCACAATTTGTCCAGGTGTCCCAAAGCACTATACAAATTTCACTTAGTGGTAATGTTCTCCTCTGGACAAATAGAGAAACAAAGGTATAAAGAAGCATTAGGTTGTTTGCCAGAACACACACAAGACTGAGACAAACTGGAACCAAAACCCTCATGTCTGAACAATGATTTCTAAGCTGTGTTTACAAACAGAACCAAATTGCAAATTGTAACCACTCACAGTTTCGAACCAGACTGAACTAAGTCAAGTTGTACCTTGGTAATTGGATTTTCACGTAGTGGATTTTAACTGGACGCACTTGTAAAATTCAAACATATATTAATTTTTGGTTCTTTTTGTTCACATATTTCCCTCTTTAGGGGTAGTCAACAGCTAGTCCCTTTTGTTAACAGAGTGGTAAGTTAGGTAGAAGGGAGCCTACCTCTTACTTACACATAAGTCTTGGTGGTGAATAGATGACATTTCTTCATGTTATTTTAACATGAAATCAATGAAAAAGATGAACTAAGGTAAAACGTGTGCTCCTTGAACCAGAAATATCAATAGAAGACAAGACTTTGGAGTTCAAGGGGCAGAGTCACATTGACCTGTAGATTTGATCGCTGGTGACTTCTATCAATAATCGAGAGCAGAGACTCCAAAAAATCTCTGACAGCTACAGAGATTCAAGGATCCACTGTCTTAGCTCAGAAGCTCTTCGAAAAAAACAAGACACGAATATATGGCTCTTTGTTGGCAACATTCCGACCTTGAGAGAATGAATCTCAGTCATTTATAAGGTTAAATAGATTTATGTGTTCTGAAGCTTGTCAGAATAATGGGTGTTTCCCAGCATTTGGGAATTGCACGATATGTGACAGGGGAATAGCTTTTAGAGCATACCTGCCCACCCCTCTGCCAGGGTGGGAGGTGGGGAACAGTGATGGGTGACTTAAGAATCAGATTTATAGACAGCTTTGCTCTGTATACATTATTTTTGAGTACTCTCCAACACCACAGGGCCCTACGGCCTCTGTCACAAACAATATCTGTTCTTTCAGAACACTGCAATGCTTTACTTCAAGGCCGAGCGAGAGTTGTCAAACAGAGATGAAGAGCCTTTTGGCAAAAAAAGTGCTCTTAAAATGTTTACCTTCTCATACCTAATGGTTTTAGATCATATCTTATTAGCCTAGGAGACCATTATATAAAGTACAATTAAGATCTCCTTGACATTTTCTAGGAGTTCCAATTCAGCTGTGCTAATGGCTATAACTTCATTGCTTTTTTTCGGTTGTTTTAATTTAATGCCATACAGTGTTGGAAATGCAGTTTACAATAACGTGGGCTACCCAGGGTGCACTTGCGGTAATTACACAGAATGTCAACAGCCTCTCAGGCTGGGTCCTGTGTTGATTGCTGCTTATGACGTTCACATTTGGTCAAATTGTTGGAATTACACCTCTGCCTGCAGGCGTCTGCCCCTCCAAGACTTCCAAAAGTGTTCTCCAAACTTTTAATTTGATCTCGACTATTAAGTTTCACATTCCCCAGATTGTAGAAAGAAATTAGAGCCAGGCCTCAGGGTAGGAGAATTGTTCCCATGGTCCATATCCCACCCATATTATCAGTAATTTTTGTTCCAGAAACATCTACTGAGTGTCCATTTTATATTCAGCCTTGTTTCAGGCACTGAGGACACACTTTTGTGCGGAGGTAAGAGAGTTCAGAAACATCTTTACACCCGCAAAAGAATTTCTTCACAGAAAAGAAATCCCACAGGAGTTAAAACTTGAGCCATAGAGTTCTATTCCATACTCCTTTTCCCTTTTTCTTTTACATGTTTTCCTCAGTGGGCCCATGCTATCCAGACCTCTGGTTATCAGTAGGCTTTAGGTGGTTCACAATTTGGTGAGTAAACAGCTAAAATGTATATAGTGCCCATGCTAAACCGGACTGTTATAACCTCTTATACACACCAACCCATTTAATCCCTACAATAATCTGTCCCATAAGACAGATATTACTATCTCCATGTTACAGACAAGTAGACTGAGGCACAGAGAGGTTTATTTTTTACATTTCACACAGCTGGTGAGCAGAAAATCTGAACTTTGAACATTGGTTATTTGCAGTCAAGAACCTGATACATTCTGCCATTAAAAGGGAAGTGCTGATAAAGGATCAGTATGGTAAATTAAACAATATAGTCCCCAGAAGATGATTAATGCATGTCATAAAAACAGGATGGCTGAAAATGAAGAAGGTCAGGACAGGAACAGAACAAAGACTATTCTCTTAGTCATCCTTGCTTCAGCTCCTATGCACCAATTCCTAAAAGAGGGATAAGGGTTAAAACAAGAACAGCCCTGTATGTGATTTGTAATTTGTTTTGAAGTTGCTAATATTTAGGTTAACTGCTTAGTGTGCTGTATAGTTGATCCTGTATGAGAGGTTCATTCAGTCAAACCAGCCACTTTTGTTCTATTTATAAAGTCTTGAAATAAAGGAACTTCTCCCAGTATTATTAAAGTAGAAGCCTGACAGATAAGGTGCACCTCATCTAACTGGTGCCGGGGTTCTAGGGAGGAAAGGGGGCAGACTAGGAAAGCCACCCCCTCACAGAATCTGATTGAACCAGGCTCATTCAGGTATAGAAAGACTCCATTTTGTATGTACAACTGATTATTTTGGTATTAAATTAAAAACAGGAAGCCAGAAGCAGGTCTGAATTATATTATTCTCCTAGTAGACTAAGGAGAGGCTGCACCTTTGGAAATGCCTGCCAGGAGCTTTTCCTGGGACACTCATCATTTTTCAGCCCATTCTGAATCTGGAAAGAAAAAGTGAATAGGCAGGTCCACTGCTCAGGTTAATGCGAGATCTCAGAAAGCGCTGGATTAGACGCTGGGAAGTGTTAGACCATTGATCAAAGAGATTCCTTGCTTGTTACCCAAGAATCGCCTTCACTCTCAAAGCCAAAATTGCTGGGGTTAGATTTTCTCTTTACAGTATCGATCATATTTTTTACCTGCTTGACTGGTTAAAGAACAGGTTTGGTCTTGTCACTAGATTTCTTCACGGTTAAAACGTGAAAGAAATTTAAAAGAGTTGTGCCTATTTGAATGGGCTCCTATTTAGTTCTCATTGTCTTTAAATAAAATTCATTATAGTTATTTATGTTCTTTTAAAGCTATTTGATTACCATTTTCTCCGACTACGAATTCATTTGAGCCTGGCTAAAATAAGCTCCAGTGTTTACTTATGACTCTCTTGGCCATTGAGTTAGAC
The DNA here is from genome assembly GCF_039906515.1 of Pseudorca crassidens. Classification (NCBI taxonomy): domain Eukaryota; kingdom Metazoa; phylum Chordata; class Mammalia; order Artiodactyla; family Delphinidae; genus Pseudorca; species Pseudorca crassidens. Next base: position 32,479,780 of record NC_090313.1, on the reverse strand, counting down.
ATTTTTTTTCTTTTTGGTCATGCTTTAGATATTATCATGCTGCAAGTTATTGATTAGAAAACCTATGTGCATTCTCATCATTGTGTTGGTTAAAAAAGTTAATAATGTTTTATCAATATATTTGAAAGAGTCATAGATATATAAAAAGATAAACTGTTTTAAATTTTTCTTTTTTGCCATGTATTTATATTAAAAAAGTCTCTTTACTATGTTTTATTATACTTCATTACAGCAGGAGGAACAATCTCTATGCTGAACACTGAGTTTTTAAAGTTTTAGTGCAACTTCTGAAACTTTCTATAAACTAATATAATGTGGATATATTTATAGTGTTAAAAGTAATTAAAAGGTAGAGTCTTATTACGGATGACACAGAAAATGTAAAATACTACCTTAAAGTATTCATTCAGATGAGATGAATTAACTGAAACTGTTAAGTTATTTCCTTTTGCTCTTGCATAAATGACAGAGTATATAGGACAAACAGATAAAATACGAAGAAAATATAATGTCATAGCGTCACTGAGATGTGCTATAATAGCATTTATGGTGAGAAAATGACAATAAAAACGCATGTTTCCCTGAACTGGTATATATATAGAATGGATAAACAACAAAGTCCTACTGTATAGCACAGGGAACTATATTCAATATCCTGTGATAAACCATAATGGAAAAGAATATGAAAAAGAATGTATATATATGTATAACTGAGTCACTTTGCTGTACAGCGGTAATTAACACAACACTGTAATTCAACTATACTTCAATAAAAAATAAATTTTTTTAAAAAGGTATGTTTCTCAAAAGAAACATTTAGAATTGTACGCCAAAAGTTATACATCTGTTTTGTTTGTCAAAACTTGCTGGCCTATACAGTTAAGATCTGTGCATTTTACTACACATTAATTATTTCTCAAAAAATTATACATTGTTTCAAAACTTATGAGATGGTGGGTAGTATTACATGGTGAGAATTTTAGTGAAATTTTTAAATTTTATTTTTTAAAATAATATACAGTAAAAGTGTTTTATGCCATTGTATGAATCTTAACACATGGATAGATTCATGGAATCACTACCACGATCGTGATACAGGATAGTTCCATCACCCCCCAGAAACCCCTTCATATTACCCATTTATAGTCATAATTTCCCCACATCCTTAACCGTTGTCAATCACCGATCTATTCTCTCTTCCTATAGTTTTGTCTTTGGGAGAATGTCATATAAATGGAAGCATACAGTATGTAATCTTTTGAGCCTTGCTTCTTTCACTCAGCTTAATGCCTTTGAGATTCATCCAACTTGTTCTGTGTTTCTATAGTTCATTCCTTTTGAATTGCCATATGGTATTCCATTGTATGGATGTACCATACATGTTTATCTATTGAAGCCACTGAAGAACATTTGGACTTTAAAATTTGGGGCAATTATGACTAGAACAGCTATAAACATTTGTGTGCAGGTTTTTGTGTGACCATAAGATTTGATGTCTTTAGGATACATGCCTATGGGTGAGATTCCTAGGTCATATGTATGTTTAACTTTATAAGAAATTGCAAACAGTTTTCCAAGGCAGTTGTTCTATTTTTGTATTTCCACCAGTTCCGGTTGCTCTGCATCCTTGCCAGTACTTGCTTTTTTTTTTTTTTTTTTACTTTAGCCATTCTAATAGATATGTAGTGGTAACTTGATGTGTTTTAATTTGTGTCTCCCTAAGGGTAAGGATCTTGAACATTATCAAGGACTATAAAGGTTTGAGATATTATCATGTTTACACATTAGCCTACCAGAGCTTCATGAATGCTGACAAAAGACATGCGACTCCTGGGTCAGAGACAAAGGAGCTCATTTATGTAGGGGCTGCAAACTTTTAGCTCTAAGTGAAATTTTCAATTATAGCATTATGAGAATATTTAAAATTAGAAGTATTTGCTTGTTGTAAATATTTCCAATTAGGACTCCTTCCTGGACTCCTTAAATTGTTTAAGGTAGGTGGTCTTGGTGGGAACAGACATCCAAAATTTCTACTGGATGAGCATCCGAAGTTGGACCAGAGGTATCTGCCTGCGTGGAAGAGTGCCTTTTCTAGGCTTCGTTGTAGCAATTGGCACAGACAATTCTGAATTGCCAGGGTGGTTTCAACTGTGCTCAGCCAGTTCCTTTCTTTCTTTTTTTTTTTTTTTGGCCAGATGATAGCCTGCTCTGGGTCACTGTAGAATATCCTTTGATGCTACTGCCACTGACCACATAAGTTATGTTGCCGATGTCCGTAGAATAATCCCTCATCAGTGCCCACTGATCATGTCCACACTACAGCTGTATGCAGTGTCTGTCCTGAAGCTATTCATGTCCAGGACATGGAGTTCTGTGTAAGGCTGTCTTTATCTTCCAGAGCCCCTGGCAATGTCTTTCGTCATGCTAACGCTGCTGGACCAGGGTTGCCACTTTGCACACTTAACATTCCAAGCAAATTTTAATAAATTCCTTTCCACTTATTCTGTTTTGTTTTATTTGATTTTGTGTCCTTTTCATTGCCACACCATGCCTTTTGGTCAAGTATTCTTTAGGAGCTAGGTCAAATATCTTAGTGGCAGACATGCGTGGTTCTCACAGTCTCTTTTCCCGCTCCAACATCAGCACTGTGTCCTTGAGTCATTCTCTATTACTTAGGATGAGTCTTTTCATAGGATTCCTTTTAAGTCCTTCACTCAGCTTTAAAGGGCTCTCCTCTGTTATCCTGCAGACCTGTCTAGATTTGCTGAGTCCTAAGTGCACAGATCATCACTGGATAGATATATACATATATACTCCCAAGGTTAGTTACCTTTTGCATTTTTATTAGAAGTCAATAACATTCTCAGTAGACTTGTTTCCTATATTTTTGAATAATATAAGCTAATATTTATTACATACCTCCTATTTAACAAGAACTGTCCTAAGTCCTTTACAGGCATCATCTCATTTAATACTCTCAACCCCAGGTGGGAGGTGCTTTTGTTATCAGATTTACAGATGAAGAAAATGATGCCCCAAGAGGTTAAATACCTCATGATCATAGACCAAGAGTGACAGAGCTGAGTTTCCAACTCCTGCTGTCTGCCTCCAAAGCCTGCAGCGTGAAGCTCCACCCTGTCTCAGGCCACTAGAAGGATCCATATTACAGCTACACATGAAGTCTGCAAGGAGAGCCTCAAGATTGATTGAATTTTATTTTATTTTATTTTTATTTTTTTATTTTTTTTTTGCGGTACGCGGGCCTCTCACTGTTGTGGCCCCTCCCGTTGCGGAGCACAGGCTCCGGACGCGCGCAGGCTCAGCGGCCATGGCTCACGGGCCCAGCCGCTCCGCGGCGTGTGGGATCTTCCCGGACCAGGGCACGAACCCGCGTCCCCTGAATCAGCAGGCGGACTCTCAACCACTGTGCCACCAGGGAAGCCCTGATTGAATTTTATTTTAAATATTGTTTCTAAATTGACATCATTGTGTCTAATTACGGTTTTTCTAGGCTCAGCTTCGTCGTTCTCACGTTGTTTCTCAACTTATGTTGTAGTGCAGAAGAAAATTTTGGTAAAGAAAATATTGCATAAAGAAGTTCATATGGTAAAATTATATGAGTTCTTTCCAGAGTTTTACATCCAATTTGCCCCCATTTTGTTTAAATATGCTGGAAAATGCTCCCTTAGCTGGAATGAAATCGGTCTTTTAAAAAATCAGAGACAAATCCAGACAAATAGTTAAGCATTGCTTCTCTTTAAACTGCTAGTAGAAACCTCAGGTCAACCAGAAATGCCTCACTCTGGAGCTCCGTGGGGGAAATATGCATTGTGGGACTTGGAGGCGGCTTCTGACCACTTTAAGCTGAGCCAGGAGATGGGAAGTTCCTCTGGCCAGGTCTGCAAATCTTCCGTCTTGTTGTTTGGCAATACGTGTGTGTTAATCATTCACTTCAAGGATTTCTTAAAGAGTATTTATTCCCAAAATAGAGATGTGGAAGTGCACATTTACCACTGGGCAATAATTCCATCTCCTGTAACCTTCCCATAGGAGTAAATCTGATCAATGTCACTGTTGTTGAAATTATACAACTAGAGAGTGGAATTCTCCGCCCCCGCCTCCAGCACCCTCCCTCTTGTTTTCCTGTACTTTGTAACCTGAGGAGAAGTTTCCATGAGGAAGCAAAGTCTATATTGAGGTTACTGGGTGATGTATGGAAGATCTCAAACACAGAAGCTGCCTTTAGACTTTAAAAAGGAATAAAACTCTGTTGTGTCCACGATTGACCTGAGTAAGCAGAATGCTAAACGCTAAATGTTTTCCTTTGCAGAGGCATTGGCAAAGGCATTGGTTCGTTCCCTCACGTGAGGATCTTACAACATGCCCACTGTTCTCCATTCTAACGTCCCCATGGTGATAGGACTACCTAAATAACGCTGCCCATGAGGGACTTTCAACCCTTGGCAATGATACTCATTCATGATTGTGTGGGCAGCATTCTTTGATTTACGTAGGAAAAGCTTTCCTACTTACTATATAGATGCCTGCCTAAATATAAGATAGATACAAACATAAAATGGAGAAATGAGTTAATTATCTAGATATTCTGATTAGTATTTAGATTACTTGAAGCAAAAGTGAGTTTTTCTTTACTTTTTCTGGAGTATTTCTTCAAGACCATGCAACTTTGCATATGTAGTTATACCTGAGATTAAATCTGTTGAGGCTTTTCTCCCCTGTTTCTTCTTTATTCAAGATCATTTTTTATCTCTCCCATTTCAATTTTATTATGGAAATTAGTATCATCACATGAACACTTCTGAACCACACCATTTAATAGAATTGAATCAAGAAGAAAAATATTTTACTTGGAAGCATTGACATTTGACATATGATGTTTACATTTTATTTACTTTCTAAGAGAAATACCTGAAACCTAACTTGGGACTTAATTTCGAGGGTCTTGCTTTGGGTACTGGTGTTTCACGTCTGGAGCCAACTTGGTTCCAAACTGAGGAGAAATTTATGATCATAAGTACAGTCTACTTCCATAGAAATCAGGAACAACTCCTGGATCCCCACATGCATCACATAGGGGACTTTTTCCTACTCCTTCTGTATGAGGTGAAATTGCATAGAGGGAACTCAGGAGGGCGTTAAGGTGGGATATTGGATCCCTCGTTTATCTTGAATAGGCACCATGTACTGGGATCAGTCCCTCACACAGAAAAATAAAGGTTACCTGAATGAATAGGTAAAGGTTAAAACCATCTAAAGAAATAATCATTCATTTATTTAATTGTTAATTTATTTCATGTGTTAGATTTTGCCTGTTGGCATTTTTATTCTCAGATGAATGGTTATGTCATTGAATGGAAGCTGTTGTTCCCACTGGGAGCTAATGCTTATAGCCATAAGAGGGATAGTACCAGCTAACAGCAACCGGGTGCTCCAGGGCTACACACTTAACACGTAATCACTCACCTCATCCATGCAAACACCCTACAAAGTCGAAGTATGTTCTATTATAATCCTCATTCATAGAAGAGGAGTTTGAGTCACAAAGAGGCGTTTATGTTTTGAGTGCTCATTAAATTTGGTCGATGGGGAAAGTAGAACAGAAGGGAAATGAAAGTAACATGCATTGAGTTCCTGGTATATGGAAGGCATATTACACTCACCTTTTGATTGAAACCAAATGAATACCTAGAGGAAGGAACTTTAACCCCCTTTTAGGCAGGAAAACTAAGATTGAGGAATCAAATCATTTTCTGAATATATTGATACTTAGCTAGAAAATGAAAGTAACGAGAGAAATCCAGGACTCCTCAGAACATGCCTATTCAAGACAAACAAGGGATCCAATGAGTAGTCCCCCAGTGCCTGGTGTGCAATTTTACCTTATACATAAGAAAGAAAGAGTCCCTGGGGTGTTGGATGTGGGGATCCAGGAGTTGTTCCTGATTTCTACAGAAATAGACTGCACTTATGATCATAAATTTTTCCTCGGCTTAGAACCAAATCAGCTATAGAGACAAAGTGTAAATGGAATTTGTATTCGCTTCCTAGGGCTGCTGTAACAACAGACCATAAACTGGGGGGCTTAAACAACAGAAACTTATTGTCTCACAACATATGGGATTAGGGCCCACTCTAATGACCTCATTTTAACTTGAGTACCTCTGGGAAGACCCTCTCTCTAAATAAGGTCACGTTCCGAGGTACTCAGAATTACAACACCAACATATCCTTTTTTTTTTTTTTTCCTTTTTGGAGAAGAAACACAATTCATAACAGAATTTAATCTCAGATTTACAGAAAATGAGATATAGCAGGCCTGTCGTCTAGGGGCCTAGGACTGTGGAGGCTTATGAAGCATCTCACTTGGCATTTAATCCTGATATTCAGGCTGGGTTGAGAACTAACCCGCTAAAAACTGAGAACAAGAGAGATAAATGCAGAGTGCCTGGCTCCAGACACTAGAACACGTGTTATTGAATTGCTCTCCTAGCTGAGAGGTATGCAGGAGACCCCAGGAAGGAAAGGGACATCTTGCAAGTGTTCCCTCCCCACAAGTCCTGAGTCCCATTGTTACAGTGGTCGACATGATTCCACACCCTGAAGCAGTGCTGAAGTGGGTGTCTACTGTACTCGGAGGGGCTCTGTTGGTCTGCTGCTTAAGCAGGAAGATCTGAACTGGTTTCTCTCCCTTCCGTTCTTCAGATAAGGCCCTGTAACCACTGGTTTCCACACCGCTGTGCTTATCTTTGGAACAGTGATAAGCTGTACCCCTCTTCCCTTAGAACCTTGGCCTTCACATTTTGCCTAGTCAGCATGTAAGATAAATATAATTTTGATCTTCATCTGATCTATTGACGTGGGACACGAGGAAGAATCCAGGAGACACCTTTAGTACAAAGATATTGAGGAGCAGGTTTACCAGGAAATATTTTCACGGATCAAAGACTGTGTTCTCTGTAATAAGATTCTGAAAGCTCACAAGAAAAAAGATAAAGATTTCTGAGGCCAAATTGGTGGTAAATATCACACTGTTATCTCTGCTGATAACACACGCTGCTTATTATGGGATGTGCGCTACAATGGTGACTGGGTAAGTGAGGAACTGAGAGAATATTGGAAAATGCTAAAATAAGTGAAGAGTTCTTTTTTTTTTTGCATACACGTGTATGCCCATGTGAGCGTCAGAAGCAGGCGAGTGAGAGAGATAAGAGGAACCCTTTAGAAGTATTTTTGACACACTCATGGCCTACTCCTAGAATGCACAAAGGCATAATTAAGTCAACAAAATCCCCTGAGAGTCTTCAACCCAGAAAAATCTCAGTCTATTTTTATTCCAGGATCCGAGGAGTCATAGTTACTAAAGGGCAGAGATTTCCTAGTAGTGGGAACCCAGTCATAGATTCCTAAATCTCCCAAAATGTGGCTTCTCTCTTACCTGATATTCACTTTCTCGGTCGGTGTCCTATCTGGAGATCCATCTCCCCCTGGTGATGGACAGAAAGAATAACCTTTTCTTTCATATGAGATCCACTCCTGATTCAGTCACGATCATACTGATACCCCATAATCTCAGTGTCCTTTTCTACTCATTCTTTTTATTATTATTTTTTTTTTTTTTTGCAGTACGCGGGCCTCTCACTGCTGTGGCCTCTCCCGTTGCGGAGCACAGGCTCCGGACGCGCAGGCTCAGCGGCCATGGTTCACGGGCCCAGCCGCTCCGCGGCATGTGGGATCTTCCCGGACTGGGGCACGATCCCGTGTCCCCTGCATCGGCAGGCGGACTCTCAACCACTGTGCCACCAGGGAAGCCCTTACTCGTTCTTAATGTTGTTACTGTTATGGATTGTGCCCATTAGGTTGCTGGCTTTATGAACTCTGGCATATAAGGCCTGCTAAATGCCTTAGGAGGGATGGAAATATGTTCAGATTTAGAAGGGAAGGGCTCACGGACCAGGTGCTAAAGCCCACAGGATTCAATTGACCAGGTCTTAGAATCTATTGTGGATGAAAAGTGTCACCTATCATAGCAGTAAACAAAGGAAGTTTCTCAGACAACAAGCCAGCAGTCACTGCAGCCGCCCTGACTGTGCACCCTGAGGGGATTCACAATGGAGAAAAGCAGGCTACTGGCCTAGATAGTTAAGGTGCATGTCAAAGGAATGATTTCAATGAGCCCAGACTCTTGCATCTTTCCATGCATAGAAAAGCACTAAATTCATAATGAGATGTCTGGTTTTCTTTAATGAACGGTCATCTTTTGATATTCCGACTACCTGGTTTTTTTTGCAAAACTCCTATACATCCTGGCTCCTCCCTTACCTCTTCTGAGCGGTCCCTCAGAGCCATCTGCGAGGCTGTCTTCCAGGCTAAAGTCCTCAGAGAATCCTCTGCACAAAACATAATTCTCAACTTTTAAGTTGTGCATCTTTTTCAGTTGATACCGTAGCACATTCTCCCATCTCCTGACCATCCACAGCTATCGGCGATGACCAGAAGAGAGAATCTAATTAACTCCTATTTCCCAAGATCCAGCCCCAACTCTTCTCTCTTCAGGCCTTTCCATTTTTAAAGCTGCTCATTTGCAGGGACTTCCTTGGTGGTCCAGCTGTTGGGACTTTGCTTTCCAATACAGGGGGTGCGGGTTTGATCCTTGGTCAGGGAGCTAGGATACCATATGCCTCGTGGCCTAAAAACCAAAACATAAAGCAGAGGCAATATTGTAACAAATTCAATAAAGACTTTTTAAAAATGGTCCACATCGAAAAAATCTTTTAAAAGAAATAAAATAAAGCTGCTTATTTTCATGTGTAAGTTTTCAGAATCACATGAGAGAGCACTAGATGCAGGGTTTACTCTTTCAGTTGTTTGTTTTAATGCAATTATTTGAAATAAGTATTTCTCTTTTTTATACAAAGCATATCAACACATCTGTACCCTTCTTGGAAGATGATTCCTATAACTGTACAGGGTTTTTTTCACTTCCTAATAATTTAATTACCTTATGTTTTAAAAGTTTCGAAAGCACTACTGGAGTATGAATTGATTCAGAAAGAGGAACATTGTCTCAACTTTTTTATTAACAGGATAAAAATATTTTTCTCTGTTTACCCAATTCTCCAGATTTCAACAGCTATTTAAATCGAATCTAATTAACTCCAGACTCTCTGTTAAGGCATGAGGGTATAAGAGAGCCGTGTGGTATAGAAAAAGGTATAGCAATAAGAAATAGTGACATATAACTGGTAATATGCTAAATTGTAGTTCAAGGGGGTTTTATGTGTTTCTGTGTCTATAAGTTTATCCAGCTTGTCTCCTTAGACACATTCTGGGGAAGTTAGGGATTGTGATTTATTATGCATTAAAGAAACTAGCCCATTGTTGGTACAAAAAGGATGCACAGGCATTTTCTTGTGTATATTTTGTCTAGCCAATAGGAAAGAACCTGGGTTTGAAGGGGATAATATTATTTACAAAGCAACCATATATGAGACTATCCTAAGGGGTATTTTTGATAACAAGCACCATTCCAGATCTGGGCACATAGCCCTGAAGATGCATAAAAAGAAAGTCAGTCTTGGCATAAGTTACGATGAGATGTAAATATTGAACAAAAGCAAAACTTCCAAGTAAAAACAGTTCGACAATATACAAAATGTAGGAAAAGCTTCACTAACTTCCCCCCCAAAAATGTAAAGGATTTAGGAAAAGAATTAATATACTCTTTTGTATGTCTTTTGAATCAGAATCTTCCATGGAAATGGAGTATGGAGAATTCAGAATATTTACACAATAAGGCACAGATTTCTTTATATTTTGGGTCAAACAATGATCTATGTTTTATAACCAGGGCATCTTGTCACTCAAAGGATCAACACAAGGATTAAAGAAATTGCAACAAGCTCATATTTTCAAAAATTGTGAAACCTAATAAAGTCTAAATTAATGCCATGTGAAAAGTGAGAATGAATCAACATTTACATCTGTTTCTATTGTGGTGGCAATCCACCCTAAGGGGACATCTGAAAGGATAGCAGCAACAGCAATAGGATAGGACCATAGGGTGGTAGATGTTGCTGTGATACCATACCCCTTTCCTCTGTACCTTATTCTTAAACAGAGTCACCATTATATGGATCTGTGAACTATCTCCATAGTTTACTAATGGCAAGCCAGACATTGCTTACTTTTTTAGCATTGTCTTTAATAGTACATGGCAGCAAGGCACCTCTACAGAATGTGAAGCTATAAGAAAGAAATTTGGAGCTAGATGAATAAGAAAAGATCTGTATCCAGGAATGAGAGACCCAGACAAGCCTGAAATTTCTTTGCAGCACTACTTACAATAACCAAGACATGGAAGCAACCTAAAATGTCCATTGACAGATGAATGGATAAAGAAGATATTTTATATATATATATATATATATATATATATATATATATAATGGAATATTACTCAGCCATAAAAAGGATGAAATAATGTCATTTGCCCCAACATGAATGGACCTAGAGATTATCATACTCAGTGAAGTAATCCAGACAAACATCATATGATGTCACTTATATGTAGAACCTTAAAAAAATAATGATACAAATGAACTTATATACAAAACAGAAATATACCCACAGATATAGAAAACAAACTTATGGTTATCAAAGGGGAAAGAGGTGGGGAGGGATAAATTAAGAGTTTGGGATTAACATATACACACTACTATATGTAAAATAGATAACCAACAAGGATCTACTGCATAGCACAGGGAACTCTACTCAATATTTTGTAGTAACCTATAAGGGAAAAGAATCTGAAAAAAGAATAGGTATATATTCATATATATATATATGTAACTGAATCACTTTGCTGTTCACCTGAAACTAACATGACATTGTAAATCAACTACTCTTCAATTTATAAAAACACAGTTAATTAAAAAACAAAAGAAACCAACTTGAATCTAAACTCTGCTTGTGAAACGCTCCTTGGAGAGGTCCATTAAGGCCACAGAGGTTCTAGGGACACCACCAGCAAACTCCAGTGTCACTGCCCCATGCTTGCTGCCCCCCAGCAGCTCCTCAGTAATGGGATCCCACCCTACATGAAGTTGTATACATTTCTGTGATAAAATGAGTTTCCATGTCTGAGTGCACACCCACTAAAAGAAAATCAGAAATGTGTCGGACGTCAAAGGTAGACAACTTGCATTTAAAAATTGGAGATTTAAAAATTGGCCTGTACACAAGGAAAACATGGACCACCACGATCAGATACTGAAGGAGATACTGACCAACCGATTGTTTTAATGCTTCTGGAGTTTATTTTAAGTTAATTCCTACCTAAATGCACTTAGAACTCACTTCAGGTGGCACTCTTAGTTTATAAGCCACAGGAGGCCCCCCAAAAGAGTAAGAGATCGGAAAGAAAATCCTGTGTTTCTTGAGGAATGTCATATACAGGAAGGAGAAGGCACATACTCAGTACACACACCGTTAATTAGGACTTCATTAAAACACTGTGTTCACTTTGAGGTCTCATCAATGAGATGTAAATTGGAAGGCTGTGTAGTCAATCGTTTAAAAAAAAATCCTAGTGAATAAAAATTAACTTTATAGCTCTCATCTCCCATGGAAGCCTGAAAAAGAATGGAGGATATAAATTATTTTGATGTTACTCTGTTCACTGAAGGATAATTAAGTCAATGCAGTTTAAGAAATAATGCAAAAAAGGAAAGGCTAAGTCTTAGAGAGAATGTACTTGATTAATAGTTGTGAAATTTGGGTCTTTTAGTAAGGAACCTTATTTTTTGGAGGCTATTTAAGAAGCAGCTACTCAGTTGACGTTATGGATGGTTTTCATATACTTGTAATTTAAGGGAGATGGTGGGTTAGATGAACTCTTGTGTTATTTCCAACGCATATGACAAGTAAGGTTTAAATTTATAACAAAACACTGTAAGAAATACAAACATATGCAAATGTCCAGCTGGCCCTAGTAAAGTCATTAATTAAAGTAAAATTATGCCTTAATATTGCTGATTTATTTTAATAGGACCACTCTTGGAAGAGGTATTACCGTGGAAGGTTAAAATGGCCTGCTTTGCAAGCACAACTTAATAGTCTAGGGAAAATCCAACCACAGTCAATCCTACCTGATTTGGATGTTGATATTATGATTTGAGTTGGTATGCTGCAAATGCATCTTTGAAATCAAGAGGGTTTGCCAAAAGAATTAGAGGATGACTAAACGTGCTTTGGATTTTAATAACAATGTGAAGATTGAAAAAATTCTGGCCTGCAATGGTGTGTCTTTTTCTCAAGACTCATCTACTCAGGCCAAATATTATCAGCATCATCCATTCATTTATTCATTCAATAAGCATTTATTGACACTTACTATGAACCAAACACTATTTGCAGCACTGGAGCTTCAATGGTGGACAAACCAGCCCAAATCCCTATTTTAGACTTGTAGCTCAATTGGGAGCTGAAATACTTGTGAGAGAAGACAGCCAATAAATAATAAACTAGTAACATTATTTGAGAGTCTCATGGAGTCAATGAAGGAAAAAACAAGGTGATTTGATAGAGAAAAATTAGGTGAGGTCGGGGAGGTAGGGTCAGGGGCTACTAGACAGCGTGGTCCTGGATTGCCTGGGCTAGAAATCAGGAAGGCTGGATTTTTCACCCAACTTCTGCCACCAACCAGCTGATTGGCCTTAGACAAGGGGCATCTGTGGAATGAGCAGGTTGGTTAGACTGAATAATTCCAGAAGCATTTTAACAGCCTGTGGCAGACAGAACAGTCTCCTTAAATATCACCCCCTCCCCATCTTCAGGCCCCCCTGGAACCTGTGAATAGATCGAGTTCCATGACAGGACTTTACAGAGGTGATTAAGGTTAAGGACCTTAAGGTGGGGAGATTATACTAGATTACCAGGGTGGGCTCAATCCAATCCCATGAGTCCTTAAAAGTAGAGAATTAGGGGGCTTCCCTGGTGGTGCAGTGATTGAGAGTCCGCCTGCCGATGCAGGGGACATGGGTTCATGCCCCGGTCCGGGAAGATCCCACATGCCACGGAGCGGCTGGGCCTGTGAGCCGTGGCCGCTGGGCCTGCGCGTCCGGAGCCTGTGCTCCGCAACGGGAGAGGCCACAACAGTGAGAGGCCCGCGTACCACAAAAAAAAAAAAAAAAAAAAAAAAAAGTAGAGAATTATATCTTCTGTTTACAGAAGAGGAAAGTACAAGAGAAATGCAGCTGAGAGATGGCAAGAAAGAGGGATGCTGGAGAGATTCGAAGTGTGAGGAACTCTGCTGTTGCTGCAGAGGTCTGTATGGAGAGCATGTTAAGGAACTCAGGCAGCCTCTAGGAGCAAAGACCAGCCCCCGGCTGACAGCCAGCAAGGAAATGGGGTCCTCAGTGCTACAACCTCAAGGAATGGAATTTAACCCATGGCCTGCACGAGTTTGAAAGCAGATCCATCCTTGAATCTTTCAGAAGAGAATGGAATCCAGTCTTACTGGACTCTAAGCAGGGGACCCAGCTGAGATGCACTTGGAGATAAAAAATGGGTGTTGTTTTAAACTACTAAATTTGTGGTGATTTGTTGTGACAATAATAAAAAAATCAACACACAGTCACTGAGCCAAAACATGGGAGTCATCCTTTAGTTCAGCAGTCCCCAACATTTTTGGCACCAGGGATAAGTTCCGTGGAAGACAATTTTTCCACGGATGGGGGTCGAGGGGAGGATGATTCAGGCGATAATTCGATGGGGAGCGGCAGATGAAGCTTCACTTGCTTGCCCAGCTCTCACCTCCTGCTGTGCGGCCTGGTTCCTAACAGGCCACAGACCGGTACCAGTCCGAGGCCCCGGGGTTGGGGACCCCTGCTCTAGTTCTCCATGACTTCCACCCTTCACACTCTCCCACCCCAAGTACAAAGGACATTTGCTACCAATTTTACCTCCAAAACACGTATTGACCCATCTTCTCATCTCCATAAAATTTGGCTTTATCTTTCAACTGAACTGCTCCCAACCTGGCCCTTCTACCTCTATCTTATTTTCTCTTAAAACTCAATGTGTCCTCCAAATTGTAGCCAGTAATTAAAAAAAAAATGTGACCATGACATTTCTTTTCACAAAACCTTTCAATATTTCTACTCAGCCAACAGATTCAAGTTCAGCCTCCATGGAACACAAAGGCATCCATGGCATGACTCTTATCTACTCCTTCCAGCCGCTTACCCCCCTCTTTGCCTTAGTCTCTATGCTCTCATAATGGAGAATTTGATTTCTCTTTGGTATCACTCTTAGATCTGGACACACAGGGTAACCGTTCTAAGACCTCTGTTCTTTAGGGCACATGGTTCTGGTGCTCCCTGGTCGTCTTCACAGTTGAGAAGTCCATGTATTTAGGGGAGGCACTCACTCGGAGGCCATGCTTCCTCCTTGCGGACCATGCTACTGGTCTCCCAAATTCCCTGGACAAATAACCCAAAGCCCTTCCAGCACCTGTATTGTTCTCTTCCCTGAGTTTAAGCTCTGAAGGATAGACCATAACCTTAGGCAGGTCTGAGGTGGGCTGGCCAAAGGGCAAATGTTAGCATTATTGCCAAAGAAAGGGAGGTGGGTGATGGAGCCAGGAATGAGAAAAGAGGAAGATGGGCCATGGGCTAGGGGCTGACTCTCTCCTCAACATCACATTTCTAGCCTGGAATTCCAATAAGTTCCAATATTCCAACTTACAGCCCAGCCTTCTAGAATGTTATGAAGGTATATTTGTCAAGATAGGAGGATAAAACTTATTTTATATAGAAGTTTGTTAGCTTCGTTTATAACTTCTAAATAGACATAAGGTATGCGGCCGCCATTTGCATTCTTGCCCTGATCCCTGCAAATGCCAAGGTTGTTTTGGTTTTTTTCCCCACACACAATGTCTTCATGCTGTTTCTCCCTGTTCCAGGCTCTTCCCACTGACTGGAAAGACCTGTGCATTATTCTTCCCCTAGCTGACTCTCACACATGGTTCAGGATTCAGCTCAGTGGTTGCCCCCTCTAGGAAGCCTTCAGTGGCTCTCCAGTGCCCCTTCCCAGTCAACATCCCAGTCAACATGTGCGAATGTGAAGTTCTGAATTGTCTCTCTTATGCTCTAAGATGAAGAACACAGAGTTTTATTCATTGTCTTGTCTCATTACCATGGTGTCTGGCCATTGGTTTAATTAAGTTTTATAGAACTGAAAAGTGAAAGCAAATGGTTCCTTTAGAATACATTCATCAGGCATT
Organism: Pseudorca crassidens; assembly: GCF_039906515.1. Lineage (NCBI taxonomy): Eukaryota > Metazoa > Chordata > Mammalia > Artiodactyla > Delphinidae > Pseudorca > Pseudorca crassidens. Next base: position 32,464,476 of record NC_090313.1, on the reverse strand, counting down.
TATTAGGGAATAAAATAGCACAAAAGGAAGAAGAAAATGGGGGTGGGGGGAGAGGGCAGATGTGGCAAATTCCTTGTTTCAAGTCACATAATAGTAATAGTTGACATTTTTTAACACTATTTGCCAGAAATTGCACTAAGTATTTTACATTGAATTCTTGCAACTCTATGAGGTAGAAACTATCATTATCTTCATTTTATAAATGAAAAAATTAAGGCATAAGGAGGTTTGCTTAAAGACCCAAAGCCAGTAGGTGATAGAGCCTGGAGGGGCTCCAAAGCCTGAACTTTGACCTTCAGAGCCTTCCCCTTCCTGATACACCCATGCAAGAAAAGGGAGCTGGACCCACAGTGCCTTTTTGAAAAAGACAAGAAACCGGTGGTAACCCTCAAGGGCATGTGTAAATGTTAGCTGAAGTGCATGTTAACTGCATGCACTTCAGGAACAAATATGGGAACAGCTGAAATGTGTAAATAACAATAACACTGTAAAGTAAGAAAGACAATTTGGATCAAATAATAAAATGATCATGTACTCTGCTGAGAGTGGGCTGGGGGTGTTTCCCAAAGGAAGCTGGGAGGTCTTGTTGAGAGGCCCTCAGTGCAGCAGAGTTTCTGGAAGCTTCCTGAGACAGGATGTAAGAGGGGAATGTATGGGGGCTGAGTTGGTGTTCAAGTCCAAAATGATATACCAACACAAGTTTTACATTAAAATGTTTTAAGACATAAATTGTTCCTCACAACAGTTTTTCATTTAAAAGAGGAGTTGCCATGTTTCCTAAAATGTTATTTAAGGGGATTTTACATGTCAAATAATTGGATTAAATTACTTTTTAAGTTGAATTCAGAAAAGAAACTCTTGCCATTTGGGTAAACTACACTCATGCCAAGTAAGCAGTGGGCAAAAAAAGTCACCCACAAACTCTTTGGTGACAAGAAATTTCCCTATTTTGTTGTAACTGAACTTAATGTTCATTTCTATTCCCCATTTGGCCAAATGGTTGGAAATTTGATCTCAGTCTATATAATGTGGTCTCCTCCCTGTCTCCCACCTTCACCTACTCTCTGCTTCCCCAGGATTAGGCCTAAATTTAGGGTGACTTACAGGGTGTTGAGGCATGGGAAGGGCTGGAGGGGGGACAACATCCACCCTGGCGTCCATGAGGCACCCTGGTCTCAGCCTTGCCTCTGGTCATCAACTACCCCTGCAGGTTACTGCTGCATCCCTCCTCATTCACAACCTCAGACCCCTCTGACTCTCCCACTCTTGTGTCACGTCCATCCCTCTTGGGTGCAGAGGTTCAGTTCATTGGTGTTGTGACAAAGAGTAGGATGCAGAGCTCATTGAGGCTGTTTGGGGCCTGTCTGCCCAACACTGCTTCTGCGTCCCAGCCATGAAAGCCAGAGCTGCTAGAAACTTGCTCCCTGTCCAGTGGCTGAGGACTCAGACCTGCTTTGGGATACTTGAACCTTCCAACTGCATCCTGGGTTTCCATAACACCCTCTCCCACTAGGTGTTTGGTTAAGGAAAAGCAGGTCACATGGTCCCTTCTCAGAAACCAACCATGTCTAAGCTCTCTGCATCTACTTTTTGAACTTTTCCTTCCTCATCCCAGATAATCTTTATCCAGCCTGGGGCAAGAAGCCTTGTTCTTCACATCATTATGCATTGCTCCAAAGCATTATGCATTGTGCCAGGAACTAGTCTTATGAAACCCCAAAACCAGGAATAGACTTTTTTGACTGTGATTTCTTCTCTCTGTGGACATTATGTAAGAAATTTCCAACTTGCCTAGGCTAAAGGAACAGCCAAGGAATGGGGGAGGGGGAAGGGATGTCCTAATACTTTCAAAGCACTATGTCACTGCCATAGTTCAGAGAAAAGCACCAGACAAGGAATCAGAAGATTGGAAGTTTGCCCGCAAGATCACAGAAAGGCCATTTCCTCTCTGAGATGGCTTCTTCATCCATATAATGAGAGTAAGAAAAGACAATTTTCCATGTTCTCTTCTGACTCTAGAAATGCTACTTTAACTGATTATTTTTAAAAGTTTTTATCTAGTTCTGTGCCTTTAAAACTCTGTGATCATGTGTTCACGGTAAGTAACATAGGGCACCGTGATTTACACCCCACTCCCGCCTCTTTGCAATACTTAGAAGTAGGATCCCTTGTAACCGGGTTCAGAAAGATTTAATGGAAGCTAATATCTGATTTCCATAGCTAAAATAAGTTTACGTAATGGATTTGTCTGATGTACCTTAAAAGTTTAATTCCCTAAAATGTGTGAGCTTCAATATGTATAAGTTTCTCATCACTCTTTTTTAATGTGTTCTAATTAGTAGCAATATTTCTTGTTTACTTTCTATGAACTTTTTAGTTTCAAACGGGAAAAAATTTAACAAACTCAACGACTACCTGGCTGAGAGGCGTTTTACAAAAGAATTATATTTTTATGAATATCTGAAAAGTGTTGTTTTCAGAAATTGTGGACTGATTTAAACAAAATTTCCAATTTAAAAAATAAATGGGGCTTCCCTGGTGGTGCAGTGGCTGAGAATCCGCCTGCCAATGCAGGGGACATGGGTTCATGCCCCGGTCCGGGAAGATCCCACATGCCGCAGAGCGGCTGGGCCCGTGAGCCATGGCCACTGAGCCTGCACGTCTGGAGCCTGTGCTCTGCAGCAGTGAGAGGCCCGCGTACCGCAATAAATAAATAAATAAATAAATAAATGACATAGTAATCCATCAGACATGGTCAAGTGTCCATGTGAGAATGTGTTCCAAAAATTCAAAGAGAAAAACATCCACCAAGTAAATAATGAAAGAATAATGGCTGGCTTCTAGGCCACCAAGAGAAGTAGGAGTGAAATTATAAATACCACATAAAGCTCTGATCAGTGCTGCAGAAAGTCTCTTTATGTTGCCTGATAGCTCCCTTGTTATTATTTCACTCTTACTACCAGAGTTGGTATGTTGTATATAGTATATGTGCTATAAAACACCAAGGCCATGTTTTCCGTTTTCAGGCGGTATGAAAAGAAAATTCAAATAAAAGTCTAATTCTAGTGTTGATGCCAATTACTCCTGTCACTTTGAGGAAGTTCTTTAACTCCATTTGCAATAAGAGTTTTAAAAAGTGATTTCTAAGGGCAATGCCAGCCCTTAAATTACTCGATTCTGTACTTTTTTTCTTAGCTCTAAAATAGAACCATAATATTTGTATTATTTCACAGAGTTAAAATGAGAATGAAAGCTTTTTTTCCCTCAATAGTAAATGTAATTTTGCATCCACGTAATTATTTGCTGAATGCCTATCACCCCCGGAGGCCATTAGCCCCCATGAGGGCAGGGGGAGTGTCTGTCTTACCCACTAATGTATTTCTAGGACGGTACCTGGCACATCACAGATGCTCAATTCGTAAGACTGTTGAGTGAAGCCTCAACCTAACATGGGTATTTATACAGGGCATTGAAAGCGGGTAAGCCACACCTCTACTCTGCTTTCTCAGAAGAAAAATTATAGAAACATGTGGCCATGTTTTGTATCAACCATTGACAAAAAACATATTACTTTTCTAAAAGAGAAATACCCTAAATTTGTGCTGCTCAAAGTATGGCCTGTAGACCATCACATCAGCATCAACTGGTTAGAAATGCAAATTTTCTTTCCCCACCCCAGACCTACTGACAGAAATTCTGGGAGTGGAGGCCAGAAATCTGTATCTTCACAAGGCTTCCAGTGATTCTAACGTACATGAAAGTTTGAGGACCACCGTCTCAAACAATCGTCTTTATGTATCTTCTTTACTTATTATGTACATATTTTTACTTCCCTCAGGTTAGCTTAAAACAGTCTGCTCAAAGTTAAGTTCTCTAGCCTCATCTTAGAAAATTATCAACAACAACAGTAATACTAGCTTACGCTCTTGAACACTTACTATGTTCCAGGTCTTGATTGTAGCACATAAGTCTCATAAAAATTTATTAGCTAATAATTGCTATTCTACCTACTTTATATATCAGAAAACAAAGATTTTATTAGATTTACCTATCACCAACAGCTTGAAATCTCAGGAGCCTGGTGCCACAGCTGGGCTTTTAACTACTGCATGACATGGACTAGCTCCTAGCTCCTGGCTGAAGGGAGACCCCTTATGTGTTGGACTCGAGCCATACAATGAGGGGCATGTGAGAGCAAGTTCATACAACTGACTCGACTCCACATTCAGATAAGGAGCGAAGCACCTTCCCAGGAGATGGTCACGGGATGTCTGATGTTGAGGTCAGATTTTTCCTTAGGAATGATCTTGGGATCTCTTCTCATGCAAGGGTAAAATTGTTTAGTGTTGTCTACGCAAACTTTGGTGAGTGCCAAAAACTATGATGATTTTCAGTTTGGCAGATTTGATACTAATCGGTTATTTCTGGAAATACTGAGACAATGGAATCCATTGTTTCTTGAGCTTTATTTTCTCCCTCATCAACCTCAAAAGAGAACCTAGAAAATGGAAGAAAGGAATAAATTGAGGAGGGATGTGGGAAAGGAGGGGGCAGGGCAGAATATGTAAGAGGAGAAGGGAAGTCCGATGGTGATGCTTTATCCTTGGTGGTCCTTAGCTACTGGTGTAGGAAGTGGAACCCAGGGATGAGTCAGGAGTGGGGAGGGGGACTGGCCCTGCCTGGTCAGAGGACTGTGACAGAGAGTGACGCAGAGGTGCCAGAGGCTGCCCAGTTCTGCGTGAGCCTGGGGAGACCTTGCCTATTCTACTGGCTGGAAGAAGTCCAAGGCTAAATGGCATCTGAAAAAGAGGCAAGGAAGGCAGCAATGGATGATACTCAGAGGCAGGAGCTGATGGCGTTTCCATAGAGAAGTGAGCTCGTGGCGCTGGCTGCCATGGACTTCCTTGGAGAGCTCTCTTCCAGGACTTGTCTTTTCAACACCATCCAGGGTGGTCTCCTCAAGGGGCCCAGACCACGGCAGCAAGAGAACGCAGAGAACTACCATTGACTGAGAGCCCACCATGCAAGGCATTTTCCTACTCACTTTACGGATCCGAATCCAGTTAAGCCTCTCCACATATCAACAGGTAGGTGGTATTTTATCCCTCTTTTTACATACAAAGATTCTGAGGTTCAGAGATATTAATTAACTTGTCTAAGATCACCAGCCGGTAAGTAATAGAGCCCCTTAGCTTTCTCTAACTGTTTTTCCCTATCGGACATTGTCTCTTAAAATGATGGGAGAGAAGAGAATGGGAAATAGGAAATAGTTTTTAGGAAACACTGCTACTTCCTCAGGCTAAATAGGAAACTGTTGAGTAAGATTAAACTTCTCCATTTATTTGAGTTGTTGCCCTTTTGAGTGATTTTTTGGAACTTGATTAGGCCCCTGGTTGGAGATAATAAAAAAGTAGCCTGTGAATTTAAACAATCACTATATATAATATAATTTTATTATTTACATATGTATGAATATCATATATATTATATATATATATATATATATATTTTCTCTCTCTCTCTTGTTTATAAAACTGATCAGTGTTTTTTAAGCACATCAGTCCTGGGGTAAAAATGAGATCAGACTGATAATTTTTCTTTGCCTTTCCTAGTCACATACTATCATGGGCCCCCTCAAGGTCACCTTCAGTTATTATGAAGCGTCTCCAAGGGTGTCTCCTGTGGGCTCACTGATAAGTCTTCTTATCTACCATGTGGTATCCACTGATTTCTTCTTTCCTGCTCCCAGTGATGTCAGCTACTGGTCCTCTCAGCACTACAAGCAGAGAGGAGTTGCTTGAGTTGGGTTCACAATTCTCATGGCTACCCATGCCCACCTGGGGAGCACAGCTGGCCATCTGGTGCTCTCAGAACTGCCAGTGTTGCTGGCAACACTTCCTGTGCCACGGATCAGGTTGACCACTGCCAGGAAGCATGGATATGCCTGCGTTTGGCCACCAGGAGCATTCTTACAAGACGAAGTCCATGGCTAACATCTGTCTCAGGATGTACCTCATGCTTCCATCTAAGGACACATTTTTCTTGCATGGATTTTTCCACCAGCTTGCCACATGTGACCAGATGTGTCTGAGATCAATAATGTATACTGCATAAGTTCAGAATGGAACACACCTGCGCGCGCGCGCACACAAACACACACACACACACACACTTACACACAGCACATTTCATATATAAGTGGTCTGGTATTGTTGGAAAGCTTTAAGTATAAGGAGAAATCAAGGTTATGTAAAATGTGAGGTAGTAATGACTGTACTTTCCAATCATATAATTACACTAATTTATCATTAACACTGAAAGACTTGGTCAAGATTTAGGATGAAGAGGAAATCCTATTAGACTAGGACAAATAAAATACACAACAAGAAAATATTCAAAGGATATGCACTTTTGCTCCTCTTATAAGTTATGTTTTCTGCAGGAGGCATGAAGCGAGTTGTTTCTATGAAAATGGGATACTCATATACTTTGGATACTGTTATTAGGTATTATGGCCAAGGTGTCCTAGAATAGCTAGTGGGCCCAACCAGCCTTGGCTACAGTTCCCTTGATATTGATGGAACAATGGCAAACAAGGCAATGAAAGGTACAGTATTCTACAATGATATGCTGAGTCTGGGGTTGTGAATGCCAATGCCAACTTCTAATGAGCTATACGGAACCATGTAGAAGTCTCCTTTTTCCTAAATGAATAAAACATAAACATTATCTAAGTAAAAGAAACCAGACACAAAAGGCCATATATATATGATTCCATTTATATGAAATGCCCAGAATAGACAAATCCATAGGGACATAAAGTAGATGAGTGATTACCAGGGGCTGAGGGAGGGGAAATTGGGAAGTGACTGCTAGCGGGTAAGAGGTTTCTTTCGGGGTGATGGAAATGCTCTGGAATTAGATGGTGATAATGGTTCTTTAACATAGTAAATATACTAAAAACCACTGCATTGTACACTTTCAAATGGTGAATTTTATGTTATGTGAATTATGTCTGAATAAAACTTAAAAAATAAAAAGTTTTGGTTTTAAAGGAGACCACAAGGACTATTTTGTTCTCTTCACTCTGTCCCCTATTCCAAAGCCAAAACTCAGCTCTACCCCTATAATGGAAGGAAAGGCTAGAATCATGTCCTTCTGCCAGGAACAGGGAAAACTGAAATTGGAAAGAAAATAAACAGCAACAACAAAAATAAAGTGGAATAAAAGAAGCCTGTTTACTTGTGGTGTTCACAAACAAGTTGGCCTGAGAGTCTTTGGCTACCAAGCTAGAGGAAGAGAAAACATGAAAGGACAGCCAGAACCAAAACAAGATCCCAAGATCCTACATCCTCCCCTGAGGGAGCAGCCTGGCCCTTAACAGGAAGAGACAGACAGAAGGTGGCCATGTGGATGTGTCTGGTGATGCCTGTCCCTTAGAAGATATCTTTCACTCAGCACCTTGGGAGCAGACAGACCCAAATCAAAATTGCTCCTCCTTCGGGGAGGATTAAAGGAAGAAGATGGCAGAGATCACTTCCCTTTCTCCAGAGCCAAAACACATGTTGGTAACTGCAAGTAAAATAAATAAAGAAACTTACAGTAGAAAATAGAAAGGTGGGCTTCCCTGGTGGCGCAGTGGTTGAGAGTCCGCTTGCCGATGCAGGGGACACGGGTTCGTGCCCCGGTCCAGGAAGATCCCACATGCCGTGGAGCGGCTGGGCCCATGAGCCATGGCCGCTGAGCCTGTGCGTCCGGAGCCTGTGCTCCACAATGGGAGAGGCCACAACAGTGACAGGCCCGCGTACCGCAAAAAATAAAAAATAAATTAAAAAAAAAGAAATTGGGACAAAAAATTAAGACTCACCTTGGTGTTTTCTGTTATCCTTTAATCCTCTGAATTCAAGGGGCTGCCATGCTACGCTCCTCACATCAGGGAATGGTTATTAGCAGCAAGTTTTGAGTAAAAGTGTAGGTCCTGAGGGAACTTGAAAGAATTCAGAGTTTAGACAATGTAGAAGAGAGAATACATAACAAGTCTCCACCCATCATTCTTCCACTAAATAAAGACTTCCTGCGTTGTAGGAAATATGTAGAACAGGAAGTCAAAGGAGAAGAATTTAGGTGCTGGTTGGTCTCTGAAAAGGACCCTGAGCTTCACTCCTTCTCATTTTGAGTAACATGAAGGTGGGGACAGCAGAGTCTTTTGAATGGGTTTTAGAAAACCTAGAGAAGAAGAAACCTGTGTTCCATTTTATACACTTACTCCAGAAGATGTCTTAGGATCCTCCTAAAGAAATAGCTTCCTCCTGTGTCTAAGTAGTATAAGGGAGCAAAATTTGCCACCCCAAAACGTGTTTGTTTGGCATGTGAAGGCCCAAGACTCAGGAAGAACCTTTGACCTTCCTCCATAACTGCCTAAAAGAATTTAGATAGAGGGCTGGTTCCCAGAGTCCTTCCTCTCCTGTGAAATCCCTGCTTTAGGACTGGCAGCCCCTTGAATTCAGACAAGGATTAAAGGGTAACAGAACATCTACCCCCAACATCTTTTGTCTTTAGCTGAAGATGGTATTTAAGTTGAGGGCTTCGGCCATTTTGGTGAGATACTCAGTTTTCCTGGTCTCTCCCAAGTACAGTTGCTCTAAAAGTTTTGTTTGATTTCCTCCTGTCTATCTGTCTCATGTCAGTTTAATTCTTAGACCAGCTAGAAGGACCTAGAAGAGTAGAGGAAAATTTCTTCCTCTCTGACAGTAGTTAGTGTCTTAGCCTCATTGGACCCCATACCTGAGTATGGCTTCAGTGAAGTAGGTTGGTTCCTGGAGCACAAATGTGGCTCACAGAGCAGGTGGAAAAGGTTGAACCCAATGGAAAGGGACCTGTATAAAGCGGTGGTAGAGGGCCAGAGGGGGCAAGTGCCATCTCAGAGAGGACAGCCTTCCACAGGTGGTCAGTGCTCAGTCCTTATCTCACTCTTGCTACCAGAAGCACTGATTACAGCTTGTTGGCCCCTCCTTCTTGAGGCACTTTCTTCACTGGGTTTCTCGCTTTCCTCCTACCTCCGGAACCTATTCTTAGTCTTCTTTACTGATACTCCTTTTCTATTCCATCTGGAAAGCCCCAGGGATCAGTCTTATCTTCCCTTCCCTTTCTATTTGCATATCTATACTAATTCCTTCTGAGTACTCGCCCTTTCCTAGGGCTCAAATATCACCATATCAGAAAACCCTGTCTTGACTAACCTATCTTAAATAGTAGCTCCCACCTAGGATTTCCTGTCCCCATACATCCCATGCTATTTTTCTTCATAGCATGTATCTCCACTTAACAGTACATACACATGTTTACTCACATATGTATGTATGTGTATATTTGTTTCTATGAAAGCAGAAACTTTCCTTTGTTCACTGCTATATCCCAGAGGCTGAAACACTGCCTATCACACTGTAAGAGCTAAATAAATATTTCTTGAATGAATAATGAAAGAATGATGTCAGAGGACCCAAAGCCCAATTCTGGAGAAAAAGAGGTTGGAACCTCAGAGAAATTGCAATGGATTTACCACTTTCCTGGTAAAAAGGAACTTGTATCAGACTTAAGATAAATAAATCCTTTTTCCTCTTGCAAATCTGAGTTGTGATTCATTTCATAATCACTCATAAATAAAATCAAAGTTCAGTTGAAACATATTTATATAGTACTGAATAGTTTTCAACTTTTTACTTTTTTAGTCTCAACACACTTGATAGACATAAAAAACATCCATCTGAAATGGTGGCTAGTTCTAAAATAAAGTTGGGTAGCGTGAGGAAATGGGAATCCCATAGACTCTCTTGATGAGGATATGTAGTTTGAAAAAAGCTTAATGATTTTGAGACAACTTGCTATACTGCTTGAGGATACTAGTCTCAGGATGGTAAGATGATTGATACAGGTGAAAATAAAGGCAAACCTCAAAACGCTTCAAAGTATGCAAGAAAAAAGTAAAAGGGTGATGCTATAAAAACAGATTCTGGTGACACCGAAGGAGAAATTTCATATAATAGATAATCTTTTAAGAAATAATTTTAGGAGGGAAAAAAGACATCAAGAGAAGGTAAAAGTGGGAATAAAAAAAGGTTTTATGTGGGTAAAGTAATATACAGCATCTTATTTAATGTTAGCATGACGATGAAAGAATGAAGAAATGCACATATTCATTTAATAAGCATCTTTTCAGAATCCGCTCAGGCTCAATACTGGTGTCAGTGAGACTGAAGTGACCTCAGCAGGAGTCACAATCTAAATGGGAAGGCAGAAAAGCCCCAGGACAATGGCCATATAGTATTGGAGGATATGTATACACACACACACACACACACACATTGATCTGCACACACAGACAGAAGCACCTGTCATAGCCTTGGGGAGAAATTGGTGTTATACTTACCAACAAAAGCAGAGAACAAGGTGGAGTTAGCCCAAAAAAAATGGGGGAAGGTTAAGGCACGCTTGGGGTGGAGGAAAGTGGTTCACAGTATTCAACCAGGTAAAAAGTCACCCAGACCAGAGAAAGCAAATGACTTGGGAGCAGAAATTCCAGCAGAAGAGCAGCCTCCTGGGTTGGCTGACGCCATGGCTGAATTCCTTCTGAAGGGTTGCCTGCCTGCCCACACCTTCAGCAGTTCTTTTCAACTGCAATGGGAAAAAGATGGAAACTACCAGTCTCCTAATGTAAGGGGTGAGGGTTAGAAAAAAGACAGAAGGAAGATAGTAGAAACAGATGGATATTGGTTACAAAATCATGTGACATGTGACTTTAAGGGATGGAGGCTTAGGGAAAATCATGGGATCTGCTTAAATAAGAAAGATGCGGAGAATAATATGGTTCAAGCAAGAAGGCAAACTAAGGTTTTCCATCTAGAGGGTTTAAAGCTGCAGGAGTACGGGGGATGTTAGACATGGCAGTGGGTGTGGCATCTCCCTTCTCAGAGTAAGAAATGCAGGAGTGCACAAGGTGACCCTCTCAGCTCCTAACTCTGGGCTCCATGGGTCGCCCCAGAGCCATTCTGTTACCAAACTTGATGTTCAAAAGCCAATACTTGAGAGAAGAGTGTTGGTTGGAAAGGAAAGTTTGCTTTATTCAGGAGGCTGGCAACCTGGGGAGAAGGTGGACTCATGTCCAATAACCAACTCCAAAGATTCTGTCCCACCATGAAAGTGTTTAAAGGGAGAAAGGGGAAGTTAATCACAGTTAATCATTTGGGGAGGGGGTGAGAGGCTTTGTTATCTTCCACTGTGTGCAGGCTTTCTTCTGATTGTTTGGTGGTGAGGTAGCAGGGCGGTGTTCCAGGAATCTTGTGCTCAGCCTGACTTTACCATCCTCCACCTGAGGGGCGGGGGCCTTAGTTCCTGCAGAAGAACTCAAAGATATTGTTATATATATATCCTTTGAGGAGGAGCCAGGACCCTGCTTTATCACTGTACTATTTATTTTTTCTTGACTGCTCCTCTGTGTTTCTGCATTTTCTTCCTTTTCTGATTAGCAACTGTTTGAATTTGCCCTTTGGAACTCAGGGAAGGTCAAGGGGACTGAATGAAGCCTATTTCCTACAAACAGAAAACGGGGGACATGGAAAGGATCTGCACCTGGCAGTGCTCCACAGGGTCCTGCTTTGTTTCAATCCTAAGGACACTGCTTGGGAAAGGAAAGGAAAGGAGGAAAGGAGAGGAGAGGGGAGGAGAGGAGAGGGGAGGAGAGGAGAGGGGAGGAGAGGAAAGAAGGAAAGGAAAGGAAAAGAAAAGAAAAGAAAAGAAAGGGCTTCACTCATGGACACCATCCCCTTGCATCTTTGGCAGGTGATGTCATTATGCATAATGTTTAAATACATATGGGTGTGTATTTGAATGACAGTGACTAGTGAGATCAGGAGTCAGTTAAACCCAGGTAAATCCATCAAAGTGAGTGATAATAATATTGCAAATGGAAAAATGGAAGATGTGAGGATGTGTATATAGCCTGGACATATACTTTAAAAGGGAAGAAACAAAAAGAATCGGGAAAGCAGAAACAAACAAATGGGGAAAGTACCTAATGGTGGAAGGTGTGTGTGTGCAGGTGTGTTCCATTCTGAACTTGGAAGTTGCTGTAGAAAAGAGGGCAAGGCCGTCAAGCCTTTTCTGGTGCCAGGTCTCCACTGGACACCTGTTTTATGACATCTAGAGTTAAAGGCAGACGGTTAGAAGGAGGTTTGTGTGCCCGTGCCAGGAGAAGGAGGATTAAGAATGATGCTTACAGGGCTTCCCTGGTGTCGCAGTGGTTGAGAGTCCTCCTGCCAATGTAGGGGACGCAGGTTCGTGCCCCGGTCTGGGAAGATCCCACATGCCGCGGAGCGGCTGGGCACGTGAGCTGTGGCCGCTGAGCCTGCGTGTCCGGAGCGCTCCTCAATGGGAGAGGCCACAACAGTGAGAGGGCCGCGTACCGCAAAAAAAAAAAAAAAAAAGAATGATGATTACAGAATTGTTTTATAGTTTAGTTTAATGAGACTCTCCTTCAACATTAGGAGACAATGACAATGTGTGGCAGTAGTGGACGAAAGATTTTTGAAGGCTTAAGAGCAACTTATGTAAAAATGTAGTGACTACCCTACTTCTCTGCCTTCCTTCTCTGAAATCCATGTCTCCAGGCAACACCTCTTCCCGGAGTCCACACCCATAGAACCGGCCACACCACGACAACCACCTGGATGTCACACAGCACCTTGTTCACCAGTCTGGCTCTCTTCCTATGTTTCCAGAAAATACCACCATGATCTAGTTGTGTTGACCCGAAAGGTCACTCTCCCACCCATTCAATCCACATACCTGGTCAACACTCAAGTGCCTTTCAACAGTCATTTAATGCTCACACCAACCACATATGGCTTACAGTTCTTCTACCCATTTTAAAGATGAGGAAATTGAGGCACAGAAAGGTTCCAGTTACATGCCTAAGTATGGCTAAGTTAATTAGTAATAAATGGATCACAAAACATGCAAAACAGCTTCCATCGTACTCAGAGTAAAAGGTCTTTTAAATGACCTCCAAGAACTGGCCCTCTAGACGCCCCTGCTTGCTTGTCTCCTACTGCTTTCACATTCCTGCTCCCTGTTCCAGAGTCTAACCATTTTGCTGGTCTAAGAATTCACACTGAAGCTCCTGACTTGGTACCTGCTGGCTACTCATCCTGGAAATATCTCCCTGCTGGGTCCCCAAGCTTGCTCCATCATGGACTCTTGTGTCACTGTATTAAAGACCCCCACTGAGTTCTCTCTCTGAGACAGCAGCTCTCACCCAGGGCTCCCTTTTTCCTTCCCAGCTATATTATTCTACAGCACATTCCTCACCACCTAAAATTTCCCCCGAGGCATGATCTTTGGTAACTGTGTTCACTTTGTGTCTTTGGTACCTAGAACAGTTATTGCCATGGAGTGGACATTTTATATTGAACAAATGCGGATTCAGCTAGGCAAATGCCACTTGGACCTTATCCTATCTTCTCATTCCCACTGTTCTGCCTTGGGTCAGGTCATCTTCATAGCTTTTCAGGGTTCTTGCCATGACTCTAAATGATCTTAAATGATCTCCCCAATTCCAGTCTCTGTTCACTTGAATCCATTATTCACTTTTATCTAATTTTATACTGGTGTCACAGTTATCTTCATATTATACAGATCTGAAATGTCATTTGCCTCTTCAGAGACCTTCAAAAGCCTCCACTGCCTACAGTAAAACCTGCATTTCTTACTTTGGGATTCATAGTGCTCTATCACTTTCCCTCTAATTCCCGTCACAAAAAATTCCCCCAGTAATATGCTGTGTTCCAGACACACCAAGCTGCTCACTAGTCTTTGCAAATATCATAGATGGTCAGATTTGTTGCATCCTCTACCTGCTGAAATTCTTCAAGAACCAGTGCAAAGTCACCCCCCACCCTCCGCCCCGGCAAAGAATGATGTTATGGGATAATATTTGAAGAAAAAGAAAAGAAAAGGGAAAGTAAAAAGAATAAGTCTACTGATCTTAGGGCAAATGAGAACTAACCCATCCATGGAGCCAGGATTGGAAAAAAACATGGAAAAGGATATAAGAAACAGACTAAGAACATGTTGACTATAAGAGCACTGATACTGAACAAAAGCTGTGTGTGTTGACTGGCAACTTTTCAGTTTTCCTTTTATTATAATAATTACTGACTTATCTACCTTGTTTCAAAAGGTTTAAAGTTTACAATAGTAATGCAGTTTCTTAAGTGGACATATTTCTGGGCCAGCTACTTGGCTAAGATGCTTTGCATGCATTAACTTATTTAACACTCACAACATTATATGGGAGGTGATGGAACCCTTTTTTTTCAGTAGAGAAAAATGAGGTTTACATTATTTGCTCAACATCACAGCTGGTAAAGGGGAAATCGGTTTGGGGACCCATGACAATCTGAATGCATGATCACACCATGACACCCATGAAATTTGGAGGCATGTCCTGAGTAGTTCCTTTTTCTGTTTCTACCACAGTTCCTTTTTCTTCTCTTTCTTCTCTGGCAAAGCCATCATGTCCATGGCTTCACAGAGTAGCATACTTAAAAGTACAAAACTGTATTATATTGCAAAGTACAGAGCCACAAACCAGACAGCTAGTATCTTATTACCACGACTACACTGGAATTTCTCCTAAAAGGAGAAACTTCCCTGTCTTTACTCAGGTTGGCTTCAATTGTCCTCTTTTAGCACAAAGAAATAACAGCTCTTGTGCATTGTATAAACAACACCTAAATTTTAAGCAGAAATGCTGAAATGTATACCTAGTGGAATAATTTACATTTAGGGGATAGACTACAGTGAGGCTACTAAGTGAATGAGCTCTGGAGTCAGAGTGCCTGAGTTCAAATCCCAGCTGTGCTATGTACTTGCTATGACACCAAGGGCAATTTTCTGAATTTCCTTCTAAGCCTCAGTTTCCCCATCTACAAACTGGGGACGATAATAGCACTTATCTGAGATTCAGACACGTCTGACTATGTTCGTTGAACTGGTAATATTGTCCCAAGGAGTCTTAGGGGGTAAAAAAAACCCCTCACAACGAAGGAAGGAGTCAGGTGAACAAGATTAAGTCACTGGTTGGAGCGTCCTGAAGATGAATTGATTATAAACTTGGATTCGTCTTCTGATTCAGTGTCCCTCACAACACCTCTACAACCAGTGGAACCGTGATTGGTGGGAATGGGAGGCAGGCCATATGGAAAATGTATAAGTGTGTTCTCAAAACACTATGAGACATTTGGTATTCCACTAACCAAGAGTGGAATTGTGAAAAGGGAAGGATGGCCTTCTCCCAGCAGTGCCACAAGACACTGGGTAGCTTTATGCCTGAAAGACTCTGCTGTACCAGTGATAAAGGAGTTAGATTAGCAAGCAGATTAAATGCCCATGAGGAGAGCAGCATCTGGTAGGTCTGGGATATCCAATGAGGGGAAAGGAGGCTGGTGCAAAAGGGAAAATATCTTCAAGTAGGAAGCAACTGAGAATAATGAGACACTCTTTGGGGGACCCCCAGGATGTACCCTCAGGACTTTACAGGGAGCTGGAGATCCTCAAATAGCAAGGATGTGAATGGTAAAGGATTATTGCATTATAGCCGTGGAAACTTAGTCAAAGAACTCTGAAACAATTTCCATATGAAAGAGACTAAGCTAGCCCAGGTGGTGGTAGATTACAAAAAAATGGTCACAAATTCTTCCCATCCATTTGCGATATGACTTTGAGCTCCTCCCATCAAAAGTGGAGTTTAGTTTCTCTGGTCCTTGAGTCTGGAATTGTCCATGGTACTTGCTTTGGTCAGTGTCACATTAGCAAACATGATGAAGGGAACAAAAAGTGCTTTCAGTGTAAGTAGCCCTGTTACACTGCTCTTGAGAACCCTACAACCTAGGCTAGCTCAGTTACCTTCTTCGTCCCTGCCAATAGCCAACAGGCAACCGAAAATGTGAGTGAGGTCATTGGCTTCCAACTGACAACAAAGCATGATTGACTCTAGCTAATACCAAATGGAACAAAAATGAGCTGTCCCAGCTGAAGTCATTCCAGCTGACCCATTGAATTGTGAGCTAAAAAAGGGTTGTTGTTTTAAACCACTAAATTTGGGGGTGGTTTATAATCAAGGTCAAGGTTATACTGATCGACGTCCATAGATCCATCCATGCATCCATCCATTCATCCATTTGTCTATCCATCCATCTACCTATTTCTTATTCACCTTTTTTTTCCAAAAGAAACATAAGATTGTTTATAGTAAAGGACTAAATATTCAGTAAAGTTAATATAATAGAAATATTAGAAGATAGTGAAAGCATATATGCTGGTCATGAGGTGTAATAGGATTTCTGTTGATTAGTATTATATTTAACTCTGAACTTCCTGCAATCTAAAGAAAAAAATTAATATATGTGAGTAACGTAAAGAAGGTCAACCACGAAGTTCGAGTTATATGCTAGCATTTTATATATGTTTACTAATGTTTACAGCTTTGTGAGCTAAATATTGCTATTCCCATTTTTTTTTTTTTTTTTTTTTTTTTTTGCGGTACACGGGCCTCTCACTGTTGTGGCCTCTCCCGTTGCGGAGCACAGGCTCCGGACGTGCAGGCTCAGCGGCCATGGCTCACGGGCCCAGCCGCTCCGCGGCATGTGGGATCTTCCCGGACCGGGGCATGAACCCGTGTCCCCTGTATCGGCAGGCGGACTCTCAACCACTGCGCCACCAGGGAAGCCCATGCTATTCCCATTTGATGGATAAGGAACTTGAAGACTTGAGATATTGCTCTACTCAGCTAATATGTGGAGAGCTGAGATTTAAACCGAGGATTATCTGATTCTAAAATCCATGCCCTTTCCAACTCAGGGCAGACAAGAAATTTTCTAACATTTTATATAGGGGACAATGAAGGATACTCTAAATCTCTTAAATATCTCTCTTCTTCAAATATTAATTACTTTCTTAGTTCAAGATCCCATCATTTCCTACAATATACTGCTGGGCTCACCTTATAACCAGTTTCTCTGAATCCAGTCTTACCCCCTCCTACCTATCCTCTACACTTCTGTAGGAATGACCTTTCTAAAACTCAGGTATGATTGTGTCGAGCTCCTGAATAGTTTTTCAATGGCTTCTCATTATCTTGAAGACCACAGTCCTCTATCCATGTCTGGAGTCTCATTTCCCACAATACCACTAGGCTTCCCCCATTTTCCAGCCATACTGACTCCTTGCCATTCCCCGGTTAGTCACCAGCTCTATTTCTTCATGCTCTGTGGTTCCAATTCCTTTTATTATTTCTCACTCCTCATCTGCCACTCAATTCTTCCTCGTTAATACTGCTACTTCAAGACAGCTCAAACATCTCTGAGATTCCCAGGCTGAATCTGTGCCTTTTTTAAAACTTGTGCTTTATACCACGTTATACTTTCTTGAGGAAGATGGTGTGCCTTATTCATCAGTTTGTCCCTAGCCCTTAGCCCAGTGTTTGGCACAGAGATTCCTTCAATAAGCATTTGTTGAGAGAAAGAAAAATTGCCTTCAACAACAGTCTTCCCAACAAATTTTACAGAAGCAGTTCTGTATAGCTGATTTGAAGAATAACCTCAATTCCTCTGTAAACTCTGGGCCCAATTACATTAAATATGGAAGTGATCATATTGCTTCAACTGTGTAGCCTTTCTAGAGCAAATACAAAAAGGGTACACTTTAGAAGGAAGGAAGGGAGGGAGGAAGGAAGCATTCCTGAATGAGAACCTTTTAGCTTTGGGCACTTTGACCTGCTTCTCTTGCACTGGCCACACCACCTTAGCTCCTTCATTGACCATCATGCCCCCGAATGATGCAAACCTACCTCTCCCGCTAAGTCCACCCTAGGCTTTCCATGGTCACACTTCCCATTCAGGGTCACTAGTGAAGCATCATAAGCCACTCCCCCTACTGAGGCACCTCAGAGAATCGTGGGAGAAAACAGAGAATTCTGGGACAGACAGAATTTGGGGAGAGAACGGAGAATTCTGGGGGAAAAAAGAGAAATGTGGGAGAACATAGAGGATTGTGGGAGAGCACTGAGGAATATGAGTGCCCACAAAGCACTGTGGGAGAAAGAAATGTGGATGAGAACAGAAAATTATGGTAGAGGGAATTACTGGAAAGAAGATAATGTGGGGAGAGAGAAGTAATTCACAAGTGCTCTTCTACCAGCGTTTCCCACAGGGTCCACCCCCGTCACTTCTGGCCACTGCCCTCACAGTCTGTCTGAGTCAAGCCCTTCCCTCTGAAGCCAAGCCACCTTTACTCCTTCATGACCCTCCCCCTCCTGCCCCACAACTCCTGCTGGGGCCACACACAGTGGTTATCCATGGCCATATCCAGGACTCCATCATAGCTGCTGAGAATTGTAGTTGAGACCTGGAATTATGGGAGAAAACAGAAGCTTTAAGGAAAGAGAGAACTGTGGAAGAGAACAGAGACATGTGGGAGAGAATTGTCAATAAGAACAAAGAATTATGGAAGAAGGAAGGGCTTTGAGGAGAGACGAGGAATTGTGCTAGATATAAATTAATGGACTTCTGTGCTTCTCATGGTCTGGTAGGAGCCGTATCCCCTCAGTTATGGCTACGCCCACCTCCGCACTCCCTCTAGACCATGCTCCCTCATGTCCTTAATTCTACTCCCCTCTGGGCGTGGCCACTGCCAGTCATGCCCCGGTGCTTCTTTATGGCCACACCCAACTTTCTGAGGCCATGTCTCTTGGCTCCACAGGGCCATGTGCTTTCTGGCGGGACACATTCCTTCTCCCCTGTATATCGTGCTTTTCTTTTCCAGACTAATCCTCTGTGCTTTGCCTTGATTCTGCCACAACCTCCCAGGCGAAGTTCTTTTTGTTCCTTACAGTATGCTCCCTACCTTGTATTACTCTCCTGTGGCCAGACTGGGTCCTCTGAATACCCATGCCCCTTGGGCCTCACTCCTTGTGCTCCATTGTAACCATGCCCCCTCCAACCCACCACACCCTTTTCACAAGGCCATGCCTCTATCCATTGGGTCTTGGCAAATACACTCTGTTCTAACCTCATCTCCTCCCTCACCCACCATTCCTTTCCCTCCAAGGCCACTTTGCTGGTTGGGCGCTGTGTTAGTCCATGGTCACTCCCCTCCCACCAGAATCACATCCCGTTCACCTGGCCTGGTAGTGCTTCTCTCAATCAGCATGCCCCTTCCCTAGTCTCTGCCACACTTCTCCAGCCAGGACCATTCCACTCTCTCCCCACCCACCACCTCCCACTTCATCAATGCCATATCCCTGCAATCTGTCCTGGCCACACATATACAGTAGGTGAGCTCTGTCCCAGCTCAAGCCCTACTGTAAAGGGCCATGCCTTGTTTTTCTCCAAAACCCTGTAGGGGGCAGAGTCTCCTGAGAAACCCACTCAAACCAGAGCTTAGGTCCAGTGACATTCATGGAGTGAGCTGAGGCTTGTGGACCCATGATCCTTGCTTTAAAAATGACTCTCTTCATGTTTCTCCCAGCTCCAAAGACCACCACTTGATTGGCAACTTCATCAGTCAGTGCAGACAATGGTGGATGGATTGTGGACTGTGTTTTATCCAGTGATTTTTCATATCCATGAAAACCATGTTCCTTCCAGCCAGGTTTCATCTTCCCTAACCCAACGTGTGTTCCTTCCAGCTCTGTAGTGGACCTTAAATGCTAAGCAGATGCATAGGGTAAGCACACACCTCTACTTCCTGAGTCTCTGCTAGATGACCTTTCCTAGGCACCTAGTGTCCTGTTGCTGTCTAGGACCTGTCAAGACAACGCTGCACTTAAACTGATCCTCTGGTTGCAGCCTGAGCTCTGAGATTATTCTGATATCCTTACTCCTTCCATTTTCAACTCTGGTTTTACAAGAAAACTATGAAGAGGTTATGACCAGCTTTCTTCCCTGTTCAGAAATCTCTGAAAATACTTAGTAATAAACTTAACCAGGAAGGTGAGAGACTTCGTGGTCTTTCAGAAGGGGAAAACTATATAGTTGACCCTTATAGATGAAAACTATAAGGCATTGATGAAAGAAATTTAAAAAGACACAAAAATGGAAAGATATCCCATATTCATGGATTGGAAAAATTAATATAGTTAACATGTCCATACTATCCAAAGTGTTCTACAGATTGCATGCAATCCTTATCAAATGTTTAATGGTATTTTTTACAGAAATAGAAAATTCAAAATTCATCTGAACTGCACACACACACAAAACCTGAATAGCAAAGCAATTTTGAACAAGAAGAACAAACCTGGAGACATCACACGTCCTGATTTCAAAATATATTACAAAGATACAGTAATCAAAACAGTATGGTACTTACTAGAAAGTTAAGGAAGGTATAGTCAGGGGCTGATAGGTGGAAGAAGACTGGGTAATCACAGATCTTCTTGATCCAATTAATAGAATTACTTTGGAGTAGCAGACATAGGAAGCTGATTTTATAATACTTACACTGTCTTTTACACAATAAATTCTCAATCAGTCTTCACTGAATCTGAAGAAAAAGAAGGAGGATGCAGAGGGGGAGGGGAAGGGGAGGGGAAGAAAAGGAAGATGCTTTCCTCTTTGATGAAGAAACACTAGTAGTGAGGTTTGTCACAAGTGTATTAGTAGCTAAAGTTCCAAATATTGAAAGCAAATTGCTTTTTAAAATAAATCAGAGTGGATTCACGATTATCACTATTATAGTGTCACTTTCAATCATTTGCTTTGTTAACCGTGGAGAGAAAGGGATATAGTTACAGTCTGTGAATGGGAATTAAACAGGATACAGTCATGGGAGAGTATCATTAAGGTGAGCTTCATCCAGCAAGTGCATGACGGTCAAAAAAGGTGGAGAATTCTGTTTTGGATTATCTTCTCTACCATTTCTCTCATTCGGGCATTTGAAAGGATTATGCCAATAACAACTGGAAGTTACACTCTCTAAAACTGTATTTCATACAGAAGCTGGATCCCCATGCTCTAGAAACTAGAAGACAAGTAAAAAGTTAATATTCTACCTTCAAGTCAAGAAGCTAGATCAGCAATCCCTTAGCGTATTCGTTTTCGGTGGAAACCCTAAAAATTTAGTGGCTTAAAACAACACAAAATTTTTACCTCAAGTGTTGGAGAGTTAGCTGGGTCCTTGTTCAGGGTCTCCCCAGGCTGAAATCAAGGTGTCAGCCAGGGCTCTGATCCTATCTGAGGCTCTGGGTCTTTTCCAAGCTCACTGGTTATTGACAGAATTAGGTTCCTTGTGGGTCTAGGACTGAGGCATTCAGCAACTAGAGCCCCCACAGTTCCGTGCCACAAAGCCCTCTCCGTATGATGCCAGTTTGCTTCTTTAAGACTGACAGGAGAGTCTCTCTGACTTCTTTAAGGGCTCACCTGGTAAAGTTAGGTGCAGGATAATCTCCCTAAAGTCAGCTGATTGGGGACTTTTTATATCTAAAAAATCCCTTCACAGCAGTACCCTAGATTATCATTTGGCTGAATAACTGGGATAATGTACATACTTAGAGTGAAGAATCTTGGGGCTCTCTTAGAATTTTGTTTTCCACACTTGAAATGGAAAACATACCCCTATTTAAATATGTGTTATCACTAGTGTTGCTGCTAAGATTCTTGAGGATCCAAGAATTGCCTTTCACAATTTTCATTTTTGGGGAGAAAAATTACCTCCACAAAACTAGTGCAAAGAACAGTTGCCTCTTCTTAGCTCCTTGGATATACTTCAAATTGAAGGAATTTAAAAAAAAGAAAAAGATTTTCTATGACAATTAAACTGTGGGAAGTCATGTGGGAAAATAAGACTAGTTAGTTGCAAGAAATGTAGATTATGAAAGGGACTCCACAAGAAGAGGTCAAGGTACCACTAATTAAGAAAAGATTGTGTTGAATAGCCAGTCACCTGGATTAAATTAAGTCCATTTCCTTGGATACAAGGCGCCTGGACTCTGACAACCAGTCTGTTCTAGAATCCCTCTGTGCCTTTTTAGTAACCCACAGAAAATTTGGTATTCAATACTTTGAGTCCATAAATCCATTAAAAAAAAATAAGAATGCACATTACTTTCTGGGAGGTCTGCTTGTTCTAATGAGCAAAGAATAAAATAATTATCTCACACAATGCTGCAGGTGTAGAATGTAAGAGCAACTTCAATAACTATATGTGCAATTGATAATAGGTCTCCAGTGAAAGAACATATTTAGATCTCCATTTTCTCATAGTTTCTTTTCTTGTGAAATAGCTAATGCCAAAATTAGTTCAATTGCTCTTTTTGGAAGCCTTCAAAAACTGCAGTCACATTATTGGTTCTTTTGTTTAATACATTGTATCCATATGCTGCTGGCTGGCCTATTCAGAGAGCTCAAACCTTTGTGTATGCCCTTGGGAAAAGATGTGTGGCCTCAATTTCTAATCAGGAAGTGCAGTTTCTCAACTTGACTCTGACTTATGTTCAATTGATTTGGTTCAATTTTTAAATGCCAATAAAGCTGAAAATATCAATAGTGTTCCAAAAATAAATTTATTTTTGTCCACAAATAATTGTGAAGTCCTTGTATTAGGATTATAAAGTCTAGTTGAATAGCGTTATTCAAAGATCTCTCTCTGATGTGATAAGCCACACGCAGAAATGGATTCCTTTGTAAATCATTGTCCTTTCAATAGTTTATAAAATGCCAATTGCTTAAGTAAAAAACAAAAACCAGAGAAAATTTTTTTAAAAAACTTGGCTCTGGACTTGGAAAAATTAGAAACAGAAGGTTAATTCTAAAAATGAAAACACTTTTACTGGATTAGCCAACAAGTAAATTGAAAAACAATAAAGATTATTTAAAACACTTTCACATTCTAGAAATACGATTACTAACTGCCTTACTGTCTAACTCTCCACCCCTCAGCAGATGATTTATTTCCTTCACTGAGAAAATAGACCATCCCTTCAATGTCCAGGCAGAATCCCTTCAAGTTCACTTCCCAAAGCTTCACTGCACACTTACCTGCAGGCACTTCATGAATGGCTGTTAGGAGAGGAATGGATGGATGAGTGCAGATCTTCACTCTTGACTCCTTTACTTTTGTCAAGTAGAAGAGATCCTCTCTTGTTACTTAACTAAGCCTTCTGAAGACCAAGTCCTCCTCCTGTTTTTTTGGCTCCATCCTCCAAAGAAGTTCTTGGATCCTCCCTCGTCAGGGACATACCTGGCTGCATCAGTCAATCTTTCTCTTATATACCTTCCATCTCTCCTGGATCTTTCTATTACCAAGTCCAAGCTCATACTGCTTGCTGTATGACAGGCCAATAAATCAAGATACAAGTTGTTGGGGCAAACAATAGTGACTTTATTCAGAAAGCCAGCAGACTGAGAAGAAGGTGGACCAGTGTCCCAAAGAACCACGTTACCTTAGGTAGAATTTAGGCTTCTTTTATACTAAAAGGGGAGAGGGTGTGGCTAGTTGCTGCAAACTTCTTGGTGCAGGAATCCTTTGTTCTTGCAGCTGTCCATGTAGGCCTGTTCCTCATGTTCCTGTAAACCTCCAACAAGACAAATGTCATTCTCTGTTCTGCAACTATTCATCTCTATGTGAATGGAAAAGTGTTATACCTTTAAAGGTCAGAGCCTTGAGTATGGACTATCATGTATATTTCAGGCTAGAGGCAACATTCTTTTACAAAAGGTGCAGAGCCAGCACGACTAAGCACAGGCAACAGAGCACAAGGCTTAGAGCTAAAGGAGTAGATCCAATGTGGAGTCAAGTTTGTTCTTCTCTGTTACATTTGCATTTTTCCATTAACAAGGAAACATGCTTCAGCTTTCTTTTCTCTGATGTGTGTGTCTGTGTGTCTCTGTACACGTATATACACCTTTATTACATTTACAAACACATATGTCACATTGTATTTAGACATTCCCTTGTTGATAGCCATTTAGTTTGTTACCAAATTTTTGCCTTTATAAACATTTCCCTGTCTCCTTGCACACAAGTGTGACCATTTCTCTGGGATAATGGTCCTCAAGGGTCATATCCCAGACTTATTAAGATAAGATCTCCAAGCCTGTCTCTTAAAAGCTTTGCAGATAATCCTAATGAGCAGCTTTCAGTTGAGAACTACAGCTCTAGAATGAGAAGCAGAAAATCTGGGTAGGAAGGTATGCACACTTTACACTTTATTACATATTGCACAGTTACTTCCCAATGTAATTGTACTTATTTTCTATCCTATTAGTATGGTAAGATTTTTTTTCTTCTTTCTTGCTACCATGTGGTATTGCCAGACTTTTTCATTTTTGCCAATCCAAGTATGAAATTCTATTTCAAATTATTTTTATTTTGATCTATCCCAATTACTAGGAAGTTGGATCATCTTTTTGTGTATTTTTCCATGCTGGTTCTTTCTTCTGTAAATTACCTGCTCATATTGCTTGTCTATTTTTCTGGTGGTGATTTGTCTTTTTCTTATTGATTTATAGGTGAGGTTCAAAATATATTCTGTGTAATAATCTTTTTCCTATATGTGCAAAGTATCTTCTCCAAGTGTGTTGCTAGTTTTTAAAACTTGTAGGGTTTGAGTGATGCTGCCTAAGTTCAGTTTCCAGCTCCACAGCTTCTGTTAAATTGTTCTTTTTTATAACTGGAATTGACTATTCTTAGACTTTTCCTCTTTCATATGGATTTCACTGCCCTTTTTTTTTTTTTTAAATTCATATCATTTTCTTCAGAATTAAAGCCCAGAAAGGAGTGTCATGTGTTCTAATCCTGGCTGCCAGGGGCATGGATCTTTTCAGCTTTGGAAGTGGAAAATGGGCCTGTTCTTCACCAGAACTTTTGAAATCAGAAACCCCCCAAACAGCAAGGGGAGTTTAGATGCTGAGCAGCCAAAAACATGAAAAAATCCATTGTAGCTTCTAAAATTTAACTAAAGGCAGTAGCATGCTAGTAAATATTTAACTGGCACTCCAGGGGGAAGAAGCATGGATTTGGAGCATTTGTCAATTTCTGGGGTGTATGTATCCCACTATAACAAATTTAAAGCTACCACTGTGATGTTTCTTAACATAGAGTTGGGAAGTGATGAACTCAATCTTCTCTCAAGAGCTGGTATGAGCCTGCTCCTGGACAAAATTGCAACAAGTATAACGACTGTTATAAGTTTGATTTCTCCTTAACAATAACAAAGAAAAAAAAATCCCAAGTTCCCCTTTAGTTACAGCCCTTCACAGATGATTGTCATGGAAGGATTGTCTACACCTGCTAACCCCACCGCCCCAAATCATTCATTCTTCATCTCTGCTCTAAGTCCGTACACTCTGATATATATTATCTAATTAGCCTGTGGCAGCTTAATTCCCTGAACACTTTCCTGTACTTTTGGAGCAATCTCTACCATGAACTTTTGTGTCTATCATGAACATTAGAGTCTTCAATACCGCATTCTTCTGTGGTCTGATAATCAACCTGATCTTTCTCAGTCTCATTTATAAACATCTTTTTTTCTGTCCTCCCCTTGAATGTCAGGATTCCCCAATTCCCCTATGGCTCTATCTTGACCTCTCTTCATACTCTACACCACCATCTATTGGGTTGGCTGAAAAGTTCATTCAGGTTTTTCTGCAAGATATTATGGGAAAACCCGAACAAACTTTTTGGCCAAATAGAGATTCCTGATTCTGTATCTTCAGCCCTGTCCTTTCCGTTGAGGTCCAGACCTATACAGGTAGTTCAAACTGCTTTTGGGCAATTTTATCTGGACGTCTTCTTGGCACTTCAAATGATATGCTTAAAACTAAACCTACCATCTTCCACTCACCTTACTCCTTGATCCAACCCCCTCCCTCTTCCACTGTCCCAAGCCAAAACCTTCTCCTCTTCATATGTTTCTTATCAAAACCAGAAACATGTGAGTGGCTTTCAAGTCCTCTGTTTCCCTAACCCACAGCAAATCATCACCTAGTCTCTTAGACTCTTCCATTTGCCCTACTATGGCCTAAGATGAAGCCACCATTAACTTTTGATGAATGCAATATCTTCCTCATTGGCTTTCTTGCACTACACTACAAGTTATTTACCTCCAAAATCTAGTGTTCTTGTTCAAAGGCACATCTGATGTTGCGACCTTTCTACTTAAAATTTTTCAATGATTCCTGAAAGCCTGCAGAAAAAAATACTTTAGCAAGACATTCATGGCTTGTAGTGCTAATTGTGATTGACCCCATCCATTCCCAATCCTATCCTCCTACTATGCAGCAAAATAATTTTAGGAATTGACATTTGCTTCAGAGGCAGATCTTGCTTAGTCTAGCCAGTCATGATGATCCCATCGCCCTCGCCAATAATGGATTTTGGAACCGAGGACTGAGGTAATTGATGCTGGACATTCCACTGGTGACATTTATTGATGGAGCTGTGGATATGGTGACTAAGGTGGTCCACTCTAAGACTGAAGTTAGGAAGTTTTATTCCACAAATAGGAGAGTTCTCTCTTCCCATATTGAGGTAAACAGTAAAAGGATATAACCTTGATACTCTTGGCTGCTATCTTAACAGGCTAAAGTTGATGCTGTGGAAGACAAAGCAAAATGATGGAAGAAACCAACCAACAATGAACATACTATAACTTACTTTTTTAAAGCTGAGATGAAATCATCCTAAACATTATAAGGCTCTTCATGACCTAGTCCCTAATTACCTTTCCAGCTTCACCTCTTCTTATCTGTCTTCTTACACTCAGTGTGTCATCTGAGGACCAACAGCATTGGTATAACCAGAGAATTGGTTAGAAATAGGGAACTTAAGGTCCTACCCTAGACCTACTGAATCAAAATTTGCAATTTAATAATTTTTCTAGGTGACCATATGCACATGAGAGTTTGAGAAGCACTGCCTTTGCCAGTGGTTCTCAAAGTGCAGCTCCCAGACCAGCAGCATCAGGATCAATATCCGCTGGGAACCTATTAGGAATACCAATGCTCAGGCCCCCAGACCTACTGAATCAGAAACTCTGGGGGTGGTATTCCCAGCAATATGTGTTTTAATGACTTTGTCACTTCTCCAATACCATGCATAGGATTTGTATTTTTAGGTGATGCTGATACTGTCTGTCTCTAGACCGCTCTTTGAGAACTATTGGTCTACACTACTGTTTCCTAAACTTGGCTGCACGTTGAAATCACTTAAAGAGCTTTACAACTTACTGATGTCTGCATGACATGCCCAGAGAATCCTGATGTAATAGATATGGAGTACAACCTGGCCATTGGGTAGTTTTCAAAGCTCCCCAGGTGACTCTAATTTTCAGCAAATTTGAGACCACTGATCTACACTCTAACCATACTGAACTACTTCTGCTGTTTCTCCAAAACTACAGAACTTTCTTTTTGCTGAACCAAATCACTTGTTTCTCCCATCTCACCTTTCCATTCTTTACCTGACTGATTTGTATATGCCTTTTACAACTCAGTGCAGGTATCACCTCTTGCAGGAAGACTTCCCTGATGGCCAAGTTTGGATTAAGTGCTCTGGCCATATACTTATGTGGCAGCCAGAGCAATTCTCACACGGTAGTCCACTTTGTTTCTTCTGACCTATCTTCTTCATGGAATTAGCAGTCATTCTGAGTGCAGTAACTCAGCCATAGACACCATTTCATTCCTGTGTTTAACAAGACCTTGCACAAAAATGGGTGCTCAATAAGCATTTGTTGAATAATACACGTTAGGGCAGGAATTTTGTCTCCAACTTCCTTGGTGATGGTCATAGCTCTACAAAAAAATATTTATAGAATTTTTATAATTACTTCTTTAAGGAACTCTTTCCATTTAAAAGCCTCCAAATAGAAAATGCTATAGATGTAGGAAAACTAGGGGAAAATAAAACTAGGGAAACTTGGTTAACACCATCGATTTACTGCTGAATGAGGTCTGGACATTGTGTAAAAGTAGTTATTTTTCAGTGGGCCTGGGATGTGGATTTTGACCAAGACTGGATTACCATGATGACTACATACAGCATCGATGTGATTAAGAGCTGGGTTGGGGGCAGAAAATTCCAGCTTGGCCACTAACTCATGATGTGTCTCTGGGCAGCTGCTTGCTTTCTTTAAGCCTTACAGTCTTTACCTCTAAGATGGGTAACGTTTGCCTCACAGGGATATGGAAAGCTTAAATGAGACAACATTTTTCAGGCACGGAGCACAATACCTGGTACATAATAAGTGCTCCATGAGTGGGAGCTAAGAGTTAAGAAGGTATTTCTAAATTCCATTTAGACTTGTGGGTAGAGTTTGGCACCATCTTTGCTGACCAAACTGTTTTTCAAATATAAGCTTGGTCTCTTGAGAATCTTTGCATTTTATATTGAACTCTTGATTACCCAGGGGAAAAAACAGAAACTGTTTCCACACCTAATCCTTCCCGGCCATCCTCACAAATATCCTCTTATGGATATTACTTCTTTCTCCCGAACAATAGCTGCATTACAAAGTAATGAAAACTCCCTTGAAGGGGGTTGAGGTGGGATGAATTGGGAGATGGGGGTTGACATATATACACTACTGATACTATGTATAGAATAGATAACTAATGAGAACCTACTGTGTAGCACAGGAAACTCTACTCAGTACTCTGTGGTGACCTAAATGAGAAGGAAATCCCAAAAAGAGGGGATATATGTATATGTGTAGCTGATTCACTTTGCTGTACAGTAGAAACTAACACAACATTGTAAAGCAACTCTACTCCAATAAAAATTCAAAAAAAAGTAATGAAAACCCCCAAAAGATGGCCCAGAGGAACAGAAGGATGGGAGGGCTTATTTGTGGATGATTGGCCCACAAGCAACAGATTATGGTTCTAACTGAAAGTCCCAGAAATGCAGACCTTCACAGCAGACGCCAGCCTACGTAGGAGGAAAGGAATCACAATTTACCTGGAGGTCGAGCTGTGTAACCCACAGCTATAAAATATAGCCCTACGTGTGTTAAATGCTGAACCAGGGCACATTTAGACAAGAAATGTTTATTTATAGGCATTAATAAAGTGAAAGCATAAACTGTATGGACAGAATTGGGCTGGTCAAGGGCAGCTAATTCCTGCAAGTACCTTGTTACTCATTGAATGTAAATGATCTACTTCTGCATTTTATCATGTTTACACAGTGATATTTTGTGGTAGCTGCTTCCAGGTTTATGTGTATCTTTAATCTGGGAAAGTCCAGGGCTTATTCACTCTTATGTTGAATAAAAGGTCACTGGTAAAAATCAGGAACCAATCTAAAACAAGAGAGGGATGGGAAGTTTTGCCAAGTGTGTACATACCAAGTTATTTCAATATTTTCTTAAAAATCCATTGTCTCTGAACAAGACATGGCTTCTCATATTGCAAATAAAAAAATCAGACATTTCAATGAGGCAAGCAACTATACCAACAAAAACAATACCCTAAATAGTGCCCTCAGCTTTCATTAGAGCCACAGAGAGGTACCTTTGTGTGAATATAGTGGGTAAAAGGGGATAAGTAGAGTGAGGTGAAAATAAACAGAACCCCGAACTTCAGATATCGTATTTTATTTAAATGATCTAGCATCCTATGATGCTATGTGTTATCCCCATTTTACAGATAAAGAATCTGAAGACCAGCAAGTATGATTTACCTGCCTAAGACTCACATGGCTAGCAAGCCACAGGGCTGGTCACCAAGTCTGGGTTATTCAGCCTTGTCAAATCCTGAGCTTTCCTCTTTAATGTGATTTTTTTTGTTGTTTCTTCAGAAAAAAAAAATGTTGTGAGTATGTGTGTATGTTTTCTTTATTCATCGTACAACTCAATATCTTTTTTTTTAAAATACTGAGAAGAGGCGTTTGGGGGTATTGGATTTTCTACGCTGAATAAATGTGTTTGACATACCTGAGAATATTTTCTACAGCTCTACAGCATGAAAATTCATCCCACTGAATTTCAGCTTATTAATATTATCACACTGAACATTCTGTTCAAGATGGAAAAAAAAATTGTGTTTCCCAAATGACAGACACTGAGTGGTTAAAGAAGTTAAAAAGGACACTGAATGAATTTATTCATAAGCTCATAAATATGACTTTATTCTTCATATATATAAAATCTGAAATCTGTTTTGTGATGCGACATTCCTAATGTAAATATTCCTGGCACGATATTAGCAAGTTTTTTAAAAAAGCTTTTAATAATCCTTTTGCTGCTTTGACCAGTTCTCAACCACTCCCCTGCGGGATATTCAATTCTCCTAGAAAAAAGAGCGGGAGTTTACAGAAAAAAAAAGTACAGTTCTCCTAACCTATGCTTTTGCATTTCTAGTCTTCCTCCCATTTGCTCTTTTGTTAAAAAAAAAAAAATGGCATTTGATAGCAGTTTGCAATCAAATAGCAGACTGAGTAGTGAAAACTATCAAATCAGATTTGATTTGCCCAGAACTCTCAAATAAGCGACATACCTTCAGTGAAGTAATTTGTAGAAAACTGTTTTTCTAAACATTTTCCATCTGTGTGTTGGATGGAATAACCAACCTGGGTATTAGATTGCATGGACTCCAGTGCATGAAAGTGTATTTTGACAAATCCCCCTACTCAACAGGGACTAAGCAGATGAGTGACACGTTCTTTACTTCTTAGGCAGACTCACCCTGAGCAAAATTATAAGCCAGAAAAAGGTTATTTTCCAGGGCTCTTGTCTCTCCTTCCTGAACCTCTGCACAATTCTCTCTTTACCCCTTGCCACTTCTGTAGCTCCCAGCCACCGCAAGCAACCACAATGACCACCACAAAAAGCACACAATCACACGAGGGAGGTGTTTGTACTAACTTCATTCTCCTTCTTAATCTAAACCTGCTCTTGTAAATACATCTCCAGGCTCATTAATATTAAGGTGTGACTGTTGACAAGGCTACCACTTTTGCTCTTCAGGCTTATTTCATAAGTGATTAGAAGCCTTAGGGAAATAAATGAAGTCTAATGGGTAATTTCAAACACCAAGTGCATAAGTAGAGAATATACTTACTGAGGAGGTGGGTTAGAAGGGGTATTTTTAGCTGACCCCCAAATAAAGTAGCTAATAATCTGTGTTTGCTTAAGGCAGATACCCTTTCATACTTAAGTAGCTGTGATCTCCTTTGTTCCAACATTTAAAGCCCACACTCACCAAATAAAATATCGCCTTTACCTTCCTGGAGATCGCAGGGAGATGGCCCCAAACTCTGCAGAAGACAATGATAATGATAAAGGGACCTTTGCTGTAGGTCTGGTTGAGAACATGGGCGTTCTAAGGGCAGGGTATCCTGAGAGAGGGAGAGGGACTGAGCCACCGTGTGTTCACTCTTTTAAAGTTCACAAAACGGAAAAGTTACTCCCACTCCTCTGGAGAGGAAACACAGAGGGGTGGAGAATGGCTGGGGTCGATCTTGCTGAACTTTCCTTCCTGTGGAGTCAAGTGGAAATCTCTTCCCTTTATGAACTTGAGGAACGGGGAATGACAGCAAAGGCTGACTTTGGGCAGGCTCTGCACTGTCATTTTGTATATGTGATCCTGTTTATACCCCACAACACCCGAGAAGGCGGTGTTTTCTTTACCCCCAGTGTTAAGATGTGTCTCCTTAGGCAAGGAGCTTACAGGCATCATTCTGCCGGTAAACCGAATAACCAATATCTAAAAACACCCCCGTCTGACCTTAACACGAATACTCTTTCCATCGTGCCAATATTTTAAATATCTTCAACGTCTATGACACAAATGAACTTATCTACAAAACAGAAACAGGGCTTCCCTGGTGGCGCAGTGGTTGAGAGTCCGCCTGCCGATGCAGGGGACACGAGTTCATGCCTCGGTCCGGGAAGATCCCACATGCCGCGGAGCGGCTGGGCCCGTGAGCCATGGCCGCTGAGCCTGCGTGTCCGGAGCCTGTGCTCCGCAACGGGAGAAGGCCACAACAGTGAGAGGCCCGCGTTCCGCAAAACAAACAAACAAAAAACAGAAACAGACTCACAGACATAGAGAACAGACTTGCGGTTGCCAAGGGGAAGGGGGGGGAGGGGAGGGGAGGGGGGGGAGGGGAGGGGAGGGGGGGGAGGGGAGGGGGGGGAGGGGAGGGGGGGAGGGGAGGGGAGGGGAGGGGAGGGGAGGGAAGGATTGGGAGTTTGGGATTAGCAGATGCAAACTATTCTATATAGAATGGATAGACAACAAGGTCCTACTGTGTAGCACAGGGAGCTAGATTCAATATCCTGTGACAAACCATAATGGAAAAGAATATGAAAAGGAGTGTGTATATATGTATAACTGAATCACTTTGCTGTACAGCAGAAGTAAACGCAACATTGTAAATCAACTCCACTTCAATAAATTTTAAAAAGCCTTCAACCTTCTGTAACAAAGACTAAGGTCGTAGCTCCACCAGTATATTTTGTCAAAAGTTTCTTTCTTAACCTCTGTCCTCAAAACACTCACAGTTCCAAACTTCTACCTAGATCCTCTGGCACAAATGGAGAAGAAGTCATCCAATTTGGGTAGGAAGTCTTTTTTTTTTTTCTCATCATGGAATCGAAAATGCCATCATTACACCATTTATCAACAACCGAGGCCAATCTCAGTCTTCTTTACATTTATATCAAACATGTCCTATTTGTGAATTGATTCCAACAGCCAATGGCATTATTTTCAATCTAAGGTAGAGGAATCTTTCATTGATAATACATTCAAAAGAAGTAGGACTCTAAGAAATATGATGGGAGGGTCCTTTAGTTGATAAGGAAGTGAAGAGATGCCAAACACCAGTGCCTATGTGAAGCTTTACGGAGCAGTTAACCTTGAGACTTCACTGTATGTAAAGATTAAACTGCAATTTCTGGTTAGCAGGTTTATAGAGCTTTACGAATACCCTGGTTTCACTGTTTGTGCTTTTATCTACTTCTGGATTTTATTACTGCTTTCTGTCCAGTCTTTATATACACAGAATGCCAAGAGATTAAGCAGTGAAAAGGAGTCAAAAGGTTTCCTTTGTCATCTTTGATGTCTTAAAGGTCTTGATAGAGAGATGCACCTTCCACCAGTTAGACAGCCATAGAAAATGCCACCCATCTCCCCTGCATGGGTGACAAAATTTTCATAAATCTGTCTCCACAAATAAAGGTAAAGAAAATGTTAAAATAGTAGCTCTCCAGGGTTATGGTGGAAAATAACTAGTCCCTGATTAGCAATTCACTGCATAGGCACAAAATCAAATTAAATACTTTATATGATACAGTCAGCATATTGGTAAATAATATATCACAGTTACATGTCATTAAAAAAGGGACTACGGTTATGGTTTTATGTGAATAAAGACAGCCACATCAGTGTAGAAAATGAATTTTTAAAAAAGGAAATGCAAAATTTTTAGACCCCATCTGGGCTGAATGATTCAAATATTAAAGAGTCTTTCACAAAAGACAGGAAATGACAATGTTAGCATAAAATACATTAATATTGGAAGAAGAAAGAAAACATCCATTAACAATGTGAAGAGGTGGCCTGTTCCTACTTGCCCTGGCTATGATGAAGTATTGTGTATGCTCGGGCCTCCATGCTCCTGAGTTGTCTACTGTCACAGGGGCAAGCTACCAAGCCACCTGAATGCTATGACTTGAAGGTAAACATTTCTGACTAGAAAACTGTTTCTCAGCTACAGTTCTACCTGCTCAGCAAAAGCATTATAGTCAACGCATTTTTTTCACTTGAAGAAAACAATTTATTTTTTGATTGCAGTGAATTCTGTATACCAGCTGTCATTCTGAGTTTCAAAATTCTTTATTATATAATATGTTTTTAAAACCCAATCCTAATCAAATGATCAAGTGAAAGCTATTTCTAAACAGAGACTCATACATGAGGTATGGTATCAATTTAGGGCTTACCGAATGTGCATTTTCTTAAAGGATTTCTTTGGAAAGATGCAAAAGTATTAAAGTCACAGAATTAAAAGACTTTTTTTATTGTCATAAGACTCTGTGGATTGAAATAATGAAAAGGTAATCAGATGCTAATAAGCGTGGGCACTGGCAGAGTCTCAGCAGAAACTTTTAGGTAAATTGGCACCTTGTAATTTTCACAATATTTGAAAATTTCAAAATATTCTCTCCCTATAAAGTGCTTGGTAAGTTGATAAAATTCTATTTTCTAATTATTGAAAAAAGGAATTTTATGCTTTATAATTTTATACTTATACTTTACTATAAGCCTATATATATATATATATATATATAAATTCCAGTGAAAGATTACAGAATACAAGTTGATAAGCCTCCACTGATGTTAATTTTAACATGTGAATAAGTTTTAAACTATCAGTTATTTTATTATGCTCCTTCTTTAATGGAAAACCTAATATATTTGTGTGTGTGGAAGTGTGTGTAAGGGAGTACATTTAAAATATGACCTAATTTTCAAAAGATTTATCAAAACATTCATTTTTAGGAATAATAATATTACTCTCTATTGCCTAAATAATAAAAGCCAAAGTCCACAATTTAGCCTTTATGGCCCTCTGTGATCTAGTTCAAAAATACACTTTCAATTTTACTGTTTCTATTCCCTCATTAAAATCCTATTTGTAAACTGGATCATTTACGTAGCCATCAAATATTTAACGAGTGCTTACCATGTTCCAAGCTTTGAGACCCAAATATCAATAAGGTACAATTTCTACTTTCAAACAGCTCGCAGTCTAGCAAAGAAGAAGATACGTAATCAGCTACTGACAGTATTAAAAG
Source organism: Pseudorca crassidens (assembly GCF_039906515.1). NCBI lineage: Eukaryota > Metazoa > Chordata > Mammalia > Artiodactyla > Delphinidae > Pseudorca > Pseudorca crassidens. The sequence continues at coordinate 32,429,615 of NC_090313.1, read as the reverse complement.
TGCAATATTTGATGTGTGTTAAAGGCACAAAAGGAAATCAGTCACTTCCTGGCTGGATAGATAACAGTCTTGGGGAATATTATATAGGCGGGGTAATGAGTAAATTAGAATTCACCACACAGAAAATGATGCTCTGTACACAGGCACACAAGTCTGAGATAGGAATGTAGATCTGTTCCAGTACAGATGTTTGACTATTTCTGGAACAAAGAGTGCAGGGGTTCACCATCTTCCAAATGCCATTTATCCATGAAATCCTTTGATTATGGCTCATCCTGCCATTTCTGCAGACTAGAGTAGACGATGATGGTTGCTTATGGGAGCCTAATAACTATGACATGACCTTGGACCAGAGTTGTTCAAACTTGGTACTATTGAGAGTTTGGACAGAATTCTTTGTTATGGGGGACTGTCCTGAACATTGTAGGATGTTTAGTAGCATTCTGGGATTCTAACCACTAGCTGCCAGTAGCATCCTCACTCCCAGTTGTGATAATCAGAAGTGTCTCCAGTCATTGCTCAATGTCATGTGGGGGAAAAAATTGTCCTCAGTTGAGAATCACTGTCTTAGATTTGTGTGTCCAAGTAATCACTTTAATATTGGTAAGGACTTTAACCCTACTAGATAGGAATGATTATAAGAAAAAAAATCATCACATTCGAAAGTCTTTAGGACTGTAAACAACCTAACTTCATACCTAAAGGAATGAGAAAAAGAAGAACAAATAAAACCCAAAGTTAGTAAAAGGAAAGAAATTATAAAGAGCAGAACAGAAATAAATGAAATAGAAACTAAAAAAAGAATAGAAAAGATCAATGAAACTAAGAGCAGTTTCTTTGAAAAGATAAACAAAATAAATAACCTTTAGCTAGACTCATCAAGAAAAAAAGAGAGGGCCCAAATCAATAAAATCAGAAATGAAAAAGGAAAAGGTACAACCAACATCACAGAAATACAAAGGATCAAAAGTGATTGCTGTGAACAAATATATGGCAATAAAATGGACAACCTAGAAGATATGAACAAATTCCTAGAAATGTACAATCTTCCAAGACTGAGCCAGGAAGAAACATAAAATATGAACAGACTAATTACCAGTAATGAAATTGAATCACTTTTTTTTTTTTTAAAAAAAAACTCCTCCAAAGCAAAAGTCCAGGACCAGATGGCTTCACAGGTGAATTCAATCAAACATTTACAGAAGCGTTATCACCTATCTTTCTCAAACTATTCTAAAAAATTCAGAGGAAGTATTGCCTTTGAACTCATTCTACAAGGTATCATCACCCTGATACCAAAACCAGACAAAGATATCACAAAAAAGGAAATTACAGACCAATAACACTGATGAACATAGATGCAAAAATCCTCAAAATATTAGCAAACCTAATCCAACAACACATTAAAAGGATCACACACCATGATCAAGTGGGATTTATCCCAGGGATGCAAGGATGTTTCAATAACTGCAAATCAATAAATGTGCTACACTACACCATGTTAACAAACTGAAGAATAAAAATCATATGATCATCTCAATAGATGTAGAAAAAGCTTCTGATAAAATTCAACATCCATTTACGATAAAAACTCTCAACAAAGTGGGTATAGAGGGAACATACCTCAACATAATAAAGGCCAATTATGACAGACTTACAGACAACATCATACTTGATGGTGAAAAGCTGAAAGCATTTCATCTAATATTAGTAATAAGACAAAGATGCCCACTCTCACTCATTCTACTCAATATAGTATTGGAAGTCCTAGCCACAGCCATCAGATGAGAAAAAGAAATAAAAGGAACTCAAATTAGAAAAGAAGAAATAAAACTGTCACGATTTGCAGATGACATGATACTATATATAGAAAGACACCATCAAAAAACCATTAGAGGGACATCCCTGGTGGTGCAGTGGTTAAGAATCTGCCTGCCAATGCAGGGGACACAGGTTCGAGCCCTGGTCCGGGAAGATCCCACATGCCGCGGAGCAACTAAGCCCATATGCCACAACTACTGAGCCTGCACTCTAAAGCCCATGAGCCACAACTACTGAAGCCCGTGCACCTAGAGCCCACGCTCTGCAACAAGAGAAGCCACTGCAATGAGAAGCACACGCACCACAATGAAGAGTAGCCCCCACTCGCCGCAACTAGAAAAAGTCCGCACACAGCAATGAAGACCCAACACAGCCAAAAATAAATAAATTTATATTAAAAAAAAACCATTAGAACTAATAAATGAATTCAGTAAAGTTGCAGGATATAAAATTAATATACAGGAATCTGTTGTGCTTCTATATACCAACAGTGGGGCTTCCCTGGTGGAGCAGTGGTTGAGAATCTGCCTGCAAATGCAGGGGACACGGGTTCGAGCCCTGGTCTGGGAGGATGCCACATGCCGCAGAGCAATTAGGCCCGTGAGCCACAACTACTGAGCCTGCGCGTCTGGAGCCTGTGCTCCGCAACAAGAGAGGCCGCCATAGTGAGAGGCCCGCGCACCACGATGAAGAGTGGCCCCCGCTTGCCACATTAGAGAAAGCCCTCACACAGAAACAAAGACCCAACACAGCAAAAAATAAATAAATAAATTATACACCAACAGTGAACTACCGGAAAGAGAAATTAAGAAAACAACCCCATTTACAGTTGCATCAGAAAGAGTAAAATGCGTAGGAATAAATCTAACCAAGGAGGTAAAAGACCTGTAGTCAGAAAAGACACTGATGAAAGGATTGTAGAAGTTTGGTGAATCCAAAATCTGACGGGGTGGGCTGGCAAGTTAGAGAGTCAGGGAAAAGTTGCAGTTCGAGTGTAAATGCGTTTGCTGTCAGAATTCCTTCTTTCTCAGGGACAGTCTTTGTTTTATTAAGGCCTTTAGCTGATTGAAAGAGGCCCATCCACATTATGGAGGTTAATCTGCTTTACTCAAAGTCCACTTAGTTAACTGGTAATCTCATCCAAAAAACACCTCACAGAAACATCCTCAATGATGTTTGACCAAATATCTAGGCACCATGGCCCAGCCAAGTTGACACATAAAATTAACCACCACAATGGATAAATTGCTCAGTGTGAGAAATTAGCGCAACTGGATTTGCCATGAGAGATGGGCAGGAGAAAGAGAGAGAGAGAGATCAGTCAATTAGAGGCTTTCAAACTGTATTTTTTACATTGTGCCTTGTCACATGCATGCTCTTGTGTACATAACTGAAACAAAAGCTACGCTTCATCGCCTCTGCTCTTTCTTCTCTTCCCTCTTCTTGCATTCCATTACACTCCATTCCATCCTGTCCTATACCATCCCATTCTACTCTTTATTTAATTTTTGAAAATTTTCATCTTGACCCAGTAAATGGATTTCTTTGCCACTAATGGATCACAAAACTTCAGTGTGCAAACAAACAAATGAATGTATAATTTACATGTGTGTGTGTGTGCGTGCACACGTGCATGTGTGTAGTAAATCAAAGAAGAAGCTGACAGGTCAGAAAACAGAGACAGCACACTTTAGACCTTGAAATGATCCATAAACCAAGAGAATGAGGTGATTGTGATGATGCGAGCAGCCTTGCCTCCTTTACCCCCGGGGCTGCACATGCCCTCAAAGTTCACGGAAATCCTGGGGAGGGCTTTGGTCTTTCACTGGGCGTGGAATTAGGGATCTGAGCAACTGCACGCAAGAGAAATCTCAGGGGACATGGAAGCCCCGCTGATTACCTGTGTTACAGAAGCTATTCTCTCTACATTTAACCTTTCACAACACCTTAGCCAGTTCTGGTTGTGCTTATCCATTTCTATTTTATACGATAGAAACTGTGTATTTATCTACTCCAATAGGTTGAGTCAGGGATCATGTCTGAGGTACAATTTTTATATCCCATATTGATTAGTATAATACCTACACGGAGTAATAACTCAAATGTGTGCTTTATTTTATGCATATAAAACTTTTTACTAGTAACCATAATAACATTGACTTGTTATGGGTGGCTGAATAAATAAACTGTATGAAATCTCCTAACCATTCTCCTATGGTTTAGATATAGCAAATATAATTTAAGTTCTCACTTAAGTTACAAAATATTGTTTTATATATATATATATATATATATATATATATATATATATATAAAACAAAAGAATCAACATCAATGCCCAAGTGACTGTGTGGATTCATGCTGAACATATTACAAAGTAGTGGCTCCAAGTTAGCCATGAAAGGTGAGGTAGGGTTCAGCAATGGAATGTACAGTCCGTACTAATGTAAGCTTTAAGGGCCCTGAGGATGATCAAGTATGCTAAACCTTCATGACCACATCTACCTCATGAACTGGTCTCTGGTCAAGAAGAGACCAGGGCTCAGAGGAGTCTGGGGCACAGCAAGGCTGCCCTTGAGATGTTTGAAATGACCTGAGCCTTTGGTACAGTCTGAAAGCTCTAAGGGATCTGGACATCACAGTAGCTCATGGCACAGACTTACAGTGCCCTGCAATCCTCTCCAAGGTAATAGATTACAATATATGCATGTAAACTGTAGCTCTAATAAAAGCGGGCATCATGATGGCTATATATATTTTTAAGCAATTCTGGAGTATTCCCTGAGTGAACCTGTTTTTAGCATACCAGCTTAAGTCTGATGTTGATATTATCATGGCCTCATAAAACTGAGTTACACACACACACACACACACACATGAATTTACCACAGTGAAACTATAAAAGGGAAAGATCATGTAAAAGTTGTTCCTGTGGAAGGAAAATGTATTTTATTTTAGAAATAGACAATCATTCAAGTGTATGGGCTGTGTAGGTGTTCATTGGTGAATTTAGACTAAACAGGAAGTGACGTAAATTATACTTATTACACTACTGGGAGAGAAATATATTAAATCCAGGCAGCACTTGGACAAAGCACAGGGAACTCATTGTGTTGAAGGAAATCATGCAACTTTGGTGGGAAGACAATGTACTACATGGTATGAAAACCATCAGTGGCCTTTTGGGACTGAAACAGTTTTTTAGGGAGTATAATTTTGTTCTAGCACTGAAATAGTTTTGTTTTTTGATAAAGCTCCAAGGTATTCTCATCTTAATCACATTGCTATTTCTATACTTTTAACTCTTTCATGCTGTTGATTTGTAGTCATTAACGTGGAGAGAAACAGAAACAGTGAAACCATCAATGTTCAGATTAGAAATCTCAGCGATGGCAAAACACCCAGACTAAATGTAAGAACTGAGGAAGTTTCAGAATAATCCAGCACCCATATAATTCCACCTACTGTTGAAGTATCCAGGAATCACTTGGGAGAAGAAACACTGACAAATAAATTACCTTGAACGTAGAATAGTATCGGGTGATCTATTCCATGAGATTTGCTTCATTGATCTATGCTTATGACCAAGTTTCCTAAGGCAGACTGGAAAACAAACAAGAACAAAGCTGTAGAGCTGGCTTAGCTGCTTGTGTGGCCTAAAGAGAACGCTCAGGAAATCAGGCCAAAGACATGGAAATCTGATGTCCAAGTTCCCACTTTGTTACAAAGTCACATCCAAAAATGAAGTAAGTGAATGAATTAGGTTCAGCCTTACAAGTTACTACCATGCTTCACCAGAGTGTTAAACAACAGAGACTATCCTAATTTATTGGCTTTTGCCTGAATGGATTATTTCTAAAATGGCACGACTAAAATATTCATAAATAGTTTAGTAAAAAAATGTACTTACAGTTTGTTGCCTCAATTGTCAAAGAATCTTATCATCATTTAGTGAGTGATTTCTTCTGTAGAGTTGGTGTTGTGATCACCATGAAAGTGCCAAGGAAGCTCGCCCTGGGAGAGGAATCATTCTCTTAGGACCCCTTCAGATGCTCAAAGAAACCAGGCTTGGGAAAGTCAAATATACAGTGCACTGAGCCTTCCAACCTACATGGAAGGAGCGGCCTGGATGGAGTGGAGAGTGACATGCAGCCCTCATGGCTCTCCTTGCACAGCGTCTCTGAGTGGAACCCAGTGATTTCACAGAACTCAAAGTTCATTTACAAATGGATTTGAGTCAGCAATAAAGTGAGTCAAAATCAATTTCAATCTCTGATTTTTATGAGTTATTAAACTACACTACGGTTTGCCAAGTATGAAGAATAGCATTTATTGGATTTATTTTTATTTATTTGTACATACATAATCAAAGGTATTTGTCGAACATTTCTGTGATATTCATCACTACTTATTCTCTCTATCACCTGGACCCCCTGCTCTCCACCTTCCATCCTTTCTCCATCCTCTTAACTCGTAACCCTTCAGTAGCCTAAGACACCAATCCTGGAACCAGACTGACTGGGAAAGTTGCCTGAACTCATTACCTTACTTTTACCTCTGTAAAATTAGGATAATAACAGAACCTAACTCAGGATGTTTGTAATGAACAAAGGGAGCAAATATAATACTTAGAACACTGCCTGGCATCTAGGAAGTACTCAAATATTGTTTTAATTATCATCTTCTTATATAATTGTTAGTAGCATTTACTACCATTCTCATTGTTGAATGGATTCGTCTAGTAGGTCTCCAATTGAAGGACACTAATAGGAGGATACAGTAAGTCCCCTACATATGAACCTTTAAGTTGTGAACTTTCAAAGATGCGAACATGCGTTCGCATGTCGAATCACCGTGTCTGGCGTACGTTGTCACGTGTGTGCATTCTCTACAAGTGGTTGTGCTTTTGTGTACTTTATTGTACAGCACTGAATAAAGTACAGTAGTACAGTATCTTTATTCCAAACCCAGGATATCTGGAAGCATGGGTAAAAGCAGAGGTGATATAGCTGGTACTACTGTATTTTTCAGGGTACTGTACTGTAAGATTAAAAATGTTTTATTTTTTGTGTTTGTTTGGTATTATTTGTGTGAAAAGTATTATAAACCTACTACAGTACAGTACTCTATAGCCGATTGTGTTAGTTGGGTGCCTAGGCTAACTCTGTTGGACTCAAGAACAAATTAGATTTACGAACGTGCTCTTGGAACGGAACTTGTTCGTATGTAGGGGACTTACTGTACTTAGATTTTTCAAGTGCTTTTTTAGCAGTTATTTAAAAGATAGTCTATTCATTAATGGTCTTATTTTCAAAACCCTTATAATTGTTTTCTTAAAAAGTTTACAGAAATAAACTAGCGTTGGCATGTGTTAAATGGATCATTCTACACTTAAATGATCCACAAAGTCTGAAAAATATTATAATTCATTCAATTATAGAGATTTAATTTTAGGCTCTGAAAAATATCTCATATTTCTGGACCACTTTTTAGTTTTACATTCATTAAAATATTGTTAGGAATCCCTCTTTAGGTCCTGGGTGTTATGAAATAAAACCCTGTCCATTTTTTAGTATAGAGGCTATCTTGTTCTGTGTTTTAAATTACTATACACAAATGGTAAAACTTTTCATAACAAAGGTTTAATTAGAATGGTTAATAACTATGATTTCCAAAGTGTCTGGATCAGCCTTAGTAATAATTAGGGAGTTTCGTTCCATACAAAATGCTTTATTCAACCTTCATGCCTTCATTCAGATAATTATACAAATGCATACAGTTAAAGGTTTAAACTCTATTTCGGTTCACAGCTCAATTCATAGGAAAGTTGAATACAGAAAAGCAATGCACCAACAGAATATGTCTGAGACACCATTAAAAACGATAACACTTGTTCATTTACATCTCTGAGAATAGACTGGAATAATCATCCTCTGAGAGAATCTCATTAGGAGGGTCTCCCTTTACGTTATCATAGGGCAAAAAAAAAAAAAAAAAAAAAAAAAAAATCACCATTTTACAGTAAAAGGAAAAAAGCTCTGAGCATATTTACAATACATACACTATACATAAATACAAGAACAACACTTACATAATATTAATAAACTTATAACAGGGGTTGCCTAAACACTACAGAGTATATAAATGCAGAGGAAACTATTGGGAAATTAGATCTTTAGATAAGCTGGAGAAATAAATTCATTTGCAATTAAAACTGAACAGAAAACTAAATGAAGATTTAAGAAATTAACACATTTGCTTGCCAGCATTATTGGGGGGGGGGCGGCGGGTTTATCCTTTAATTCGGAGGACCTCCTCTGGGCATTCTAACTCTCTGGGGTCAGAGACCCAGGAGCCTTTTGTAAAATTACACCTGTAAAGTGAATCAGACGCAGCACATCTATTCAATTTGCTGTTCAGAGGCTTCAAGCCTAGAATAACTGTTTTGTAAACGAAAGGATGTTTTTTGTATTTTTACACAGCTCTTGTAATCCAATCACCATGTATAATGAGCTAAGTGTCAAGGAAAAGGAAAAAGATGCCTGCTTGATTTGGTCAAAGATGATATTTTTCTTTATTCTCATGTGTTTTTTCAAATACCACCAAGAGATTTATTCAAAAGAAGATGACGTTTGAATTGAATCCCACACACCAAGAGCAACGTCTAGACTACTACTAATTATAACTAAGTCATTTTAAGTGGCAGGTGGGTATCTTGAACGTGGTCTGTTCTCATCGTTTCACAACACAAAGTTCTGAGTACATTCTTCTATGGACAAACATGAATTTGCTGGTTTCTCTCTTTTTTTTTTTTTTTAAAATGAGCATGTTATGATACACATAATTGCATTATGATACAGGATGACATAATACAGAAGACGATGTTTTCAAGCTGGTTTTGTAAGTAGTTATCTCACATCCATGGGGAGTTGGTTTGCCACGTGATGCAATGTGTCCCACACAGACATGAACAAAACAATACAGCCACCATTCCATGGGTCGGGGGCGGTGATGGTAATTATTTAAAATGAAGTTTTAAACACAACAAAGTGTGGACAGACAAGTTGATAGGAAAGAGCCTTGAATATAGGCACCAGTGCCCCAGTTCAACAATACCCATCCAATGTAATCAAGTCTGAGGGACGAAATATATCCTGTAGTCTGGATGTAATTACAAAATTCTGTTATGGAAAAACTAGCAGGGCAAACACAAGTAGGACAAAAGCATTTCCTATAAGGTTTTATGCTATAGCTTAGGAGTATGAAATTAGCAGAAAGGGAAGATGTTGGTATATCCCTAAAATACCCTACTTTTTGATTACTTGAGCATTTTGACTAGAATTTGACCCAAATTCTACCCTCCTCTTCACCCTTACTTGGAAAAAGCAAGACATAATAATTCACACAAGGAGTCCATTCATTGGTTCTTGCTTTGCACAAAGCAACAAAGACTGTTGCCTCAAACATTTAAAATTTCTAGAGAAGTAATCCAGAAAGAAAAAGTACCGATGTGACTATTTTCACTATTCACCTCTTTTCAACTCACTTAAAGTTGTGGTTTTGTTGTTGAGAAATTATTGCTTGTGAAACCCAGTTCACTGAGGAGAAAGCCCCTTTCTGCAGTGGGTTGTGTGCACACGGAACGCTTGCTGTCAGCATGGAAGGGAATTTGCTTATACAGGTTTTATCTCTTCCCTCAGCCAAGTAACATGGAAAACGATCATAATTCAGGAGATTCATTTTCAGAAAAAGAAATACCATGAGAAATGACATTCTCTTAACGTTTTCTAAAAGTCCATTAGTACTTCCATAAATCAATACTGTCAGAGACCTTGTTCTACATAGAAAAGGGGGGTCGGGGTCATTTCTCTGAGGTTGGACAGCTTCCTACGTAAAATTCAATTAACCTAACAACAATACTAAAAACAAATTACTTATAAGGCTACTGAAAACATTCCAAGGTGGTCCTGTTAGGTGAGAAATCTGAAAAGGAATTGTCCGTTCTCTCTTCTTGATCATCTGAATGTTCAAGATGGTCTCCCCATTCTCCACCGCCAAGAGTGGGCTCTGTTATTAACGACTAGCTCCCATGGAGGTGAACATTTCAAATGTAACTTAAACATACTCTAGAAGGTCTATACAGGTGGAAAGCCTTCTAGTAAACCTACAAAGAAATATGCAGAATCGAGAAAACCTGCTCTGTCGAAAATGCTACAAAGTGGGAAGAGTTTTAATGATTTTGGATCTCCAGGCCAAACATTTTAAGAGGCAAGTGACAAGCTCAGGGAGACAGCTGGCTGGTGCTGTTTGTTTGTAATAATCCTCCATGTGTGACTTTCCAGGAGAAGACTGATTTCAAATATTATGTACCACGGTTAAGTCACGTGCTGTATCATGTCCCTATATCTTATTCGGAAAATAGATGATACACATTCATAATAAAACTACTTAAGGGGCTTCCCTGGTGGCACAGTGGTTGAGAGTCCGCCTGCCGATGCAGGGGACGCGGGTTTGTGCCCCGGTCCGGGAAGATCCCACCTGCCGCGGAGCGGCTGGGCCCGTGAGCCATGGCCGCTGAGCCTGCGCGTCCGGGGGCCTGTGCTCCGCAACGGGAGAAGCCACAACAGTGAGAGGCCCGCGTACCGCAAAAAAAAAAAAAAACAAAAAAAAAAACTACTTAAGAGTTAGATATGGAAACGTGGCTTCTGGGAACACACGTACTGTGGTGCACTGGGAAGAATACAGGCTTCAGAGCCAGAGAGAGGTAATGTCACATTCCCACTCTGTCGCTATTTCTGTTTGTGGACAACTCAGCCACCCATAAAATCTGGTACTGTTGTACAGATCAGAGGTAATATGTCTAAATATTGCCTAGTATAGTGCTTGGCACGTAGTAAGGGTTTACTAAAGAACAGCTATTATTTTCATGGTTTGCTGAACTTTTGACCTTTCAAGTTCTTTTAGTTCTTTCAGACAACTTGCAGAAAACAGCCCAGTCAGAAGACTTGCCTTCAGTGAGATTACGGAACCCAGCAGCTTTCCTTTGACACTTAAATGGTTATTTTATACCCTATCCTGGCATATTTCCTTCTTTCCCTTTTATTCTGAAATGCAGAGGAGGAAACGGGAGATGGTTTTCTAGGCCTATGATCTGGTTCTGGAGAACACTGTCCATCGTGGATGTCTTCACTGTCTAAAGCCTGAGTGTTTAATCACAATTATACTTTTAAAATTGCTCTTACCAAATGTTTGGCTCTGAAAGAATATGATTTTACTGATAGCTTGTTTGGGTGGATTTGTGCTCTGAGATGGTAGGGCTGGTGAATTTCCAGGGCTCTTGTCTATTCATATCATCTCCTCATATATTTCTATTCACGACTCCACTTTTAGCAGTGAAATAATGATAGGAAAATATTGTGAAGTTCTGAATGTGAATCTGGTCACTTCCAGGACTAACTGTAAAGCTTAGTCAAAGACTAGGCCTACTAAGTGTCAGTCATACCTTTGTGGGCTTTTTGGGGAGAAATGATTGTGTCAGTATTCACTCCAAAATGGTTCTTAGATGATAACAGGAAATATTAGGGGAAAAGGATATGAAGAAATGTAAAGACGGATTTGTGCAGTTGATGTCAGTGAATAAAATAAAGGAAAACAAACAAATATCTCTAGTGTTTTGTTCTAAATAAACTGGCTTTTCTTAACCAAGCAAAACTTTTTGAGCCACACACAAGTGCTTCATAAGATTGGGGCAAATCACAGTGAAGTTTTCCTCTCAAAATTATAAATGCCGTGTGCCAGAGTATATATTGGAGATAATCATAAAGTTCAGATTTGCATTCTTACATTCTGTAGTTAAGAAAGATTAAATTAAGAAATGCTAACATAAACAAGATTAGGTATATTTAAAACACACCAAATAATTTTTGAGGGGGTATACGAACAGATTCAATTTACTGTGTGCATATATTTACTCTGTGTGCATGTGTTTCGCAAAGGTGGAGGAAAAACCCAGTCTGATGAAGAATTATTGCTGTGTAAAAGTACAGGAATATCTCATTGGTCATAATGTTTATTGACAGGCACTTTCAGCTTTTAATTCATTTCTGAAAATTGGCATTAGCTTATTCCTGTTGCCAGCACAGATTCATTTCACATGTGGCCATATCCATGGCACTCATCTTGTCAACAGGTAGCTACTGCTAAAAGTATTCCCTCTGGGATTCAACAGGAATAAACACCTGTAGAGGGTGTTTGTGTCTTTTGATAGAGAACTACTTCATGGAGGAGGAAAGTCACTGAGAAAAGAGAATAATTGCTAGATGCTTCTATTTTAGCACAAGTAAAATCCTTTGCAGCTGTTTTTCTCTTTTCAGGCAAAGACATTTTGAGTTTGGAATCAGTTGGCTGCAACTTAAAATGACTTCATTGCGTTCTAAACCATCCTGGCTAAATTGAGACAAGTGGCCACTCCATTTTGTCAGGAAGCACAAGGGCTGTGCTCTGACAAAGCAGAACAGAGTCCCCATGGCAATATCACTAATTGTGTGTAAGATACACAAGGCATATCTGAACAAGTTTTTTTTTTTTATTGTGATGAAAACTAGAAGCTCTTTTTCCCAACATACTTCATCAAACTATTTACAACCTCTGTAAAATTTGTGAGTTTGAAAATACTTTTTCCACTATCACACATGTCACGAATCCAGTAAAATATCTTCACTCTATTTCTTTAAGATGCAGTATCCTCCTGTTTCATTTTCTTACGCAAATCTGAATTTCTATTGCAGTTGCACAGTATTTAGCACATTTAAAGTACCAATGGACATGGGTTGCTAAACAGACATTATTCTATAATGAAACTCTGAAAATATAGCATTTTAAACTTTTATGTACACTTCTTAACTATAAAATGCAGGCAAAGTCATATATAGCATTATAAGCTGATTCCCTAGTAAGGTAAATAACTTACATTTCTAGACAGCATGGATTATTACAAATTCATTCTTTTAAAAAAGTTCTCTGTTGATATTTATTAGCCCCCTGGCTGCTGCATATACAGGTGTGTACACAGGTGTGCATCTGTCGGGGGGCCTGTACAGGTTAAGTGGAAGGCAGTGTGGAGATAAGGAGAAATGCGATATGGAAGACACATGGCTTACCAAACCCCTTTTCTAAACAAAACCAAATCCAGTTGAAAGATTTTTTCATGCGATGCACTACCTCAGAAAAGTGGAAGGCAGAGACCTGATCAGTGAAGTTGCAGAATACATTTACCTCCTAAATGTATAGGCATTAATTAGTAAGGAGCAAAATCTAAGCTTGGATTATGGACTAGGTGTATTAAGGCTTCCTGGGCCTATTATGATTCGTAAGAGTTATCTCACGTTCAATCCTTCACACAAAGATTGTAACTCAACGTATAATGAATGCTGGTATTCTTAACACTGCTTAAATTCTGTCAATCCTTACCGTAAATGTTAAGACACCTTTATAACAACATCACGGCTACATTTCTAAGCAGTTGTAACAATGTAACAAAGGCGTATTAATACATTTGAAGGCCTCACCTCACCAGATTTATTCAATTGCAGCTTTGATAAGTATAATAAAGTACAGAATAAGGAATACTGCATCTTTATCCATATACAGGTTATCATTCTAATGAACTGATTTCAAAGTGCAGAATTATATTTATGTTTAAAACACAAATAGCAATTTGAAGTTAAAACAACTGTATAAACATGAACACAATCTTTGTATAAGCTATTCCAAATTTCAACCATTATGAGAAGGGCCTTTTCAATCATCTAGAACTGGCATTTGTAAACACTGTAGCATTTTGCAAGTTTTTCCCCCATGACATTCCTCTTCCTATTTTCCACTTAAACTTTAAAGTGAATAAAAAGTGCTCTTTTTTTAAAAAAAATGTGGTTTATGTTATTGTTATTCAACTGCCTTTGAAAATAAATGTCCTATAGTGTTTTGTAAAAGTAATGCCAGGCAACAGTATAAATTTTATGGTAAAGCCATTAGCAATTTCAGTCTAAATGCCTTAATAGAACTTAAGACAAGTTATCAAGCAGGCTTCTCAAAGTCCACACACAATTGATGGGATGGGGCTGGAAGTGGATGGGGAAGTGTGAATCTTTTCCCAAACAACCTAAGATCAGGATACAAGGAGGGAATCTATTGAAACCTCAAAGTCTGTACCTCTTAACTTTTCAAATAACCCTAACTTCCTTGAAATCAGTCTCTAAAATGCAAAGAGACAGGTCAACTGTAGCTTCTCAAGCCATTGCAGCTACCTGTGTCTAAGTTCCCAGACATGCACATACGCCCAGCTGCAAACTGAATAGCTTCAAATTTGAAACCAAAGAATGCTTCTAGTTAGAGAACAACTGAGAAGTCCTTTGGATTCTACTCCTTTTCTGTTGTTAATCATCTACTGTGCTTTTAAAAAGAGTCTGGAATGGACATAAGATAAAATAGAGTAGGCTTTTCTATGCCTGAAGATATTCTTACTTAAAAATGTAATTCCTTCTCTCCCAAACCACCTTCTTTTCCACAGGGAAACACTTGTAGAAAATTCACCAAGGAGAATTTGTTGTGTCCCAAGACAAGCCCCAGGTAAATTTCAGTCCTGCGACTAGATCAGCAACTCATTCACTATTTGTGCTTGGATCCCTCCTTAGAAGTATCAGTACATCAAAGGGGGGAAATGGCATAATGCTGACAGGTTCTATCAGTAAAATTACTGTCTCAGTTGGGTTGCCACTTTCAGGGGGTGAGCAGACGAGCTCAAGTCCCTGAATTTTTCCTATGTTATTACAGAGGAGCAGCTCATTTCGTTCTGTGCTAAATTTAAATCGAGCTGTCACTCAGGAGGCTCCCACTGCCTGTCAGTTCTATGAATTCTAAAAACCATTTCTACCTGTAATGCTCTCATGGTCTCTCAGCAGAGAACAGGATTGGCCCTTCTTACGAGAGCAGGCAGAGTTAAATCAAGTCTGCCCTTCACCTCAGTGATTCACCTACTATCTGCCAACTTGGTTCCAGGACTAGCACAGAGGGCTTCACAGCTGTGTTCACCATGCTCTGTGTTCGTCGTGCTCTGTGTTCTTTGCCACTGACCAGTAACCAACACTGGCCTTTCTATTCAAAATAGTCACAGGCAATGAGAAGTAGGAGTTGCATACAGTACAGATAAAAAACTTTCCAGTTGGTAAAAAACCCCACAAAAACCCAGTGCTTGGTGGGTAGTACACTGTTGTAGCTAAAGAAGCTATTTATCCATAGAATTGCAGCCCTTGTTGGAGGGAAACTGCCAATGAATTTTTCAGACCTGGCAGGAAATGTAGAGCACATATTTTTGAAGATAGAATTTGACCTGAAAATCATTATGCTGTTGCTTGAACATTAAAAAAAAAAAAATTCCTTTTAATGCCATCCAACACAAATCATCCTTTTTCAATGTTTATAGTTTTTGCTTCACCAAAATAAGATTATCTGAATTAGAAGATAATCCTAAAAAGGATAATTCTAGAACCAGAAATTATTTCAGAATGTTCACACCTTTAAAAATGAGCTAGTAATATTGTGAGGTTGATTTGTGCAATTCTCCAAATCAAGTGTTTGTAATTAAAATATATTGCAAAGGTCTATGCTGGCAACTTCTTATACCTAAGCTATAAAAAAAATCTTAATAACAACAACAACAACAATGACAAAAAAAAAACCTCACCAAGCCCCTTAGCCATAGAAAGCTGAAAAAACCCAGCTTTCAGTGGGGAAAAAATATGATGATTTTTCTGAAAGAATGCTCATTGGTGATGTATTGCTTTGTTTACTATAGACTTTGCTAGTTGCAAAAAAGGCTCATAATTTTTGGGGGCTGACGGGACTATAATTTCCTCTCACCCTCAGCACAGGATGAGTGGGTTCCATATCCCTGCAGATGCCATTGCAGAACCACTGGGTGCTAATACAGTTTAGAAAATGAAATCTGTAGAGAAGAACCTATTGGAGAGTCACTTATCCTTGGCTCTCCAAGGGAGGAAACTAGCACCGTGTCAGGCTTTCCTTGGGGAGCATTCCTTTCCCACTGACTTGGTTCCAAGAACGGACCCATTCACCCAAGAGTTAATTCCCTGCTATGCCTCCGTGGCCTTTCTAGTCACCAAATAACTGTTTTCAAACAAGAAAAGGGGGAGCATAATCTTTAATTGTGGTACTCAACCAAGGAGGACAACAAACAGCAGAAAGATTACCTCAGTGCTGCAAATGTAACCAAGACCTCTAAAATGCTGGGGTGTTTTTTACAATCCCTTTAGTAAGTATGAAAATTGGTAACATGAGTCCTCAGTGAAGTTATTGTAGGCAAGTCCTTTTATTCATTATTGCTTTTCTCCTCAAGAGGCGCATTATTTCCATCTCTGCTTTGTCTGATTTTTTCATGTTCACTGACTGCCTGGTCAGCCCCACCTCTTACCTTGGTGCCAGTGTGTCTAAGAAAGTTTCCCCCCTCCCCCCGATTCCTTGTAATCAAATACTAGGGGCAGGAAGAGATGATGCCTAGGTGACAGAACACTGCAATTTGAAGTGGGGCAGTAGTTTTTTTAGACAGGCTCTTCCTATTCAACTACAGAACAGCTCTGTGCCCGTCCATGCCAGGGCAGACACCAGGACTAGACTCCAGCTGAAATGTCGCTGCCCCTCTGCTCGAACAGATGAACAAAACAGAAGCAGAACAAAACAAAAACGATCAACAACAAACAAATGAAAGAATCAATGTTGGTTTTCTCCAGGGCATGGATGGCATAATGACAAGTTGCGGGTGATATCTAGTGGCTGTCATCACTATTGCAAAGGGCTGCCTGAGCGCTCCTTTCTTTTCAGGTAATGGAACCTCTCCAACAGCTTCTTCTTTTCTACTTTCAGGCTGCTTGCTGGTAACAGATTGGAAGTGGGTTCTATCTTACTTAGACAGTAACTCAAACTTTTGTAAAAACGGGTTCAGGGGTGGGATGATGGGAGAATAATTCAAATTTACAAGGTCTTGCTCTAGCCATCAATTTGTGGTAGATGACCTTTAAAGTATCAATAACAAAACGTCTGACAGCTCAGAAAATGTACAAACTACAAACATCTTGAAATGGCAGAGGACACAGCACGGAAAACAATGCCTGTCTCTTCAGCATTTGTGTCACCGATCTCCCAGGCCAGCATGAAGTTGTTTCTCGTGTAGTCATGATGGGGGTTACCTTCAGACCGAAAGGAGAAGTGTTACTACTTCTTTTTCCTGCTCTGCTTTCAGACATCGTGGGATGGTGATGCCCTTTTGTGTTAACACTGTGAAGGGGATTCAGCCCTGCTGAATTGGGTGCCGCTAAGAGATCCAGCTCTTACACTCAGCTGGACAGGTAGCCTTCCTCACACCAGCATATGCCTCCGGCGGTGCAGTGCCAAGTGATCTGACCGGGAAAAGCTGCGATCACAGTCTGCGCACTTGAATGGCTTCACTCCCGTGTGTTTGCGGTAATGCCTCGTCAGTTCATCCGAACGAGCGAATTTCCAGGTGCAGCCTTCCCAGGTACACTTGTAGGGTTTCTCTCCTGGAAGAAACAAAGGGACACACACTTTGGTGCTCCATCATTTCTCCAGAAAAACCATCCCAACGTGATATTTGGGGAAATGACTGTTCTCAATGGATTTTCCATTTGGTAATCCTTTGGTTGGGAAACCTAATCACCCCACCAGCTGGTGTTGGGTCAGACAGGTGGCGGTTCAATTTCGTCTCTCTTGCTGTGACACTGGGCAGGTTAGTTAACACTTGCATCCTCAGTTATGGGTAAGTTACTTTGCAGTCAAAATATCAAAAGGCATAGACTGATTGCTACTGGATATAATCACCATGGTAGACCGGAAAGGCGTGTTAGGGAGCTCTACCTAGGTTGACTGACTCCAGGGCTAAAACTCACAAAGAATTATAAAGGGTAGTGATTTATATGTTTTGTTGCAATATTCCTCCAAACAGTGTATCACTTAGATGTTTAAAGGCTATTTTAGGGTACAATGTCCTTTTATCAGTCCCACAAAATTTCATTTAAAAGGTAAGCACTCTACCACCCCCAGAAATTAGGTATTAAGTACTTATTATTTATAAACATCTACTGTTCGTTTGTCTACTGGGAAAGAATCCTAGATACCTTAATAGTGCAAGTTTCAATATCTTCTTCAGTGACTTAAGAATTAGGGCAAGCCCTAAGGAATCATCAAGTTGGTCCTAGTGTTGAAACCCACAGTAAAAAACAGTCTGAAGAAGTATGTAATTTGACCAGATCCCTCAGTCAACTCGTAAGGACAGTAAAATATGCAAAGGCTTTGCTGGGAAAAGATATGCTATCCATTGTCCAAAAGAGCTCCCTGGGGGAACGGGACAATAGTTGACCTAGGTGTGCTTTTTCCTGGCTCTCATTCAGAATGGAAGTGCTGTCCTCATGCAACCCCACAAGAACTGATCTCTCCTCTGCCGCTTCCATCCAATAGTCAACTAAATGCTGCTTAGCCACACTTGGTGTCTGGCGAAAGGGCCTAAGACAGGGAAAGGAGCTGTTTGCTGATCCCAACGTACAGAGTTGCAAAGTGACTTTTGTTAAATCCACTTCACAGATGAGAAAACTGAGGTTCAATGGAGTAAGGTAACTTGCCTGAGGCCAGTAAATAGATGTGCTTGGTTCCAAATGCAGCGCTTTTCACTGTGTTCTAGGGGAGTGGATAATTCTTTCCCCATGTAAACTCTGTCACATCCTTAGACAACATTGATTCCACCTTCTTAGATACTTTCAAATTATTCAACTCCTATTTCTATTAAGTCGCCTACCACAATAGATCATACAGATTTTGTCTAGATGTCTTTCCCCTCTACCAGTTTCTGAATACGCAGAGATGAAGAATCACGCCTCTACTATCCTCAGAGCTTAAAAGTATGTGCCAAACAGTGTTTGAATAAATTAATAAAACTGCAGCACACACAGACATGCTCACACAAAGGCATGTACACAGGAAACTACTAAGCCCTGTGAATGAGATGTACAGGTGATGGGAAAACTAGACTAAACCAGACCCAGCAGTTTTTGTTCAACTGTTAAATAAATGTTAACCATAGGGGTCCTTTTAGGATCAAGTGGCCCTTTCACAGAAGTGAGTGAATAGTAAAGCCCAGTTAAATCTAGAAATACAGACGCACTAACTGTGGCCCACAGAAAGCTCCAGGTTACTCTGAAAGGGCTCCTGTCAGGTAGATGCCTACTGACTGGATTAATCCAAAACCTCAACTTCCGACTCATTCTGGATGTCCTATGGAGACAAAAATCTGCATTTGCAGGTGTCTACTGATCAGAATTTAACAGAAATTTTAAAAAATCAGCAAAACCCTAACTTAAAAACAATGGCAATCCACTATACAGTATATCCATGGCAACTGTTAAAACGCTTTTATTTACATGTCATCACCATATGGGTTTTTTTCTTGAAATTTACAACATGAGCATGGGTTGTAATAAGCTGAGCTTGATATAAATCATATCTTCAAAAACACATCCATCTTTGGGGCACTGAGCTCAGCCAGTTGACTCCTTGTCACCAACAGGTATCTCCTAGTTATCTCCTGTGTTACTAAGGAACCAACCACAGAGAGCATAGGCCTAAGAAGGAAAAAATAAACGATTTTCTTAATTGGGGAAAAGCATTGTTCAGTTGTGTGTCAGGAGGACGTCTGTTTCTATCTTGGTGGGGAAGTGTCATCTGAGTATGACTGGGGTTAGAAAAGCTGCTGGACCCTCACCTTGGCATTGCAGATGGAGAGGCAGGAAGGGGCTCCATAACTGGGATGGGCCCGGAAGTAAAGAGAGGCAATAGAAGGAGACAGGGCTTCAGTCTCACCTCAAGAAGGATGATGGAGGCTGGTATGGCCACCGTAGGGACGTCCTGTTGTCTCAGGGGTTCTCTGAATTTCCTTGTACATCCAAGTTCGGCACTTAATATTCTCCAATTTCTTCCTCCAAATTATAATAGACGTACTTTTACTTTCACTTGGGCTGTTTAATAATGGTAGTTGTGCCCTTTTCACTTGAAAATCTATAGCAGGGGTGGTAAACTGTGGCCCCCAGGCCAAATCTAGTCTGGTTTGTTTTCTGTGCAAGCCGCAAGCTAAGAGTAGTTTTCACACTTTTAAATGCTTGAAAAAAAAAAACCCCAAAAGAGGGCTCTCTCGTGGCATGTGAAAAGTATATACTTTTCATGAAATTCAAATTTTAGTGGCCATAAATAAGTCTTTATTGGAACACAGCCACACTCATTTGTTTGCATATTGTTTACGGCTGTTTTCCAGGGATGGAGGCATTGAACACTGCAATAGAGAATGCATGGCCTGCAATACCTAAACCATTTACTATAGAAGGTTGGCCGACTCTTGATGTAAGGGATGGGCACCTCAGCTTTTGTCAGGCTTCCTGGTTATGTTAACTTAATCAGGATATATAACACACCTTGTTAGTTTGGGATGGGTGGGTGAGGGAATATTTTGGCTATTAGATAATCACTTATTCTTAACTCAGCCTCCTCGATTAAAATTCTAACTGTCCTCTTGGTAACGAATACACGTGATAGTTCATGTCCGATGCTTTAAATAGAGAGTTCTGGACAAGGAGAAATCAGGGCTTCTCTGAAAAGGCTCACCCAATTCAGTCAGGGTTTTAAGTCTTCGGGATCTCCTCTGCTCATTATAAAAGCACAATAATGAGTAAGGCCTTCGCTATGAGGGTGAGAGGGGTCAGGAATGTCTCTATACACTTTCCCCGCTAACCAAAAGAGCACTGATTCTACAGTGATGGAGCCCGACCCTGCCCTACTCCACTCCAACCCACCCTTTCAATACGGTTGTGTTACCATGGCCACCGTGCTCAGTGATGAGCTGCGATTAATTCTACTTAGTCTGAGGAGGACATAAGGAAGGAAGGATCAGAAAAGAGGAGCTCAGATGTTTGGCATCATTTCTAAGGTGGATGTCTTAAAGGCGGAGAGGCAGAGAAAGCAACAACTATGGTGAGGATTTCTGTGGGCCCACAAACGTGCAGCAGGAAACTCAGTGCAGAACCTGAAAAGTATTCCGCGAGGTGAAATCAGGTACAGTAAGTGCCTCCAAAATGCAAGATGCAGATACGTCCCTACTTCATGAGTAAAACCAGTGAAAATGATACATAAGCTTATAAACCATTAGGGGCTAAGTGATGAATGAAGGCACGTAAAAAAGAATGAACACATTCTCATCTGGGGGTGGGGGGAGGGGGGACCTATATCAGAAAATAATAAACTTAACTATCTGAGTGATCGATGAGTTTTCCTTGAAGCTTTTCTTACAAAAATATATGCTTTCTTTTTAATATCCCCAAATATTTCTTGTATAATATTTCTTGCCCCCATTTCCTCATGAATAAAACCAGAGTTTGGGTATTCTCTCTCCATACTCAGAAGAAAGAAGAGGGGAAAAAAGAAAATAAGATCTTCAAATCTCTCTTTACAGCTAGAGGCTGAGCTATAGGGGTGGCTCCACTCTATGGAGATGACATGGCTGCTTGGACGAGGCAGAGAGCAGGCTTCTGCCCCTCCCTCAAGAGGGACCTCGGTTTCCATTATATCCACCTAGTGCCTAGCATTTCATTAAAAAAGTCAATAAGTTCTCTCACTGGACTAGTTAAGTTTTAGAAGTGGATACAAGAACAATGCTAGTGGCTACTACATTATGTTAAAACTGAACGTCATAGTTTATGCTTGTGCTTTGAAGCTATTTAAAGGGTACAATCTTATAAACAAATTAAGATAAGAGACACCAACTTTATGATGTGAGTAAAAACTAATTAAGATGATAAATAAGTTTGTAAGATACACTGTAATACGTATAAATGAGCCCTGAAAGGATATAATAAAGAACAGACAGAATCCTTCCTCCATCCCCCCTTCTTTCCTTTAAATCTTGCTAGAAAACAGAAAGCTCACTTTAAAGTTTAAAAAGTCAGTGGTGAGGACAGAACGGTAGGTGAATTTTCCATGAACATTTTCCTATGGAAAGAGTTGGCTTGGACACTAATAGGAGTCAAGCAACTCCCAGGGTCTGCGCAGCTATTGTGCACAGCTGCTCTGTGTCAGGCTGAATGGGGGTGACAGTAAACACTATTTCCAGTGATTTCTTCAGGAATAGTGAACGGTCCTTAACGGTCATTTGAATTAGAATTCTGCAAATGCGTTATTCAACACTGTTTTCACTAGAAATAAGCTAAAAATAAAAAAAGCATGCCCACCTTTTTTGTTTGGTCTAACCCACAAATACACTTAGAATCCTCAGTAGCAAAGTCTTTGAAAATGTATTTAAATATTTTTCAAAATAATCAGAAGTTTTGACTCCACCATCAGATCACCTTTGATTTTTGTTTCTTATATTAATCCTGTGAAATAAAAAAATGATAGGGAATGGTGTGGTATATGTCCTTACCAATAAGTCTTAGTAAGTGATTAAGTCGAGACATCAAGTTGCTAATGTACAGGAAAAAATCAAAGGACCTGAGCTGGGTAATTGGTAGCTTAACACTACACTCACCTTGGAGTGTAGTTATTAACTTTTAGACTTTCAATTCTGAAGTGAAGGTCTCTATGTCCCATGAAAAACCCGTAAGCCACTTCCACCTTTTGACCATTTTTCAGCACAATCTGTCCTCTTTCAGGTCTTTATAAAACCTGAACTAAACTATGAAACCTCTGAAAAAGAAAAATGTTAACTGAAACTAATAGCAATCCCTCCTATTCTAAAGTGAAAGAGTCCTGCAAGGATTAAAAAGAGAACATACCAAAAAAAGAGGGTTTGTTAATTTTTGTTCGAAAACACTCTTTTTAACTCCTCATTTGGGGTTCATGTTAGAAACAGTTTTATATGCACACTGGCCCGTGTGTGTGTGTGTGTGTGTGTGTGTGTGTGTGTGTATTCACAGGCATTATTTAAATAGTATTCTAGTATTCTAATTAAGTATCCTGGGAAAATGAAAACTCTCATCAGGGTTTTTTTCTTGAAACAGTCAAGAAACTGATTTATTATGAGAACTGCTGCCTCTTTCAATTTTGGTTAAAGAAAAGGATTAAGAGTCACTCAGTGCATTTCCATGACATTTACCCAGCAGAAGGCATAATAAAGTCTAAAGAAAACATCAGGTATTGAATGGATTCCCAAAACCCAGGAAACAAAAATAACTTTTTCGGGTACCTCCCATTTCACCATCTGAAACGCTGAAAGGTAAATGTGTCCTGAGACAAAAGACAGGTGCCCTTTCATATTAAAATGACGTGTGAGCAACAACAGAAAAGGAATGTGCAGTTTGCAAAAGCTCCCCGTCAAACAAAACGCCCATGTCCTCACATCAGCTTCTCTCTATTATTTTCTCAAGCAACCGAAAAAAAAAAAAAAAAAAAACACCTTTGGCAACAGGAAACATAGGCATTTTCTTCAGTTCAGAAGTGCATTTCTGAAATGTGTCCCTGTTTAACTTTTATAAAGTCAGGGGGCCCCAGACACTGACAAATGAGCTTCATTACACTCAAGGCTCAACATATTTGCTGTGACAATCTGTTTCACTTGAGGAATGGTATTTGCATATGAGGGGAAAAAAAAACCCAGAATCAAGATTCCTATCTTGTTTTCTGGTTTCTGTTACATTAGTTCATAAAAGTTCACAGAATTTTAGATCTGGAAGGAAATTAGGTCCTTTGAAAATGAGGAAACAGAAACCTAGAGCTGAGATTACAAGGCCCTTGACTTGTCCAGGGGTAGACAAGGCTGCCTTCCTTCTTGCTGGTGTTAAGGGGGCAGAAAACAGCACAGGCTTTGAAATCAAGCGGAATGCACGGTCAAATGAGGCTCAGTCTCCAATCTGCGACTGGATCTCAGGCTAGAGAGTTAAGCTTTCTGAAACTCTGTTCCCCGTCTGTAAAATGGGAACACTGTTCCCACTGTGAAACTTAGAAATACACATGCCATGTGCCTGGCAAATGACAGGTGCTCAATAAAGGATACTGAATTCTATAGTTATGAAGTTCATTGTTTTTCTGTTTCTGCTAAGAAATATAAATAACATAAAGTTAAAAATAAATCCCATTTGGCTTTTTTTTTTTTTTTTTTTTTTTGTGGTACGCGGGCCTCTCACTGCTGTGGCCTCTCCCGTTGCGGAGCACAGGCTCCGGACGCTCAGGCTCAGCAGCCATGGCTCATGGGCCCAGCCGCTCCGCGGCATGTGAGATCCTCCCGGACCGGGGCACGAACCTGTGTCCCCTGCATCGGCAGGCGGACTCTCAACCACTGCGCCACCAGGGAAGCCCCATTTGTTATTTTTAAGGAAGGAATTAAGATTTGCAGGTAAAATGGATGCCGATCCTGATCCTGATTTTTTCTAAGGTTTTAAGTATACAACTCCTTTATAGGCCAAGTAGACCAATCTATTCTATAATTTGTTTGATCCGTTTGGTCTTGTCAATTCAATCAAACAAGTGATCAGTATGTTAGTATCTGCCCTATGGAACTGTCTGGACTGAATTAATTCTCCTTTTCATTATGTGTAAACAAGACCAAGTGGGTCTTTTTTTTCATGCAATTATATAGTGGATTTCTTTGATGAAAATAATATTTGCTACAGCATATAGCGTCTTCCATCTACCACACTTAGCTCTAAGAGTTTTATGGATCTGAACTCATTTAACTTCGACCCTAACTGTAGTTGCTGTAACCAACCCCACTTCACCCAGAGTTAGTATGTGGTGGATGGAGGGGGGATTTCAACCCAGGGAGTCGACAGTCCTAACCACTACCCTACAATGCCTCTCAACACCTTAAATCACTGCTTTCGTAAACCAAGATATCCAGTCAGAACTGGCCAAGCAGACTGACAGAATATGAGCTAGTACTCACAGGACAAACACTGTGTTAACCCAGAGGCTAGCCCCTCTCCTCTAGAAATCAAATGTAAATGAAGTTAAAAATACCTTATAGGGCTTCCCTGGTGGCGCAGTGGTTGAGAGTCCGCCTGCCGATGCAGGGGACGCGGGTTCGTGCCCCGGTCCGGGAAGATGCCACATGCCGCGGGGCGGCTGGGCCCGTGAGCCATGGCCGCTGAGCCTGAGCGTCCGGAGCCTGTGCTCCGCAACGGGAGAGGCCACAACAGTGAGAGGCCCGCGTACCGCAAAAAAAAATAAAAAAAATACCCTATAATTAAAATGTACTTTACTGGAAGTAAAAAGTTCAAGGTCTAAGGATAATACTCTATGTGGCTGAGTTTATATTTCTATGTAGGGACAACGTTTATCTTCCTGGTTCTGGTTACCTTTTCCTCAGTTTCTTTTGTAGACGCCTTCCTTTACCTGTCACATAAATGAGGGGTCCCCAACCCCCAACCAGTACTGGTCCGTGGCCTGTTAGGAACCAGGCCACACAGCGGGAGGTGCGTGGTGGGAGAGCGAGCAAAGCTTCCTCTGTATTTAGAGCCGCTCCCCATCCCTCGCATTACTGCCTGAGCCCCGCCTCCTGTCGGCATTATGGTGAGTTGTGTAATTATTTCATTATATATTACAATGTAATAATAATAGAAATAAAGTGCACAATAAGTGTAATGTGCTTGAATCATCCCCAAAACATCCCCCGCCCTGGTCCGTGGAAAAATTATCTTCCTCGAAACCAGTCCCTGGTGCCAAAAAGGCTGGGGACGCTGACATAAATATTTACTGAGATTTGGGCTTTGACATCTTCTCACTTGCATAGGTTCTCCTTGGTTTCCACAGCTTCTACCACAACTTATAAGGGAAAGATTCCCAAGTGTCTACACCTCCGTCTCTCTCCCAAGCACCATGGAAGGGGAGACAACATTTCCAGTTGGCAGCCCGAAAGCAACCCCATGTGACCAAAACGTTATTCAGCATCTACCACTTAGATGAGACATGTTCCTCCTTCTATTTTGATATCTGGAAAAAAGACAAGCCCATCTACTCAGGTATCAAGTCATACATCCCTCCAGTTGGCGAGATTTCTTGGACTCTTTCCTATCGGTTATTTTCTACCTGCCCCAACCCGATTATTACATTTGCCAGTTCTGCCTTCCAAATGTCCCCTCCAGTTCATCTCCATGAAGATGGTCTGCCTCTTTTTAGAGTTTCACCACCTTTCACCAATACCAACATCTACTGCTCTGTTTTCCTGTCTTATGTCCTGCTACCTCCAGTTTAATTATTAATGCTCCTGTTAGAAAGCCAGTCTTCTCACTGGCTTTCTAACAAAGCAAAACTTTAGTCGACTTTCAAGAAAGACTGGGAATTCCCTGGTGGTCCAGTGGTTAGGACTCCATGCTTCCACTGCAGGGGTCCCAGGTTTGATCCCCAGTCAGGGAACTAAGATCCCGCAAGTCACACAGCATGGCCGAAAAAAACCAAAAAACAAACAAAAAAAGATCAGTTCACATTATGATGAAAATCCTTAAAAATAGGCCATTTACCAATCACTAGCTATCTTGATACTTCCAAGTACCTTAATGACCAACTCTAAACAGGTAGGAACCGCTAGCTAGACCTGCATGGAGTGTGGCCCTAGTGGGAGAGACTGGCAGGTTATTAGCAAACTTGTCTGAGACCAGGTGTAATGACAGCAGCACAGGTTCTAGAGAAACCGGAGTCTGCATCACAGCTCCACTCCTTCCTTGTTCATTCCATGACAGTGGACAAGTGCTCTAACCTTCCAGGGGATTTACAGATGTGATTAAAATATGTAAAGCACTAGCAGAGCGGGGCACTGTGCCTGGGACCTGGCAGGTCCTCAGGAAATATCAGTTCTCTCTCACTGCTGGTCTCCATGTCTGTTCACAGCATTCCTTCCTCCTAACCATGCACCCCAGATGTCTTCAAAGTCTCCCCTTCCCCTGCCCTCACGTCCAAGCAGATGCCATGCCCTCCTGTCTCTACTGCTCCACTGTTTCCCACATGCTTTCCTCTCTGCCCACTGTGCTGCTGCAACAAGGAAACGTCCAAGTGTTTCAGGGTCACGGAGGAAAAAATTCTACCTGCCCAGGGAAGGAGGGTGGTCAGAGAGCTTCACAGACAAGGTGACACTGAGGCAGTTTCCAAAAGTAAATAGGAGTTTACCAACTCAAGAAGTAAGAATGGAGGTGCCCAGGCAGGCCATTTCAGGTAGGTGCAAGAACATACAAGTGAACTCCATACAGCTGGGCATGTCTGGAGGCTGCTTCATTTGCGTGGGTGGGGAATGGGGGAAATTGGGACGGGGTCAGCAAATGAGGTTTGACGGATGAAAAGGAGTCAGATGAGAAGGGCCTTGCATGCCCAGCTTAGAAACGTGTCCCCAAATTCTCTGGCCATAACAGACAATGCCCATGGTGTTCTTTTGTTATTCTGCTTGTATCTTTATTATATGACTTTGTAGACCTGGCCTTCGTTGTGACTGTTCAATGCATCTTACCTAGTACACTTATGGAGAAGTTCATTGAAGATGGGGGTTCTGCCTCTTTCTGCCTTTTTCAAGAAAAATCTATAGTGCCTTAGACATGGAAAATGCTCAATAAATATCTGTCTTGTTGAATCTGTCTATGAATAGGTCCTTTCAAATAAAAGACTACGTTTTACTAAGTATTTAAAATACGTTCCTAAAAAGATTATTTATACTATCATTATAAAAATGATGACAAAGGGCTGATAAAATAATACTTTTACTCCAACTTTTTCTGCATTATATAAATATTAAATTGGTCGAGTCTGAAGTAAAGAGATTATATAATTACAGCTGATTGTGACGATACATTAAATTATCCAAACTTTTTTGCCTTGAACCTATTGCTCATATTAATAACATATATCCACATCAATATCCAGGCATACACAATTTCAATTCAACAAATAATGATTGGGTCCTTACAATGTGTTAGTCACTGTATTCACTGGGGATATAACAATGAGGCCCCCTGTGGTAATTATGCAACAACTTGCTATATTTATGTTCAAAGTTAAAAAAATAGGAAACCTGAGATACACTGAGTTAAGTAGCTTGTCTAAGCGCACAAGCCAGTTAGGGGCCACAGGCAAATTTCTGTCGCCTGACTTCAAATTTAGTGCTATTTCTATGATAGTTTCCTATTTCTTCACAGTTACCAATATGGAGCGTATCTGTGAGCTCTCTGGCCAAGATCCGCAAACAGCTTATTTGCAGAGGATTTTTACCTGAAAAACGTCAGTTTGTTCTTCAGTGATTCATTATCCTGGCATCGCTAAGCCCTATGCTTTATCTAACAATGAATCTAGACAGAGGGTCTGACGTGGAGCTTTATATGGAACGAGTTATTTAATTAATGAAGATAGATGTGAAAGTATAAGTAGCACCCCATCGCCTGAAGGTAAGATCTAGCAACCCCAAGACTTGTGAACAAAAGGCCACCAAGATGCACAGCTGTCACATAGCTCATGATTTTCTTTGTAGGATATCATCAAATCATTTCAGAATCTCATCCAATAAAATAAGATGTCAAATTAGAAGCAAGAAATATAGGAATAGCAATGAGAAGTAATGAGACAAGAAAGAAAGTGAAAAAGCATGGAATCCACAAGCATTTTGGACTGGGGTGTATGTGTGTGTGCGCGCGCACGCATAGTCATTATCTGATGTTAATTATAGCACGTGATATTAGTTACAAAGTCTTCATTCCTCAAGGGAAGGGCTAAATAATACATCATCTCTTTCATTTGTAAAGGTAGGGAAGGACATATTTTAGAGACGTTTAAATAAAAATTGGTTAAAATTTTTAAAGCATCCATGAGTTAACTTCCTTGATGTGTAAAATTCAGACATGAATTATTTTTGCTAAAGCCAGACATAAGAAACGTGGCTGCTCTATATTTACTAACTTTTAGAACTTTGGTGTATTGTTTTCATATGAATTCAAGTGATTATTAGACAAGATTGGCTAAATGAGCCTCAGATTTATTAGAGAGCAGGATACCAAGTTGAAATTTTCAAATTCAGATTCATCTGAAACAACATTTTTATAGGTCAAAACTACTTATTTAAAAATCTGGTTTTAAATCTTTATCTTGCCGTTTTCCTTGTTCATCATTAAATTATAATATTCTGCAGAGCAGTGATCATCACGCCCTGTCAAACGTACCACTAGAGGGTTCTAGCTGACTCTTCCTTGGACCCTCTTAGACTAGACCCAACATCTGGTTGTAGTGCGCCATCTAGTGGTTGTAAGAATCACTGGTGCCTGAGCGTTATTGGCTTGAACTGCATTTTAGAAAACACAATGGCATACATTTTTAGAAAGTAATAAGAATTCTAAACAGCAATATCAAACTCATAAAACCATTTTTTCTAAAATTCATATTTAGATCACTTAATAAGTAATGAAATTCTTAAAGTGAGGGAAACTCATTGTATTAATACATAGTAGTTATGTTTAGCACAGATTTAAATGACCTTTAATTTCAGTACACTGCATATTCATTTAAATACACTGCACACTGCTTCATGCAGAGGAAACATACAATTTAGACCAGTGAGTAGGAACAACGTACCTGCTGACAAAGGGGCGGATGTGATGACCGAGATATATTTTTTTCCTTCTATTGAAAGTGACTTAAACAACTTACTACAGACAGGTGTTAGTAGGCGTTTAAAAATATTTGGTCAAACCTGTATGTTATTATCTAAACTGCATATTTATGAAACGATAGTTAATTATTTTTAAAAGGTACTCTTCAGCATGTCTTTTTTTTTTTTACTCTAAATTCCTTGTTAATATATAGGAAATGATCCTCTTTCACGCTCCTACAAATATGTTTAATTTACTGTACGTATAAGTCCTAAACAGATGACTGATCATGTACTAATAAAGCACAAAAGATCAAGTGTTAAAGGTAGAATTAACGTGACTTTCTCAAAGAAAGTGTCTTCTTGTCCCTTGCTCACCTCCCATCGCGTGTATAGTTCTCGTAAGTCATCTGTTATAATCCCAAACTTCACATTCATTATTACTGGTCACACACAAATAACTTACGCAATATGCCTGAAGCAAAGGTAAGGCTAAGAAGATATTTATTAAAATCAAACAAGTCAACCCGAATCCCTATAGAACTAGTGTTGATTTTACTTTGAACCCGAAGTTATGAAATCTTGCGTGTAATTATAAATCAGAAACCAGTATGGGCTCACTTTGAACCAGTGACAGCAAATCAAGCAAATTTCATTCTTTCTTTTTGAAAGTACTGTTATTTGACTGGTAGTTTAGGAGACTCTGCCTTGAGCAGAGTAAGTATTTCTCTGCTAAGTGGATGGATGAATTTGGCATATCTGGGTTTGGAGCAGGAATTTCACAAGGACTTTCGGATGCAGCTGTGAGATCAA
Source organism: Pseudorca crassidens (assembly GCF_039906515.1). Classification (NCBI taxonomy): domain Eukaryota; kingdom Metazoa; phylum Chordata; class Mammalia; order Artiodactyla; family Delphinidae; genus Pseudorca; species Pseudorca crassidens. Next base: position 32,399,308 of record NC_090313.1, on the reverse strand, counting down.
GAAACATGGATTGGAGTAGGACAACTAAGTGGATTCTTAGCTATAAGTAAATAAATTAAGAACCACTTGGATGGAAGTCTCCAACATCACATCTCAGGGCTTTTTCCTTGAACCTGTTCTACTTAGTACTTGGAAAAATGGAGAAGCTGAAGGAGAAAGCTAAAAAAGTAAAAGCAAGGTGGGCAGGGAGCGCTCCAAAATCTTTTCAATTTATTAGAATAATGAGCCCAAGTCAATAAAATGGATGCAGTATAATTATTTCCCAGACTTGAAAGGGTATGTGCAGCCCCCATAGTAATGACTCTGTCCTGTATCTCCCACAAGAGGTCACCCAGCCTGGGGCAAAACACCTCAGTGATGGGAAACCCACTATTCCCAAGGGAGCCATCATCTGAGGGACAGGTTCAATAACAAATACAACACTGTGCGTTTAAGTTGAAAAGAAATCCGTTATAGGTACAGGGGATGGGAAGATCCAGTTTTCAGCAGTTTTTGATTTAGATGACCTAACAGAGTCAACTGCTGAAAGACTTATCATCATCTTTATGTCTATTAAGAGACGTCCATTAACAAGAGCTCTTCCCTCAATTTGTGGTGCGAAAACGTTAAAAGATACTGTGATATGTTGGCATATAGGAAAACGTGGCTGAGAGAACAGCGGGTGTCTAGTTTGGAGAGATGAAGATACCAGCCGTTCATGACAGTGCTGAGAAGAGCACCAGGGTGCCGGAAGTGAAATTTACACTGTGATGGCTCGAGCGATTCCCTTGGACAACGAGACAACGGGAGCCAAACAACGCCATCCGAGACAATTCAATGCTGTAAGAGACGAGGACTCCGCCCTCAGAAATGTCACCCAACTTGTCTTGCACAAGAAAAAGCTCTCTGTCACGCGAGGCATTTAAGGAGAGATGGGAAATAATACTTGACCAGGAGTCACACTCATACCAAGGAGGTAATGACACTGGTTATTGTGTGGATCAAATGAAAGAAAAAATATGTTAAGTGTGCAGAATACTGCATAGTATAGGGACTGGGTCTCTGTGAAAGATGACACCCAAGGATCCCTCTAACTAGGAAACCAACTAGACTTGGTGACATATAAGGTCCATTCGGACCCTAGGAGTCGATGATTTCATCTTATTAATAAGCCAAACTAATTACTTCTGCTTCAGCATTAAAGGTTTATATTGCTTTGAATTATAATGCACACATCATATCTCCCCCACTTTCACAATCTATATTAAAACCTATAAGATGCAATCCTATCATGCCATAACATTCAATCCTTTAATAGTACCTCATTAAAACTTTTCCTCTCTTTCACTGTTCATCACTTGCATAAATGAAATAGAGGGTACCTATGTGAAAATGGGGATAATAAGTATTTTGGAAAGTTCAAGGAAAACAGAAGTAACTCAAAATATACAAGGATTCACTGAAGAAAGGTCATTCTTTTTTTCCTTTAACTGAAATGCTCCCATAAGAAGTCAGTAATATGAGCTGATCATACTTAGTCCTCTGATTTGTGTTCACTGTCTACTGATAGATGAAACATGCTTATTCAACTTTCATGTCTCTATATGCATTCTTGGCCTTAATGAGAAAATCGAAGACACAGTATTCTATATAAAATAGATAACCAACAAGGACCTACTATATAGCAAGGGAACGATACTCAGTATTTTGTAATAACCTTTAAGGGAAAAGAATCTGAAAAAAAAAAAGGTATATGTGTATGTCAAACAGAATCACTTTGCTGTACACCTGAAACTAACACAACATTATAAATCAACTAACTTCAATAAAAACTTAACTTGAATATTAAATGACTTAATTTTTCAGATCCAAAAAAAAAAAAAAGAAAGAAAGAAAACTGAATCAAAAATAATGCCGACGCAACGGGAGAGGCCACAACAGTGAGAGGCCCGCGTACCGAAAAAAAAAAAAAAAGAAATAGTGCCGAAGAAATAGATGAAAACCTCTCCTGGGAAAGCTCTGGATCAATGGAGAGGAAAGAATTTGGAATTATGTAGAAAAGGGATAAGGACTGGGGATAGGGAGGAAAGATGGAAGCGACAGTTTTCACACTGCGTTGAATTCCCTTAGAAACAGTAATAGTATTAATGTATTATATAAGCAGAGGTAAACTTCAGATTCTATAAAGCTTTTCTGACTTCAGGCAAGCATCCCATGCTATAACTTCATCACACACACAAAAAGATGTCCCATCTTAACGATCAGAGTCATGAAAGTCTCTGTAAAGCAGCTTTCAAATAATCTGATATAAGCACATGACTCAATAAATGGCAAAGAATGACGATTTCAATGATTTTGCTACCTCAGCTGAGAAACAGTTTATACAGTGTGGTCGTCTCAATGTATCTGAGATGGGAGCACGATTTACGCAGCCCCACAGGAGTCTGTTACACGTGAAGCTCCCAGATAGAGGCAGGTGCTGGAGGCTGACTCCTGTCGAGGGTAGTTACTGGCTCTATAGCACGTTGCTACCAGGAATGAGTGTGAATAAATTTCTCTCTTCTCTCTGCTTCTTTGAGGTTCACACATTCCAGTCACCAGTCACTTTTCTGACCAAAAAGTTCTGTAATTGGGGGTCTCTCCTTCCACCTTTGGTCTCTTCCCAGAGCCCCCCATTGATGGTACCCAATGGGATCCAGAAGCCAAGGAAGCCAGGGGATGCCAGGTGAGGGACACACAGGGTAGAGGATTGATGGGGTGGGTAGGGAGCTAAGTGAAGAGTCACTGGCTTCTTTCCTGGGTAGGTGCATGGGTGAATGGATGGTGACAAAGTCAGCGGATCACTTGTGATCTCAATTTCCTTCTTTGCAAACTGTGAATACGAAAAATCCTCTCCTTATACAAAAAAATACCAGTGAGAATCAAATGGAATCATGTGGAAGTATTGCTTTAAACTCCCCACAGTCCTATGTATATGTTAATCTTATTTCATTTTTTTTGGGGGGGGGTTATCTGTTTGGTTATTTGGGGGATGAGATCAAGGGGAGAAAAACATGATCTAAGTGGTGGTGAAAACGATAACTTTAAGAGAATGATTTTGTTCAGCTTGTTTGGTTGGTATGTTATGTGGACATTTTAAAACCTAATAACTAGACAACGATTAAGTGGCAACGCTGATTATGAAAAAGACTAGACCACCGTGTTCGTACTATTATTTTAGAAGTCCTTAAGACACAAAAGAAATACTTCTTTGCTTGCGAAACTTCACGAAGACTTAGGCCTTTTTTCAACTGAGAGAGGGAATGTACTCCACTCGGAAAGGAACATATGATGCACATGTGAGGGGTGAGCACAGAACATTCCAGCACACTCATGGCTCCAAAGCCAAGCAGCTGGCCCTTTCTGGACTCTCAGCGACCCTCAGGTGAGACGCCCTGCAGAGCTGTACCTGTATGTGTCCTTCGATGAGCCTTCAGGTGAGAACTTTTTGTGTACACTTTGTTGCATCCCTCAAAATCACATCTGTGGATACGCCGTTTTCTGGAGTCTGGGGATTCAGACCTTCTCTGGCGTCTTGTGCTCTCAATACTAAATGGTGAGATTGAACTGGAAAAAGAAAAAGATTTAAATGGTGAGCAATACAGCACTCTGTTTGGTTCCATTGCCATGACACCTGAGGCTCATAGCCTGCAGCTTCATACAGACTCAAGGTCCCATGTCCACATTTCCCGCTGTCACCTTCTGGGACACATTTCATTTCTTAATCTTGAAGGCAGGCAGCTAGACCTATTTTTGAGGAAACACTCTTAGGGAGAGAAAGACATGCTTAAAATAACAACAAAATGACAAGAACAAAAACTAAATGAAAGCAGTGGTGAGTGAGTAGATCCCCATCATCAAAAGAAATAATCTGGTGGTGTTAAAACTATCCCTCAAAGTTTTGAACTTGTGAAGACACTTACAGAGCATATTTTAGGAAGACCTGCCATAGACAAATGACAAAATGAATGCATTTAATAAGTAACACGAGGGTCTGAATTGCATGTGACAACATATACAATCGTGTAAAATCACAACGTAATTTCAAAACAAGTAAGGTCGGGTTGAAAGAAATGACATCAGTACGTCAGTAACATGACTCATGACAAGCTATTTCAGCTCTGTAAAATGCACCTGACATTTGACTTTTCTCGTTGGTGGTTTTTCACGGTGAGGAATAAAGTTCACTGTATTGAAAGATTAGCTGTACCACATTATGAAAAAAAGTTTTAACCATGAAATTTGGCCCTGACTTTTACATTGTTTAACCTTAATGCCACAGTAGAAAAACAGGATTAGTTTGTAATGTCAGGTAACTGATTAACATGTACTTCTTCCAACCTTAATGTCTTTTGATTGAGATAGAAATGAAGAGCATGACTCATCTTCTTTAGTTATTCATGAAGTTCTTGAAAATTACAGTGAAATACACTACAAAAAAGAAATCACCCATATTCCTACTATAAAAAATTTACCACTATTAATACTTTGACATTACTTTCTTCCAGGTTTTCCATGCTTTGATGCTTTTTTAAATTCCTTTCTATTAATAAATCAATCCTTGAAAAACCTGAACTCAACAGATAAAGATACCCCTCCCCCCTTCTATCATTATCCTGGTCCCTTCTCCTCTCAGGGAAAACCTCTATCATCAGCTTTCTTTAAATTCTTCCAATTCTTTTAAATCATGCTTACTGATATATATCTGCATTCATGGAAACTCATTATATTGTTTGGTGTTTTTTAAGAGACAAATAAATAATATGCTGTTCACATCATTCTGCAAAGTGTTCTACACTTGACTTTTGTTCACTTGACACGGAGGATCTGAGATCTGTTCATATGGATACACTGTATTGTTTATTTGAAATGCGATATACCACAGTTCATTGATTCTAAGATGAATATTTTAATATTTTAATGTCTCTAAAAGCAGGATGCTTCTGACATTTGACAGCTTGTCATAGGTTGACAGACTTTTTTTTCTTTCTTAGTGGTATATAAAGTAATGGTGTATTTTACAATAGATGGTGTTTTAACCTAGATCAGGAGTTGGTAAATTGTTTCTGTAAAGGGCTAGATAGTGAATATTTTATTTTGACTGAGAGTCATACAGTCTATGTTGTAACAAATCAACCCCGCAATTGTAGCATGAAAGTAACTATAGATAAATATATAAACAAATGAGTATGGCTATCTTCTGATAAAACTTTATTTACAAAACAAATAGTGGGCTGTAATTGATCCACGGGCTGTAGTTGCTTGATACTTGACTCAGATGAAATATGGGAGTAGTCCAAAGAATATCATCTCAGCATTTTAAAATCCATTTCCTAGGTGATGGACATATAAATTATTTCTAATATTTCACTATAACATTGCTCCAGTGAACTTGTTTTGAATGTCTCCTTCCATGTACTTGCCTTTTAGGTTTTCAGTGCATCTTTTCACTTGTACAAATAACAGATTCAGTAGCCAAAGCTTCATATTATTAGATAAGATCAAATATAAATGATGTTTATCTACTAGTATCTTAAACAGTTTTGTGCAAGGTTTCTAGTAGTTGAAGGAAAGAACATATGGGAGAGCTAAGCCATTTTTTCAGCCTTCTTATCACTCAATACGGATTTGTGATTTTCCACACCATTGACTCAGTTGTAGGGATTGGAGCCTATTGTGAAAAGAGTCAAAATAGTGTGACAGGTGTGCCCATGAGAGAACAGCTTTAGTCACTCCCAACAAGGTATGTGCTGGCATAGGCTGTGATTTTTGCAAATAATTAAGACTGTGTGTGTGTGTGATAAGAGGGCAACAGTCATTCACTTCTTGAATATCTAGTCATAAAAACAAATATGGATCTTGTCACTGGGGGCCCTCAAAAATAGAAACTTTCACGTTGTGGTATGTTTGACATCTTTCAAATTGAGAATATGATATGGTATTTCTTCCCTTCAAATTATAACTTAAAGTCTATAATAAGAACCCTCTGTTTTGTACAATAATTTCTACACACTAGTATGCAGAAGTCTAAATGTAACTAAGCATAATCACACACACATATTGTTTGCCCATAGTTGACTTTAGCTATTTATCTTGCTATGTATACATGTATACAGAGAAAAGTGAAAAATAAATCTGAAATAAAAAACTGAGTAACTACTAAGTAGGTCTTTAAGGGACTGAAGTAATGCTGCTATATAGTCAATCAACTACTGAACTATATGGCAGGCAGAGAAGGGGAAGCAAGGGCTATAGAATGGTATAAAATTACTGCACTCAGATTTCTGAATTTATATTAAATGAAGACAGGTTAGGTGGACAGCCTTAATGTTCTACAAAACTTCATACCCTGGTTTTCCTCAATTTAAAGTGAAATATTTTTGGACACTATGAAGAACAACCACCTAAAGGTATATGTGTAAAGATGATGATGACGATAAAAATAATTTTTAAAAAGGTATGTGCAATGAATAGCTGGACCCAGCAAAAACTAGCTTTAACATGATATTCAGTGGGTAAAATTTTCCCTGGTTCCCCTTTTTAAATGGTAGAGACAACCTCAGAAGACATCAAAGAACCTTAGGCTAGCCTGTACCTTTCAGAACTTATTTGATCTCTTTGTGGAAAGGCAGGAAGGTAAGTGGGGCTGAAGTGAAAAAGAATGAAAAGTGCAGAAGAGTTTAAAGAACACAGGAAGAGGAGAGGACAACCCAACTCCACAGAGGACTGCTGCTGTACTGGGGCCCACGGCATGATCCTACAGTTAGGGGGCACTGTAGGTGGAAGACAATTGTGGGTTGGGTGTTTGGCCACGCCAAGTCCATGGCAGAAAATCTGATAGTCACGGTGCTGGTACCAAGTATTTTTGTGTCTCTGGAGCCTAGAACATTGTGGGCATATAAGAAATGTTTGCTAAATAGAATGAACGAATAGATGGATGAATGGAAGAGTGTATTAAGTCAGGTATTCCTAATTTTTAATTTAATATAATCAACTAATTAATGAATCTTTAATTGGTTAATTAATCCTTACCAGGATCCTTTGACTGCAAATCTTCCAATAATGGTCACTCAATTCCTCACTCTTACTCTCATTTCCCTAAATTTCATGTTTTAAATGCTATAGTATACAAAGTGGCTACTGAATATCTGGGATTCTGGGTAACCATTAAAACCACATGTACATATAAGTGCCTTGGTTCTTTGCTCTAAGTTCAAGAGAATGGCATTCTAAAGCACGGCTTACAATTAAAATTCTCAGTGGGAGACTGCTGAGATCCCTCTGAACACGTATAAGATGCTGGTGAATGAAAGAAAAAGCTTCCCTTTGATCCTAGGTAAGCATCTAGGTGAGTGCAAAAGGGTGAAGGAATGATTCTAACTCATCCTGTCCCGTCTCACCCTGGGGCTCAAAAGCACGGTATTTGGTAACAGAACAGCTATAATTACATGTTGGGTGTTTCTATCCTGCCCTTCCTATGCTTTCTGAAAGCCATGTGCCCTTCGTTTCCAAAGCACTTCAGGTATCCTCAAATGCACACACACTGACTTGTGTGCTTCGAAAGTTGGTCTTGTTCTGAAGAATGGAAATGCGCAAGAAACTACTGCCTATGCCAGCAGAGGATTCTTCCAATAATCCTTGGTAATAAGCACGGTATGATGAAAATGGTCAGGGTAAAAGAGTTGCTAGTATGTTCCCAGACACTGCACTAATAAACATATCCGTGCAGTTCAAAAGAACAATAACTAAAGGCCCACTCCCTTCCCCAGAAGGTTCCACCATTTAGAAAAGTGAACGAATGCCTGAGGGGGCCTCACGGGCACTGCATGGTGATAATTAGACGTAGAGAAAACAAATGGGTGCATCACGCCTTCAGTTACACAACAGTCCCACTTGGAATGGCAAGTTAAATTAGAATTAAACCCAGAGAGGCTCGAAAAGTCATATCCGGGAACAGCTCTATTTAAATAGAAGGCACCACACCGCTGCCATGAAAGAAATGAAGGTTAACTGTAATCAACATGTAATAAAAGGCCATTTGTCACGTGTGACCTGAGTGTGACGAGACACCCTTCACTGAAATTGGAGTTTCTATAGGAGTTAGAAAAAAGAAGCCAGGACATTCGTTTAAGGCTGGGAAGGGAGGACACACACATCCAAAATTTTAAAACAAGAGCAGAAAACAGAGGGATAGAAGGTGCTTCAGCAAATTCACATATATCATCTCAACAGAACGCCAAGGAGTATGGCTGAGGATAACCACGACGGCTGACATTTACAGAATGCTTACCACGTTCCAGGCACTGCTCTAAATGCCTTACGCTTTTTCTTAAGCTTCAAAGCAACTCTCTGTACTATTATTAGTACCTCTAGTTTACAGATGAGGAAACTGAGGCAAAGAGAGAGGTTAAGACCGAGGCCAAAACAAAGTTGGTGACCACACCAGAATTTGAACCCAAGTGGTTGATTGACTCCAGAACCCAATCCTAGTTAATATGTTCTACTGACTCAGGTAAACAGGAATATAAACCAGCATATAACACACTGTGAAAAAGCAACAAAATAATCTGTATCATTTAAATTTCCCCTCTAATCCTATTATAGAAAACAACAGCACATAAAAGCATTCTTAAACGTAGTCTGCTATAATGTACTTTTCTCTTGAGAATTTTAAGGTAAACTGTTTTATTTGTAGAAGTACTCAGTATTACTTACTATTAATCTACCTTAAAAAATACTGTCTTCAGGCTGTTGTAAAATACATATTTCTTTCCAGGGATATGTTTTTCGAAGACTGAGTTTGGCAGTGGTATGCAATTAACTCTTCCTTGACCATCAAGACCACAGAACTAGTTCCTTCCCTGTCATTTTAGTTTATTTACAATTGTACCAAAAAGCATTTAGAGTTGGTTGCATGACACAGTTACCTTAAGGGAAGGGGGAACATTCAGTTTTAAGAGTATATTTTGTACTGTTTTCCAAAGTTTGCTTTAAAATCATTTTCAACAGGAGATAAATATCACCTATGGGAATTCTGAATCAGCTTCTGCCACAGAAGAGACGGAAGCAAGAACTACTTCCTTGTTAGTAAATCAAACACCACACTGAGAATGAAATATCGAGGCCACACCATCAAAAAATCTAGAAACAATAAATGCTGGAGAGGGTGTGGAGAAAAGGGAACCTTCCTGCACTGGTGGTGGGAAGGTAAATTGATACAACCACTATGGAGAACAGTATGGAGGTTCCTTAAAAAACTAAAAATAGAACTACCATACGACCAAGCAATCCCACTACTGGGCATATACCCTGAGAAAACCATAATTCAAAAAGACACATGCACCCCAATGTTCATTGCGGCACTATTTACAATAGCCAGGACATGGAAGCAACCTAAATGTCCGTCGACAGATGAATGGATAAAGAAGATGTGGCATATATATACAATGGAATACTACTCAGCCATAAAAAGGAATGAAATTGAGTTATTTGTAATGAGGTGGATGGACCTAGAGTCTGTCATACAGAGTGAAGTAAGTCAGAAAGAGAAAAACAAATACCATATGCTAATGCATATATATGGCATCTAAAAAAAGGGTACTGATGAACCTAGTGGCAGGGCAGAAATAAAGACGCAGACGTAGAAAACGGACTTGAGAACGCAGCGGGGGACGGGGAAGCTGGGACGAAGTGAGAGAGTAGCATTGACATATATACACTTCCAAATTAAAATGGATGGCTAGTGGGAACCTGCTGCATAGCACAGGGAGGTCAGCTCAGTGCTCTGTGACCACCTAGAGGGGTGGGATAGGGAGGGTGGGAGGGAGGCTCAAGAGGGAGGGGATATGGGGATATATGTATACATATAGCTGATTCACTTTGTTGTACAGCAGAAACTAACACAACATTGTAAAGCAGTTATACTCCAATAAATATACAAAAAAAAATATCGAAGTCACATGCCAAAAAAAGAATTGATGAGAATTTCAGTTAAACCGGAGTTACATAAATCTTAGTAATTGAGATTCTATTCACGTGGACAAGCCAGACATTTGTGGGTTTTTTGCAGGCTTTCTCTTAGCCAGCAGATGGCTCTCAGAAGCAGGAATCTTTATACTTCTCTTCCATACTGTCACAGGCTCTATCTAGCTTCTATCAAACCATGTCAGTGCCTTTTCTATGATATGAATTGGGGAAAAGGCGTTAGATGCATTCACCCTCCAGTCTCCAGAAGCTACATTCCAAGGCAGCACAGATTCACTGATTCACAGATTCACCTCTTTCATTCCAGCCCATAGTTTCCTACAGAAAACTACTTTCGAGCAGACTTGAAATTGTAAGATTAGTAGTTGCCAATCTCTCCAGAAGCTGTGACTAAAACATTATACACCACTTTACATTGAAATTTGGATTCAATAAAAATAAATCCATTTCACAAAATGTGTAAATCAAGAGTAATACATTTGCTGAAACATGTCCCAAAGCTCAATCCTGGCATACATTCCACTAGAATTTGACACTTTTTCATATGAACAGAATGTGTCAAAGTGTATTTCTAATTATTATTCTAATATATGAAATCTCCTACTAATTAAAATATAATGGGTTTACCAACGAAGTTTTTTTAGATGGGTCTGCAGATAGATTCATAGTATATCATGATTTTCCTTAAAAATAACAGCTGCTACTAAGTATTTTTCACTACTATCTAGGACCATTAAAATACTCAGAACTGTTACAGGCTCTGTTACAGATCTCAGAATCTCCTGATTCATCATATTTTAGCAAGTAAGTAAAATCATAAGCTGTGTAAGCAAAAAGTAAAATAGATAAACAGACAAAAATGAATCATTAATGGCATTTGCTGTGATTGCTTATACTATCAAACTTTCATGATGAATTGATATTACAAATTGAGAGAGGATTATTTGTTAACAAAAAAGATCCATTTCCGACATGCAATATCTATTCAAAACTTTCTTTTGGGGGAACACTGTAGGCATCGTAAAGACTTTTCCCCATAAAATCAGTTCATAATGCCGAATGGAACAAGGGTCCTGAAACAAGTGCGGATTTCTTTTTTTTCTTTTTCTTTTTTTTTTTTTGGCTGCACCTTGAGGCTTGTGGGATCTTAGTTCCCCAACCAGGGATCAAACCTTGGTCCACAGCAGTGAAAGCACGGAGTCCTAACCATTGGATGCGAGGGAATTCCCACAAGTGTGGATTTCTGAATTACACTGGACATGGAACAGAAGACATATAACTTACTGAAATATTCAGAAGAATGTTTCCACAGAATTTCTTCAGGAAACGTTGGGGTTTAAATTATGTTTCATGCCAGGAGATATAGCTTGATGGATCATTTAAACCTAAAAAAAAATACTTTCTAGGTCTGAACAGGATTAATTAATCAGAATGCCTTTAAGGCAGGCGCTGTCCTCCTCAGGTTGGCACGAGCCCTACAACTCCCTGTTGCCTTATAAGGACAGCACTATGCATGTATCTTATTGGTGTGGCCCTTGAACCCATCTGATTTTGAGACCCTCTAGAATTGTGCTAAGTTAGAAAAATAAGTTCTCCTTATTTCATTAAAGATAAACTTTAAACTCCTCAAGAATGAAGATGTGGTCACATGCATGCCTCTCTAGAAGCTGGCATATCAGTAGGTGCTGGAAAGGGTGACGGGAAAGGGAGAGAGAAAGGAGCTTGGGAAACACAGTCTACCCCGTGAGGACGTTTCCAAGGGCACACACTGGAGTCTCACCATAACACTGCTCTAGGGCAGAATTTGATATAAACAGGTTAATTTTTCCATATCAGAAGGATCTTCTTATAAGGCAGATTCAGTCTTAAGGTAGTTGTTTGGATATACCCTAGGCAAGGACAGTATATAAAAAGATTCTGTGTCTTAAATATTAAAACATATATAAATTGTTCCAAATATACAGTTCTAATGAGATATTGTAAGGGAACCATAAATAAACTTTTTAAATGACCATCCACACAGCCTCCGTCTATTTTATGTTTGTCATTAACCAGGTCTATGTTCCACTAGAGATTTGTTTTATTAAAGAGCACTGAAATTATATCAGTTAACTATCTGGTACTTACATAAATTATTGAAATAGTTTTTTTTTTTTTTTTTGTGGTACGTGGACCTCTCACTGTTGTGGCCTCTCCCGTTGCGGAGCACAGGCTCCGGACGTGCAGGCTCAGCGGCCATGGCTCACGGGCCCAGCCGCTCGGCAGCATGTGGGATCTTCCCAGAGCGGGGCACGAACCCGTGTCCCCTGCATCGGCAGGCGGACTCTCAACCACTGCGCCACCAGGGAAGCCCCTGAAATAGTTTTTAATTGCTCATACAGGTATATATAAATAACAAGGCCAGATTGGTTCAAGATGGTGGAGTAGAAGGACATGCGCTCATTCCCTCCTGTGAGAACACTGGAATCACAACTAACTGCTGAACAATCATCAACAGGAAGACACTGCAACTCACCAAAAACAGATACCCAACATCCAAAGACAAAGGAGAAGCCACAGTGAGACGGTAGGAGGGGCGCAATCACAAAAAAATCAAGTCCCATAAGTGCTGGGTGGGTGACTCACAAACTGGAGAACACTTATACCACCTAAGTCCACTCACTGGACTGGTTCTGAGCCCCACATCAGGCTTCCCATCCTGGGAGTCCGGCAACAGGAGGAGGGATTCCTAAAGAATCAGACTTTGAAGGCTAGCGGGACTTTACTGCAGGACTTCGACAGGACTGGGGGAAACAGAGACTCCACTCTTGGAGGGCACACACAAAGTAGTGTGTGCATCGGGACCCAGGGGAAGGAGCAGTGACCCCAATGGAGACAGAACCAGACCTACCTGCTAGTGTTGGAGGGTCTCCTGCAGAGGCAGGGGGTGGCTGTGGCTCACCATGAGGACAAGGACACTGGCAGCAGAAGTTCTGGGAAGTATTCCTTGGCGTGAGCCCTCCCAGAGTCCGCCATCAGCCCCACGAAAGAGCCGGGGTAGGCTCCAGTGTTGGGTTGCCTCAGGCCAAACAACCAGCAGGGAGGGAACCCAGCCCCACCCATCAGCAGACAAGTGGATTAAAGTTTTACTGAGCTCTGCCCACCAGAGCAACAGCCAGCTCTACCCACCACCAGTCCCTCTCATCAGGAAGCTTGCACAAGCCTCTTAGATAGCGTCATCCACCAGAAGGCAGACAGCAGAAGCAAGAACTACAATCCTGCAGCCTGTGGAACTAAAACCACAATCACAGAAAGATAGACAAGATGAAAAGGCAGAGGGCTATGTACCAGATGAAGAAACAAGATAAAACCCCAGAAAAACAACTAAATGAAGCGGAGATAGGAAACCTTTCAGAAAAAGAATTCAGAATAATGATAGTGAAGATGATGCAGGACCAGAGAAAAAGAATGGAAGCGATCGAGAAGATGCAAGAAATGTTTAACAAACACCTAGAAGAATTAAAGAACAAACAAACAGAGATGAACAATACAATAACTGAAATGAAAAATACACTAGAAGGAATCAACAGCAGAATAACTGAGGCAGAAGAAGGGATAAGTGATCTGGAAGACAGAAAGGTGGAATTCACTGCCACAGAAAAGAATAAATAATGAAAAGAAACGAAGACAGCCTAAGAGACCTCTGGGACAACATTAAACACAACATTCGCATTATGGGGTTCCAGAAGGAGAAGAGAGAGAGGAAGGACCAGAGAAAATATTTGAAGAGATTATAGTTGAAAACTTCCCTAACATGGGAAAGGAAATAGCCACCCAAGTCCAGGAAGCGCAGAGAGTCCCAGGCATGATAAACCCAAGGAGAAACACGCTGAGACACACCGTAATCAAATTGACAAAAATTAAAGACAAAGAAAAATTATTGAAAGCAACAAGGGAAAAACAACAAATAACACACAAGGCAACTCCCATAAGGTTAACAGCTGATTTCTCAGCAGAAACTCTACAAGCCAGAAGGAAGTGGCATGATATATTTAAAGTGATGGAAGGGAAGAACCTACAACCAAGATTACTCTACCTGGCAAGGATCTCATTCAGATTCGATGGAGAAATCAAAACCTTTACAGACAAACAAAAGCTAAGAGAATTCAGCACCACCAAACCAGCTCTACAACAAATGCTAAAGGAACTTCTCTAAGTGGGAAACATAAGAGAAGAAAAGGACCTACAAAAACAAATCCAAAACAATTAAGAAAATGGTAATAGGAACATACATATCGATAATTACCTTAAACGTGAATGGATTAAATGCACCAACCAAAAGACACAGGCTCGCTGAATGGATACAAAAACAAGACCCATATATATGCTGTCTACAAGAGACCTACTTCAGACCCAGGGACACATACAGACTGAAAGTGAGGGGATGGAAAAAGATATTCCATGCAAATGGAAATCAAAAGAAAGCTGGAGTAGTAATATTCATGTCAGATAAAATAGACTTTAAAATAAAGAATGTTACAAGAGAAAAGGAAGGACACTACATAATGATCAAGGGATCAATCCAAGAAGACATAGCAATTGTATGTTATATGCATCCAACATAGGAGCACCTCAATACATAAGGGAAATGCTAACAGTTATAAAAGAGGAAATCGACAGTAACACAATAATAGTGGGGGACTTTAACACCTCACTTACATCAATGGACAGATCATCCAGACAGAAAATTAAGGAAACACAAGCTTTAAATGACACAATAGACCAGACAGATTTAATTGATATTTATAGGACATGCCATCCGAAAACAGCAGATTACACTTTCTTCTCAAGTGCACACGGAACATTCTCCAGGATAGATCACATCTTGGGTCACAAATCAAGCCTGAGTAATTTTAAGAAAACTGAAATCATATCAGGCATCTTTTCCCACCACAACGTTATGAGATTAGAAATAAATTACTGGCGAAAAAATAGCATAAAAACACAAACACATGGAGTCTAAAGAATACGTTATTAAACAACCAAGAGATCACTGAAGAAATCAAAGGAAATCAAAAAAATACCTAGAGACAAATGACAACAAAAACAGGACAATCCAAAACCTATGGGATGCAGCAAAGGCAGTTCTAAGAGGGAAGTTTACAGCAAAACAAGTCTACCTCAACAAACACGAAAAATCACAAATAAACAATCTAACCTTACATATAAAGGAACAAGACAAAGAGCAAACAAAACCCAAAGTTAATAGAAGGGAAAAAAATGATAAAGATCAGAGCAGAAACAAATGAAACAGAAACAAAGAAAACAATAGCAAAGATCAATAAAACTAAAAGCTGGTTCTTTGAGAAGATAAATGAAATTGATAAACCATTAGCCAGAATTATCAAGAAAAAGAGGGAGAGGACTCAATAAAATTAGAAACGAAAAAGGAGACGTTACAACAGACACCGCAGAATACAAAGCATCCTAAGAGACTGCTACAAGCAACTCTATGCCAATAAAATGGACAACCTGGAAGAAATGGACAAATTCTTAGAAAGGTATAACCTTCCAAGACTGAACCAGGAAGAAACAGAAAATATGAACAGACAAATCACAAGCACTGAAATTGAAATTGTGATTAAAAATCTTCCAACAAAGAAAAGTCCAGGACCAGATGGCTTCACAGGTGAATTCTATCAAACATTTAGAGAAGAGCTAACACCCATCTATCTCAAACTCCTCCAAAAAATTGCAGAGGAAGGAACACTCTCAAACTCATTCTATGAGGCCACCATCACTCGGATACCAAAACCAGACAAAGGTACCACAAAAAAAGAAAATTACAGACCAATATCACTGATGAATATAGATGCAAAAATCCTCAGCAAAATAGTAGCAAACAGAATCAAACAACACATTAAAAGGATCATACACCATGATCAAGTGGGATTTATCCCAGGGATGCAAGGATTCTTCAGTATATGCAAATCAATCAGCGTGATATACCATATTAACAAATTGAAGAATAAAAACCACATGATCATCTCAATAGATGCAGAAAAAGGTTCTGACAAAATTCAACACCCATTTATGATAAAAAGCCCTCCAGAAAGTGGGCAAAGAGGGAACCTATATCAACATAATAAAGGCCATATACAACAAACCCACAGCAAACATCATTCTCAATGGTGAAAAACTGAAAGCATTTCCTCTAAGATCAGGAACAAGACAGGATGTCCACTCTCACCATTATTATTCAACATAGCTTTGGAAGTCCTACCCATGGCAATCAGAGAAGAAAAAGAAATAAAAGAAATACAAATTGGAAAAGAAGAAGTAAAACTGTCACTGTTTGCAGATGACTTGATACTATACATAGAGAATCCTAAAGATGCCACCAGAAAACTACTAGAGCTAATCAATGAATTTGGTAAATTTGCAGGATACAAAATTAATGCACAGAAATCTCTTGCATTCCTATACACTAATGTCGAAAAATGTGAAAGAGAAATTAAGAAACACTCCCATTTACCACTGCAACAAAAAGAATAAAATACCTAGAAATAAACCTACCTAGGAAGACAAAAGACCTGTATGCAGAAAACTATAAGACACTAATGAAAGAAATTGAAGATGATATAAACAGATGGAGAGATATACCATGTTCTTGGATTGGAAGAATCAATATTGTGAAAATGACTATACTACCCAAAGCAATCTACAGATTCAGTGCAATCCCTAACAAATTACCAATGGCATTTTTTACAGAATTAGAACAAAAAATCTTAAAATTTGTATGGAGACACAAGACCCTGAATAGCCAAAGCAGTCTTGAGGGAAAAAAAACTGAGCTGGAGGAATCAGACTCCCTGACTTCAGAATATACTACAAAGCTACAGTAATCAAGACAATATGGTACTGGCACAAAAACAGAAATATAGATCAATGGAACAGGATAGAAAGCCCAGAGATAAACCCACACACCTATGGTCAACTACGCTATGACAAAGGAGGCAAGGATATACAATGGAGAAAAGACAGTCTCTTCAATAAGTGGTGCTGGGAAAACTGAACAGCTACATGTAAAAGAATGAAATTAGAACACTCCCCAACACATACACAAAAATAAACTCAAAATGCATTAGAGACCTACATGGAAGACCGGACACTATAAAACTCTTAGAGGAAAACATAGAAAGAACACTCTTTGACATAAATCACAGCAAGATCTTTTTTGATCCACCTCCTAGGGTAATGGAAATAAAAACAAAAATAAACAAATGGGACCTAATGAAACTTAAAAGCTTTTGCAAAGCAAAGGAAAATACAAACAAGACGAAAAGACAACACTCAGAATGGGAGAAAATATTTGCAAATGAATCAACGGACAAATGATTAATCTCCAAAATATACAAATAGCTCATGCAGCTCAATATTACAGAAACAAACAACCCAATCCAAAATGGGCAGAAGACCTAAATAGACATTTCTCCAAAGAAGACATACAGATGGCTAAGAAGCACATGAAAAGCTGCTCAACAGCACTAATTATTAGAGAAATGCAAATCAAAACTACAGTGAGGTATCACCTCATGCCAGTTAGAATGGGCATCATCAGAAAATCTACAAACAATAACTACTGGAGAGGGTGTGGAGAAAAGGGAACACTCTTGCACTGTTGGTGGGAATGTAAATTGATAACAGCCACTATGGAAAACAGTATGGAGGTTCCTTAAAAACTAAAAATAGAATTACCATATGACCCAGCAATCCTACTACTGGGCATATACCCAGAGAAAACCATAATTCAAAAAGACACATGCACCCCAATGTTCATTGTAGCACTATTTACAATAGCCAGGTCATTGAGGCAACCTAAATGCCCACTGACAGACGAATGGATAAAGAAGATATGGTACATATATACAATGGAATATTATTCAGCCATAAAAAGGAGCGAAATTGGGTCATTTGTAGAGACGTGGATGGATCTAGAGAGTGTCATGCTGAGTGAAGTAAGTCAGAAAGAGAAAAACAAATATCGTATATTAATGCATATATGTGGAATCTAGAAAAATGGTACAGATGAACCAGTTTGCAGGGCAGAAATAGAGACACAGATGTAGAGAACAAACGTATGGACACCAAGGGGGGAAAGTGGTGGAGGGGGTGTGTGGTGGGATGAATTGGGAGACTGGGATTGACATATATACACTAATATGTATAAAATGGATAACTAATAAGAATCTGCTGTATAAAAAAAATGAATAAAATTCAAAACCAAAATGTATCATTAGCCATTCTTACCTAAAAGTGACTATTATCTGAAATAATTTGGTTACCATTCACTTGAATTTTTGGAAAAACATCTAAAATTAAAAAAGAAAAAAAATAACAAGGCCAAATAGAACTCATTAGTAATGTCCCACTTGAGTTTTTGTTGACCAGAATGGCTATCTGGCGCCACAAATAGGCATTTCTCCTACCATAAAATGTGGCTGTGGTTGAATTTTGGAGAAAACCAAAAACCTTCCCATCTAACGGAGGGAATATTTTACCTGTTTTTTATTTCCGTCTTGAAAACTCAACTTAATCTTTGAATACTTTGCGAAATTAATGTTGGAAAAGTTGGAAGGTATATTAATGTGACCCAAATTCATATTTGAAAGACATTTAGAAGATGAGGAAACCAAGGCTCAGAAAATCAATTAAACTAACCTATGCCAAGCCCATACAGCTAAACAGTAGCAGAGGTGGAACAAGACACTCTTTCCTGACCCCTCAAGCTAGGACTCTTTCACTCTCCAATGACATTGGAGAAAGAGAGAAAAAGCTATGTTATATTTTTTATTTGGTATGGAAGAAAATGTGCTTGGTAACACTGATGTATATATATATATATTTTCACCAGATAATTAGAAGTAAAATCCCCACCCTATTTACTTTTTTGCTTTGGCTACCAGGAAACTCAGCCACAATAGCCTAGGATCTGGTGTGTTTATTCTTCACTTTACTTATACAACTCCCAACCCAAAAGAATATAGTTTTAACTTTGTAAAGTCATTCTTTTTTTTTTTTTTTTTTTGCCGTACGCGGGCCTCACACTGTTGTGGCCCCTCCCGTTGCGGAGCACAGGCTCCGACGCGCAGGCTCAGTGGTCATGGCTCACGGGCCCAGCCGCTCCGCGGCATGTGGGATCTTCCCGGACCGGGGCACGAACCCGTGTCCCCTACATCGGCAGGCGGACTCTCAACCACTGCGCCACCAGGGAAGCCCTATAAAGTCATTCTTAAATGTATGTCTCCTAAAGTTCTTTCTGAACTAGGCCAAGTACTCGTGGTACACAAGGAAAACAAAACAAAAAAACCCAGAACATGCTGATCTTAAAAATGGAGAAAAACATGTGAAATTTGAATCTGCAGACTTCTAAATTAAAGTTTTGTGATCAATAAGTTCACATTATTATCTTTAAGAAAAAAAACAAGAATCCTATTTTTTCTTGTGTTCCCTAGAGAAAAGCATAGACTGTAATCTGAAATCTATGCATGAATTATAGTTTATTATAATTTATTAGTTATGGTATCTTAGATTTAATCTTTTGGATTTTCAGATTCCCTTATTTCAAATGCGGAGCTGTCAGGAAGATTAACCTAGAGTAATGCAGACCTGACTCAATGTCCAATATACCACCAACACTTCTTAGCCTTGGGCTCCTTCTTCCTTTTTTTGGTTAATAATAACTTTATTAAGATATAATTCACATACCATAAAAATCACCCTATAAAGTGTACGATTCAGTAGCATTCATTATATTCACAATGTTGTGGAACCATCTTCTCTATCTAGTTTCAAAATATTTTCATCACCCCAAAAGGAAACTCCATACTCTTTAACCGTCATTCCACACACCCCCTCCTCCCAGCTCCTGGCAACTACTAATCCAACTCTCTGTCTCTATGGATTTGGCTAGTCTGGTTATTTAACAGAAGCAGAATCATACAATATGTGGCTTTTTGTGTCTGGCTTCATTTACTTAAGCATAAAGTCCTTAAGGTTTATCCACGTTGTAGCATGCATCAATACTTCATTCCTGTTTTCTTCCAGTTTTATTTAAATATAATTGACATACAGCGCTGTGTAAGTTTAAGGTGTACAGAATAATGATTTATGTACATCATGAAATGATTAATACTTCATTCTTTTTAATGGATGAATAATATTCCATTAAACAGATACATCACATTTTATTCATTAGTTGACAGACATTTGGGTTGATTCCACTTTTTGATTATTAAGAATAATGCTCCTATGAATATCTGTACAAGTTTTTGTGTGGACATATATTTTAAATTCTCTCAGGCATACACCTAGGAGTGGAATTACTAGATGATATGGTAATTCTATATTTAATATTTGAGGAATTTTCAAACTGTTCTTCAAAGTGGCTACACCATTTTATAATTTCACCAGCACTGTGAGAAACTTGTAATTTCTTTTTATCCTCACCAACACATTATGTCTGTCTTTTTGATTTTAGCCATCTTAGTGCATGTAAAGTGGTATCTCATTGTGGTTTTGATTTGTAATTTCCCTAATGACTAATGAAGTTGGGAATCTTCATATGCTCATAGGCCATTTGTATATCTTCTTTGGAGAAATGTCTATTCAAATACTTTGCCTATTTATAAATTGTCTTGTCTTTTTATTGTTAAGTTATAAAATTTCTGTATATTCTGGATACAAGTCCCTTATCAGATATAAAATTTACCAATATTTTCTCCCCATCCATGGGTTGTCTTTTTACTTTCTTGTATCCTTAAAGCACAAAAGTTTTAAATTTTGGTTTGGTCCAATTTGTTTAGTTGTATGTGTGTTTACTGTTATATCTAAGGCGGCTTTAGCTAACCTCAGGCTCAAAGATTTACTCCTATAGCTTTCTCCTAAGATCTTTACAGATTTAGCTCTTACATTTAGATCTATGATCTATTTTGAGTTTGTGTTTGTGTATGGTATAAAAAAAAAAGGAAGGAGTCTAATACCATTCTTTTACATGTGGATACACAGTTATTCCAACATTGTTTGTTAAAAAGATTTTCTTCATTGAATTGTCTTGGCAACTTTGTGAAGAAAGCAACTGACCATAAATGTAAGGGTTTATTTCTAGACTCTCATTTCTATTCCATTGATCGATATGTGCATACCTGGCCTAGTACCACACTGTCTTGACTTTATAGTTTTGAGGTGAACTTTGAAATTGCAAAGTGTTAGTCCTTCAAATTTATTCTTTTTTTCAAGATTGTTTTTTCAAGATTACTTCCATATGAATTTTAGGATCAGTTTGTCAATTTCCTCAAAAGAAAATGCAGTTGGAATTCAGATAGAAATTACACTGATTTATTTACCATTTTGTGGAATGCTACCATTTTACACAGCAATAAGTCTTTCAATCTATGAACATGGAATGTCTTTTAAGAGTTAATTGTTTTAAAAATAATGCTTTATATTTTTTAGTGTTCCAATCTTGTACTGCTTTGGCTACATTTATTCCAAGGCATTTTTCTTTTTTCCATGTTATTGTAAATGGAATTATTTTCTTTTTCATTGAAGTATAGTTGATTTACAATGCTGTGTTGGAGTTATTTTATGAATTTTATTTTCAGATAGTTCATTGTTAGTGGATAGAAATAGTTGATTTTTGCATATTGATCTTATGCCCAGCAATCATGCCGAACTCGTTTATTAGTTCTAATAGTTTTTGAAGGGATTCATTTGTGTTTTCTATATACAAGATCATGTCAACTGCAAATAGAGATAATTTTACTTCTTCTGTTCCAATCTGGATTTCTTTTATTTCTTTTTCTTAATTGCCCTGGCTAGAATGTTGGATGAAATTGGTGAGTATAAACATCCTTGTCTTGCTCCTGATCTTAGAAAAACTATTCAGTCACCCATTAAGGATGTTAGATATGGGTTTTTCACAGATGTTCTTTATAAGATTAAAGAAATTCCCTTCTATTCCCAGTTTGCTGAGTGCTTTTATCATGAAAACATGTTGAATTTCATCAAATGCCTTTTCTGCATCAATTGAGATAATCATGTGGTCTTGTGTTTAAGTCTATTAATATAATGTATTATATTGATTGATTTTCATGTGTCAAACCAGCTTCATTCCTGGGTTAAATCCTTCTTGGTCATGGTATATAATCTTCTGTATATGTGGCTAGATTCAGTTTGCTTGTATCTTGTTAAGGGCTCTTGAGCCTATACTCATAGGGATATTGTGTAGTTTTCTTTTGTCTTTATCTGGTTTTGGTATCAGGGGAATGATGGTCTCATAGAAGAGGTTGAGAAGCGTTTTGAGCTCCTTCTTTACCTTGGGTTCCATGAAACCATGTTTATACCAAGAGCCATTCCTTACTAAGTTCCTATTTGCTGATACTTACACTTTCTTTCCAACCTCAGTTTTGCTCTTAGCCTGCTTCTATGGAGCTGATGTTTCTGTCATTTCTATGCTATTTGCCTAGAACTTCTCACCTAGAATTTCATATATCACTAAAATCTCGGAGCCAGACTATCTACCAAGAGTACAGCCCTGGCCCATCTTTCTTAAGAAGAAGGGTTAGATAAAAACTTTGCAAGCTTTGAAGCATCACGTAAATATCACTTACTTTCCTAACTTCACTCTTCTCCATTATTGGTAAAACGCTGTCCACAGCTCTCAGGACCAGAGTATTATTAGATACGATTGGTAGCCTCTCAATATGTACTGTGCTGTTTCTAGTAAACTTACTGTGTACTATCAAATACTGCAGATGGCATAAGAATGACTTTTATATCACCATACATAAACTTAGACGATCATCACAAAAATTACAGAAAGCTTGGCAGGGTAGATATTGTTATTGGCAGTCTAAGAGCTGAGAAACAGCCGAGAAAATAGATGCTAAGAATGGTTAAATGCCTGGGAAATGATAGACTCAAGACCTCCAGTCTACACTTCCTCCTACATCACATCAGTCCTAGAGTAAGATGGAAAACCTATAATATATCAAGATGACAACACCAAGTCTCGTGCACCATATTCATTGATGATTAAATATCATTTGCACTGTTGGTATTTTTTTACTTGGCTTTTTCCCACTGAGAAAATCCATAAGATGAGAGTTTCAATAAATAGCAGTCAGGTGTATAGGTATTTTTCATCTTAACACTACATATTCAATCAAATAAAACAACAAATATTTTCTGTGGGTTCACCATAGGAAAGCAAGTGGGCATACAAAAGTATCCTCGGAGAGTTTATAATCTGGTGAGGTGTAGGATTTGGATATTTATCTGCCTCAGACAGGTGACAAAGGACTCAAATATTTACCCATTATATGACATGTGGAAGTCCAACCCTCACTCCCAAAAGATGTATGTAAATTTCTGGGAGGTTTATATTCTCAGGGCTATCTTGGCCTCTATCATTAATCCGGATGTAAAAATCAGCACCTTCTTCAATCTTCACATCAAGAACCACCACAAACGTTCATCAGAGTTCAGTAGCCCTTTTTACTACAGACGTCGAGGCACTCCTGGAGCTTTGTCTTTCTCTTCCTAGTGTTCCTGTATTTATAAAATGCTTCGGGGTACTTTTGTGCTGCTCACTGGTCCCCTCCAGCCTCAGGCAAGTGTACATCTTCCCGGCACTCTCTCTCTCCTTCATCTCTTCTCTGGTTTCTTCTACCCCCATCTCATCTTTATTCAAGAGAAAAACAACAAACTCCTTCCCTTGGCACACGCGGGGCAGATTTCCCCTACTAAAAGCCCTGGGGCTAAGGTTATATCCAAATCCTTGGCCGGGAAATAGGAGTGGGGTTCAGCTGTCAGTCTACCTCCAAGCATTCCTAAAAGCACATTTTCTACACCAAAGGAGTTTTTCCTGCAGGAACTTGGTGCCATCTGTTAAGATAATAAAAAATTGCTCCAACTTATGTATGTGAATCATAATTATAAAAGCCGTAGAAATGATATGTGATAAAGAGAGGAATAATAAAGCGCTATGGGAGTAAAGGGAGAAAGTGTCTAATTCTGAGAAGAACAGAGCAAGCTTAATGTAGGACACCGACTTGTGGTCTTAAGAGAATGTGTGAGTAAAGAAAAAGCAGAAGAGACAAGAACAGGATGACCAGAGCCAGATACCACGGGCTTTGAGTGTTTCCTTATAAGGAACCGTATTTTGTAGGTCCTGGAAGTGTCAGGATTTTTTTTTTTTTTTTTTTTTTTTTTAGTTTTAGGAGGAAACTTCTGGCTTATAAAAATAGGATTCATTAGTGAATCAGCCTTTATCCGTTAGAGAGCTATTTACTGCCATCATCTAATCAGTGGATTCTAAGCTGAACCAAAGTACTGTCTTTAAATCTGAATCAGAGGGGACCAATTCCAAGACACTTCAGAAGTAGATCTGTCAGTTCTTGGTAACTGACTGGATGATGGCAGATAAGGGAGAGGGAGGAATGACCCCAGCAGCTTAGCCTGGGTGACCAGGATAATAATAATGTCCTTAACCATCCTAGCGTCCCCAGGAAGAGTGGCAAGATAGGAGGCACTAATGATTAAAATTAATCTACGTATAAACAATAGATTTATGTTTAAAAAACAGCAGAGGGAATTCCCTGGCGGTGGTTAGGGCTCCACACTTTCATTGCCAAGGGTCTGGGTTCGATCCCTGTTCGGGGAACTAAGATCCCACAAGCCAAGCAGCGCGGCCAAAAAAATAAATAAATAATGATCATAAAAAAAAGACAGCCGAGTGGCACTTTCTTTTCATTTGCCAGACAAGCAATAATTTAAAAGGGTAGTATAAACTAGGTTAAGGTAGTATTTTCAGGGATATCTTGAATGCAGTTTATAAAAGAAAGCTCATAAAATTAATTTAATAGTAATGGAATTTCATTAAATGCTGTCCAATCTGTAAATTCTAAAGGCCAGGTACCTTGTAGAGAAAATTAGACTACAAATGCACAGTTTTTGTTTATTCAGTCAATTAACATTCATTAAATTCGTTTAGGGATATTACTAAGTTTACAGTTGGCAGTTTACATATTGATGACCTCAGTGATTGCTTTTCTGATTGGTTTTAATTATAGGAGTTTGTTTTTCAGGACTTCAAAGTGACTCACTTAAGTGGAGGGGAGGACAAAGAAGGGATGAGAGAAACGTATTTTGAAGCACTTACTATCGCCTCAGGCAGCTTGCTGAGTATTTTACATATTAGAATGGCTTGAAATATTGGATGGACTGAAAGATGTAAGTTCAGAACTACCCGGGTAAGAATCTTGCCAATGAAAATGAATTTTTAGCTGTGTCTTAGAAAAATTTATCAGCTTCCCTAAACTTTATACCTACCTTACAGGGTTATAAGATGAATTAGAGTTATGAAAATAAAACACCTTGTATAAACAGGTGGATAATCAGGAAATGTTTCAAGTTACTGTTGTTTCACTTTGTGTGAACCTCAATGATTAAGCCCCTTTTACAGATGAGGAATCTGGGGTTCAGTCAAGTAACTCGCCAAGAGCAATAGATAATATTAGCGGGGGCGGGGCTGCCTTATTTTAGGCATTGCTGTCCCAGTCACCTCCAACAGTGCCTGGTAGAGGAGGTGCTTAACAGAAACTTGCTAATATTAGTGAAAAGCATCTCACATGTATGTGCCTCTGAATGCTGGAGGGTCCCTGAGCTCAGGCCTCTGACCACTTCTCTTTCAACTCCTTGGGTGATCACATTCGCCCCCATGCTTCATAGAGTGTGCTGCATAGACCATCTTTTTGCAGGTCACCCATCCATTTTTATTTCTGCAGGCTCTCTTCCCTGAGCTCCACACTCATACATCTTGAACTTCCACTCATGGGTCCATTAGACATCTAATTTAACATGTTGAAAGGTGAATACGTGATATTTTCCCCCAAACTCTCTCCTTCCCCAGTGTTCTCTATCTCAGGAAATGACCACCGTTCTCCTGGTGGCTCAGAACAAAACTACGAGTCTTTTGTGATTATCCTCTTCCATTTACAACCTGTCAGCAAGGTCCTACTGGCTCTACTTTGAACACGCATCCTGAATTTGAATACTTCTCACCATCTCCACAGCCATGTATTTCTTATTTGGCTTACTGCCACAGCATCTAACTGGAATTTCTGCTTCCACACCCTTTCCCCCCATAGCCTTTTTTGTTTTTTATTATAGTAAATATATATAGCATAAAATTTACTCTTTAACTACTTTTTTTTTTTTTTCTGCGGTATGTGGGCCTCTCAAAGCTGTGGCCTCTCCTGTTGCAGAGCACAGGCTCCGGATGCGCAGGCTCAGCGGCCATGGCTCACAGGCCCAGCCGCTCCGCGGCATGTGGGATCTTCCCGGACCGGGCACGAACCCGTGTCCCCTGCACCGGCAGGCGGACTCTCAACCACTGCGCCACCAGGGAAGCCCTACTCTTTAACTACTTTTAAGTGTACAGTTCAGTGGCATTAAGTACATTCACACTGTTGTACAACCATCACCACTATCCATTTCCAGAACTTTTTCAATACCCTGGATAGACACTCTGCTCCCATTATATAACAATAACCCACCCTCTGGTCCCTCAGTCCCTGGTAACTTCTACTGTACCTTCTGTCTCTCTGAATTTGCCTAAACTAGGTATCTCATATAAGTGGAATCATACAATATTTGTCCTTTTGTGTCTGGCTTATTTTACTTAGCATAATGTTTTCAAGATTCATTTACTTTGTAGCATGTAACAGCATTTCATTACTTTTCAAGGCCAAATAATATTCTGCTGCATGTAGTTACCATGTTTTGTATATCCTTTCATCCACTGATGGGCATCTGGGCTGTTTCCATCTTTCGGCCATTGTGAATACTGCTGCTGTGAACACCAGTGTACACGTATCCCTGTCTTCAATTTGTTGGGTATATACCCAGAAATGGAGTTGCTGGATCATAGGGTAACTCTCTGCTTCACTTCTGAGGAACTGTCAAACTGTTCTCCACAGAGGCTGCATCAGTTCACGTTCCCATCAACAAGACACAAGGATTCCAATTTCTCAACATCTTTACTAACAGCTGATTTTTTTTTTTTTAATAATAGCCACCCTAATGGCTGTGAAATGTTCTCTCATAGTCTTCTTAATAAAGAAACAGTGTCCTATCAAAATGCCAGCGGTTTCCCATTTCACTGAAAACAAAGACCGAAGTCTTTATTATCACCCACAAGGTCCTCTAGGAACTCTCAGACCTTGTCATTCCTGCTCCAGCCACAGTGGCCTTCTAACTGTTCTTGGAATATGTCAAACTCATTTCAACTCAGGGCCTTCACTCTTGCTATTCCTCTGCCTAGAACTATTTCTTCCCATATGGCTTCTGGCCTCACTGAATTCACGGCTCTAATCAAATGTCACTTCTTCAGAGACGACATACATGTCCCCTCCCACCCCCTTTCCCCCCACCCTCTCACTGTCCATTGCTTTATTTTCCTTCGTGTCGCTTATCACTCCTAACATTATATAGTATATTTATCTATCATCCATCTCTCTCAGCAGAGATATGGGTGGGGACTTTTTCTTTCTTGTCTTTAATTAAAGACTTAAAAAACTGATGTATAGCCGCTGTACAATATTATGTAAGTCACAGGTGTACAATATAGTGATTCCCAGTTTTTTTTTTTTTTTTTTTTTTGTGGTACGCGGGCCTCTCACTGTTGTGGCCTCTCCCGTTGCGGAGCACAGGCTCCGGGCGCGCAAGCTCAGCCGCCATGGCTCACGGGCCCAGCTGCTCCGCGGCATGTGGGATCTTCCCAGACCGGGGCACGAACCCGTGTCCCCTGCATCGGCAGGCGGACTCTCAACCACTGCGCCACCAGGGAAGCCCGATTCCCAGTTTTTAAAGGTTATACTCCATTTATAGTTATAAATATTGGCTATATTCCCTGTGTTCTACAATACATCCTTATAGCTTATTTTATACCTAATAGTTGTACCTCTTACTCCCCTGCCCCCATCTCACCCCTCCCCCCTTCCCTCTCCCCACCGGTAACCACTAGTGTGTTCTCTACATGTGTGAGTCTGCTTCTTTTTTGTTATATTCACTAGTTTGCTGTGTCTTTTAGATTTTTCTTAATCACTTTTTCATCTGAAGTACCTAGAACAGTGCCATACAAATCATGGCATTAATTATTGAAGGAATGCATGGTTATATGTTCACAGAGGTTTAATACTTTGGGATAGTTAAGATAAAGAAGCTTAATCTACTTGTTTTGTTATTTTCATTAGAAATGGCAAAATATTCTTTGAAATTTCAAACATATATGTCTTTTCCTCTTTTGGGGGGTGGGGAGAAGGGTGGGCATTTGCTGTTCTCTACTGATCAGTTAAGAAGTATCTACTGATATATATTCTGTATAATAACAACAACATCATGAAGCATTTACTTGTGCCCAGAACTGTGCTAGGTGCTTGATACATATTACTACTAATTTTCAAAAAATTCTATAGGGTATCTGCACTTTACAGAAGAGAAAATTAAGGCTCAGGAAAGGTAAACTGCCCAAGATCACACGGCAAGGAAGTGGCAGGCCAGGAATCCCAACCAGGCGCTGTCTGGCTCCAAAGCTGATTACTTATTCCACTAGGCCACTCTGCAAGACCTCCTACTCAGCGATTTGGGGGCCCAAGAGCATCAGACCCAACAACCTCTACTTTAAGGCATATGCTGCTTAGTAAGTGGTATGACAAGGCATATATCTATACATATAATTTAAAAGACACCCGACAACATAAGGGACAACAAACTGGTGTTCCAAAGACTGTTCGTGGTCATTAGAGGAATTCAGAGATGGGAGCCACCCCTGGGGGCTGTGGTGGTTAGGACCTCATCCTGGGAAAAGTGAGATTTGAGCAGGACCCTGACTTTGAGTGGGAATTCGAGAAGGGAGGCGTAGGGTAAAGTGGAGAGGGTCACACTCCAGACAGGATGAATCAGCTGAGCATTGGCGCAGGGATAAAAAGGAATGAGGGGTATTTGGTCAAACGTGGGTAAAGCAGTCTACTAGAAATTCAGAGTTTACTTCTGGAGGAGTAGAAGAAGAATGCTGGCTGGTATTTATCGAGCACTTAATAAATGATGCCAAGCACCGTACTATGTATGGATTATCTGTTTAATTTTCAGAACAACCCTATGAGATTAACACTACTATCCCCATTTAACAGATGGGAAAACTGAGACTAAGGGTGAGGTAGGGACGCACAGTAAGAGGTAAGGATGGGTAGGCAGTCTTGGTAAAGATTTGGAATGCTAAGACAAATTACTTGTCTTTGGTCTGTATGCACCGAGTTTTTTTGGGTCCCTCCCCCATGAAGTTCTACTCCCATCTTAATAACCACCAGTGGTGCTACTTAAAAATCACCTCCTCTCTTCCCAAAGCTATCCTGAACATGACGCATGCTTCCAAGCATGCGTGCATCAAGACAAGTCTACTAGCCTGCTAGTCTACTTAAGCCCTACTAACTGAAATTCCTCAGTTGCCCCTAACACGTCCCCTGGATCCTCCATTCAAGGACGTACTTTCAGCCATCAAAACCTACATAATGCAACTCATGTATAGGGAAAATGGATGTGTAGTGTGAGAACTGTTTCATAATCTAGAGACATTAATTAAGGATAATGTCTCCAGAAAGCCTGGAGTTTCTGTGAATTACAATCTATTGCTCCTAACTCAGAGTTAATTATCAATATAATAAATATTTGATTCTTCCAGCTGCCAATATAAACTAAAATACTTTAAGACTGTCTGATTCCAAGAGTCAGTGAAACGATTCAAACACCAGAAAATTCACCATTTTAAGATTTCTCTCATTATCTCATAGTTTCCACAGGTTTACATAGTACCAGGAGATTTAAGTGCCTGTATGTTAAAGATCACATTGTCAAGCAGAAACTGTATATATTTCTAAGTGTTAGTGGTGCTTATGCTACAGGGAAGGTGCAAGTCTCCACGTGCTGTGTATTACGGCTTCCGAAGAACAACATAGGGGCTGGTTATCAGATGGGTTGTTGCCATGCAGGATTAACTGGTATGTTGTGATCCACTGTTCAGACTTGTTTGACATCACTGGTGCAAGTTTGGGTTCATTCAAAGAGAAAGTAAAGCAGAAAAATAAAGTATTGATGCTTATTTTAAAGAGAGTGACCAAAACAGAAGCGCTTCCCAGGGGAAAATTACATATTAATAGCTATACTCCAGCATATGACATTTAGAGTTTCTAGCTTTCATTTCTTAAAAAAATTTTAGAGCAATAGATGAAACATTATCAGTTTGACTTTTCAGTTCTCTTCATTACACACTAACTTCTAAGATTAAATTCATGTTCTAACAAAAAGGATTATGTACCACTGGTTTCGAAGATTTCTTATCCTATTTTCCAAACAACGCAATGCATTTATTCTTTTGATTCCTATCTAGATTACCTGAGGGCAAATTCTGAGACCCTTCAAAAAGATGATGTGCCTATAAACCTAATAAGTATTCAATGTATTACTGGCAATGACATTGCGTGATTAAATATGAGTTATCAGAAGACATCTGTGAATCAGATACAAAGTTCATACTAATTACCAGCTTAATTTTCCTTGTTTATTGGGTAATAAAAATACACTTTAATGTAGAATAGCAAGACTTTGACTTTTTAATTAATTCTGTGCATTAATATTAGGCATTTGTGGAAATATCTGCAACTGTCTCATTTAGCTTTATCTGGAACCTGGGGTTTTGTTTTTGTTTTTGTTTTTCAGCAAGAAGTTAGTTAAAGAATATGTATATTATCAGTGAGAAGGTATTAAGCATCTTCTTTGGAGAAATTTCTGTGAGTCTCTCAGAAGATGACCAAATTGGCCAAATGCATGTTGGCATTAATATGTGACTGAAAACCAATGATACCAAATTATCTGAAGATTACACATTTTGGCAGATGTAAAAAATAGCTTAATAAAAACCAAATTATTTAACTTTCTTAAATCCACCTCATTCAGTATACATTTTTCAGTGCTTACTCTATTCTTGTTTTTCCATGTCTTTTCTTGTGGAAAATAGACAAATAGTAAAAGACATTGTCTCTGATCTTTAGAACTTAAAATATGGGTAAGTCAATGTGCATTATGTTTATGAAAAAACAACAACAAAAGACCAAATGTAAGCAGCTATGGAGTGATTAAAACAGAATCTACGAGTGCTGAGGGAGTTAACCAGGGTGTAAGATTACCCTTAAAGGGCTGCATAGCTGAAAAGACCATGATAAACATAGCCAAGATGATTTCATGAAGCTTTCACTTATGATTATATTATTTGTAAACTCTGGTCTGTTGGCCATCCCTTATGGGAGAAGGTCTGTGGTTAAGTGCTTGGGGCTGTGTGGGAGTCAGATCACCCAGCGTTATTCATCTAACTGTACAGCTGTAACTGGACAAGGCCTCAATGCCTCAGGTTCTCTTCTATAAAATGGGACAAATAAGCAGACTTACAGGGTTGTTATAAGGAGTAAATAAATTCATACATGTAAGGCATTTAAGACAGTGCCTACTACTTGGTTAGCCTTTGCTACTGGGTGAGCCTCAATAAATCTTACCTCACGCTGTCCCCTAATTTTGGGCTGGGAATGGATTAAGTATTGTTGTTAACGTCAAAGACAATAACAAAAGTGTGCAAACAAACTTCAGTTAGAAAAACACATGTCAATATAGTCAACGATACTGTATTAGAAACTTCGAAGTTGCTAAGAGACTAGATCTGAATTGTTCTCACGCAAAAAGAGAAAAGATAATTATGGAATGTGATGGCGGTGTCAGTGTTAAGGTGGTAGTCATACTGCAATATGTAAATGTATCAAACCAACACCTAATATATGTCAATTACATCTCAATTAAAAGTAACAAAATGTATGTCACATAGCCCATATAGGATGTAGAAGTGAAGGTATAATGTCAATAAAAAAAGTAAGAAGTTTTAAGTCTCTAAGAAAGTTCAAAGTGCTCAGGGGCAGAGCTTGGGGAAATGAACACACCACTTATGCCTCTTCTCATTATTGTTATCTGATATTCTCAAGAGACTTTTGCACCACTGCGGACTATTAATAATTTCTGAATCATTCTCACATTTACATAGAGATAATGATAAATAATCAGAAAACATATTACACTCTCTTTGACAATGATCAAAACATTTGTAAATTTACCTGGGGTTAGCACATTCTTGGATAATTGTATTTTTTAAGTGAGCTGTCTAGTTTTCAAATCCAAACAATAATTTTTCCTTTTAGCAGAAACATATCACCTTGTGAGGTGTGATAATTAAAAATCGGTAAGGTGGTGCACAGGAATAGGCACTCAGCTATTTTTTCAGAGCTGATCTGGTGGGCTGCAAGGGCACAGACCTTGTAAAATTATTCAATTTTGTGGACTGTGTGAGCTAGAGCCTGTGACCTGTTTGCGTGCTCTCCAAGTACCAAGAAGCGTTCCCAGAAATAGTTACAGGAGAGAGTGAATCACAGTTGAGTGCTGCAGGGTAAACCTGCTTAAGCCTCGTCGTGGGAGATGATTTAGAAGTAGCCATGTCATGCATCCTTTAGTTTGCTTAAATGAGTTCAATTCTTGATTTACTGTTTCAGAGCAACTAGTTAAGATTTTCTTTGCCATATGTTCTTTTACCTCAAGAAGCAGGAATCAGGGAAAGTATTCTTGATACACCCTCTACGTGTCCCAAGGGGAAAGCATTTTGTGCTCTGGCATATATTAAGTGTGAGTCTACCGGCGTGGGGCAGACTTTGAGGAAAATCAGGAGAAACAACAGAGCAATCTGCTCTGACAGACAGTGCAACTCATGTATGAAAAGCCCTCCCCCCGCCCCACCCCCCAATGTGATCTTCGCATCCAGAAGACAGGCCTAAAAATTCCAGGGGCAAAGGCAAAACATAAGGAGCAGAATGGGGACGCATTCTCCTCAAAGTGCTAAGAGCATTTTTACATAACCATTTTTTAAAAAGTTTATAATAACTCCTTCCATTCCTATAGCATCTTTCCTTGGAGCAGTTAAACTTCCTCTAAAAATGTTTTATTCATTTTTAAAGTTCCAGTTCATCCTGACAATGTTTCCATGGAACAGAAACTTTCCTGCATCTTAGGGGAGAGAAAAAGCAAAGCACAGTTAAGTCGAGCACAGAAGGAGAGCGACAAAAGCTCAGGTGTGCTCTGCCATGGAGCCACGATGCCTCCCAAGCACAAGAGAGCCTATCAGGGTTGGTCCCTGCCCACAGGACTGGGTGGCACCAGCAGTGCTCCCAAGACCCCCAAAAGCTTTGGGCTGGTCAGACATAGCTGGGGTTTCAAAGCCGTAAATGCCGGTTTCCTTGTGGGATAAGAATCTTGCCTTCAGATTTACAAGGAGTAACAGCAAAGACTTCTATTGTGATCCCCTGGACCACAGTTCTTCTTATAATCCTTAGACCAATGCCACATTCTCTCTTAGCTCCATGACAGTTGTCTTAAACTATGTACCATGGAATCTGCAAGAGCTTCAGTGTCACTGTTTCGAATTATTTTAATTTCAGGTATGTACAGCTAATATAATAAGACTTAAACTCTCACCTTTGTCCCTCCAGTGATGAATTTCAGCAAGTTCATTGTTCTCAGTGGTTGACTTTAAAACAAGAAATCAGACATTTCTCCAAAGACACACAGATGGCCAATAGGCCCAAAGGGGAAAGTAGGGGAGGAATAAATTTGGAGTCTGGGATTAGCAGAACCAAACTACTATATATAAAATAGATAAGCAATAAGGTTCTACTGTATAGCACAGGGAACTATATTCAGTATCTTGTAATAAACTATAATGGAAAAGAATATGAACAAGAATATATATGTATATACATATAAAACTGAATCGCTTTGCCGTACACCAGAAACTAATGCAACTTTGTAAATCAACTATACTTCAATTTTAAAAAAAGAAATCTAAATTTATAGAAAATAAGTTTATACTAACCAATTACCACTCTTCTCTCTCTAAATATTCCATATGAAGTTTAGTTTTAAAGTTTTAAAAAATGCAGTTTAGTTGCTTTGAAAAAAATCTCAAGATGTCATTGTGAGATCAGTCACTTCTCCAGTATTTCACAAACGTTTCTTGAGCACCCACTATGTGTGAGCACAGCTCTGAGTTCTGGGGGTTCAGCAGCAAGTGGGGTTGTGACAGTTCCCTTCTGTCATCTGCTGCACACCTACCCCAGGCCACCAAGGGACAAGAGCCTTCATGTTCCTGCGGCCATGCACACTGACCTCTGAAAAGTGGCTGGAAAGCCTACTGACATGGTGAGTTTCAAGCCCAACCTGCTGACGGTTCTCTCATTTTGTGGATTTTGAACAGAGCCAACAGGGTCAATTTAATGAAATGCTGGATATTTACAGGTATAAGAGAAGCAAAAAAAAAAAAAAAGTGACAGAAGCAAAGGCAGTGCTTATTATTTCAAATTCTTGCTACAGTCATTAGACTCAGGGAAGATTTCTGAATATTTAAGGTATTCTGTGGAACATGCACAATTTTTCACTTGGAAAAGCAGAAAATTTTAAGAACGGAACCAAATTTCTGAAATTACTTGCTAGCTTTACTCCAGTCAAACCTGAGCTCAAAACACACAGCATATGGATTTTAGTCTCTACTTAGAGCATCACAAATAGAAATTTTCCTTTCACTGAACTTTTATGTGTTCAAATCATAATAGCTCACAATAGCTAACATTTATACAACAAATTAAGGTTTGCCGGATGCTTTGTTAATTCTTTTACGTGTATAATTTTACTTAGTTCTTCCAATACTCTAAGATGATGGCATTATCACTCCCATTTTACAGATGAGTAAAATAAAGCTTAGGCAGATTAAACAACCTTAAAGAGGTCAAACAGTAGAACGTGAGTAACATCAATCCTCTTAGCACTGAGGATATGAAATGGCAGCGCGTATATTTTCAAATGAGAGCTCAGCATTCCAATCTGCTTTTCCCTTAAGAAAACAGTTCATCCAGAAGAAACAACAGTCACCTCTCCCTGTGAGGGACTGAAATGGCTCAGCCTCCCCCTGCTCAAAGGAGTGACTGTTTCTCAGTTCTTTCCATCACCACCTTAAGTCTGGGAGAGCCATAGTATAGTCATGTTCTCCTGAGCATAAAGAAAAAAGTTACCCTTGAGTCTCAACCCTCCTCTGGTTTTTCATTCTCTTACATAAGAAAACCCCACATCTTTCCATTAGTTTCTCCACTTACAAGAAGAGTTGCTAAATGAGGCAGGAAGTAGCCTGTTACATTTCAGATGGGTTGAGGACATCAGCCTTGATTTCTTCAGCTCTGGCTACGCTCCATTTCCAAAATCTGAGCTTAGAATATGAGCAAATTTGGGGACTTCCCTGGTGGTTAAGACTCTGCGCTCCCAATGCAGGGGGCCCGGGTTGGATCCCTGGTCAGGGAACTAGATCCCACATGCCGCAATTGAAAGATCCCGCATGCCACAATGAAGATCTCGCACGTGGCAAAGACCCCGCGTGCCACGATTAAGACCCGGCGTAGCCAAGATAGATAGATAGATATTAAAAAAAAGAATATGAGCAAATTTGGAGGATGCATATTCATCTGTGAATTATCTAAGTACTGCATGTGCTGTTACTACTACTCCCTCTTGCCGAATGTTGGCGGAAGGGGTTTATCTTGACTTCCTGCAGGACCAACTCTTCTTATGCAGTCTTAAATTCTGTTGTCTGATCAGTGCTATGTTCCTTAAAATAGCCCCGTTTTAAGATCCAGAAAGCACCCGAGAATTTAGCTTTGCCAAAAGACTTACTATACGATTATTTAACAAGTTGAATATTTTTAGAAATCAAGAGGGGTGGCGGGGGAGAAGTACTAGAAGAAATGTTTTCTCATTCCATTAAAGTTACATGGAAACTTCTTTCGAAATGGCTTCTCAAAAACTACCAAGAGATATGTATGTTGTTATATGCATAGGTTTATGTGCATTTATTTCTATTTAGAAAAAGTTGATCCAAGAAGTACATCTTAAAAATCGTTTTGGTAACAGTGTGCTTCGGAACCATGAATAATATCAGAATAATCACCTTAGTTTTGGTTTTTTTTTTTTTTTTTTCCGATATGCGGGCCTCTCACTGTTGTGGCCTCTCCCGTTGCGGAGCACAGGCTCCGGACGTGCAGGCTCAGCGGCCACGGCTCACGGGCCCAGCAGCGCCGCGGCGTGTGGGATCTTCCCGGACCGGGGCACGAACCCGTGTCCCCTGCATCGGCAGAGGGACTCTCAACCACTGCGCCACCAGGGAAGCCCTCACCTTAGTTTTAAAGTCCCATTGTGTTGATGAGAAAAACCATGATGGTGGTTTCTAGGAAGTTGTGGTGTCCAAAAAAAAGGAGAAAAATCAGACGACTATAGAGTACATTGAGAGTTCTTGTAATTCCCTAGTTCCTTGAGGCAGGATTGTATGTCAAGCATTTCAGAGAGAAAACTAATCTATACCTTTAAAAAGGTTTTGAAAATCTGTTTCAAGAACCTCTGTGACCTCTCATGTTTATTTGGAAGCTCATCTTTCCCACTTCTACAAAATATTTTTCCAAACTTCAAACAAAGCCAAATGCCAAGATCTGTGGCATCTTTGTACTGAAATAAAATAGAGCTGATGTGTCTGCTTTGAAATTCTCCTTCCACAAATAAGAATTCCAGCTGACTCTAGGCAGCATGGGTTAGGAGATCCAGTGCTAAACTTGGACTGAGATCTCAATGTGCCGGCTCTGTTCCACAGTGGCTTGTTACAGAGAACGAATCACTGAATCTCTATTTTGGACCTTTAATTTCATCACTGACAAAATGTGCTCAGTGATACCGAATGTTAATGTCCCAAAGGTTGACTGTGAGTTTCCCATGAGAGAATGGGTTAAAAAGGATTTAAAAGGATAAGCATAGGCCCCCTCCAGTAGGGATCTTCTCAAGACAAGTTTTTATAAAACCCTTTTTGGCAAATCAATAGTAGGAGAGGAGACCCGGTGACGGGGGTCTTTGTGCTGGACCACCTGAAGCCTGAGTCAGCTACACGGGAGCTGGTCCAGTATGGGGAGGTGTGGTGGCAGCAATGGGAGTTACACCAGAGCAGGGAGCACAGGAAGAACTGCTGTAACGCCCCAGGGCTGCAGGAGCAGGTGTGTAGGCACCGGAGAGCAATGCAAGAATGGAAAGTACAGCAGCATGTGCTGCTTAAGGCTAGCATGACGACAGGATGCTCATCACATGCAAAATCTGTACCAGGATATTAAGAAATAAAACTGCAGGGTGAGATCGATATACATACAGGTATGGATATACACATATATGTGAATGTGTGCGTGTGTCCCTCTACATTATTAGAGTTTGTTATTTCCTGAATGTAGCTGGTTGAGGTTTACCTTCAACGAAGGCTAGTGTTTCAGAAATAAAGAATGCTGACATCCCACTCCTGGGCACATATCCAGACAAAACTACAATTCAAAAAGATACGTGCACCCCTATGTTCACTGCAGCACTATTTACAATAGGCAAGACACGGAAACAACCTAAATGTCCATCAACAGATGAGTGGATAAAGAAGATGTGGGGGGTGTGTGTGTGTGTGTGTGTGTGTGTGTGTGTGTGTGTAATGGAATATTACTCAGTCATAAAAAAGAATGAAATGATGCCATTTGCAGCAACATGGATGGACCCAGAGATTATCATACTAAGTGAAGTAAGTCAGACAGAGAAAAGCAAACACCATATGATGTCACTTATATGTGGAATCTAAAATATGACACTAATGAACTTATCTATGTAACAGAAACAGACTCACAGATATAGAGAACAGACTTGTGGTTTCCAAGGGGGAGGGGGGTGGGAGAGGGAAGGATCGGGAGTTTGGGATTAGCAGACGCAAACTATTATATACAGAATGGAAAAATGACAAGGTCCTACTGTATAGCACAGGGAACTATATTCAATATCCTGTGATAAACCATAATAGAAAAGAATATGAAAAAGAACATATATATGTATAACTGAATCACTTTGCTGTACAGCAGAAATTAATACAACATTGAAAATCAACTAGACTTCAATAAAATAAATTAATTTCTTAAAAAAAAAAGAAGAATGCTGATGTTTCTGCATCCTGGTGTTAAATCCAGAGATGACAGCTGCACCTAGAGGCACAGAGCCTTCTAGCTTTAGCCGGCTACATCCTTTGGACCAAGGCCTGATAAGAGAATCAGTCACTTTTAGGAATGCTTAAAATGATAGTTATTATTTATCAATGAGAATAAACATTTTACTCATTCTGTAGTTAGGAGAAGTTGTGGTCACTACATTTGTATTCATTTTAAAAATATGGCTCATTACCATAAATCATCTGCAGTATGGAGTTATTTTTGGACATGTGTTCTTGAGCCCCTGGGGACATAAAAGAATGTACATTGCAAATGCACGTTCGTTTAAAGGATATGTTTCATGTAGGAAAGTCACTACTCTTGCCTCATTGTGACTAAAATCGTGAAGGTGTGAAGGAGCTCACCATGAAGGGGTCTGGGTCAGGAGCCAGGGAGCAGGCTTTGGTTTTCCTCTTCCAGTGACTAAATCATGTGACATTCAGGTCAACTGGAATGAGGGCTGAAGGACATACTCTGACCAATCTAATCCTAATCATGCATATTGATACATATTAACTGTAATTATTATTATCCCCAACATGTATCTAACAAAGGACATATTATGTCCAGATTGTGACAATGAGTGGTTCCATATTTTATGAAAGTATCGCAGGCAAGAATTACCATATTTCACACACTAAGCCGAAGTACCAAGTGCAAGAAGAGAAGGAAATGCGCCTTTGTCAACACCTGTGCTTCACATCTACAATCTCCACCATCAGAGGCCTCCCGATCTACTGATGATAAGCACCGTCTTGTAAAAGCAAATGCTGTTTCAGACAACGCCGGGCAATAACAGCCATGATTTTGCTTTCACTTAATGCTATTTTCAAGATGCCCAACAGTTTGAAAGCATGCAAGTCAAGGGCATGCCACTACACAACTGAATCAATAACAGCGGAACAACATTAGTGGTCATGAGACAAATGATGTATCATTTTTACGTTTCAAGGATAGTAATGTCCGACTACGTAGGTAACGCAGGCAGTCTACACCAGGCAAAAGTCTATTACTGAATG
The DNA here is from genome assembly GCF_039906515.1 of Pseudorca crassidens. NCBI lineage: Eukaryota > Metazoa > Chordata > Mammalia > Artiodactyla > Delphinidae > Pseudorca > Pseudorca crassidens. The sequence continues at coordinate 32,360,013 of NC_090313.1, read as the reverse complement.
CCTGACACCTTCAAAATGGGTCTTTACACCCAGAGAGAAATCAGCATTCTAATGACATTCCAATGTCAATAGAGTGGAGTAGTATCAGGCTGGCAAAGATCCACAGGTAAAACCCACAAACAAAAATACTGCATTACCACCATCAGGAGTGTGTGTATGTGCATGTGGGCAAACAGTGACGGAACTGTATTAGTTCAATTATTTTTCAGTTTACAAACATGGAAACCACACTAGGAAAAGGAGACAATGGAGAGACACTTTTTTAAAAACTTTTAAATGAAATGAAAAAGTGCAAATAATTTCTATGCATGAATTGCACTAGCTCAAACAGTGCTGATGCCCAGGGCCAATACATGACGCAATATCTAAATATGTTAAATTGCTGAGGTGTAGACATGATTTTTACAGAAGACCATCAACACACGGCAACAATGTAATGTTGCTAACTCATTCTTGGGAGTTTGAAATCTCCCCCAAAGACAGACATTCCTTGAGGATACCTTTATAGTCCTGGGATTCGCACAGTGACTAGCACAGAGTATGTACTCAAGATAAGTCAGACTTCTGATAAGCAGATTATTTTAATTGAGCAAACCTTGGAAAAACTCTTAAAACATTCCAGAATATTCTGGAAAGTATTCTAGGAGGATTAGAACACTTCAGTTTAAAACCATGCCCCATCCCTTTTTTTCTTCCTTCTTCTAAGATTTCCAGAGTGCCTGCTATGTATGGGCCAGACCTTTTGTAAGGTACTGGAGACTTACAGTCTAAAAGAGAGAGGCGCGTGCGCGCGCGTGCACACACACACACACACACACACACACTCGCGCTTGCGCTCGAGCACACACACACTCAAGGGTTTTGACAGAAAGACTCGGTGGGCACACAGAGGAGGAAGTGGTCGATCCAAGCTGTCACTGGCAAAAGGGTGGGGACTTAAACTGTGGAGAAGGCTGTTATCATTAAGAAAGATTATGCAAAATGAGATGGAACTTTGGAAAACATGAACATTTAAAAAGGAGGTAAAGGAAGAGTGAACAGGAGGGATGCAGTGGAAATACTGAGGTCAGCTGCATGTATCATGTTGGGATCAGTTAACGTAGGTCTCCATTTTGTTATCTGTAAGAGGGTCAAAATACTTTCTAGACAGTAATGAGATAACTAATGCTACCTATATATTAGCTGTGGTCCTGCATAAATTAGGTTTGCTTTCCCTTAAAATACTAATAGTCAATATTGATTGAGTCTGCCAAACACTGTTCTTACAGTTCTCTAGGTATAAGTACATTTAATCCTCACAATAACCACGGCACAAGGATTGACAGCAAGTGCCATTTTATAGATTAGGAAACTGAGGCAGAGATATTAAAACATTTGCCTTAAGGTTACAGTTAGTATGTGGTAACTGCAACATGAAAATAAGCAGACTGATGCTTTAATCCCCACTTTGTTCTGCCCTTCTTCATTTTAAAGATGAAGATAGTAATATCTTTTAAGATATCTCCCAGAATTGTTATGAAGAATAAATGGAATGATATGTATGAAAATGCATAAAACTGTAAAAAGCTTAAGAATGTAAAATATCACTGAAAGGTGGTTTAACCAAGTACACAGTCCATTTCCTGAGGAAATCAGGCTTCATTGTTCCCGTTTGGAGAGAAGTGTTAAAAATGAGGAGTTTGTGGAGAATCACTTTGGAGACCTACCTTCTACCACCAAAGGATGAATTATTTACCAGCAATATAACCAGGCATGCCTGAGAGCAAATCATTGATTTCAGGGCCCATTTCTAATTCTGTATCAGGTCCCCTTTGTCAGGAGGTAGTACCTAACCCACACAGAAGGCAGAGTCAGACACAAATGATGTTTAGACGATTGTCTTTGAGGGAGGACATAATTAGGAGTTGGCATTTGATAAAAATAATAACTAACACACACAATCCTGTTCCAGCTGGATCGTTAACCTGAATCCACACATTTAAATTTTAACTTGCTGAGCTCTAGAAAAGAGATATTTTTGTTATATTTTTACCCCTGAGGAAAACGGTGGTGAGGAATCTGATGACTCGCTTAAGGCCAAACAACCAATAAATGCAGACGACACGACCTGAACTAGCACCCCCTGATCTTAAAGCCTGTGCTTTTATCCATTGAGTTGCCTGGATTTTTATTTTTCTATTTATTCATCCCAGGTCAATTTTAAAGGCCTTAAAAACTTACTGGAGAATAGAAATCTACATTCAGTACTTCCGAGGCCACATCTCCCTCTGTGGCCAATTACAGCCCTAGATTTGCTTTGATGGACATTTCCTATAGAGTAAACGACCCTCCCTTATTCTCATCAGCAGGCCCTTTCTGGTGTGCGCTCTGGGACCCTGGGTCCACAACTGCTATGATCCTGGGGAGGTCCAGCTTCTTAGCCCTTGGGAAGATAAGTGCTTTAACTCTTCACACCAACATGGATTTGATATTCTTGCACAGTGCCACTTAAAATGCAGGACCTGTTGAGTTAGCTAATCGATTAAAAAGAGAAAAGGCATTTATACTTTGTTCATCTGACAATGTCCCATGCCTTAATCCTGTTAAACCACAGAGTCACCACTTAAATCTCGTTCCAAATCCTATTTCCAGAGTTGTGATGTTTGTGGGTGTCTGTGTCTTTGAAGGTGTGGCAATAAAAACCAGAAGCTTGATTTTCAAATCCATCAATATACACAAGGAACAAAAAGCCATGGAATTAGCACACCCAAAGGACAACGAATTAAAAAAGATTACCTACACAAAGCCCATCCAGGAGGTGACCCCTTTTTATTGGACTAATTACGAGGAAATATAAAAGGGCAAGCTTTTATTAATCAAGCTCTTTTCACTCTACTAGGCAGGAAGAACTACTAGGCAGGAAGAAAGCAAAGAGACAGGGTGTTAACGTAAGCCTAATAATTAAATTCAGAATCAAGTAGATCAGAGGGAAGGGTGTAAATGGAAAAGTCAGGTGGAGGTAACAACTGGAATCTTAATCCTTTATAAAACTACAAGATTGTGGAAACAAAAAGAGAAATGGACAGCTGTCAAATATATGTATTTTTAAAGTACCAATATAGGAGGTTACATTTAAGAGAAAAGTGAACAGTGACCAAAAAAATACCACTGAGGCATTCTGGAGCATCTTGCCTTCCAGAGCATTAAGTCCTTTCCTACAAAATCTCTTCTATTTATTTTCATATCATCTCTGTGAAATATATAGGCAAGAGCAGGCATGAGGGACTCAATCTTGCCCCAGATGAGATAATTAAGAGAGTGACAGATGAGACCCCCAATCTCTGAAATTCAGGTCAGTATTCTACAATTATCCTTCAACTATTTTGTTGAGTATAATAATTATAAGCAGAGGAACGGTAGAGATGATGTAAGTAATGTCTAAAGATGTTTCTAACATGAACAAATTTCTTGTTGCTCTCTGAATCTGAGTATTTCTACTTTTAAAAAAATACTGAATAAGGAACAGGAAACAGCCGTGAAAAAGCGGAAGGGAAACCATCAAAGTCAGGAGACAGAAGGTCTAATCCCAGCTCAAATTCGCTGTGCAAACTTGGACAACATTTCTTAAACTCTCTGGGGGACATGTAAACGATGGCAAGGCACTGGCAGAGTTGTACAGAAGGGCAATCCCCTTTGCATTTTACAAACATCATTGTAGGCATGGTGAAGACTGAATACAGCAGGGAGTAGAAAGAATCAGAATCCAAGGAGGCCATTAGGAGCTCAGGTCAATACTTCAGGCAAGAGGTGGGATGAAGAAGAACCAACACAGCCAAGAAAGATTTAGGAAGAGGAATGCTAGATTGGGTGATCAAATAGATGTTGGTTTTGACAAAGTTGAATTTACTGTGAGGCTTCTGGCTTGGGTGACTGTGTGGGTGGAGAACAGGAAGAAAACTGGGCCTGGAGGAGCCGAGCAGATAGATTCTTTTCCAGTGCTAAGTCTTTCCATGGAAGAAAGGGGTCAGGGTACTTGGTGTTTGGGGAAAAGACGCCTTTGGGTATTAAGATCTATTTATTTAGTTGAGGCTGAGTGTCTCACCAAGCAGCCCTGGGCTGGACATATACCGGGGCAGGTGGCATCATTTTATGATGGGCTGTTGATAGCATACAGAGGTGGGGCAAAGAAAGTGACAGAAACTCACAGTAGTAAGTTTGCACGCCGAGGACACGGCAGGCGCCGTTTAGGTGTACCGTGATAGTTTCTGTCTGATTTACCTGTGGGTGTCTGTGGCTACTCACTCTTAATCCTTTCTCCACAGACTAGCCAGAGAGAGCCTTGCAGATAGACACATATCTGGTCATTTCATTCTCCTCCCGTGGTCCCGTTACACTCAGACCACAGGCTGCAGGCTTCTGTCCTGGCCAACCTCTCCGCCCTTACCTTGTTTCACCTGCTCCCCACTCACTTTTTTCCTTGGATTTTCCAAATGTGTTCCCATCCTAGGGCCTTTGTGTGAGTTGTTTCGAGCACCTGGACCATTTCCCCCAGAGGCCCACACAGCTGGCTCCTTTTCATGCATCTTCCAGCATGTGTGTCTCCTTCTTTCAAGAGGTTTTTTTCTGACCAAGCCCCTGGGGTGGCTTTCCAGTCATCTCCAATCATCCCCCCGTTACACTTTCATCAGTGCACTTATCACCTCCAGACATTTGTTAGTTATCTATCTTACTCGACTCCACGGTAAGCTCTGTGAGATCACAGGCCCGTTTGTCTTATTGCATACAGTGTCCCCAGAGTGCAGAAAAGTGGCCAGATCATTGCAGGTGCCATAATTTCACTGAATAAGGGAACAAATGAATGAACACAAATATTCTAGAAAAGCGATGATGCTATCGAGTACAAAACAAAAAGCCCACAAAACTTCTGGCAGTTTCAAAAGTGATCAGGTTTGCAAGTGACATCGAATGTAAATACTTAAATTGTAACTTAAAATTAAATTCAAGCTAAGAAAAAGAACAAAAAATGGCAAGCAAGTACGTCAAGCCCCACCAGGCAGGTAGGCAGAAAAGAGGTTCAGCTAATGCGTTCTAGGGCAGCAGTCGGGTTTAAAATAAACAAGGAACACAGGAACACTCTGCTTGCTATCCTCATTTTCTAAAAGGTCTTGCTGATGTCTTCTGGTATTTTCTGAAGCCCTTTCTTCCGCTTGAAAACCGTCATCACAATGATCCACAACATTCGATCACGTCTCCCATTCAGGAGAGGAGAGAGGGGCTGAGGTATAAACTCACACAGATATTCTCTTCGTCTTTTCTCACCTTTCCATGCCAATATGCTTTGCTTTAGTGCCCCAGGAGGTACCCGCCACATAGGCTACAATGGGAAGAGTGCCCCCTGGGTTTGTGGAAAGAGAGAACCGCCAGCCAAGTGTGGCAGCACAACATTCCTGGATGCCTAGGCTTCTTTACGAGGGAGGATTTTCCGTTAAAAATGTCCTGGCGAGACAAAAAAAACTGTCACTGCTATGTACCACGAGTTCCTAATAACCAAAATGAAAATGGGCTACACTGTATATTATTCTCGAGGCTGGTGCTGCATTGGTTTTAGGTTTAGGCATAACTCAGGGGAATCTCTGGGTCCCTTCCTCTCAGTGGTATTCCCGGGGCTCTCTGCTCCCATCTCAATGGTCTCCCCGCTACCTGAGCTTTCTTGAGACACAGGAGAGCGTCAGCCACAAAATTCAATGAAAATGTAGTCTTCGAGGAGCTTCCAAGGTAACATTTGAAATACATGGCATAGATTATGGAAAAGACATTCTCTATTAGCCAAGATAATAAGGACTCCTCCAAATAATTGAGATTGCATGGTACAGAGGACTTCCAGTAACTTCCAAAGACTTAACAGACGGTTTCATGATCAATAACAAGGCTACTGTCCACAAAAATAGAAAAACCCATGAGGGTCAGCAAAATCTCATAGGAAATATTGGCGCACTACCAACGGGAAGGGGAGGGAATGAGTCTAGTCACACTTAGAGGCAGAGACTGGGTCAACTGGCAGCATTTCAGTCTCCTCTCAAGATCACTCCATGAGCTTTCACACTACACCCTCCATTTACCAACTTCTACCTCTAGGTGGCAGCAACTTCCTTCTGTTCTCAACACCCTCGCCTTTGGCCTTTGCTTCCTACCTTCAATACAATTCCACCCTTCCTTCTCTTTCTCAAAAAAACACTTCACAGCCTGTAAAGTTTGGGGAAGATTATTGTAAGCCACTTGCACTGTAAGAAATCAGTCCACTCTTTCGGTTAAGCTATAGGGTTCTTCAAAGAGTACGAAATAAGAAAAACAAATACCATATGCTAACACAAACATATATATGGAATCTAAAAAAAAAAGTTCTGAAGAACCTAGGGGCAGGACAGGGATAAAGATGCAGACGTAGAGAATGGACTTGAGGACACAGGGAGGGGGAAGGGGAAGCTGGGACGAAGTGAGAGAGTGGCATGGACATATATACACTACCAAGTGTAAAAGAGCTAGTGGGAAGAAGCTGCAAAGCACAGGGAGATCAGCTCAATGCTTTGTGACCACCTAGAGGGGTGGGATAGGGAGGGTGGGAGGGAGGGAGATGCAAGAGGGAAGAGATATAGGAACATATGTATATGTATAGCTGATTCACTTTGTTATAAAGCAGAGACTAACACACCATTGTAAAGCAATTATACTCCAATAAAGATGTTAAAAAAATAAAAGAGTACGAAATAATTCAGGTTTAAGGTGAAAAATAATAGAAAGCTATTTTCTTTCTTTCTCCAGACCTATCAACTACAAAATCTAAGGAAAGCAATGTTTCTTTTTCTTTACAGTCCTCTAAGGAAGGAAGGCAATGAGTAGAGGAATGGGAAAATAGATGGAATTGGAGAGATTTCTATTTTACAAGAACATTAATTTAATCCCATGGGTAATTTAAATCATTGCTTTCTAAAGGATATAACCCAATATGTCTTATGTATGAAGGCATTCCAAATATAGGGTGGAAGAGAATAATTACTAGTCACACAGAATTAGTAACATACAGAGTGTTAGTTACCCTTCTGTTTATTTGGCCTTCACAGAAACTGAAGTGGCTCCATCTGTAACCTAAAAAGCTATCATTTCTGCTTGGATGTACCACCTGCTCTTCCTGGAACATGTATTCACCTAATGTATCAAACCACAGTCCTACCTACCTATACTCACCTGCTCAGGATTCTAAACTGTTACAGTTAAGAAGGACCCAGGAGAGTCAAAGTAACTTATAGCCTCATTTGAGATTATAATAACTACTGGGTATGTCAAAAAAATCACCCAGGTGGTAGAAGATTCCTTTTATGTGAAGTTGACATTCAATTGTGGGCTAATACCTAGGGTTTATGAAGCACTTTCTTTCAAGGTGATACTATGACGAGTATTATCTCTGTTGCACTCTTCCCAAGACCGAATCTGAATAGTTTGGGTGAAACACCATTCAGTCGTTCACTTAACAGAAATACTGGGGTGAAAGGAGCAGAAAGATCGATTTAGTGTAAGTGCCAAATTTATACTAGAACCCAAGCCTGCAGACTTCAAGCCCTATTGATTTCATAGGAGCTTCCTCTATTTTATATCTTCTCACAATAACTGTGTTTGTTTTTTTCATAAATTTTTATTTATTTATTTATTTATTTACGGCTGAGTTGGGTCTTTCTTGCCGTGCGCGGGCTTTCTTTAGTTGCGGCGAGCGGGGGCTACTCTTAGTTGCGGTACGCAGGCTTCTCACTGCGGTGACTTCTATTGTTGCGGAGCACAGGCTCTAGAGCATGCAGGCTTCAGTAGTTGTGGCTCGCAGGCTCAGTAATTGTGGCTCGCGGGCTCTAGAGCACAGGCTCAGTAGTTGTGGCACATGGGCTTAGTTGCTCCGCAGCATGTGGGATCTTCCAGGACTAGGGATCGAACCCGTTTTCCCCAGCATTGGCAGGCGGATTCTTAACCACTGCGCCACCAGGGAAGCCCTTAAGTGTGTTTGGTTTTATTTATTTTCTACTTTTTTGGCTGCGTCTCGTGGCATGCGGGATCTTCGTTCCCTGACCAGGGATTAAACCCATGCCCCCTGCAGTGGAAGTGCAGAATCTTAACCACAGGACAGGCCAGGGAAGTCCCAGTGTGTTTGGTTTTAAAAGCTGCTTTGGAAAATACATGATCTAAAGCAGGATTTCTGGGAAAATGGAGAGTCTGAGGGGATTAGGATCAAAAACTGTTAAGTTTCAAGAATGAAGTCTATTTTGACTAAACACTCTTCTTGGGTTTTGAACATTCAAGAGTGAGGCCGGAGAGAAGCCACTTATTCTAGTTACTAATTGCAGGGGTGCCTCCATTATCCAAAATATAAGAAAAGCCTGCCCCCAAGGCGCAACAGTGAAGGTCAGTAACTGCCTTTACTGGTCGCTTCTAGTTCTTGGGATGACAGGGCAAGTGGACGGTGCTGGTTTATGAAGCACCCTCTTTCCCATCACTGTTTGGTACCAGCAGCTCCTCTTCCTTTGGGACATTCCTCCTTACGTGTGGTCATAACAGGACAGTCAACCACCTCGGCCAAGGGCTGGGCATCTGTGCCAGGCTGGGGCTCATCAGACTCTGACCTCCTTGATTGAGATCGGGGAGCTGGAAAACGAGTCCAGCTCCCGTCGTTCTGGGCCTGCACCTGCTTATTCAATCTCGCTCCCGGGTGCTGTCCCGCTCCCTGTGTGTCCTGAGGCCCGGCTCCTCTTTCTTCCTTTCACTCCCGTAACCCACCTCATGTCCTTCGACAAAATTACCTTTTGCTTAAGGTCAACAGACTCAGTTTCCATTACTTCCAACAAAAGAAACTCACCTGATAAAGGAGACTAAACTGAATGAAAATTGAGACACAGGTAATGGCTACAGACAGCAGATTCCTGCAGGGTCCTCAGCTCTCCTGCTACTTATTAGCTGAGGGTTTATGTGCAGCAGCTGTGACTACAACCCGTGTGATATGGGTTGGTTTTAACTGGGAGGGTAAATAGGGTAAATAGGTCACACGCTATCTACTGCTCTCTTAGAACCGATTAAAGGAAATATATTCATTATGAGGATATTGGTCCTTCCTTAGGTAATCTAGTACGGTACCAAGAAATGTAATAAATAGAAACTTTATGAAATTGTTAAGAATTGTTAAGAAACTTTATGAAAATCTAGGGGTCAGCTGAGAAAAATTATAGTAAGATGAGGATATATTATTTAATTTTAAAATTGCTAGTTCACTGTCCATGTGTATACAGATAAATCTCCATGGCTAGAACGATTATACTGGAAATATGACTGAAAAACCCAAATCAAAACAAAACCGCTGGTACCCCAAGCATTCTCTTAAGATTTATGATCCTGAGTGGTATTCCCAGCACATTCAAGAACACATTAGGATTTTTGACTGGGTCCCAATATTAAGTCATTATTCTTTCAAATATATATATTTAGAAGTCAGCTTTGGTTAGCTAATTCTTTAGCCCAAAAATATCCACTGAAAAATACTGTAAAAGGCTAAGAAAGACTGAGGCTCCTCTAGAGATATATAAAATAAGATCTTTCACTGTTTTAATTTCATACATTAATTATAACAGAACTTGTACTGGTGCTAACAGTAGGTACATCATTTTTTTCATATTGGGACAGTTTTTTCCTTGCATTATTCATTAATGACTCCCTAAATCCCCTTATTCTGCCTGTTTCATTACAACACAACCATTATTTTAAAGGTCTCCATCTGAACAAGTTTAACAGGGAGGGGATTGTGATGGAGGATAATGCACACTGCACACTTCAAAACTATAAAAAGCGGTAGTTTAAGTAGCTTTCCCAGTAAAATCATGATTCCTGATTGTGTGGATTTTAAATACCCTTAAGCTATATAAAACCAAGCTAAGAAACAACAATTATATGAAAAAAATATGCTACAAATCCCAGAATTACAAACAAGTCATTTTGTTTTTTCTTTCTGCTTACTTTGGATTTAATTTGCTCTTCTTTTTCTGGTGTCCTAAGGTAAAAACTTAAGGATTATTGATTTTATAGAGACACAGACGTACAGAACAAACATATGGACACCAAGGGGGGAAAGTGGCGGGGGGTGGTGCTGTGATGAATTGGGAGATTGGGATTGACATGTATACACTAATATGTATAAAATGGATGACTAATAAGAACCTGCTGTATAAAAAAATAAAATAAAATAAAAAAGATTACTGACTTTAGATCCTTCTTTTCTAACATATGCTTTCAGTGCAATAAATCTCCTCCTAAACACTGCTTTTTGATGCAACCTACAAAGTTTGATAAGTTGTGTTTTCATTTTCATTTACAGCTGACCCTTAAACAACACAGGTTTGAACCGTGTGGGTCCACGTATATGCAGATCTTTTTCAGTAAGTATGTATTACAGTACCACACGATCAGAGGTTGGTTGAACCCATGTATAGGGAAGCATGGATACGGAGGGCTGACTGTAAAGTTATACACAGACTTTCAACTACACAGGGTCAGTGCCCCTAACCCCTGCTTGTTCAAGGGTCAACTGTAGTTAAAAGTATTTTTAAATTTCTCTTGAAATTTCTTTTGACCCCTGTAAGTATGTTGCTAAGTCTCTGTGTATTTTTTAGATTTTTCCAAAAAAGTCCTTTTGAATACTGAATTAATATTTCTTGGTCATGCTAAAATTAGTTAATACAACAGAGATGTTTTAATACACAATAGTACCACACCTAGCTACAGCACTGAGAAGATGTCACAAAGAACAAGGAATATATTGACATGCCCAATAAGACACTAATATGGTCCTGAGCAGTGGGTTGGTAAAAACAAATTACTAATGAACTTTTAATAGAAAAATGTCTCAGAAGTGGTGACCTTTTAGCTCAGCATGATCTTATAGCCTTAATTCTCCCATAATTAGAAAATAATTGTAGAAAATAACTTACTTTAATTTTTTCCCCAAATCATCTTTATTGTGATTGAAGTAATACTAGACACAAAAATCAGCTGATATTACAGGAATGTGAAACAATTTTATCGACCGTTCTTGCTGAAGTTCTGGGTAATAGAGAAGTGAAGACAATTAGACCAAAGGTCGTTAAGAAGGGCAATCTGAAAGACAGCATATAAGTTTAATTATACATAACTGTCACCAAGCTAAACTTGAGGAGGTGGTGGAAGTAACGAATTTACTAGCTGACACTGGATTATAACATAAGAAAAGATATGGATTTGGAGGGATTTTAAATGTGGCAACACTGTGGAAGTATTTTTCATTGTAATTCAGGATACAGAGAACTCGCAAACCGGTTTATGATTATATAAACTACGGCCCATTTTCTGAATCTGTTATCAAACACTGGAGAGACCATGCTTCCAAACTAAATCTAAAGGCAACCTGCTGTTATTTATTTGCCAACACGTATGGATTTAAAAAGAAAAAAAAAAAAATGAAGGCCAGGCAGGCACTCTGGGAACTGGAATTTTCACATATTAAAGTTCAGACACAGTAGCATAATTTTTGCCCCGTAAGTCAAGAAGCAGGCGCTTCCCCGGTGGCACAGTGGTTGAGAGTCCGCCTGCCGATGCAGGGGACACGGGTTCGTGCCCCTGTCTGGGAAGATCCCACATGCCGCGGAGCGGCTGGGCCCGTGAACCATGGCCGCTGAGCCTGTGTGTCCGGAGCCTGTGCTCCGCAACGGGAGAGGCCACAGCAGTGAGAGGCCCGCGCACCGCAAAAAAAAAACAAACCAAAAAAAAAAAAACAAAACAAGAAGCAGTGAAATGCTCTGGTAATTAAAATAACATAGTCAATATTATCTATAAATAATGAGCGTGCAAGGATCTACAGGATGATGAGTAAACATTTTGGCAGGGAGCAACTGCTACATATTGGAATGGAAAGCAATGTCTTTATCAGGCCTCTCTCTCCTCCTGCTTTCTCTCCCCCGGCACATCAATCTCATGGGAATTTCCCAGACAAAAGCCTTCTGCTTAGCTTGTAATGAATTAAACATCCATCTGATTTAATCTCTAGCATTTCTCTTGCTCTGCCCACAGGTAACTAACTGCCACGTAGCAGAAAGCTGACTGGACAGGAGTGCAGTGAACTGGTTTTATGCCCACACCTGACATGGAACACATTTCTGTCTTTGGACCTCCATTTCTACGTTTGTAAAAGTGAGAGGTTGAACTGAACTTGATAATGCTTACAGTTTCTTTTCAGCCCCACAGTTGATAACTACTGCATTTGGACATGTAGAACATGGGTTAGTTCCACCTCAGCTTTCTGAAAGGTTTCCAATATCAACAACTTGAGCACCTTCCTCTATTAAGGCAAAAAAGTTTAAGCAAGAAGGAATGTCCTTATTTTTAAGACAAAAATCCATACTGGTTATACCCTTCAAAAAGTCTCAATGAAGTCATGTCTAACATTTGCAACTATATGCATATAAATATTTAAGCTCATTGTAGCACAGCGTATCAAACAATAAAACATCAAAGCGTGCAAAGGCTCTTCCTGCCCTCCCCAAAATCGGTGACACAGAATTTTTTCACTTCCAAATGTGAAATGTGATTCACACCCAGAATGTGTCACAATTTGCATGGACAGGCTACTAAAACTGGAGCTTCTTTTGTAGACAGCTACGTAACATCTCAGGCATGTTGGTAAGAAAGGAATCATGACTGAGACTGGTGGTGGCAGCAGCCGGTTGGTTAGAGAAAATTAATCCTATCTTACTATTGGCAATTCCTATTCACAATGCCTAATTTTCTCCATTATCGTATAAATAGTCCACAGTGTCTATTACGTGACACATACCTCTGTCACATAATAGCCGTACATGGACGCTTTGGGCGCATAGTACAACCATGACTACACCATCATCAAACAACCATATACACCCAAGTCTTTGAAAACTTTGGGACTGGAGCAGACTGGAAGGAGAAATGAAGAGAAGAACGAAAGAAAAGCTATAAATGAGCATATACTACGTGTATGTTTTTGGAATCCTCCCACGGATCCTGGCAAGCTTGGAGCCTTAAATCAACTTCGACGTTCAGTTCAGAGATATTCCCCACCAAGCCCCTCCCTGTCCTGGTTCAACCTACACACCAAACACAGGTTCCAGATTTCTAGAATAGCTTTAGGAATAAAAGAGCTGAAAGACGACTTGGAAACAGCCACTCTCTGTGGGTTTGGTATCAGAATACAAGAGCTTCAAGCAAAAAGATCTGTGAAGAAGAAAAGCCTATCTGTACATTCAACTCTCTAATAAGACTTGCCCCATGTGCCCCCCCATGGAGCAAAATATCTTTTTTTCCTGTCATTATCATATGTAAGAAAAAATACCAAATGCTCTTGAAAAGGTTCACATTGGACAAAGGAAGGTGTAAAAGAGGAGAGCTGTGACACGTGACACAGAGAATGAAGTTCATGTGCTGAACCTCAAAGGCTTCATCAATCCTCCAATCAACAAATATTACTAGAGCGGGACGGCAGTAAGGGGAGAGCCATTCTAATAGAGTTTATGTCTGGTCTGGATTGCTACCTCTGATTAACTGAATATTAAATGAGTTGTCCAGTGATCTCGTGTTCTCTACTGGGGTGCTAATAGATCTTGCAAGAGGTTCTTACTGCCATTTCTTGATCCTAAAAGTTAGCAGATAGTTATAACAGACCTGGCTCTATCCTAACATCTGTCATGGGACCCTTTACAGTCTGGTGCTTTCAGCTCCTTCCTGGTTATGTATATTTTTTTAACCACATTTTCTTTCCATTCCAGCAGGTTTGTTTGTCTTGAACAGACATTCTTTTCCACACTTTTCTTCAGCTCCAAAGGAAATGCTGCCACAGGAATGAGGCCAGTGGATGGGTGCTGCCTCTTGTACTGACATTGTGCAAAGAAAAACACTACTTACAATTTTAAGCCATCTTTACTCAATAATAAACAGTGGTTTGATAGTTCAACCACAGCTGTTGACATTTACAACCAATTGTCATGCATTTCCTAGGCATAACTTACAAGTTCAAGCTTTTTCATCTTTTACTGAGGTTTAATGCTTTATGTGATGAACAATAGTTTTTAACTGATTGCACCACTTGCTGGCTTCACAGAAGCACCCAACATCACTCACATATAATGTCTGCGGATCTAACTCAAGCCGGAACCAAGTTAGTGCTGAACTTGCCATCTAATTCTATAAACTATCCCAAACTTCTATTCTGCGGAGAGCAACTATCACTTTCATATCCATGGCTAGCATGAGCATTTAAAACGTCTGGATTTTCAGAGTCAATATTTCACAAAGAAAGAGCGAGAGTTTATCACTTAAGTAGATGTAGATGCTGGGCGATTCACTGGGCGTCTTCCTAGCTGGGTGATTTATTTCCATACACCAGCCTCACAGTATTTAAGTAAGAAAAAATTCAAGGTAGCATACATGCAATAGGATTTTTAACTAAACACATGACCAAATAATTTAGAAATGTCTCCAGGTCTTTGTATATGTATTTCAATCAATAAAGGAAGTGCTGTGTCAACCCTCTGCTTTTCCTATTAATTCTGGGTCTTTACTCAAAAACCTTCTTCTTGGGGATGGGTTTTCTGACAATCCTCTTCCTTCCCCTATACTTTTCCCCTTCCCAACGGCTCACTTCCAAACTAGCCTTAAACAGAGCTGATAACATTCTCCTCTGAACATTATACTATGAATGTATCTCTTAGAGCATTATTAAATTTTATTAAATATTATTTGTATGATGTCATATTGTATATTATATATGTGAGGCATCACACACGCCCCTCTCCTACAAGACAGTGAGCCCCGTAGAGACAGAAAGCATATTTTATTTATCTTTGTAATCTAGTGCCTGAGAGTGTAAATAAATGTTGCTGAATAAATAAATGTTGAATTTTCTCAAGCCTAGTAGTAAAGATCCCGTTTGTTTTTCATGGATTATTTCTCTGGAGATAAAAGTGGTTTAAACTTACTAACCAAATACTGTGCTATGAATTATGTAGGAACAAGTTACTGTTATTCTAATACTCCAGAAAGGAAAAGTGAAGGAAAGAAAATGTGTTATGTACTCGGTGTTCCACCTTTAGCCACTGAGAAATAAGATGTAGAAACTGGATTTCATACCTGACAACGTGGTACTCTACCCATTAGCTTATGTCACTCACTTGAACAGCTCCTATTCTCTATTTGTAATAAAGTTTCTTTAGCACAATATGCTTTGGACTAAGAAGGAATATCAGTTCCATGAAGTTAAAAAAGGGCCTGATTTCTCCCTTTCCTTTTATGTGATGGCAATCAGCATTATTATCCTCTCAGCTTTCCAGGTTTGACAGGGAATGGTATGCTTTAGTGACTGTGAGAAACCATGAGGGATGCCCCAGTTTTTAGGGAGTGTGTAAGCAAATGGCTGTTTCCTCTGTACTCCATTTCCCACTCTGTGAAAAAGAAAAGCATAATATTTAACATCACCAAGCTACTGTGAGGGTTAATTAGATTTAATGGGGGAAGGGAGGCAAGCTGATCAGGCACTATTCAAATTCAAAGAATCATTATTTTGTGTCTAAAAATAATCCTGATTTAGGAGTAAAATTAATTTGGAAGCTCAATCTTTGGTAATCATCTTCCCATACCTAAAATAAAAAAAAAATGCCATAGTTTTTAATCAAAATCCCATTCTAAGCGCAATTCAATGAAGTAAAAGAATGGAGACCTGTGAATGTCCATTCACCTTTGAAGTAAAACAGTACACAGATCAGTTCTTTCTTTTTCTTTTTTCTTTTCCCTACTTCTCTCCCTCCCTTCCTTTGCTCCTTCCTTCCTTTTTTTTGAAGATACACTATGTGTGGAAAGGTTAATTTTGGAGAATGGAGTAACGTAAACAAATATAGATTTTAAATTTACATTGACTTTTGTTCGTTTGTTTCATACGAAACATTTGTGAAACACTTTACATTCCCTCTTTAAGCAATCAGTAATCAATGTTCTGTGGCTGAAATAACTCTTCAGGTCATATCTGATAAGTTCCATCTCTATTTTTGTTCAAGAACTAGTCAGTCCACCAAAAGGGGTAGGATACGCAGGGTGGGAGGGAGACGCAAGAGGGAGGAGATATATGTATATGTATAGCTGATTCACTTTGTTATAAAGCAGAAACTAACACACCATTGTAAAGCAATTATACTCCAATAATGATGTTTTTTTAGAAAAAAAAGAACTAGTCAGTGAAAGAAGATCTTTGTATTCCCCAAATTAAAAAACAAATCCCTCGATATTTAAGGCTAAGGTCATAAAAAGGGCATCTAAACAGTAGTCATCATAATTAATTTAATAGATTAATTTACTATGAAAATCTTCATGAGAAGTAGAAGCTGGTACCTGAGAAAAATCCGAGTTGTTGTCTAAATCTTACTAAAAAAGTGAGTGTCTTCTAAAAATGGAAAACATTCTTTAAAAATGTAACAGTTGATAACCCTTGGAAATATGCCATATCTGTTAGGAAAAAAATGTTGCACTCAGTTTTTGGTGAGTGAAGATGATTTGGCTGGAAAGGAACTCTATTCGTGTTTGTTTAGAATTTTCCAAAGGAAAGGGAAATAATGTAGTTCAGTCAGTAGAAATGTATTCTCTACAGAGAAAGCAGGAATAATTCTCTTTTAACACAGTCCTATTAAAAATTCCCATAAGACTTATAAATTCTCATCACATGGACTCTATACTCACCAAGCAAACTTCTGATTATTCATTCGATTTCCCCGGACCCTTGATACTGGGGACGGATGTACCCTGTAAGAGATGAGAGTAATCCAGTCATCGAAAAAGCATTTTCCTGATTATAAATGAACAAATAAAAAGTGATCTGGCTTATAAATGATCTCTTTTAGATTTGCTGAATATAAAATGCCCCAGAACTTGAGCACCTCTTAGTAAATGGATGCAGTTAAGTTCCTATGCCTACAGACCAGCAGTCAGTCTCTCTCTTTCCTTCTGCACCACTTTTAACATACAAAGTGTTTGTCACAATGTTCACTGTGAAGACCCCCCAAAGGTAGGATCAGTTTTACTAAGTTGATTCATTCATTCAGTCCAACAAAAAGTTACTGCTGCCTACCTAATCCTTGCCAGGTTTAGGAGTGCATAAAGGTAATGTAAGGTCTGGTGCTGGCCCTCAGTGAGCCCTTTCTGCTACTTGTTTCCATAAGAAGGACACGAAGAGACAGTCTAAGTATACACTCCCTCAGTCAACTTCCAGATTTAAAGCCCTGAAAAGCAAGATAATGAAGGGGATCAGTATACGCCACCCCAAAACACGCTACTGAGGCATAAGGATTATTTTCATTTGAAGGCAACCACAAACACAAACAGGAGGAGGAACTCTCTACCTTCCCTTTATATGCCTAAAAGCAGGGCATACATTTCCCTTTTGTAAAGGAAATTTTCATTTTTAAAGGCGTTCCCTGCCCCCCCCCCACCCCACCGCCCCATACCAGGAAGCAGAGTACAATGTACAACTCTTATCACCAAAAATGGTATTGAGATGAGCTGGCATAAACAACCCTTATTTACCATTAGTTTCCCCCATACATTTCCTAGTCACCTTCCTAAAATTTAGCCCCCCCTAAACGTCCAGACCCCCTTTTCTTTTGACAAGGCACTTCTCTACAATTTATTACCCTTTGTTAAAATGGTATATAAGCTTCAAATTTTAACCACCCCTTTGAGTTACTCACCACTGAGTATTCCTGCATGCATGTATGTACGCATGTTTTATGTGTAAATAAACTTTGGATTGTTTTTCCTCTTGCTAATCTATCTTTTGTCAGTTTAATTTGCAGGCCCCCAGACCCTAAATAAGGAGAGGGTAGAGGAAAAAAAATTTTTTTCCTCCCCTACAATAACTTCATCCAAATGTCCAGGCACAGAATCTGTGGGAATGGAGGAGAAAGGAAAGGTGAATAGTTATTTCTAGGAGGAAGGTCTTCTAGATGTGATACTCTCCAGCCGGGCTTTAAAGAAAACAGTCATTTCAAACCTTTAGCTAAATTATGGGGAAAAGATAGTAAAGACTATATTGTTTTACAAGCTTCCGGGGTTGGAGTCATCCACTGGAAATAGTTGAAATTTCTAGGAACTGCTAATATCTTCCAATCAGGAGCTAGCTGCTGAAACTCCGTGAACCTCCACCTCTTTGTGGGTCACTTACTGGCAGCACAATTTGCTCTACTTCCTGTCCTTGTGGACACCTTCCTGCTTCCTAGTAAAGTACCCATCTTTCTTTACTAGGTACCTGTGAGATCTAGGCAGTCGTTAAGCTTGTGTTATCTTTACTCTTTATGTCTCAGACATTATTCTATTTACAAGACAAGAAACAAAATGGGGATTTTAAATTGGTCTTAAAGTCCACTTAGAACCAAGAGCCCCAAGGTTGATTAGAATCCCAGTTCTCCATAGTTGTTCAGCGAGTGAGAATCATTTCAAAACGGACAGTACAGGGCTTCCCTGGTGGCTCAGTGGTTGAGAGTCCGCCTGCCGATGCAGGGGACACGGGTTCGTGTCCCGGTCCGGGAAGATCCCACATGCCGCGGAGCGGCTGGGCACGTGAGCCATGGCCGCTGAGCCTGCGCGTCCGGAGCCTGTGCTCCGCAACGGGAGAGGCCACAACAGTGAGAGGCCCGCGTACTGCAAAAAAAAAAACCCCCAAAACAAAAAAAAACCGGACAGTACAATTCTAGCCCCTCAGAAGGGCCAAATGCAGTCTTTCCGTAAACCCAGAGCCAGGCTGCACTTTGCACTCAGAAGGCTTATTTCTTCCAACATCCCTTATTAACATTCTTTTCCTCACAGCACTTCTCAATGGATTCTGCAGCTGAGCCGCTCAGCACAGATTTTCTGCTCTGTATGGGGGAGGGGTTGTTGATGATGCAGAAAGATGGAGAGAGGCCAGACAGCCCCTCTGGTGAACTGTCTCTTTCAAGCACGGCCCACTTCCTGCTGTTTTGCAGCTACAAGGATCACCTGTTGGTCTTGGCATCCGGCCACAGGGGGGCCTATCGGAAATGACAGACTCAGCTAGAAATGAAAGCCAGCTCATATTCCAGTGCCCCAATTTGGGGAGAGAGAGAACAAACACCCAATAAAAATGCATAAGAATTATACACAAGGTAGCAAGTCTCATTCTTTTTGCTTTCTTTTTTCTTTCAGTCTGTTTGAAACACAGTCATCAAAATGGAATTGTGAGCCCAAAACTGTCTCTCCAGTTAAAGTTCCCTGACCTAAGGGAAAATGCAGGAAATCCTCGTGAACCTTGCCTGCATACCCCCTGGGGTGTCAGAATCCTACTGCCTAAATAAAATGGGCAGGAGTAATAGCCCACATACTCACAGTTCTTTAATTCACTCTGCATCCTTTAAATGTTTACGTCATGTTGCTTCCACCTTAACCCTATTTCTAGTCATCATGATAATTCCACCAGGTGAAGTTTGATGATATAAAAGTACCGATGCTTCTCACTGCATACATCAGTGGGAAAAAATGGGTCTGTTTAACGTATAATTACAATATTCTCTAAGTAATTGTATCTTTTAGCAAAACTTCATTGATCCATAGATCAAATATTGTAAGTTGATAATTTCTTAACTGTTTAACAGTCTTCAAAGAATTCCTGATTGTGTATGTAAGACCAAATAATTATAAGGTTTCTTGAAATGGTAAAACAAGAAAGGTTTTTTCCCTTCCCAAAGCGAGTAAATTGATAACCTGGAGCTTACTTTATCTCATAAAGTAGACCGTAAAGGTTTGCATTTCAGCTACTCCCCAATTTCATTTCTGCAAAAGAATATGCAGTGTTTCTATGAGCTCTGTCTTTAAATTGTGACACTTTTTGCCTTCTCTACCTTCTTTCCACATATAGCAGCTAGGCAGGTAGCAAAGTCAAAACCCCAGTAGGAGAAACTACCATCTAATCTGCATGTCATGCATTATTCATGGCCTCCTGATTCCTGCACCTGCATCTAGGCAGGAAGCTTGCAGGGAATGTTCATTATTCTTCTCTTAGCCTCACACAGGCTTGATTACTGCTAAGCCACTTTGTTCTGTAAGTAAGGGTTTCAGGCCTTAGTACTAACCGCTGGATATGGAAAGAAAAAAAAAATCACCAGGCTGAAGAAAAGGGCAATCTTGGTTGTTGTGTAACATGTATTCAATCCTACAGTGTGCTCTTCGGAGACTGACCGTTTAGGTCAGATGGAAATGCTTGCATTTGGTAATTTACATTACACAGAAAGAAGGAAGCTATAACATTAAGGTCATGCACACCAACTGTTCTATTTATATACACTTACTCATCTGAGGCAGACAGCATGTTTATAATTTTACCCAACACAAGGCTTAATTTAGCTTTTTTGCTTAGCATGTGAGAACTTTTTAGATACCTTCATACAAAAGTGATTCTTCCTTCTTTCGGTATAAGCACTAAAGGACCCGACCCTCAAATCTTGTATTTTAATGACTAACATTTATAGTTAATCAAGAGAATACGATCGGTCTGTTCTTTTTCAATGTTTTCCTGAACCTACCCGAATGGCCGGTGGCCGGTGGTGGGATGTGAAATTTCCATCCCCAACGCAAATTATTGATCACGGATGAACTGCCGGGAAGGGCACCCGTCCTACCTTTTTACTATCCCCATCGCAGAAAAGCTGTGACAATTTAAATCCAATCTTATAGCCCCCAGTGGAATCAGGATGAAGTGGTAAAGAGTACAAACTGTGTAGCTGCCTGGGATTGAATTCCGGCTCCACCATTTACCAACAGTGTCATCTTAGGGCAAGTTACTTAACCTGTCTGCCCTTCTGTTTTCTCATTTCTGCACAAATGGAGGCAATGATAGTGGCCACCTCCTAGGTCTGTGAGATTTAAATGAGTTCATAGTTTTAAAGTGTTTGGAACAGTGCTTGGTACACAGGAAGCAGTTAATACATGCTAGCTATTATTAGCAGTGCCGATTAGATTGGAAAGGATGGGAAGATGGAACTGGAATATCCAGTTAATTCCAGGGGGTTGAGATAAATGTGCTCTACAGAGCCTGCAGTCTCGACTACTATGCTTATATGACTTCACTGAAGGCGAGGAAATAGCAAAGAGAAATAAACACCCATAGAGTAACATGAACCAAATACCCTGGTTTCTAAGGTATGACTTCCTCTCTGGCACCTCATTTTGTCTTATTAGAAGACCTATCTTCTGTTTACTAAATTGGATAGTATTTCAGCTGTATCCCATTCAAGTCAGTAATCATAGGAATAAAGTCATCCCCATTACTAAGCCTTTACTAGGTGCCAGACACCATGCTTAGTTCTTTAGCTACATTACCATATTTTCTCCTCATATCATTAGTATCCACATTTTACCTTTGAGAAAAATAGGTTTAGAAGAGTTAGATAAGTTGCCAGAGTTGCACGGAGAAAAGCAAACTCAGAACTTGGACACAGGTATGTCTGACCTGTCTTCCTGCAGATTATCAACCAATACTTATAAACTCATGTATATTCCCTCCCCACTACCCCAGAGGATGCAATAAAGTGAATTAGCACCAGGGGCCTTAACAAGACTTAGCATTTATTGGAGCCCAACCGAACATTCTATAGTATAAATAGATGCAAAGTGAATGTACTGGTTTTCCTGGCCTAAAATTGGCACCGGGCTAAATATTAAGCCTTCGGGGACTCACCAGAAATAGAGTCACAGTCATATACTTTGTTCTCCCTTTAACTCTTCATGAAAATTCCGCATTATTTGTGTTACCATTTCAACACATAATGTATATACAACACATGTAAGTTTTTGATGGTAAAATGAATCTACCTCCACTTCCCATTTTTTCTAGAACCCAAACCAATCCAGTTTGGGACCACACGTATCTGATGAAACCATCGATGTCACGGTCATCAATGGCCTCCATGTTTGCAAACCTACTGGTTAAGTCTCAGTCCTTATCTTCTCAAATTCTCCACAGTGACTCACAGAACTGATCACTCCATCCTTGAAAAACTTTCTCTACTCGGCATCAGTGACATTTTTCCAGCCTTCTTACTCTTTTTTTTTCCCTTTGCCTAAGCCTCTTCCTCTCATTCTTTTGAGCTCTAAATATTGGTATGGCCTGGGGATCATTTTCCCATGACCTTTCTCTGCCCTGTTTCAGCTCACTCCCTGGATAAAGGAGTCTCCAAAATAGCTCCCCTCACCCCCTTGATGATTTCGTCCCATCCACAGGCCTTAGATACCACCCATAGAACAATGACTCCCAGATTTCTATCTCCAGCCCTAGCCCCATATCAACACCAGACTTAGGGTTTTCAGCCCCGACCAACCTTTCCCTTAAAAAATAAAACGTGTTCCTTTTCTTATCTTCCCAGGCTCAAAACTGGCAGCATCATTCACCCAGTTGCAACCCTGAAATAATAGTTGAGCCGTTTCATGCTCTCATGCCCCATATGTTAGAGAGGCTGCTTAAGTGAGAAAAATCAGAATAAGTTATTATTTCAAAGACCAATAAAATATTTATTGTAACAAATTACTCATCTAGTAAGATTAGAGATTTTCATTACAAGATCATAAGAAATTATTATATATACATATTTCCTATTCTTAAATCCACTTTTTTCTGTTATGTAATAAAATGAGTAGCCCGTACTCTCATCCATAAATTGATCCAATTATTTGACAAAATACACACTTTAACAACCCAGTTTACTCCATTTGGGGAGGCAAAGATTAATCTCTAACTCCACGATTATTCTTAAGAATCAGAATTTTCCTACGTAGAACCACATGAAAGATAATTTTAAAGTAATTCTTGGTATTGCTGCCTTCTTACACACAGTTGTACTGAATACAAGTTCTCATGATTATTCAGGTTGGTTTGGATGTTTTTATCATAATACACACACACACACACACACACACACACTACACTTGACCAAATAAAAATATAAGCATGACACTTATTTAAACTAAGTGGGCCCTTTTATTCTCAGTTTTCATCAAGTCACTGATTAGATGACCATTAGGGATGCCATATATTTTCTAAGAGTTCTTTTTCCCTCCCATTATATTTAATTCTCTCTATGCAGAGCCATTGCTGTTATTTTCAGAAGAGTAGGCTGAATTTAAACATCATACAGAATTAACGTGATCATTTCTTCACAGTTAACTTTAACAGTATAAATTTTGTTAAAAATATAGTGCTTTGAAAGGAAAAACATGTATTTCTGCTACACATCAACAGAATGAGAAATTCTAAAAAGGGAACATTTGGTTGGTATAATTACGTCACATTAATTAATGCCAGGTTCATCTCCCAGCATCCTCACTTGCTCTCTCTGTGGCAGTGACACTGAAGATTCTCCTTCTTCCCTTGTCCCCTGGTTAGGGAATGCTCAACTCTAAGAAGCCGTCCCAAACCTCTAGGTCTAGGCCAACTTGCTCCAAGGTCTCACAGCCCAGGATACTTAGCACACATTAACTAAAGATTACAGTTGTTTGTACGTTTAGTTTATTTTGTCTGCCTCTCCAAGTAGATGATATGCTCTAAGGGGACAAGGGAGCTTTTCTCTTTTCACTCACTGTCATTAACTCCTTTACCTGCCACAAAGTGGGCACCCAATAAATAACTGTTGGAGCATTAGCCCTATTTCCCTACTAGACCAGAACTTCTAGGATGGGTGGCAATGGCTATGTCTAAGTCACCACTGCATCCTCAGAGCTTAGCAAAATGCATAATACAGAGTAGGCATATAATAAATACTTGTTAAGCAATGAGATGCAGAAAAAGGATAAAATATTTTAGATTTACAAATCTGAGCTATTTTACTGAGCACCTCCAGAGCACCTAGAGCTTCAATAATTGATCAATATTAACTAAATCCAACACATTTTCCTTAACAGCTACTACCCATGAAGTCTTGCATTGTGGGCTAAGACAGAATCTCTGCCCTCAGGCAGCTTGCAGTCTAGGTGAAATAAAGAGGGAGCAACTACCATAAAATAGGGTAGGAAAATTAAAAGGGATTTCAAGTTTTATTGGAGGGAAGAAGAGGTTAGAATTAATTCAAACTGTAAAGTAACAGGGAAGGTTTTGAGGAGAAGACCTTTAAGCTGGGCATGAAGGAAAAGTAAAAATTTCATCGTCAGAAGTGAATGACAGTAGCAAGATACTCCAGGAAGAGAAACGTGAATTGAAGGTGTGAGGTGAATAAAAAGATATGCCTGGAAGGGAGAGTTTCTTAGAAAAATTGGGGAAAGATGAGCTAGAATGTTAAGGCAGGCGTAGAACACAGATCAATAAATGAATGTGTGAAAAGGAATCAGTAATTGGGACAGTCAGCTGTGGGACAATAGCAATCTTTACTGGACAAAGCAATGTATATACTTCATGTATATATATATATATATATATTTAACATCTTTATTGGGGTATAATTACTTCATGTATATTTTTAATTTAAGCAACATTTATTGCATACCTAGTATTTACTCATGAATTCAAATATTACTTGAGCGTCTATTATGCCAGACACTTCTAGGCTCTTAAGCATGGTGAACTGTGTTAGGGGAGAGGATATTACATCCATTAAAATGTGATTCCTGACATCAGGAAGCGTACAGCATGGCATGAGTTTAGACAAATGATTGGCCATCAGGGTGCAGTGTGATAGCTGGCCATGGGAGCAGATAAAAAGGGCATCAGAATTAAGCTTTGGAGCAGACAAAAGACTTTTCCTTGGATTATAAATACGGTAAGTTTTAAAGGAAAAGTTTTCAGCTATGGAAGAGGAAGGGGGCATCCGAAGATATGAAGAGGCATGGAAGGGTAGAAATAGCCATAGCAAAACTACAAATTGTTCAGGGTGCCAAGGGCTGGCAGGTCTGGAGGGGCAGGAGATTATGTAATAACAGGGAACCCTGGAGATTCCCACATATGGATGGGAAGTTGGAGTTTCATGACTCAGTTTAGGCTCATGTGATCTCACGACCAAGATTAAGAGACTTGATCGTCTCTACCCTTCCCTCAATGCCAGAAAAGCCCCAAATAATCTGTTTCTCCCTCAGTATCACCTTGGGCAGTAAATGACACCAACCACAATAGCGTTTAAGAACCCAGCAGCCCAGGAATCATCCTTGACTGAACCTCTCTCCCAACATCCAACCCATTTTCAGGCCCGTCTGCTACCTCCTACCCACTTTTCATTTCCACAGCCATCAACCTATTTTAACCCCCTCTTCTCTCCTACCAGCACTACTCCCTAAACCTCCTCCCCCAATCCATTCTTTACACTAGCACCATAGTGATCTTTTTAAGAGGCAAACCTGTTTTTTCCTCACTCTGTTATCCCTTTAGTGGCTTTTCATTGCTCTTCAAATAGACCCAGATCTCAACACAGCCTAAATGCCCACGATCGGGCCCCTGCCTACCTCTCTAGCTTCACTTTCCAACAATATCTGTGCTTTCTGTGATCCCATCACCCTGGTCTCCTTTCAGTTTTGGTGCCTTTGCTTATGTTCCTCCTTTTCTATAGAAGCCCCAACAGGCCCTCCGCCCCTTCATCTGGTTAACTCTTACTCATCCTCAGCTCTCAGCTCAAAGAGCGCCTCTCAGGGCACCTTCCCTGACTCACCAACCTGCATCATGTCCGTACTACAGACTCATTATTCTCTGCATTTATCCTTCTCATCAGGCTCGTGGTTATTTATATACAGATGCAATCATTCAATGAGAAGCAGAAACGATTTTCTCCTTAGCTCTCCACTATATGCCCCGTATTGGACCCTACATCTGATACAATTAAATATTGATCTTTAAAGAGAAGGAGATGATGAGAATTAGGAATAGTAGCCTTTTTTATTTTCCCTGAGATTTGTTCTTGCAATAATCTGGAAAGGTAAATAAGTAAATGTACATAATAATTTTATACACAGATTTAATATGCATTTATTTTTATATTTAATATGTATTTATATGATAAAATATAAAGTGGAAGAGAAGGTGAATGAAAATGGAATGGGCCTGGGTGTTGTCTCCTGGGTCCCACAGGAGATGGGTTCTTTGGACCCTGCATCAGCCCAGGCCCAACACAGTCTGAGCACAGGACCCATCCAGGGCCAGGATGCCAAAGCAGATGTGTCTATCACTTCCTCATCTCTGGAGAAATTTGTGGAAAATTAGTGGACACTGTGGAGACACTGGTGAAATTTAAATGAGGTCTACAGTTCAATTAATAGTGTTGAACCAATAATAATTTTTTGGTTTGGACAATTGTACTATTATTATTTAAGATATAAAGCATACAGAAACTGAGTGAAAGGGATCTGTGAACTCTCTATAGTATTTTTGCAACTTTTAAATATTAAAATTATTTAAGACTAAAATTACTTAAAAATAAAACATTCTTAAAGTGCTATTTCTTTGCTGGGATAAGAATATAAGCAATACAGATCTTCTAGGAACTCCTTTTTCCCTGTTTTATTTCATGCTTTTCAACAGTTAGTTATTGTTGATAGCATGCATTTTATAAGTTTATAAATATGAGTATATCTGTGTGTGTACATTCTCTCTCACACTTTTTTTTTAGTTAATTAAACTCATCAATCAACAATTCTAATGCTTTCACCATCATCTTTTCCATGCCTTGGGTAGAGAATTACTAATAACAGGTGTGCTAAGAAGTGGTAGAAAGGAGTAGAAGAAAAAAAAGATGAAGTCATTTTAAAAGGTTAACCAAGGGCTTCCCTGGTGTGCGGTGGTTAAGAATCCGCCTACCAATGCTGGGAACACGGGTTCGAGCCCTGGTCCGGGAAGATCCCACATGCCGCGGAGCAACTAAGCCCGTGCACCACAACTACTGAGCCTGCGCTCTAGAGTCCGCCAGCCACAACTACTGACCCGACATGCCACAACTACTGAAGCCCGCGGGCCTAGAGCCCGTGCTCCGCAACAAGAGAAGCCACTACAAGGAGAAGCTCGCGCACCACAACCAAGAGTAGCCCCCGCTCACGCAACAAGAGAAAGCCCGTGTGAAGGAACGAAGACTCAACACAGCCAAAAATAAATAAATTTAAAAAAATAATAAAAATTAATAATTAAAAAAATAAAAGGTTAATAAAAATAATGCTATGGGGGGGGGATTTAGATCATGTCTACAGAGCAACAACCTATATTGTGGAATTGACATTTATCCAGGTAATATAGATTCCACATGCCTGCTCTGACCTGAGCTACCCTGATAGTTGCTTCAATTTTTTACTTTATTTTGCATCTACATAAGTCTGACACATTATTCTTCAGCATTCAGTAGATGGTGCGTTAAGGCTCCCAACTTTTAATATGTGAACTGAAATACTTTGATTTAGTTGTTAGTATGGGTGGCGCTGAAAATTTCATGAATTGACAGACATTTTGATTGGTAGTTATTCTATTAGTCACACTGCTAATGCCTTTTATTTGGTGTGCTCTGTGGAGAAATTGGAGTATTGGAAGAATTACTTCAAACGCTTTTACTGCCTCTGGTTGCATTAATTTTATGATGCCTCATTTGTGCTGAAAAAAGAGGCAAAGTTAAAGTATGTAATATGGGCATTCTGTCACCCCAAATTGGACCTATTACAATTCAGCGTTCTCTCAAGAAGGGGTTATAGCTCACTGGGCTGCACCATTTTTCCTTTGAGTAGGACAAAATTTTACATCGTTTGGTTCACAGGCATAATGAAAATGCCATAAAGTAGACCCCAAAGGTGATAAGCAATTGCTAAGAAGAAAATGTAGCTTACATTTCCCTTAAAGTAAAACTTCAAATGCTAGAAAAACTTCAACCTGGTAATTAAATGTAACTGCTATCTCTATTTTAATAAGGTGCTTAAAAGAAATGGATTTATGGATTTGTATGTGTGTATAAAGCCTGATTTGTCTTTAAGTAGACACCAAATAAATCAAAAGGAATGGTATCTAAGAGATGGACTCAGTACTGAATCAGAGAGCAGTCTGATCTGTAGACGGCTGTAGAGGCTGTCCTTTCACTGCCAAAACTGAAGGCCAAGAAGCTTGGAGGACTTTAAGGCAAAAGAGCCAGGAAATGACTTACTGGTTTATGCAGAGACACATTATTTTAGAACTTAGCATCGCAGGCCAAGAGCTGCCAAACACATCAATCAGTACCCACAGGGCTAAAGGTGCTTGTGGAGACTGGCGAGGGATAGATGAAATGTCACACACCCACTTACCGACAGAATCAGACAAAGAGCAATGCACCCACCACATAAGCACTTCCAAAATGCACCAGGCCTTCTACGATTGAACACGATCATTTACATTAATTGCATTCACATTCACCATTCCCTCCTCTCCCACCGCCAGCCACTGGTATTTTCTTTCCACTGCTTCATGTAGCACTGATCCAAGAGGTTACAGAGTTTTCCTGCAGAAACACCTATGGGATATTATTATATTAACAAAATAGGCAAACCTAAGCACAGCTAGTTTCGTTATTTTGGTTATTTCTGAATTTGACACAGGTCGCAACATCGTCGTTCTGGTTGCTTATGAAGCACCCAACCATTCCTGTGACTGAAAAAAGGATAAAGAAGAAAGAACTGATTAAAGTGTATTAAGCACTGTGCGCCTGCCAACCAATTTAGGTGATATTAAAGTAATCCAAGATATGGCCTCTGACCTTAAAAACAGACTAGTTCAACTGGGTGAGTATACAATCGCCTCAGAAAGGTTAAATAATAATATAAGATTAAGAACGCCAGTTCTCCAAACAGAAGAGTTGGCGCAAGACAGTAGATGTTGAAAAAATGGAAGCACTGATTACTTCAAGAGGGCAGTGGAGAGAAAAATCACTTCAAGCTAAGGGTATGAGATGGGGTCAGGTCTCCCAGTCTCCATCTCCTGAGCAGGCGTGAAGAAGCCCTCAGGCGTGCAGATGAGGATAAAAGAGGAACAAACAAAAAGAGGTGGGAGAGGAGAAGAGCATGCGGTTGCCTTAGGCAGAAGCAGGAGTTCATGCAAGGGAGTGCAGCCCAGAAGGTGGAATGTCTTTGATGACTGGTGATAGATGTTTTGGGATTTTTCTCCCTAGAAAGTGCAAAACTGATGGAAGATTTCATTTCACAGGAGAAAGGGTATCACATAAGAATTCATCTGCCTGTGGTGCACAGATGACTAATATGAAGATAATCTGGATATGTTGCAACGTTCAGATATAAAGGGACAGAAGTCAAACCCAAAGAGGTCCTGAGGGAACAGGGAGAAAAGAATTGATGCGATAACAAGAAGTAGCCACGTGATCTGTTGACACCAGATAAAGGAAGGCAGAGGCAAGACTCGAGTTCTGAGAGACTAGAGGAATGGTGGGACACATGGTTTTAATTTTAGGCAGCTGGAGGGCAGACTTGCAGGAATGGATCTGATTTTCATTAACATAGTGCAGAAAACTGTAGCTGAAAAAGTAAGTGAGATTTCTAAAGGAAAGCTACAAAGGCAGAGGAGTTCGGAGGCACTGACTGAGATACCTTATGGCTGAGGGCAAGAGGAAAAGGAAGAATCAAGGAGTTAGAAGGGCTAAGACAGATAAGAGGAAAACGAATATAAAAAGATCCTGTGAGAAGTAAACACAGCCACTTTGTCAAATTGTCTAAAAGGAATGAGAGTGGGAAATGGGAAAGGCCCATTACATGGTCAACAGGTAACCCTCCTAAGAATAGTTTTCTTGGGAAAGCTACAGAAGGAATGAGCGTCAGGCTCTAGAGCGTTAAATCCTCAAAATGGGGATGACAATCTCTAGGTCCATCCATGTTTTTGCAAATGGCATTATTTCATTCTTTTTTATGACTAATATTCCATTGTATATGTGTACCACATCTTCTTTATCCATTCCTCTGTCCATGGACATTTAGGCTGCTTCCATGTCTTGGCAATTGTAAATAGTACTGCAACGAACACTGGGGTGCATGTATCTTTTTGAATTATGGTTTTCTCTGGATATATGCCCAGGAGTGGGATTGCAGGATCATATGGTAGCTCTATTTTTAGTTTTTAAAGGGCCCTCCAGACTGTTCTCCATGGTGGCCGTACCAATTTACATTTCCACCAACAGTGCAGGAGAGTTGCCTTTTCTCCACACTCTCTCCAGCATTTTTTGATTGTAGATTTTTTTGATGATGGCCATTCTGACTGGTGTGAGGTGATACCTCATTGTAGTTTTGATTTGCATTTCTCTAGTAATTAGTGATGTTGAGTATCTTTTCATGTGCTTTTTGGCCACCTGTGTGTCTTCTTTGGAGAAATGTCTATTTAGATCTTCCGCCCATATTTTGATTGGATTGTTTGTTTTTATTATATTGAGCTGCATGAACTGTTTGTATATTTTGGAGATTAATTCCTTGCCAATTGCTTCGTTTGCAAATATTTTCTCCCATTCTGTGGGTTGTCTTTTTGTTTCGTTTATGGCTTCCTTTGCTGTACAAAAGCTTTTAGTTTAATTAGGTCCCATTTGCAGCAACATGGATGGACCCAGAGATTGTCATAATGAGTGAAATAAATCAGACCAAGAAAGACAAATATCATATGATATTGCCTATATGTGGAATCTAAAAAAATGGTAAAAATGAATTTATTTACAAAACAGAAATAGAGTCACAGATATAGGAAACAAACTTATGGTTACCAGGGGCGTAATGGGGGGAGGGCTAAATTGGGAGACTGGGATTGACATATACACACTACTATATATAAAATAGATAACTAATAAGGACCTACTGTATAGCACAGGGAACTCCACTCAATACTCTAATGACCTATATGGGAAAAGAATGTAAAAAAGAGTAGATATATGTGTATGTATAACTGATTCACTCTGCTGTACAGCAGAAACTAACACAACCTTGTAAATCAACTGTACTCCAATAAAAATTTTTAAAAAGAGAGAGAACGTATGTCCACACAAAAACCTGCACACTGTTGTTTATAGCAGCTTTATTGATAATTACCAAAACTTGGAAACAATCAAGATGCCCTTTAGTAGGTGAGTGGATAAATAAACTGTGGTACATCCAGACTGTGGAATATTATTCAGTGTTAATAAGAAATGAACTATCAAGCCATGAAAACACATGGATGAACTTTAAGTGCATCTTACTAAGAGAAAGAAACCAAACTAGAAAGGCTACAAATGGTATGATTCCAACAATATGACATTCTGGAAAAGGTAGAACTATGGAGACACTAAAAGGATTAGTAGTTGCAGGGGGTAGGGAGGGATGGATGAATAGGCAGAGCACAGACGATTTTAGGGCAGTAAAATTATTCTGCATGATACTACAATGGGGGAAACATATCATTATACATTTGTCAAAATCCATAGAATGTACAACAGCAAGCATGAATGTAAACTATGGACTTTGGGTGATGATGATGTATCAGTATAGGTTCATCAGTTGTAACAAATGTACCACTCTGGTGTGGGATGTTAATAGCGGAGGAGCTTGGGGGTACAGGGAGTATACGGGAACTCTCATTCTTTTCACTCAATTTTGCCATGAACATAAAACTTCTGTAAAAAAAATAAAGCTTATTTTAAAAAGTTTAAAAAATGGGGATAAAAGAATATTGGAAAACAACTTCTGTTTGAGAAGCTTTCCCATGAAAGAAGAGAAACAGCTGGAATAGCCAGCTGGGACCAAAAGAAGTCATTTGTGTTTTCTTTTTCTCTTAAGAAAAGGGAAGCTATCATTCTGTATGTTAGGAAGAAAGCACAACGGAAAAAAAAGTGTCCCTGACACACAGCAGCGACACATACACAAAGGTTTTCTTAAAAGTCAGCTTACCGTGAACTGGGTACATGGTCAGAGTTTTACTGGACAGTTTCACTTCTCCACACAGCAGCCCATGACATAGACATCATCATTCCCACTTTGTAGTAAGGAAAAGGCAAGCTTAGAGAGCTGTGATATACCTAGCCCAGGGTCACAGAACAGTGTTGAAACTCAAGTCCAAGCCACACAGACTCCACGCCACACTCTTAAACAATGTCCCACTCTGTTTATTTTATGAGCAAAGAAGTAACTCTATTTTTTTTTAAAACATGTCAAGTGGAGAACAGCTAAAATAGTAGAACATATTGCAAAATTTTCTTGCTTATAGTTTCGTGTTTACCAATGTTGCTTGAAATTGAGAATTACGTTTATAAGTAGTCATGAAGTAGTCTGAACTCTTTAAATGACCACCTAACCTCAAAATATTGCTTATAATACATACAGTGGTCCACATATACCTGGTATAAGAAAAGATATATATTTGGTCTTTGCCCCAGGTGCTTGCACAGAGCTCCTAAAACCCTTGTCATTTCCTAGGTGATAGCGTGTCTCTTGTTATTCCTCAGAAGCCCCTTTTGACTACAACTGAGTTTATGGTAATGAGGTGACTCAGGGTCAGGCTCCCAGGTAGCTTCTGCAGGAGGGCTGGTCACCAGAAAGACCAAGCAATGATTAGAGGGAGAGAACTTTCAGACCTACCCCCATGGAGGGGAGAGGGGTTGGGGATTGAGTTCAATCACCAATGGCCAACAATTTCAGCAATCATGCTTATGGAATGAAACCGCCATAAAAGCCCCTAAATGATGGGATTCAGAGAGCTACCAAGCTGGTGAACACAACAGTGGGTAAGGAGGGTGGTGTGCCTGGAGGGGGCATGGTAGCTCCACACCCTCTCCCTCATACCCTGCCCTTTGCATCTCTTTCATGTCACTGTTCCTGAGTTGCATCTGTTATAATACACTGGTAATCATGAGTAAAGCACTTTTCTAAGTTCTGTGAATCATCCTAATGACTTTTTGAGCTTGAGAGAGGATCTTAGGAACCCTCAAATTTGTAGTTGACCAGAAAGCCTGGGGCCCCCATATGTGGCTGGCATCTAATGTGGGGCAGTCCTATAGGACTGAGCCCTTGACCTGTGGGTCTTTGCTAGCTGTGGGTAATTAGTGTCAGAACTGAACTGAATTGTTGGACACACTGCTGGTGTCAGAGGATTGGATAATTGGTTGCTGTTTGGAAAACAACATATAATTAATATGTGTGTGTGTGTGTGTGTGTGTGTGTGTATATATATTTCAAACAATTTTATTTTATTATTATTTTATTATTATTATTATTTGCAGTATGTGGGGCTCTCACTGTTGTGGCCTCTCCCGTTGCGGAACACAGGCTCCGGATGCGCAGGCTCAGCGGATGGCTCACGGGCCCAGCCACTCCGCAGCATGTGGGATCTTCCCGGACTGGGGCACGAACCCGTGTCCCCTGCATCGGCTGGCGGACTCTCAACCACTGCGCCACCAGGGAAGCCCTCAAACAATTTTATATTGAGCTTTCATAGTACTTAAATTTCCCATGTGGTCTGGCCAAACATGAGAATAATGCATATAACGCCATTGTCAAAAAGTGAAATTATGATTTCAAGTCTGTAAGTTAAACGATCTTTTAAAAATTCTGCAAAATTTTGGGGGACTATTTTCCCTCAATCTCATTAGAAAATGTGGAAGCACGAATAGCCATTAAACAGAATTAACCCATATTTAAATCTACCAATCCTGATAGTCTCTTTTAAATAATCAAGACAAACTGAATTTACAAAATATGATTAGAGCAGTTTGCTTAAATTTGTAGTCCCTGATTAAATACAGGTGTTATGCAAAATAGGCTGGGTCTGGAAACTGCTCACAAATGCATCCTTACTATTTAGCATTATTTTTGCTTTGAATAAAAGAAAGCAAGAGTTTTTATAGAGTCCCTGCAAAATCTGCAGAAATGAGGACCAACCTAGAAAAAATAATTCCACACATGTACTAAACAATACCACACAAAGTATATAGGCCTAAAAACTGCATATTAACAAACAGTAAAACAGAACTATTGTGATTTTTTTTTTTAAAAAAAAGAATGGATAAAATTGAAATAGAATCAGCTGATGGTTTCACTCTTGCATTCCTGCCCCGGAGATCTGAGAAAGAAACCAATATGATTCAGCTAGTTGTACAAGGGATAAAACAATTCAACATTCGAAAATAATAATTAACGAATTGAAAGAATTTCTTAGTTTCTACTGTTTGCCAGGCCTTGTGCTAGACATTGGTGATGTACAAATCCATAAAATATTGCTCCTGCCCTGAAAAACTTTCCAGGCTCAAGAGTTCAAACATCACAGAAATTTCATAGCAGGGTTACATAGTGCATGGTTAAGAGTACGGACTCTGGACCAGGCTGCCTGGGTTCAACCACTACGAGGTTCTAGCACTTACTGGTTGTTTGGTCTACGGATAAGATATCTAATCTTTTAGATATCTATCTATCTCAGTTCTCTCATCTTTATAGTGAGGGTAATTACATCTTCTCATTCAGAACAATCCTTGGAGCACAGCATGTGCTGGACAACTCTTAGCTACCTGACGATCCTGACCTTCCCTAGGCGAGTCCCACATTGCA
This sequence comes from Pseudorca crassidens, assembly GCF_039906515.1. Lineage (NCBI taxonomy): Eukaryota > Metazoa > Chordata > Mammalia > Artiodactyla > Delphinidae > Pseudorca > Pseudorca crassidens. The sequence goes on along the minus strand of NC_090313.1, from coordinate 32,325,420 downwards.
GTGTCGATGTCTGCTCAGGGCTGCCCTATGTCTCTGTGTCTCACTTTCCTCTGAAGCCAGGGCAATAATACGAGGATGTATGTCTCTGGGTATTAGGTACAGTCTAAATGCTAGGAGACAACAATAAAGACTATCTCAAAACAGCCAGCTCTCAATTTGTCCATAACTAGGGAAATTCATCATGAAGAAATGTAAAAGCTTAATTTTTGAATAAAAAGTCACCAGAATATTGCAACAACCTGTTAAATATAGCAAGACAAATTCAAATCAGTATAGCTGTAGTAGACAGCATTCTGTTAGAATCCCAGAGTAATGGGTATTTTGGAAATTAAATGTGAAACTAACTAGACAAATTCTCTGCTGATCAGAAGTATGACCCAGTGGCTGTGAGGTGACTTTAGTTTCTTCTGAGTTTATCCATATTCAAATTTGGTGTTGACTGCATATCAGAGGAACGGCTGCCATGAGAGTCAAGAAAGTTTACTGAAGTGGTGTCAGGGGCTCTAATTTGCTAAGTCATCTACTAATTGTGGCTGTGTTTATAAAAGCAGCATCATTCTGGGCAGGGCAAAACAGGACAGTCAGTTGGACTGATTTATTGCTTTCTGTATGCTGAGTAGTGCTGAATAGCAGGGATCCTGAGACTCTCTTCTGCTCAGACATGTATCATTATGCTAAACACACACTTGCTCCCCCATTTGATTCATTCACACCACGGGAAGCAAATCATGGATGGATTAAATTATGCTTTTTTTTTTTTAAGGTAACAGCATTACCAACATAAGGGTTCAAGGGCTTCAAAGAGAGAATATTTCTATTTTGCCAATGTGAATTACTGCGGAATGCCAGTTGTAAGTCACGTAAGAGCCTGTATACACCCTACTTTTTTTTTTTTCACCTTGACCATGAATTAATCCACAAGTACACAGCTTGGAAATATATTTGCACAGTCTTAAATTCAATTATGCCATCCGGTTCCTCATATTGCAATAAAGCGAGTGACACAAATTCTGGGGTTTCCCGGTGCACGTACAAGTTATGTTTACAATATACTGTAGTCTATTATTAAGTGTGCAATTTTATGATGTCTGAAACACAATGTACATACCTTAATTAAAAAATACTTTATTGCTAAAAAACGCAGACCGTCATCTGAGTCTTGAGTCGTAATCTTTTTGCAATAGCAACATTAAAGATCACTGACCACAGATCACCATAATAATAATAATGAAAAAGTTTGAGATACTGCGAGAATTAAGAAAATGTGATACAGGCAAAAGTGAGCAAATGCTGTTAGAAAAACGGCACCAACAGACATGCTTGAATCAGGTTGGCACAAACCTTCAGTCTGTAAAAACGCAGCATCTGTGGAGCACGATACAGCGAAGCACAACGGAATGAAGTATGTCTGTATTACCCTGTTTCCCCTGAACCTCAAGAATACGCAGAATAGGCTTTCTATTAAATAAAAAGAGGGTGGGAAAAAACACAACTTCTGCTGCTTCTTTACAACTTACCCTCTGCGACAAGCGGTTAATTAACATCTGACCCTAGTTCTTAGGCATTACATTTCTTTTTTAACCTCTTGTGATCTGGCTTCTACCTCCACTACTGTGGAATTGGTTTTAAGTCAGTATAAATTCACTTAATAATTAGCCTGGCTGAGCTCTCACTTCCCTCACGCCAGGCCTGAACCCTGCACTTCTCTTTTCTTTTTGTTAAAGGTTATACTCCATTTATATTATTATAAAATACTGGCTATATTCCCCGTGTTGTACAATATATTCTTGTAGCTTATTTATTTTATTTATTTATTTTTTGTAGCTTATTTTATACACAATAGTTTGTACCTCTTAATCCCCACCCCTATGTTGCCCGCCCCTCCCCCCATGGTAACCACTAGTTTGTTCTCTATATCTGCAAGTCTGCTTCTTTTCTGCTATATTCACTAGTTTTTAGATTCCATATAAAGTGATAGCATACGGTATTTATCCTTCTCTGACATTTCACTCAGCATAATGCCCTCTAAGTCCATTCATGTTGCTGTAAATGGAAAACTTCATTCTTTTTTTATGGCTGGGTAGTATTCCATTGTATATATACCACATCTTCTTCTTTTTTTTTTTTAACCACATCTCCTTTAGCCATTCATCTGTCGATGGACACTTCAGTTGCTTCCACATCTTGGCTATTGTAAATAATGCTGCTCTGAACATAGAGATGCATGTATCTTTTTGAATTAGTGTTTTCATTTTTTTCATTATACACTCAGGAGTGGAACTGCTGGATCATATGCTAGCTCTATTTTTAGTTTCTTGAGAAACCTCCATACTGTTTTCCACAGTGGCTGCACCGATTTCCATTCCCATCAACAGAAACTTGTACTTCTCTTGACGGCCACGTCTCATGACACCTCTGACACACCCCCATCACTTTCTTTTGCTCCCCTTCTCCTGCCTCTCCCCTTAGTTTCCATAGACTTCATTAAGGTACATCATGCTGGTATCTCTCACAGTTACGTTCTTAGTTCTAGCCTTGCCCAAATTCTAATTTTGCATTTCTAACTCCTTACTAGATCTGTCCACTTGTATATCTCACTATTAATACAAACAGCATTTATCTTCTCTCCATTACCAATTCTCCACCCATATTTTTATTAGTAAAATGGGTGTTTTTCAAGATACCAGAGTTCAGAGCTGTGTAAATATTGTTGATCTCTTCTTTCTTACCCCTTATAGCCAATAACCACATTGTTGATTGACTCTGAACTGTCTCCACTGGCCTTTATTTTCTATGTTCTTGCAACCCCTCTAAATGAGGCAGGTGGTTGTTATCTTACACTTTGCACATTTGTTTCCACTGGATGGCATGCATCAACCTCTGTCCCTGCTAATCCATGTGACATCCTGCTACGAGATGAGCTATCTGGGCAGATACGGATGTTGGCTCACTCAGCACTGTGCCAGCCTCTTGTTTTTTGCCTTCCTAAAGAAGAGAGTCTAGAAAGCGAAAAGCGACATTTCCCAGAGGCCCTTGTCACTACATTTCTGTGTGTGAGCTGTTTCCACCAAGTCCCCGAACAAGGCAGATGTGAGCAATTTAAGGAAGCAACCCTAGGCAGAGACCCTCGTCTCCCGACAAGTCTAACAGTAGAGGCTTAAGTTCTTCTGGGCCAGCTGGGAGGAGATCCTGGCATCCAGGTCCACTTTAAAGGTGCAAATGGTGGGTGGGGAGTATCGGAGGTATTTTGCTAGAAGTGCCCTCTGGTTGCTCTGTTGGTGTATCATTTAATAACTCCCTTTCATCATAAATTGTTAGAGTGGATTCTGTTATCAGCAACTAAAAAGCCTGAAACACTTTCCTAAACCACTCTCCTCATTATATCAACCCTCAGTTCAATAACCATCAAAGGGGTCCCTAATGTCTATAGTATGAAGCCCTAACTCCTTATCATCACATCAAAGACCTTGATATTCTGGCCCTCACCCACTAGGTACTATTTCACACAACTTTCTATAAGAACCTTTCCGTCTAGGCTTCTGTTGTTTTGTTATAGGGCTTACCCCATTTCATTTACTGGAAATACCTTTCTCCCTGTCTCTGACATAAACTCAAGCTAATTTTCAAAGCACAGAATAAGCCCCACCTCTTCCCTGAAGCCCTCCTTGACCACCTCATGCGGGAGTGATTTTTCTCTTCTGCCTCCTCTAGACACACAGGACATATTATATTGTCAGACTATATATTTTTCACATATGGCTTTGTATATTCTTGATAATTTTCTTATCAATTTTCTTATATTTCTGATAATTTTCTTATATTAGAGAGAGAGGGTTCTCTCTCTAATATTCATTCATGAGGAACCTACATTATATCATTCATAATAACAACTAAATAGCTAATTTACTGAGCACCTACTACAGCCAGGTGCTGTTGTAGGCACTTTTTATGTCCCATCCCTGGACACCCACCACGTGACAACCTTGTTCATTTAATGGATGCTGAAACAGAAACAAGTTCTGGGAAGTTATATAGCTTGTCCAGGGTCATGGAGTTAGAGAAAAGATGGTGCTCAATAGATATTTTATCCAACTACCAACTGAATAATCAGGAAATTATTTTTTCAAAGGAACATTTCTTGAGCACTTACTATTTACCATGCTTTATGCTGAGCACGACTTTACAAGTGATGTTTTATTTAATCCACTCAACCACCTCAAGATTTAGATACTTTACATGTTTTAAAGATGAAAAAAACACACTGCCACCAAGAGAAATTAAGTAACTTGCCAAGATCTTAGTGCCAATCAATACACGGCACTTGGAACCCAAGCATTTGACTCCAGAATGCATGCATTGCATCTTAGAATAAACACTTCTGTTCTGAAGGATACAATGATTTGACTGGGAGACCATTCAATGAAATCTTTTGTTTTTAAGCAAAAAATAATAAAAATAAGGTACATCATAGCACATTTTCTTTATTACAAGAGTCATGATTACTGTGACAATTTAAATCTTCTAGTTTGCAAGACACGGAAGTAGCCTAACATTTGAAAATTGAAAAGTCAGGGAAAAGAGAAGAACAGGCAGGGCAAGAATAACCTGGCAGGGGGGGTTCCCTGGTGGCGCAGTGGTTGAGAGTCCGCCTGCCGATGCAGGGGACACGGGTTCGTGCCCCGGTCTGGGAAGATCCCACATGCCGCGGAGCGGCTGGGCCTGTGAGCCATGGCCGCTGAGCCTGCGCGTCAGGAGCCTGTGCTCGCAACGGGAGAGGCCACAACAGTAAGAGGCCCGCGTACCGCAAAAAAAAAAAAAAAAAAAAAAGAAGAACCTGAGGAAAAATAATCTCAAAGTTTGAGAGGATGTCACCTGACATGTTAGTCTTCCCCATAGTAGCCCACATATATTTTATTTAAAAAAAATAATTACTGACTAAATCTCTCAGGGTTCTCTTGTTAAGTCTCCTTGCTGAACAAGATGCTCTTCTTTGACTGATTCTTTCCTTATGTTAACTTACTCTTAATATGCAAATTTGTAGTTTATATATTAGTTTTATATAACACTTTTCCCTTGTAAAATTATCACCATATTAAATTTTGCAAATGCACATAATTTTATTTCCTTAAAGAACTCATACATAACTTATTTCAAATCTTGGGTTTCAAAGCAACTGAATTTGAGCGGGTAATTCTAGTTCAACCCAAATTTGTCATCCTTTCATGAGGGTCTTTTTGTTCCTTTCTCCACATTCATTTGTCATTCAGGAAGTCAGTGAAGAGGTAAAACGATGGCCTATAGAAAGTGACAAGTACACCCACACGTCAAATGCATTTGAAAGCAGATTTGTTTCAGGAGCAAACCTTCAGTTCAGTAATACAGGGTGGTTCCCAGTGACTGCTAAGAGCAAGTCTGTCAAGGACAGCTCTGCACTGGGCATGCAGAAACCACTTCTCTGCTCTTATATCAAACACATGTCACGTTCCCTTTGTTTACATGTCTGCTCTCTAGTTATGTTTAAAATGAAATTGCTTTCATCTCTTTTTGCATTTTTGTTTCAGAACATTCCAACCTTACATATTAACTTTCAAATTAAGTAAACAGCTGGGCAAATGGAGTTCTCTGCAATTCATTTTCTTATAAAGTGTGAAACTTGCACCTACACATTCTGCTAATTATGATATAAAAGTCATAGTCTAGTGAAAACTGACTAGTTTTCCTGCCTTGAGTCCTATATATCTGTCATCTAAGCAAACTGCTGAGTTCTGTACACATTTCCAAATAGTTTATTGTTACTTCTGAAAGCTATTAAGAGACTCCACTTTTTTTCCGAATTGTAACAGTTTGAGTCATTAATAAAACTCAAAACTACTGAGAATAAAGTTTCCTTTTACTCTGGTGAGTTAAGAGTATAAATGCTCTTGGGGACACATAATGGTCTCACAAATTGCATCCTATAAGGGAAGGTTTGCGCACCTTTGTTTTCCTACAAATATTTTCATCCATTGGTCTTTAAGCGGGGCCATGAATGCTGGATCAGTGATAGTCTCCATTTGGGAAGTGCCTTAGACTGCACAAAACACTGCTGTCTCATTCGATCCTCGCAAAAGCCTGCGGCAGGAACACAGGCATTACTATATCTGCATTCTGTAAATGAGCACCCTATGGCATTCGAGGACTTGCTGGGTGTCACCATGGTCACCATGGTACCAGTCAGTAAGAAATGAGCACCAATTCTAAACGTTTCTTTTTTCTACTACCCAGACAGAACTCAGAGCCAGAAAGCAATTTGGAGATCTCCCTCATCCCCAATGGTGAGTGGGACTCTGGCTACACAGGGACTAAGGACGCCCTCGTTCTTCCCCAATGTAATGAAAAGGAAGGCTTCAGAGTCAGACATAGCTAGGTTGGACCCTATTTCCAAAATATACTCTGTGATCTTGTGCAAGTGACCTACATTCATTTGACTTTTGGTTCTTCATCGCTTAAGTGGGAAAATTAACACCTATTTTCTGTAGCTGTGGGAATGAAAAGAGATGAGATGTGGTGTGCCTGTCTCATGACCACTGCTCAGAACACATTCTTTTCTTGCCCTCTTTTCAACTCACTGTTTACATAATGGTACTCAGTTTTCACATTTTATTTCATAAACTAAACATCTCAGCAATCCAGTTGCTTACAAAAACTGGTTTTAAATGTATCTGTTTCTGACTTTTGCAGGTAATCCTTATGTTTCTTTTAATTAATTGTTCAATCTTTATTATATAGAGTCCTTTCCCTTAAAATACTAGACCAAACAGTAAGCATACTATTCTTATTATAATTTATTTTAAAATGTAAGTCAAAACCCACATCAGTCTGCTCTGGACAATACATTTGTCTTATATTTATTTTTGTAATTTCTTTTTAAAATTACACTGTTTTGTGCTTAGAATGGAAGTTAATCCTTCCAATGATCAAGTATTTTGTGAAGTCACCCATGCTGACACTACTTTGCAGCAATAAAAGTCAAGACTCTCTAGGGTGGCACTCAAAACCAATTAATAGAGATGCATAGAATTTTATATTGCATCCTATCTACTGCATGCAGTGCTGGGCATGGTCCTGGAGTCAAAATACTGCTTAGAAAGCATGCTTAGAGAATCTTCCGGGGATGCCACAGTGCATTTAGGAACAAGTTTACAAAGAAGCTGCAAGAACTCTCCAGCTAATCCTGGTGTTTCCCTCCTCTTGGTCTAATAACAGAGGAGGGAGCTGGTCTCCTCATCTCCATTCTGCAGATGTGAGTGAGTGCTGAGGCTGGGCAACCTGAAAACAGGGCCAGCAGAACACAGAGGGGAAGTGAAATTCAGGACCAAGGACTCACAGCTCTGGGCTTCCACAAACCACACTCCTTCTTCCATGAAAGTCCCTCCTGTCCTTCCAGGAGATAAAACTAACACATTGAGTGAACAGAACATTATCTATTCTGATCTTGAAATTTTTGATAATAGGGGGAACTAACCCTTGGAAAACATGTTCTGCATTTCAAACTCACCAGAAATAAATTACAAAAAAAATTCTTTTGCATTCCTCTCAAGATCCCTAAAAAAGCTTCCTAGGACTTCTTTCATTTTCTTAAAGTTATCTGAAAGTTAAACGGACTCAAAATACGATAATCAGAGTGAACAGATATGTGCAGTCTATCCATTTTATAAAGACACGAGAGCAGAAATGTTTACCAGATTTAGTAGTAAAAGTACATATTCATGTGACTACTCAGACACAGTAAAAGCTAAAAATCATTATTACACTATTATCTAATGATGCAGTTGGAAGTATTTTTCTATAAATAATACTGTAGCAGAATTTCAATGCAATTTGTCTTTCTTCCTCATTGAATTGCCACTTTTTTTCTGCCACATTACCTGTTTGTCATTCCAGATAAGTTGTCAGGTCAGAAAAAATCACTGTCTTCTTTAAGAGCAGTACTTCTGTGGCTATTCTCCTAGAATAAAGCCTTATTATAGAAGTGACCTTTAAGTATATATGGATGACACCAGCATCCTACCTGTATTTATCATGCAGAATCTCATGCTCTGCGTATCTAGGTATTAACAGTTCCCTAGCTTTATCTAACAGTTGTTGCATTATTTTTCCTGTATGTTGATTTGTTAGTCCAGTTGTTAATTTTTCAATTACACTATACTAGGTACATTTACATAGATTATGGCAAAATTTCTTTTGAAATGGGAAAGGGAATAAGTAAAGAAATATAGTATTCGGCCTTGTTGTCATGGCTTCTGTTCTGGGATTATGATCCCTGTGGGCCAAAGAATACAATCATCAAAACAGGAATCCAGTTCACTGGCATCATGCTGGAGTAGTCTCAAAAATTATTCCCCACAATGTGCTATCCTGGTCTGCAGAATGCACTAAATATGGCAAGCCAACGACCTAAATCAGCTGTTTTTAACTGCTTTTCCCCCAATATTCATAGACATGTAATTCTCATGTTTATATACAGAGTCAAACAGACACCAGAAAATAGACCCAAATAAACCCAGATTTTGAAGGTTGCTCATTATGGCTATGGTACAGACAGCAGGTTAAATGATATTTCCAGTTAGCTGCAACTCCACTCTTTGAACCGATTACAATATACCAGTGAGTCCTAACCCACCAATTTGTATCCACATCTTAGATGAAAACTGCTACAAGAAGCCTTTTTGCAATGAAATTGAACACAGAATCTCAAAGCGTAAAAGAGACAAAAGCAATATGTAGCTATAATAAACTTATTTTACGAATAGAAATTCTTACTAATTATTACAAAATGGATATGAAAAGAACAATTATGTGTTTTAATATAAATACTAAAATGTGAGGGTTTTTCTAAGATCATGGCAGTATCCACATGACCTTGCATTTCGTTCCAGTGAGTGAGTCTAAAAGAATCTGGAACCACTGAAATTCACAGTTAAAAATGGTCAGACTGTTTAACAGGCCATTCTGCAATCTCCGAATCCTCTGCCATTAGAATAATGTCGATTTTCACTGGGTGGAGAGGTACCTGAATAATTTAAATTTGTACTGAGTGGAAGGATGTAAAGGAACCCTCTGAGGTATTTGAAATACTCTATATTTTGATCTATACGAAGGTCACATGAGTGTGTTCATCACTGAGCTGTACACTTAAGATCTGTACACTTAACAATGTACATGTCACATCTTAATAATAAAACAATGACCCAGAAGCCTGAAAAACAGTAAACTTTTGTTTTTAAGTTAGTTAAGAAAAATGTCTAATGAAAGTGTATATTATCATTATTATTAGAGTTAGAAAATAAGAACCAAAATGATTTCTAATATATTATCTTGGCCACACATGCTATAAAGATTCACTTGATACAAATGACTGCTAAGCCATGGTGAAGTCACATGTTGAACACATATGCCTGACTCTGCCTGACACCTAATTGAGCCTGGCACATGTGTGCTTCAGTAATGTACTCAGCTGTGCAATTTTATGTGAGTGGACATCTGTAGACATGAATTTGAAAAGAATTCGTGCAAAGTGACAGCCTTTATAACTAGCAATGTATGATAAAAAGGGTCATAAAGAGAAGCAGCAACAACTAACATTTATTGAGGTTTTACTGCATTACAAGCACTGTGCCGAGTTCCTGCATTCAGCACCTCAAGAATTGCATTTACAGGATTTTTAAACATATGAACAGAGAGACAGCAGGAGATCTGTTTTGCAATCTGCCCCTAAAATAAGATAATATGGCAGCACAAATTAATGCAAGTATAGGCTCCAAGTTTGTAAAAAAAAAAAAAAAAGTTGTTTGGCAACTCTTATACGTGATTGTATTATAACTGCAATTTTAAAATTTACTGAATTTCATTAAAATGAACCTTAAGCATTTAAAATCTAGCATTCTATAGGTGTCATCTTGAAAAGCATCATCAAAGGAACTTTTCTGACACCAGAACATATCTTCTCATTCGAAGAGTTTATAGCTCACAAACTCCTTTCCTTAGCCCGCAGAGCAGTGAATAAGCTTGGAGACATGATGGGAATGAATTTCCTGGCTTAGGACTCCTTTCCTAAACAACTACTGTCTTCGTGATTAATATTTTTCATATGTAAAGCAGGTTCTTGATATTTTTTTATTGGATCTCGTATAAATCATCTATTATCATTACATTAAATCTTATTGAAGTTTCAATTCTAAAACTCTAAATTCCAAACTCTTACTTGATTACTTAAATTCAAGTAATTTTTTAACATCTTTATTGGAGTGTAATTGCTTTACAATAGTGTGTTAGTTTCTGCTTTATAATAAAGTGAATCAGCTATACGTATACATATATCCCCATTATCCCTTCCCTCTTAAACTGGTTTTAAAATCAATAACGACTGGGTTTTACAAGCATCGGATTTGCTAAAAAGGAAGTATTGACACTTTTTTCCCCCCTTAAATTGGGAAGACATGTGAAACAATCTTGAATCTTTTTTTTCCCCTGTGATAAAGATGGGTTTGCCTGACCCACGCAGACCTTCCCCAATGACTGGTGATTTCTGGCATATATTCGATGCTCAAGTAACGTGAGCTTCCATGAAAGATAACAGAAATTACTGCAATGCGTGGAAGAACTTAAGTTCACTGGAAATTTTCTTTGACTACAAATATCCTAGTTACTGTGGTGGACAGAAAACGAAACCACTCTTGGCGTGTTAGAGACGACATTCTCTACTTGTCTCCTTCACGAAGCTGAAGGTGAGGTCTTTACACATGGCAAGCATTCAATAAGCACTGAATGAATGCAGTGTAAGAAGGAAATAATCCCCTCCTGATGTCTGTCATGTCATTAAGCAGAACAATAAACAACAATAAACAGTCATTCAAATGACGTGGTAGGAGTATCTGGATGAATCAGTAATATTTACCTGCAATTTTGACTTTATACTTTTAGTTATGTAACATAAAGAGGTAACTATAGTTCCTGGGCACTCTACAAGCACAGAAATCTGGAAAATGCTTGAGACTCTCCCTATCTTTAATGGATAAGAAATGGGAAGGTTGGAGAGTTATAAACTATTATGGAGTTAGCAAATGGAAGAGCTATTACTAAAAGAAAAGCTCCTTATTTTCTCATTGGAATAAACCAAGACCCAACCTCATTTGGGGTTTAAAGCTTACAAATACTTATTCACGTCTTAAGTTAAGAGATCAGAGGAAGAATTTCAAAGTTCATGTGGATAAGAAGACAAAGAGGTACCCAGAATGAAAACAGAGAGGGGGAGATACCAATGACGATGGCATTTACTGGGCCTTCAATCAGTATATTCTGAATGGATAAAAATTCATAATTGCTACCTACATTGATTTCTCCGATAGTTATCAGATAATCAAATTTATATATTCAGACAAAAACATGTTGTAATTAAGTTTGTTTTTTTTCCCCCAAACACAGTTATTTGAATAAGTGTCTTAAGCTTTCTTTTTACTCTGGGTTGATCTCTAGCCTACAGAAATGAACATCACTCCTCTGGCTGTCATCCTATTTTTCTCATCTCCCTCACAGTTATGTGTATACGTTTGCTTCCTCGAATCTTAGGCTCCTACCCCTTCAGCACTCATGATTCCTTCCTATTAACTTGCTGCATCCAGGCTTATAAGTCCTTTCCACAACTCGATGAGATCTGTACTGTCTCTAGTTCATTTTTTGCTAAATTGGTTAGAGTTCTCATTTTGCACTCTCCTGAAACCTCAAAGGGACAGGATCTGGCTGAAAATCACTCCTCCCTATTTTCCTGATGCTTCTCTTAGCACTTCTGTCCATGTAACTTTATCTGTCTCCTCACCACGGGTCTTCCTCCCAAACTTGTCCTTGGCATCTTGTTCTTCACTGAGGAGGACTGAATAGATCTTCTTTGAAAGATTAAGTAACCAAGAGAATGCCTTAAAAAAAGACTATGAATACCAAAGGTAGCTAGAGATGTGGACTGACTGGAACTCTTGCACACTGCTGGCGGGAATGTAAAAGGATACAGCTACTTTGGAAAACGGTTGTGGAGTTTCTTACAAAGATAAACATACATGTTCCCTTGACCCAGCAATTCCTCTTCTAGGTAGCTACCTAAGAGAAATGAAAACATGTCCACAGAGGAGTTGCACAGAATGTTCATACAGCCCTAATGTAATAAACCCAAACTGGAAACACCCCAAATGTTCATCAATGAGTGAAAGAATAAACAAATTATATTACATCCAAGTGATGGAGTACTACTTAGCAATGTAACAACATGCAAGAATCTAAAAAACATCATGCTGAGTGAAAGACTGAAATCAAAGAATACACAGTATACGATTCCATAAAGGAAGGTCTAGAACTACTCCATAGACAGACATCAGAAAGTGACTGGCTGGGGGTTAGGGGGAGGTACTGAATTTACTGGTGGGTGCAGGGGGCGAAGGTAACATTTTAGGCGATGGAAACGTTCTGTATCTTGATTCAGCACAACTACTGAAGCCCGCGCGCCTAGAGCTCGTGCTCCACAAGAGAAGCCACCGCAATGAGAAGCCCGCGCACCGCAATGAAGAGTAACCCCAGCTCGCCGCAACTAGAGAAAGCCTGCGCACAGCAACAAAGACCCAATGCAGCCAAAAATAAATAAATTAAAAAAATAAAATAAAATAAAGCTAGTTAAGCAGGGCATCTTCAACAACCCCCCCCCACTATTTCTCTCTACCCATCTCATACACATACTTCTACTCTAACATTAATTAAAAAAAAAAAAAAAGTTGCAGGTGTATGAGTACAGTCGCCCCCCTCCCCGCCAGACCCAACCCCGGCTCCATGCCCACCCCATCCAAGGGTTCTGCATTTGTGGATTCAACCAATCGTGGATTGAAAAAAAAAAAAATTTTTTTTCCATAAAGTTCCAAAAAGCAAAACTTGAATGTGCCAGGAGCTGGTAACTATTTACATAACATTTACATTGTATTTACAACTATTTACATAACATTTACATTGTGTTAGTATTATAAGCAGTCTAGAGATGATTTAAAGTAAGTATAAGGGAGGATGTTGTGTAGGTTATATGCAAATACTAAGCCATTTTCATAAGGGACTTTAGCATCCTCGGATTTTTGTATCCGCGTGGGTCCTGGAACACAATCCCCATGGACACCAAGAGGCAACTGTATATACAGTTGTTAAACCCTTTGAACTGTATTTTTTTTTTGAATTTTATTTTATTTATTTTTTTATAGAGCAGGTTCTTATTAGTTATCCATTTTATACATATTAGCATATATATGTCAATCCCAGTCTCCCAATTCATCCCACCACACACCCCCTCCACCACTTTCCCCCCTTGGTGTCCATACGTTTGTTCTCTACATCTGTGTCTCTATTTCTGCCCTGCAAACCAGTTCATCTGTACCATTTTTCTAGGTTCCACATATATGCGTTAATATATGATATTTGTTGAACTGTATTTTTAAAATATGTGTGTTTTATTGTATGTCAATAATACCTCAAAAAAAAATTAACCTCAATAATCATTCTTATGCCAATGACTGCCTTTCTGTATTTCCAGCCTTCTCTAATCGGTTCCAATTCCAGATCTCAAAATTCCAACAGGATGGTTCTGTTTGTATGTTTCACCATTTTATCAAACTCCACCCACTCTACTCAATTACATTATTCAGTGCAAAGGCATGGCCATTCCTTCTGCCTTTATCTTATCCTTTAGAGTCTAGTTATCACTAAAACTGTCAATTATTCCTTTAAACCATAAATCATAAATCCTTTCCCTTCAAGACAGAATGCAGGAAGGAGCACTTTTAACATGTACTGTAAAATATATCTGATCGGGCACCGTTAGCATCACTACTTATTAGTTTTATGATGCCTACTAAGTACTTAACTTTCCTGAGTTATACTGTCTTCATCTGTAAAATGAGATAATTCATTCACTGCTACGTTAGGAACATGGTGAGATACATAATAAAAATAAACGGAGACTTATAAAGCACTATATTTTTAATACAACACTTAGGGTTATTGTTACTGGTTCAAAAGCCACCACTGGAGCCCTGGCCCAGGCCCAGAGGCGCTCGTGTCTGAACTACTTCAATAACTTCCGATATTGTCTTCCTGAGTTTTTTGGGCATGTGACCAACTTGTTACTCATTTTCATGACTAATAATTTATCGTGCAATCCCTTTTAAAACACTAGGATAATCTTGATCTTTTAAAGATACATATGGCAAGATTTATGAAACTCCTGATTTGTTTTCAAAGTAGCTGTCAATCTGGAAGCTTTGGTAAAAATGTAGGAGTAAAAAGCCAAGGCTATAAATCTATTTTTAAAAAACCAGGTTGATTTTAGTCTATGAAGAGATTACATGCTTTTAATTCAACAATTACTTTGTTTGTTTTCTTGACAATACTTTTGCTGGATATTCTCATATTGTAAAACCTTTACTGGTCTACTGACTTTACTTGAATAATAAGCCTCATAAAAAGCTACAGTGAAAAATTAATATCTTAACCCCAACAATGTAATCCACCCAAGTAGAGAAGAAGATATTCTAATTTCTTGATTTTAAGAAAGACATTTATTTTTTCTAATCAATTTCCTCGTTTGCACTTTACTATTATATACTAGGAAAAGTTTCTCTAAATGTACAATTTAAAATGAGTTTTAGGGCTTCCCTGGTGGCGCGGTGGTTGCGAGTCCGCCTCCCAGTGCAGGGGACATGGGTTCGTGCCCTGGTTCGGGAAGATCCCACATGCCGCAGAGTGGCTGGGCCCGTGAGCCATGGCCGCTGAGCCTGCACGTCCGGAGCCTGTGCTCCGCAACGGGAGAGGCTGCAGCAGTGAGAGGCCCACGTACCGCAAAAAGAAAATAATAATAATAAATAAATGAGTTTTATATTTGCATTAGAAAATCAAAATTACAAGAATCAATTCCATGTTTTCTATCACTTGTAACAGTGATTACATATACAGAACAAAATGGAGAAGGGATGTAGAAATGAAGACCCGAACACTTTTTGCTGAAAGGTCACGAAATTTTAGCTCAAAGATTTTATCTTCTCTTACCTGTGTAATAGTTTCAATTTGATGTTTTGTATTTTGTCACTCTCACAGTCCACAGCTATCTAATTCCAGAAATCAGGGGAACAGGCACATTAGCTAATGTTAATTTTTTTGTCACTTTGTGCACCATAAGAGGTTAATCAATGTTAATTTGAGCTTAGAGACTGAACGTAACTACATTTCACAGATTTTGCTTATTCAGCTAGAATCAGCCTCTTGCTACGTGCTACATCTTTTGTAACACCACTCCATTACACTTGGCAAAATCAAACACTTCTGAGAGTGTAAGCCCTGGAGATAAGAGTTTACACGATGAAATCCAGATATCAAGACTCAATAAATGTACTTGTTATTAATTTTAAAACATACATCATTAAGTAGATATAGAAAGAGGAATTTATAAGATCCACCAGGGCCATCTAGAAATTTCATGAGAACATGACTAAACTTTGCTAAAACTTAGGAAATAAGATTTCAAAAATAGGTAAATTAATTTCAATTGCTTCTGGAAGCAACAGCCATTTTTTCCCGAAATATTAGTACACTAGTCATCACTCTCCTAAAGCTTTGCATGTCCATGGGAGGAATATATTTCCCCACCCCATTGATGCTGGGCTTGGTCATGTGCCTTGCTTTGGCCAATGGGATGCTAGTAGATGAATGATGTGAGCAAAGGCTTAAAATCTGTTTGTACTATAGGGCTCGTCCTCTTGTGTTCTAGCCACTGCTGTGAGATATACATGCCCTGGGCTGCCCTTTGGGTTAAGAAAAATGAGTGAACAGTACTGCTCCAAGAACCTGCAGACCTGCTCCAAATGACCAGCTGATACATGGAAGAGAAGTAAATGTTTTATGACGGTATTCCACTGAGTTCCGGAATGACTGGCTACACAGCATTATAGCGGCAATATATGATTAGGAAAAAAAAAAAAAAACCTTGATATTGAATTTGGGGTGGTGCCTTATTTTTCTTAGGTATTAAATTAATATTTGGTGGCAGACATTACTGATTAATTGAATCAGTCCTGTCCATGTTTTTCTTTTCCTTAGCCATACTCCAATAATTGGGAACAGGTAAATTAGTTTTGGCCAATGAGATATAAGCAGAAATCACATGGTGGGTGTCCTGGGAAAGCTTTTTAAAAGTGACACAGTTGGTTGCTATGTTCTTCTGGTTAGTTTGTTTTGCTTTTACTCCTCCTCTTCTGACTATTATAAGGGCGGGATACCTGGAGATGCAGTTGACTTCATATAACCATTGGAAAGCCACAACTGAAGGACAACAGAATAGGAAGAGAGAAGAAACCCTAGGACAAACCTTAGGACACTCCATCAGCCTGTCCTGCTTACTCCAGACTTCTTGTTATCCCAGAAAAATAATTCCATGTTTAAGTTCTCTTGTAACATTTATTGTTATTTGACACCAAAGGTAACATTAATCGATATTTGAAAGGATATGCAGATAGGTAGGTAAATAGATAGAATTTTATTCAAATTAACAAAAAAGATCCAAAATTGTACCCAGAAATTTGCTGGCATTTTTACTACACTAACTGCACATGGTTTGGGATTTAACTTTTAGGATAAGCCATAATGTGTGATGTACTAGATTTCAACTGAGGGCAACCCTCAACTTTGTGACTGTGAAAGTAGATGGCACAAAATCATGGTAAAATGTCAACCTGATAAGATTCATTCTGATCCAAGCTATCTTTTTCTATCTATGTCAAATTTTTCTTTATAGCAGCAGGTTCTCCATGAAAACGTATCCTTCAATTTTCTACTTTCATTTGACACATGTAAGTAAACATATTCAATGAGATTCAAGTGTGGGAGAGTGCTATAAAGTGAAGGAAAATTATGGTACAATGGCAATAACTCATGAAGAGTAATAAGAAGAGAGTGCCTAGAGCATTTGACTGCAAATGGAAGAGATTATATCCTGGTGAATTGAGTTAATTTCAAATATATTACAGTATGGTTTTCTGTCATATGTACTCTCTCTGACTATATTAATAAATGATAGAGTGATGAATCGTTCTGGGAACTTGTAGCGAAACATTAATATTTCAACATCATCGTTGAGTATCTGTGTCAACACACATCAAAAATGCATGAGAAATGACTACCTGTACTCACTAGTTATACTCATTAAGAATATATGGATGAGAAATATAAATGGTATACATAAATTTGCAATGCAATTACAGGTAGAACATATAGAAAGAAAAAAGCTACACAAAGATCTCACACAGAGAAGTATGTCAAGCAATTGGCAGCAAGTTAATACTGGCAATCAGTTTGGAGTATACTGTATGACCACATGAAATACCACTTTATTTTAAATTATGAGTCACCTCAGTAACTACTGGCACTAAATTTTTTTTAAATATAGAAGTAGCAAAAATAAGTAGCCATTCTCAAACAAAAGCGGCTCTTCACTCTGTCTATGATGTAGCTTTGGAATCCCCTTGTTAAAAATAAATATAAAAACAAAAGTTTGGTTTTAAAAAGTTTGATTTCTATCTATTTTTAAATTGATCACCTAGAAGTAATTAATTCACATTAGAATGAGGCATGGCAGTTTGAAAACAAATCAACACTCAGTTAACGATAATTTCCAAGTGGTTAGGAAGGCTAAACAAATAATCTGTTTATATCTGTACTATACAGAAAGATGATGTTCAATTCAGTTGGGGAGGGAGAAGGTCAAACTCGCTGTTTAGCATTATGTATGGAGTATCAAATGCCTACCAAAGAGACAAGATATAAATCACTCTCAAAACAGCAACAACTGGGCTTCCCTGGTGGCGCAGTGTTTGAGAGTCCGCCTGCCGATGCAGGGGGCGCGGGTTCGTGCCCCGGTCTGGGAAGATCCCACGTGCCGCGGAGCGGCTGGACCCATGAGCCATGGACGCTGAGCCTGCGCGTCCGGAGCCTGTGCTCCGCAATGGGAGAGGCCAGAGCAGTGAGAGGCCCACGTACGGCAAAAAAAAAAAAAAAAAAAAAAAAAACACACCACCAGCAACACCTGTGTAGTAGCTGTCATATATGGTGCCATTTATTTTCTTTGCTCTTTTTTGTTTGTTTTGTTTGTTGGTTTTCGTATTTTCTGGCGTTTCTAGAACAAATTGTATTACTTGTATTCTTTTTTTTTCTCTCTCTCTCTTTGGCCGTGCCACATGGCTTGTGGGATCTTAGTTCCCTGACCAGGGATTGAACCTGGGCTCTCAACAGTGAACGCGCGGAGTCCTAACCACTGGACCGCCAGGGAATTCTGGTGCCTTTTATTTTATTTTACTTTTTAATGATCAAAAAGATTCAAGCATAAAAAATTCTGAGGGTAAGCTCTCACTTGGAACAACAGTTCCATCAATTTTAGGGAAAAAGTACGAATGTTTCTGTATCCTAGAAGATACAGTAACAATATACAAAAAAAAAAAACTTTCTAGGATAATAAATATTTTTGACTTATCAGGGGATACAAAATTAGATTTCAAGAACCCAGGCCCAAAAGAAGTAAGTACTTCTTTGAAAGAAATTTTGAAAGAAAAATTTTGTTTTGCATTTATTTTTTGTTTTTGTTTATTGATTCTTGTGTGGGTTAAAAAACTGCAGATTCCCTTAGAAAAAAGAAAAGAACTTGTATCACAGCATAGAGGGAAAAGTATGAGTGGATAAAGAGATTCAGTCCTGAATCCCTCTCCCTAGGGATGTAATGGGAGAATCATTATTTGGCATCAACAGAGCTCAGTTTCTTCTGTACAATTAATGTTCTCTATTGGTCAGTGAGTTTGTTTATTCATTCCAGAATATTCCTGCCTTAAGGTCTCTGCACTTGTTATTCCCTCTGCCTGGAGGCGGTTCCTTTAGATATCCTGGGGACCTGACCTCATGCCTCTTTAGGTCTCTCCTAATATACAATCTTATCAGAGTTCTTTAAATGCCTTACGTGAAAGAGTAAATGCTGTCTACCCTGGCAGCTCACTCAGCACCCACACCCTGTCTCCCTCACCTCCAGAGCACTTGCCTTCTTCAGAGGTACCATATGCTTACTGTCTGTTTCCCTCCCACCTCCTCCACTGGAATATAAGCACCATGAAGTCAGTGATTTTGTCTATTTTATTCAATGCTGTTCTAGTGTTTAAAAAAGTACCTGGCCAGGCACTGTGCTAGCAGCCCTGGAGATACATGGAAGACTAGAACATGTTATCTATCCTCTGAACAGCTCACTATATTGGAGAGTCTGACATGTATGGACACAGGGGTGTCTATACATATACATATATATATACCACAAGCTCCTGTGTCTAGCTGTGGACAGCTAGGCAGCGCTAGTCATATAAATGGCACCCTTTGGGATGTACAGTGCTCAACCCGCACCACCATACCCAGCTTCCTTGAGACTGAAATCTGTAAAACACAAAGCTGATGACGCCATTGCCATTTAAAACCTCTTGATGTCTCCCCATTGTCTACAGAATAAATTCACCCTTCCTGATCAGGTCCCTACCCACCTCCCCAAGCAGCTGCATCTCCCAGCTCTCCGCCACACTCACTTCCGCGCCAGTTACTATGAACTCACACA
The DNA here is from genome assembly GCF_039906515.1 of Pseudorca crassidens. Classification (NCBI taxonomy): domain Eukaryota; kingdom Metazoa; phylum Chordata; class Mammalia; order Artiodactyla; family Delphinidae; genus Pseudorca; species Pseudorca crassidens. Next base: position 32,305,730 of record NC_090313.1, on the reverse strand, counting down.
TTCCTACCGCATGTCAATGCTTTCCTCTACTCCAGACTGAGCTACGTGACCTTCCCCCCTGTCCTCACTGCAGCCCTTCATGCTTTTATCCCATTGGGCTTTGATTTGCCTCATATATGTTGATTCTGAGCTCCCTGTGGTAAGGTTCTATGAATCATTCATCCTGTATCCCCAGCATGTAACACAGGGCTAAATAAATGAATTAATTATTCACCAAATACAGACATGACTTAATCTGCTAATTCACAAAACAGCTCAAATATCAAATTATTATCAAAAACTGATCAGACTTTAAACGAAAGTGGGACCAACACGGTCCCATCAAAGCGACAGAAATGACTGTGTATGGGTGTACAGTCTTCATCTTGCTATTAAATACCCAGGGACTGAGTTACTCAGTGATCATTATATATATATTTTTAATATTGCTAGAATGTTGGGTTGATGCAGGCTAAGTATACACTTTAGACTCTACCTATGTTCATTCACATCAAATCAGGAGCTTTTTCTGACCTCCTTTAGAAGAAGAGCAACGTAAAAGTGTTTATCTCCTTGGCAAGACAGCGAACGCCTCTCAGATTTACCCATCAGCCATGATGTCTATTATTAGTCTATTAGAGAGCTAGACTTCCACCTACAGAACTGAATCAAAGCTATTTCTTTGTTAAGGCATGAAGTGGGGATCTGAAGGCGTCCCAAACACATTAGGCTTATTAAATAAAAGTATAGCTTCTTTTAATGAGACAAGAATCTGGGAAAGATTTAAAAGAAAAAAAAACCCTGAAATTGTTTGACATACTGAGCTCTCTGGCTTCTTCTCTGGGCACAATCAGCTCAGCTGGGTTCGTTCTAATCAGCAGACAAGGGAAGAGGCATGATCCAAATACCCTCAAATCTTTCAGTCAAGGGCTGCAAAATTAGATGACACAGTACCGTTTCAACCCTTGGACAAACAGTTCCTTTTATAGATTGACAGAAAGCAATTCTAAAAAGGATGCTCATTTTGGGAATGTCAGCACATATGTATATACTGAAACAATAATTTCTTAAAATAATAGCAACAGTGAAGTTTATAGAAAGAATGCTCTAATGTATTTGTACTTTATTTCTTCACATATCAATATAATGCTGTGTGCGATTTACAGAAGTGGAACACCTTTTTCAGAACTATTTCTGAGAAGGCATCTGATAGAATTATCTCTCCCTAAGTCAGATTATATTTAAAGTGACAGCGAGTTTAAAGATGAAAAAAATCTGAAATTATTTCATAAAAGTTATATTCTTATTGGGATTCAGGTGTCAAAAAACTTTGCTAATTTTAGAAAGTTACGGTTTAGAGATATTAAAGCCACAACATAAAAACAAGAGCTGCCTTCATAAAGGAATATGGGTTTATAGTCAGACAAACTCTGATTTCAATATGAGCTCTGCAAATTATCAGCTATAGGACCTCTGGGGATAGAGTAAACCTCTCTGGGCTTCCGTTTATTTGTGCATAAAAACAGGAGCATAGGGCAAATTAGACGAAAACTATGTAAGTCCTCACAGAATCTGCCTGAAAGAAGTCAGTCAGTAACAGTTTTGTTTTCTCTTTCTTCCTTATCTCTAGGACTGTTCTCTACTGTAATTTAAAAGACATTAACAAAGTTATACATGAGGAGATTCAGAAATAAGGATCAAGAATTTTAAAATAAGGAAAATGAAAAACACACACAAAAAACCCAAACCGAAAACCTCCAAGATTTCTGACCCTTCTCTGATCATCAGATGCAACCTTCTAAATTAAAAACCATGATGTTTGAGCCAGCAGCAGACTCTGAAGGAATAGGATATCCAACTTGCTACCATATCTGTTCTTTCAAAGAGCATCTAAGTGCAAATAAAGATGGGACTCTTCATTTCCAGAATTCACAAATTGTTTTCCTTTAAGAAGAAGGGCACTTGACACAGGCAATATAATAAAAACAGGGGGAGGAAGCCAGTGTTTTAATTAGCTTAAATGTAATTAACAAGGAACTATTTAAAAAGAATATCCTTTTAACAGGTTCCAATTTTAGGGATGCTAACCAAAGCAAAAAGCTACTAACGCATGTTGCTTCTTTTCCACTCTGACAGTTACAATCAAGATCAGAGAGGGCAGAGAACTCAGATATGGTGTGAGTTAAACAATCACATGCACTTACCAATTCTGCGAAAACTGACACTGAGGAGAGCTGGTCCATCTCCTTAAAATCTTCATCGCCTTCTCCCACCCTCTACTCCACCCTTCCCCACTTCACTCTTACTGAAAGTATCACGTCTAGACCTTTATTCTTTCAGTTTAAGGCTTGCGCCTGGTTGAACACTAATTCCTCTGAGGAGGGCCCGCTTTCAGATATTCTTATTCATTTACACTTTACTTTGAAGGAAGTCGATTATTCTACCAGCATCAACAAATGAGGAGTAGGAAGGTTTGGAGTTAGAGAAAAAAGAAGAAAAAGGGGTACAGAGATTAGAGGCTCTGAGTAAGAGAGCCAAATTTTACCTATTTAAAAAATATCATTGTTTTGCCTAGGGTTAGAGTTAATTATAATAATTTGCTCTAATCATGTGCCTGTACCTCTCTTTTTCCAAACACTTATTTCATAATTATGTTTGTCAAGTAGTTAAGGGTAATGATCCTATTATAGCATCAGAGGGGAAAAAAAACAAACAAACCAGACCTAAGCAAAACAGATGTTCTATGAATTGCTGGAAGTTGGCTTTGTCAGAATTACTTGAATACACTGTCTCTGGCTCGGACAGTATCTCTACAGTTGAAATACAAGAAGGGTAGAGCCTGTCTGTAGGCCTCGCTATGGCCGGTTCTTCCCATTTGTCTGAATTCACTGAGGCTGAGCTGATAAACGAGAAGCAAGTGAATCAATGAAAATAGTTGCAATGATTGGTTCAAGCACAGTTCAGGAGCCTTGCTATAAAAATCTATTTAAATGGAAGTGAACTTAGGTTGCAGCTCTAGCCACCAAGCATTGTTCCTTTTTATTCAAAGACCAAGAGTATCTGAATATTATATATTGGGGTGGGGAGAGGTGCAATGGCTAACAACTTCTGCATTTCAAATCAAAGGAAAATTTCTTGAACTGAAGATTTAATAAACGTTCATTTTAAAAACCAGTTAAATGCATAATACCAAATATTTAAAAAGAGCATTTATTAGCATATTAAGGTTTATGCTATGTAAATATAATAATGTCAGCAAAGTAAGCCACCAAATTAAAAATTCAAACTATGGTGATGACTGCATGAGGCAAGGCTATGAACCCGAATGGGAAAGGAGACAAAGAAGAGATTCAGTTGTAGAGAGTCACCTTGTGGGTTCGGATCTTGCCTGAAGGGCTGGCCTAGGACAAGGCAGTTTCGCCCCTCTCTAGTGTCAGTCTTTCCTAATAGCTTCCTTTCTCATTTTCCCGCTTCTTCCTTGACACTGCACTGGTGGCCAATGAGATAAGAGGAATGCCTTCAAACCCCTCCTAAACCATGGCTTTAATTGGAGAGACGTGTTTTGGTTGCCCAGGGCTTCTAAAATGTGCTTCCTCTATTGCACATAAACCCTTGATTTTATCACCTCTCTACCTGCAGGCATCCTTCTCACCTAACTCAAAGTTCTGCAAGTGCCAGAAACAGATGCACGGATGTCTTTTGAAATCCTCTCATCTCGTACATGCCAAGATGGTGTTCAATCCTCTTACGATTTGAAGCATTATTTTATTGATCATAGTATACTGGAATTTTTTTGTTTGTTGGACAGCTTTTGAGTTAATAGAAGCCATCAAGATCCAAAGGCAAACAGAAAAAAGAGGAAAGGGAAATTAATAGTGAAACAGAGACATGCATTAAAAATCAGAGAAATTAAGAGCAGGAAGACATATCCACCGAGAGTTAACTTTGGGTAAACCTAAGTACAGATTTTTTAAAAAAATTCTCTAACAAGGACTATATACTTATTTGTCCCAGAATAAAATTTTCCTCAACATATCGTTTTAAGTTTTGAAATACATCTATATTTAAGACGTCTCTGCAGAACATTCTTTTCGCTTCATCTAACAGTATCTTAGCACTTCTCAGTGTTTACACACACATACTCCTTCTTGAGTGATGGTTAATTAACTATTGATGGGTCCTGGCATTCTAGGGCTTCCCAAGTGACAGCTCAGTATTCCTTACTAATCGTTTAATGAAAACACTTACATGAATAATGAATCTGGCACTTGCCTAGATACACATGCAACTTTTGCAATAGTAATAAAGGCAGGCGTATGCACCGTCAGAACAAAGTATTGTGGGGCTTACAAATGTTTTCACAAAGCAAATCGGAGAGGTTATGTTGAAAATGAAGCTCCAGTTCCTAAAGGCTGCTATTAAAAGTTTCATATTAAAATATACTATTATATTCTCAGCACATAATATTAAAAGCACAACAAATGGTTATGTTTAAGATGTTAATACCATGATTTGCTCGATAAGCCCGAAATGGAGTAAGCATAACTTAGATTTTAGTAATCACAGTGCCAAACTTACAGAAACACACATATCTATAACACACACACACAAATTATGTATATATTATATGGTGCAGGAAAACTGTGATTAAAATGTCTATGAAACTTGTGATTCATCTCAGAATTGAACTTTGTCATCATTTAGTCTAATTTTGCAGGTGAGAACATGGAATCCTTGATCTTAAGATTTAGCTCCCACAAAACCACAATCACTGTGCTGATCACTGAACTGGTGATGAAGTGACCGGGCATGCTAGCACTTAAATATGATTTCAGCCATCCTTCTGATCCAACGCTTTGGAGAAACTAAGTTACTACAACCAGTTACTGGAACAAATGAGAGAAAAAAGTGTTTTTATACATGTTCAAGGGGAAGAATATGACTGGTAACAGACATTACAGGCACTCCTGAGAAAAAGATATGTTTGGGGAGTTAGAAGTCCTAAACTTTGTCTCGTCACCACTTATTATATGACTCTGGAGAAGACACTGAACCTCTCTCATCCTCAGTATCTTCATTTGTAAAATCAGCATGACACTTGCAATATTTATATTTACTAGTTGTCATGTACTTATACTACACACTATTACCATTATTGTTACTACTACCACTAATAATAATATTAATTTCACCCTTGAGGCTCTCATCTGTCAAAACTTTGCAATTCAATTTTCATGCCTTGTAACTATACCACACTCTCACAATGGTCCTATAAAGTACGTATTCTTTCTTATTACAGATGAAGAAATATCTCAGAGTGGTTAGTTAACTTGCCAGATGTCACATGGCTATTAAGTGACTGAATGTGAACTTGAATCCAAATCTTTCTGACTGCAATTTCATTAGATTTTCCATATCCTGTTTCCTCTAATATATAATATACCTAGTACCTATTTATCATAGAGATTCATTTTATACACCCTCACATATACACACACATAGGCTTTAAATTCTAAAATGCGCTACTAATTTTTTTTTTTAATTTCAAGGCCTAATTCATGAAACAGAGTAGATATTTAGTCAATACCTGGGAAAAAAGAATTAATATATGGAAGGTAACTAAGATCATTTTAAGTAAAGTGTTAATTAACTTTTGTATTGGCAGTAACAGTGGCTTAATTTAAATCTTCCTCTTCTTTAAAATTATGTTATTAAAAATTATGCTAGAGAAAAAATACACATGGACTAGTCATAGGTGAAATTCTAGACACAGAATTGACAATGATGAAAAAGCAGCTATTTTCAACGAAAAAGGGCTAAACTCTAACTCTGTGTTACAGTTAAAGGAGTGAGAAACGATCCCTTTAAAAATTACATATGATTTGAATGTTTCAAAGGGGTAACATAGTATCTTCCAAATTTTAAATTTCAAAAAAGCTGTTCTGTACTTTCCTATCAACACAAGATAATACTGCCTGTCATATTGTACCTCTCTTGACTGTTCTATATGAATAATGAAAACAATGATGATAATTAGATAGTGACACTCGAAAAGAACAATTTTTTTTTTCAGAGTTAAGGAGAAGGGGCGGGAAGTATTAAAAAAGAAGTCTCATTTCTATTCAAAATACAAATTTTCAACTATGCAAAACACTCCATGTTTCCCCTAATCTCCTCCCAGAGAACACAAGGCTGAATGGAAAGATGCTGACACATGTGCCCGTTCAGAGCTAGAATGACAGGTCTGGGGAACAGGAGATGCTGCTGTTTCCATTATCCATTGAACACCTTGGCAATTCTTATTTCATCCTGAGAATGTGATACTTACTCTTGTACTGCTCTGGCTATGGAAAGGGCCGTAGATCCAGTTTCATTAACGCTATCTAAGGTCACATTTGGCAGGTCATCATCATCACTGTCACTTTTACTTTGTCTGGGAGATAGGCCTCGGGGGTCCATTTGTGCTGGGAAAAAAAGGCATATATAATGAATTAAAATTAGTGTGCAGAAAGTTAACCTTGTCCTGGACCAACATCAAGCATGGAATGTCTCTTCTGTGTATGTCACACACATGGAATTCTCCAGAAATCCCAGGAATTAGTGAAAGCGACGTATGTTATGGACTGAGCACGCACTGACTCTTATCCCTTGTTCGTCTGATTTATAAAACCTCCATCAGCTCTCGGTAGTTTCAGGGGATGATTATGGAATAGAAACTGTAAAATCTACAATATTACCAACTTCTGAGAAGCTGATTAGGTAGCTCATGAGTTACTGTTCTACCCTCTGGCTTCTTCTTGCTTCTGCAACCAGAGCTCTGGCCATTTCGTTGCACATTAGCACTTTCCCTGGAAGGTGGAGAGCAGGAGGGAGAGAAGGTTTTATTTGCTTAGGGCTCCCATCAGAAGCTTAAAGAACGACAAGGTTTACAAGACTAACATAAAGGTTTAGGTATTCTTCATACTACAGTGAATCCTTGTTCACAGTTCGTTGTTGCTCTAAGTGGAGATCTGAGTGCAGGAAAATGACTGAAGTAGTAGCATTTTAACTGTGTCTACATGTGCTAGAAAGTGCCCTTCATCTCTATGCTGATCTCATTTTCCAAAAATGCATTTCTAGATAAGATCCTCCTTCCGCTGCAAACTGGCCAAAGCAGGACATAGCCTGATGTTCTGACTCCTGTTGATGGGGACCACCAGATCCTTTTAAATGAGAGGATCACCATCAACATTTAATATACTAATGTATATTTTAAAAAATAGATTTCATTCCCACCGCCTTCTCTTTATGAACAGCTTTAGCAACCACCGCCTAGGATTTCCATCAGCCCTCTCAGCTGAGGCACGGAGGAAGCACACCTTCTAAATTAAAAGTACTGCGCTAGCTACATAACTGCATTGCTAAAACATATGACTTCAACCCTCAGCCAGCTCCCTCAGCCTGCTCTTCCAAGCTGCCTACAAAAGATTTCTGAAACCACCACTAGCTGTAAAGAGAAGCAAAATACACTTAAAATCGTGGTTACAATGACATTTGGGTACATTTACAGTTTCATTTTTTTTCTCAAATCATTTTTTTTTTTCTTGCTGTTACTGTGCATCATACATTAGGTAGAGCCACAGGAAAATGCTGATATTTTCCCATTTTTTAAACCACGAAAGACAATTTCTCATGATTCTACCTAATACTTACCATATGAATAGAAAAACTATACCTAGAGAGTTCTGATATATTTCTAACTAAACTTGGTTAGGAAGGAGCAAATATCTGTTGAACCTAGGGTGTGAGTGTACTTGACATACATTCTGCCTGTAAGTATAAACACGAAAATGTACTTTGACTAGTGGACGTGTTTGGTAAATGTTGGCTAAATTAAAGAGAAAATAATGAAACTAATCTAAAGCAGTGGTCCTTTGCTGATGACAAATTTGCCCCCCGCCCCCGGCAAAAGACATCTGGCAATGTCTAGAGACACACTGATTTGTCATAACTTGAAGGAAGGGGGATGCTACTGGCACCCAGAAGGCAGAAGCCAAGGATGCTGCTAGACATCCTACAAAACACAGGACAGTCAGTGCCCCATGACAAAGAATGAACCAGTCTAAAACGTCAATAGCACCAGGCTGAGAAACTTTGACCTGGAGATTTAAGAGTTTGGACATAACGGTGTTACATCTGATGACTTTCAATTGCATAACTATGTTCCAGTTTCAAAGTCACTAGCGACGAAATTAAATCACACATTAGATTATCCATCTTTTCTGGTTCTATCCTCAAATAAAACAATTCACTGTCACGTGACTTGGCACTCGTAACTTCCACCGATACAGCACTCACTCACTCCAACGCCAGGAATGAATTATGCAGTGACGCTCATTAAGAGTCCTTGAATGTTGTCTTTTTACCACATGGTGGGACAAAGACTTTCTTTTCCATCTGATCTCTAGAGATTTCTTAGGAGAGGGATGTTGGAGAAACTCTTTGTAGAGGAAAGTAACCAGTCCCACAATTATGCAATAACAGAGAGCTACTTAAGTATTCAGTCATTCCAAAGGCACTGAAGGCATCAGACCATTTAAGATTTATTTTGGCTACAGGCAACAGAAACTGGCTCGGGCTAACTTATATTAAACGAATGTACTGGAAAGATACTGGGCAGCTCACAGAATGGAAGGTAAAGCTGAACAACCAGCACTCAAGTAGCCCAAGACACAGAGATGATACAGGCATTTCAACCAGGAAGTCATCGATGGGTTTCCTCTGGGCCCATCTCACTGGAAAATGATTCATTTAACAATCGTTCACAACTGCTCAAATTCAACCAAGAAAATGAGTAATAGACCTATCTAGGCTTCCAAATCTCATACTGTGTGGTGTTACATACACCTGGAAACATCAACAAGTTAACATTTCAAGTTCCTGAAACACCATGCACGAAGACTCCTTTGCCAAGATATCAAATTAACAGATAGCCAGAGAAAAGAGAATATTCTGGTCCCATCTTTAGCAAGACAACTAGAGCTCTCACAGGTAAGTAATACAACTCAAGGAAGACACAGGCGGTTAACCAATAAGCAATTTGGCTGTGAAAGTTAGTCTCGCTGTATGAGATTCCAAATAACTGGTGTGAGAGTTGATCATCTAAATTATGTTATGTTGCTATCTTAATGAGAGTTTAAAATATGTTAAATATGATGTCTTTTTTGATGTACTTTTCAGGAACATTATAATTGAGGATTTCTTTCCAATAGTTTCAATAAATATTATGAAATACATCTGCTGCCATCATGCTGGGAAACTCTTTTTACCGTACCTTCAGCCAAGTCGAGGAAGTAATTAGAAAAGCTTCTTAAAATGTGCATTGCTGGGCTTCCCTGGGGGCGCAGTGGTTGAGGGTCCGCCTGCCAATGCAGGGGACACGGGTTCGTGCCCCGGTCCGGGAAGATCCCACACGCCGCGGAGCGGCTGGGCCCGTGAGCCGTGGCCGCTGAGCCTGCGCATCCGGAGCCTGTGCTCCGCAATGAGAGAGGCCACAACAGTGAGAGGCCCGCGTACCACACACACACAAAAAAAAGTGCATTGCTGATTAGGTCAGATGATTAGCTTATCTACATACTCGCATAATTCCACTCTATTTTTATTAAATGTGGGGTAGGGACATTTATCCTAGTTAACCTCCATTAGTCTTTGAGTTTCTCAGCTCATTTAGGGAACACCAATTCTTTGGGGTGCCCATGCAGAGAAAATGGAAAAGTTACCTGGGCACCAGAACCAAAAACGTACCTATTTCCCGAAGTAAGAGAGCAGCCGGAGAATTATAAGCACCTGAAAAGGATTTACATTTGAGACTTTATTCCTCTTAAATGAAAAAGGGATCAGACACGGGTGGGTACTCCAGCTCATTGCTGGTGAAGTGTCATCCCCGAGGTGGAGGTACTGGGGAACGCGGTGTGAACTTCACTCCATGTCACACAAACTCTGGAAGATAACTGCAGAACCCCCAACACCTGAAGTTGAACCTATCTACCCTTTCAAACACCCACCTATAGTCAATGTCACTGTAAAGATCATCCCAATGAGTCGTGTCTCCCTGTAGCCAGGCTCTCGTGGGGCTCCTTCCCCCAGTGACTCTGGCCTTGGCTCGATGACTTGAAGTCACTTTAGACCGAGCAGACACATTCCAGACACCAGATGACCACGTTCATAGGAGTGACCAGCGTGAGAACAGCCCGGCTAAACCCATTCCAAATTTTTGACTCACAGAACTGTGAGCAAAAAAAATAGTTGCTATTTTAATCTACTAAATTTGGGAGTGATTTGTTACACAGCAATACAAAATCAATGTAGTGAAATAGGAGGGAAGGGGGGCAGGGCACAGCATTTGAAAGAATGACACATGCCGAGGACATGACATAAACTGATTAGAACAAAATGGGTCCAAGATGGTGGACAAGTCGACGTCCACTAGACCTTGAGCCTCACTATACACTCACTGTAACACATCAGCAAGCTAAATGACACACCCACAGGCGCCATGACAGTTCCAAGGATCCATAAGGATCAAAAAGTGGGCAGTGGCACAATTCCTGGAAATCCCCGCCCCTTCCCAAAATAGCTGGGAAACTCCTCCCACTCATTAGCCTATGGAATTACCCTCCCCTATAAAAACTGACAACCCCCATGCCCTGGTGCCTTTCTCACCTTCTGAGATAGCCCACACTCTGTCTGTGGAGTGTGATTCTCTCTAAGTAAATCCACTTCTTACCCATCACTTTGTCTCTCGCTGAATTCTTTCTGCGATGAGACTTCAAGAACCTGCTTCATTAAGTGCTGAAACCAGGTGTGTGATCTCAGTTGGAAGACTGTGGGTTTTGGCCGGGTTCGAGTCCCGGCCACATGGGTTCGAGTCCCGGCATGTGGGTTCAAGTCCCAACCTGAGGTGCACGGTTTCAATACCAGCTACTCTCCCAGCTCCTTCCAGTGATTTCCTGGCAACGATGTGGAAAGACTTCTGCTACAGTTATAGTCAGCCTATCACACGCCTCTCTATTTCCCTCCCAAGAGGTAATCTGGCCTCCAGTGGCATATACTTAAGTGGGCTATTAATACAATAAAGGAAAGTAAATGCCACGTTATTTTACATTATTTACTTCTTAATCCAAAATGTGCAAAATGGATTTACAGGCATTTTGTCTTTAAAAGCGTCTTCTTTGATCCTTGACCGTGCCTCATACAGGCTTCTATGGGAAAGGGGCCATGAGTTGGCATTATTGCTCTTGTGGACAAAGCTTTTCTACCCAAGTTCATAGTTCACAGGAGGCTCAGATGGGCAGAACTCCCAGGTACATGATCACCCAAAGCTACACTCCCTATGTTTGCCTTTCTAGAACTCCCATGAAACATGGAAACTTTACTTTCCCCCCACATAACAGTGGACTGACACAGACGCAGTGGCATCAGCATCCCTTCTCACCTCCGTCACCTCAGGCGAGGTGCTCTTCTAACCTCCTTGGAAAGGAACTGGTCCATTCAGCTATTCTTAAAGGAAAGGAAGCTTTCCCGTTATGTCACCATATTTACTATGTATAATACAATCATCTTTGACCACACATGGAAATTTACAGACGAACATTTTCTAACCAGAAGGAATGCATTCAGTCGCCTTCACCTCCGCCCATCAGGGCTGGAGGGTAGAGGGGTGCACGTGGATGGAAGCGGGGTGAGGCAGTCGGATGGGCAGCTGCCGTGCTGCCAGCCTTTCTCTTCCCCTGTCGGCCACTGTCAGGCTGCCTGCTACCTGCAGATGTCCTCATTGCTCGCCCTGCCAAGGCTGAAGCGTGCCCCAGTTACAGAAACCTTGGTTTCCAGGAGGGCCGCTGCTTCCCTAGAAACAAGGGCAGTGGAAGGATGAGGGGGGGAAAATGGAAAATGAATGTATGGGGGGGAGAATTCCTAGCATCCCAGAGTAGGAGAGTCTCCTTCAGCACTTCAATGTAGGAGTGCTCCAAAAATGACAGTCATAGAGGGTTTTTAGAATAAAAACATGGCTCTGGCTTCAGAGAACATGGGTGAGACTCCTGGCCCCGCCACTCATCATTTACAGCCATCTGGCCTTGGGCAATTGATTTCCCACCACTAACCCTCAGTTTTCTTCCCCTGCCATTGCCGCTGTGAGGAGTAAAGGAGATAATATATGCAAAGTGTTTAGTACCCTGCCCTGCACTTAGGAGTCAGTCATCATTCTGTTTCATCCTGGCAGTACGTTTAGTACTACTACTTCAGCCTTCCCTTATATCGATATAATACTATTTACAAAGCCCTCATCTTCCCCTGGACGTATTCAAATCAAGCATTTTTCTTTTTAAATGTACCTAAGCTGAAAATACTACTAGAGAATATATATACCTAAGTATATAATACCTAAAACCACTACTTCTTTTAATCCAAACATTCCATACTTAAGATGGTTTGAGTTACGGTTTTTCAACTTTACAATGGAGTGAGAGCGATATGCATTCATTAGAAACTGCGCTTTGAATTTTGCTCTTTTCCCGGGCTAGCAATATGCCCTACCAGACTCTCTCATGATGCTGTGCAGTGAGCCCCAGCCCCCAGTCAGCCACCCAATCACAACTGTTCACAACCGATACACTTACAACCATCCTGGTTTTCACTTTCAATACAGGATTCAACGGACTACATGAGATATTCAACACTTTATTATAAAGTAGGCTTTGTGTTGGAGGATTCTGCCCAACTGAAGGCTAACGTAAGCGCTCTCAGCACGTTTAAGGTAGCCAAGGTTAAGCTATGATGACCAGTAGGTAAGGTGCATTAAATGCATTTTTGACTTAAGATATCTTCAGCTTATGGTGGGTTTATCGGGATGTAACCCCATCTTAAGTCAAGGAAGATTTGTATTCAGTCAACAGATATTTATTGGGTACCTATGAGGTACCAAGCACTCTTCTGAGTGTTGGGGAGAAAGGAGAGAATAAGGTAGATAAAAATTCCTGGTTTTGTACTGGGGCCGGGGCGGGGGAGACAGATAACAAAAATAAATAGATAAGAAAACCACATCCTCTGTTAGACAGTCAGTGCCATGGAGAAAATAAAACAGGGAAGGGAGGGTAGGGGTCGCTGAGAGGCAGGTTGACAATTTCAGACAGGGTGGCCAGGAAGGTCTCACGGAGAAGGTGACACCTGAGCCAGGAGCTGGGGGAGCTGAGGGACGCTTGCAGATGTGGCTTATTTATTTCGGCGGATGGGGTAGGATATTCCAGGCAGAACAAACAATAGGTGCAAAGGCTCTGAGGTGGGAGCAGGTTTTACGTGCCTGAGGACCTGCAAGGAGGTTATAGCTGGAGCTGAGACATGGAGGGCAAAGTGCATGAGGCCAGACAGAGGAGGGTGGGCACGAAAGCCTTGATAGCCAGTGGAAGGATTTTGAGTTTTGTTCTGGGTGGGAAAGGAAGCCACTGGGAAAGATCAAGTAAAAGGATGACAGGATCTAAGTTACGTCATTTGATCAGGATCACCCTGGCTATACAAGCACAGGGGGAGATCCAGATGGAGATACATGCAGGAGAATCATCAGTGATATTAATATTCCCTAAAAACTGCACTAGCTTTTCTCTCTTTGGTCACCTCATGCTGGCCACACACAGTCAATTAAAACTTAGGTAGAACTTTATTACCTGCAGGGCTATGAAGTACGCTTTTCATAATGCATTTGTACAACTGATGTTCTGACCTCATTTGGTTTCAGAGTATCAGTTGCTCAAATACATACTTGATTTTTCTAGCATATCAAGATAGATGATGAGAGAAAAACACGTAAGTAAATAAAGCTTGACTCAAAGGACGGTGGACTCCAAGCTTAGAACCAGCTCTCCTGGGTCCCACTCTACTTACTGATGTTTCCACTACGCTCTGCTTCTTACTTTCTTTACTTTTGTTACTGCTAATGTGACTATGCCTCTACATAGTAGTAACTGTGATTGTTTAGATAACCCCCAATGGAGATTTAAAAATCCAATCAGTTATGCAAATCCTGGGATGTTGGTACTCTGCAGATACAATACGCAACTTACTTATTTTTTTTCCCAATTCCTCTCTGCACATGTGTCAGTGTTATGGCTTCTGCCCCCATTATATTAAAAAATAACCTCATAATGTTCTTATGATTCCCTAGTGCAAGGTCCCCTTCTCAGTGATAATGCCATCGGACCTCTCTGCACCTTTCAAGACTGTTGGTTCTCTCTCTTCATTTTCACTTGCAGCCTCTTCTTGAATCTCTCTCCTGCCTTGATTTCAGGGGTGGGCACACTGAGGCTTGCCACCTTCTTTTTTTTTTTTTTTGCTATACGCGGGCATCTCACTATTGTGGCCTCTCCCGTTGTGGAGCACAGGCTCCGGACGCGCAGGCCCAGCGGCCATGGCTCACGGGCCCAGCCGCTCCGTGGCATGTGGGATCTTCCCGGACCGGGGCACGAACCCGTGTCCCTTGCATCGGCAGGCGGACTCTCAACCACTGCGCCACCAGGGAAGCCCTCCACCTGCTTTTATAAATAAAGTTTTATTCCAGCATGCTCACGATTTTGTCTCTGGCCGTTTTAGGGCTCAGACGGCACAGTTGAGTAGTTGTCACAGAAACCATATGGCTCACCATAAAATACCACCTGGCCTTTTGGAGAAAGCATTTGCTGACTCTGCTGTAGACTGTTTAATTCTCTTGGGTCTCTCTCCCTCTTACCTTCTTCATCTCCTCTCTCTGCATATACCTAAATGTTAGTTACCCCTTCAGACTCCACTACCTACCTTCTTATTTCTGCCTCTCTTTATTGGTGACCTTCTCAGTAATTCCAGACAATTCCACAATTTCAATTACTATCTCAGTGGAGATGAACACCAAATTCATGTTCCTGTCTCTAACCTCTGCCCTAAACCCCAGTTTATTTACATTTATATTTCCAGCATCCTACTTCACCTGACTGTCGGAAAGTCATTTCAAACTCCGGTCCTATACCTCTTTCAAGTCTCAATGGAAAGACCCATCATTCTCCTGGCCACCCAGGTTCAGAGCTCTCATCATTTCATGTGTGTCCCCTTCATTCAACCAGCTGCTAATTGCTATTGCTTTTACCCCACAATTTTTCTCGAGCCCCTTCCTTTCTTTTCATAATAAACTCAATAAACTCCCTCAAAGTACTGCTACATAAATTTGTCTTCTATAGTATTTCTCTAGTAATTAAATGAATGCAGGACTTTCCTCAAATCACTCTTCATTTGAAAGCCTTGAATTTTCCCCACCACGTCAACAAATAAGGTACAGCAGCGCCCGCTAACCACTCTACAATTTCATTTTTCATTTGGAACACTTATGTGTCTTATCTGCAAGGCCCCTGAATCCAGCTACATATGGGTATTCCCTTCTACCCACAATTCAGTCAACAAAAAACCTTCCTTCGGGCTTCTCTGGTGGCGCAGTGGTTGAGAGTCTGCCTGCTGATGCGGGGGACACGGGTTCGTGCCCTGGTCCGGGAGGATTCCACATGCCGTGGAGGCTGCAGAGCCTGTGCTCCACAGCGGGAGAGGCCACAGCGGTGAGAGGCCCGCGTACCGCAAACAAACAAACAAACAAACAAAAAAATCCTTCCTTCATCAACCTTCTTTTCATTTTCTAAAAAAATATAAACTTTCCTTTTTAAAAAATACCTATATTTTGTACTTAAATATTTTCATGGCACTCTTGCACTTCCCATTTTGAATTCTACTTAAGCATGTACTTATTTTACATCCCTTGTTATTCCATCTACTCCTTGAAAGGAGAGACCACATTGATTACATTCCCTTGTACACAGTCAAAAGTAACATTTACTGATGAAGATGATGGTAATAAATGCAGATCTCTACTTGAAATGATCACAGTGGTTCCCAGCTGGCAAAAGATTCGTCAGTATAATGATAAAAGTGTATGTTTCACATTTTATTTTAAAAATTACATTCTGGCTTATATTCTAATATTAACATTTGTGGGGGGAAAGTCACAATCATTAAATTTCTATTCCTCTATGAAGTCTTAGATAATTCTATATATTTTTTGGTTTGTATAGGTCACAGGGTAACATAGGAATGAAAATGTTCTTAGTTTTTCTTCATTTTTTAAACTAAATTACATTTAACAGGCTTTTCTTTCCTTTCAGGAAAATATTTTAAATACATCAACATACCTATCATTTCTATAATATGAGTTACTGCTTGGAAACTGCAATAAAGGAATTCAATGCTTTAAAATACAGCTTAAAATTAATGCTTGTTGAGATTATCACAACAGCAACTAGGGTTTCATTTTCTAAAGAATCGTGACTAAAACTACTTTTCTTATTTATAAAAAGAAAATGAATAGAGATTTACAATTGTCTTGTGTTCACTGGAAGTATGCCTTAGCTCATAAAAAGCTTTTGTGATCAAAAAGAATTCATAAAATTTTCCATTAATAAGTGGAGTTTTACTTACACTAGCCTTATGTAACTCTCCAGAGTCAGCCAAGAGCCCTGAACTCTAGGAGTCCTCTGAGATATCACTATACCACTATTTCCCACTACCTTTCCATTTTCTCAATTCATTACAACTGCTCAAAACCCAACCTAACCAGCTCCAATTGATTTATTCAAAACTGAATCTACTTTAGTCAGAGATGATTTAGAATACTTAATAATAAAGTGAATTTGTGGTGAGTACATATGGTGCATAATGAGATCATCAAACTCATTCTCATCTGTAAGGCACAAAGAAGATGATTTTAGGCATTAATCCGTGGCATTTTAATTCACTTTTCTTATTTCACTTAGTTGGTCTCTCTGCTCTGTGTTTTCTGCTTCGTCACCTGGGTACAATTGAATCTTGCAAGAAACAGATCGAGATCTGATATAATGATTTTAATACCACTAAATCATAATCCTCAATTTAAATATAAGGTGCTTAGATATAAGAAAAGAAATACTTCAGAAATGGCAGAAAATCTACCTTGAACTTAAGAGTTCTGTTTCTATATCAACTAAGCTCTGTATAGTTAGTTGGCATGGAAATGACTTACACTTACAAAGAAAGATTCTTTGCTAGTTTCAAAGTAAAAAGGTTAAAAAAGTGGGCACATAAAAGTACCATGGCATGTTTCGAATCAATGTTGCTATTGCTTCTTACCCCTCTTTAAATGGTTTGCTTTCCGTGCCTCATTTTACAATATACTTAAACCTGCCAGATTAAAAGTAAGTCATGGGGCTTCCCTGGTGGCTCAGTGGTTGAGAGTCCGCCTGCTGATGCAGGGCACACGGGTTCGTGCCCCGGTCCGGGAAGATCCCACATGCCGTGGAGCGGCTGGGCCCGTGAGCCATGGCCGCTGGGCCTGCGCGTCCGGAGCCTGTGCTCCGCAACGGGAGAGGCCACAACAGTGAGAGGCCCACGTGCGGTAAGTCATGATATGTAACAGTGATTTAATTCATCCTATTAGACATACAGTAGACCTTTGGAATTCTTGAAGATTTGTTCCAAGACTAGTAAAAATCCTCAAATTTGTAAATTACTGACACACGCTGTTGGGTCTCTCTACAGCTTTCAAGACAATTGGTTACGCCTCTTCACTTTCACTTCCATCCTCTTCTTAAAACTCTCTCCACCCTTGGCTTTGGGAATGGGCACACTTGTCCACATACCCTGTAATACATTTCCATCCGGAGTTATATATCTCTTGTGCACACCTTCCCATCATATTTTTTAAAATTTTATTAAAGTTTTCTTTCTCATTTAGCAATTTACCCACATACCCACACACACGCCTCTCCCCGCAGCAACTCACCAGCGTTACTGTGTGGGCCACAGGTAGAGAGCACAAAGCATCGCTGAAATGAGTCCTGCAGTTTGGAGGCTCAGGCAAGAACTGACTCCCATGTTGACGTGACTTGTTAGAAAAAGTTTTAACTTGTGACTTAGCAAAATATAGGTACTACATAACAGACTTGTAGGGACACTTGTGAAAAGCCAACATCTTAGATGTTCTACCTGTCAATCCCAGGGTCTACTGTGTTAAAATCCCGGAAAATAATTTTTTTTATGAGGGCAAAAGCCAGTGCTAACTCTTCTCTTTGCGGTGCATTGTTTGGCTTCATCCTAACCTGGGATGAATAACTACTCGAAAATGACCTGTAAATATCTTTGGGCCAAAAAGCAAGTATTGTTACATTTTCTTCCTCTGTTTCAACCTAGGCTGAAGGATGTGTTTGCTCACATCCTCATTTTATGCAAACTCCAAAGAGAAATATTTGCTCTGCAAAACTGGATTAAAGGTGTTTTCCATATCAATTCTATGTTTGATATGCTTTTAGAAGAAAGGACAATTCTATTAGTTCCCCTCAACCCCTAAGAAGCATGCACTCTCTGTTTGGGGGCTTTGTTTGTTTTTAAAGAGATGTTATTTTGATGCTTTGCCTAAAAGCCCCCCTTGGGGATGATAAATTACCTAGCCTCTGAGATCTCCACCATCTGGAAATGGAATCATAACTTCCTTTGGCTTCGGGTACAACCACTACTTTGGGGCTCATTTGCACAGACCCCTTCCTGAGCGCATGGTCAGGGAAGGAGCCCATACAGGCAGGTGACGCTTTCTCCAGAAATGACTCCAAGAACAAGGTCAAACTCAAAATTCTACCTAGAGACAGGCCAGGTGAAACAATATATGCTAATTAATACATGCTATATTGCAAGAGGGTGTAAAAGGCATACACTTGTCTTTTTAGCTTTCTTAACTTTCAACTGGGTTTACACTAACTTCTTTACGAAAGCCCATCTCGGTTCCGTGAGGAGAAGAAGATAAGGGCTATCGTAGAGGGTGAGGTCTCAGACTTTCCCAAGCCAATGTCCCGTAGATTGCATCATGCTTGAGGTCAGTATGCTTAGATGTTAAACAAACACAAATATTCGATATTGTTTTCTTTGAATATAGTAATAAAGAAAAATAGATTTTTCTTTTTGGTAAAAACTACTGACATTTATGTGTGGATGACTTCTAAAACGTATAATGCTCTAACAGTGTGCATTCTGAATATCATCTACCCTGATTCCCTTCACGAAAGCTGCCAAAGTCACCTCCTCAGCACTAAGCATCAGCTGGCCCTGAGGCCAAGCAGAGAGCTGAGAAGCCCGGATGGCTCATTATAATCCATGCACATTAGTATGCTAAAAATAGAGCTCTTCCTCTGTGTCTACCCCATTCACACTATCAATTAAATAAGATGTCAAGGACCAAAGCAACTAGTCGGTATTGTTATTCCTTTTTTCTCCTCCAACCACTCCAAATCCTGAAAACTGTTTCCTCCCATTGTCTCTCCCATCCAACCATCTTTGACATAAAAATCACAGTAAGATCCTTTTTGACCCACCTCCTAGAGAAATAGAAATAAAAACAAAAATAAACAAATGGGCCCTAATAAAACTTAAAAGCTTTTGCATAGCAAAGGAAACCATAAACGATGAAAATACAACCCTCAGAATGGGAGAAAATATTTGCAAATGAAACAACTGACAAAGGATTAATCTCCAAAATATACAAGGCGCTCATGCAGCTCAATATCAAAAAAAGAAACAATCCAATCCAAAAATGGGCTGAAGACCTAAATAGACATTTCTGCAAAGAAGATATACAGATTGCCAACAAACACATGAAAGGATGCTCAATATTAGAGAAATGCAAATCAAAACCACAATGAGGTATCACCTCACACGGGTCAGAATGGCCACTATCAAAAAATCTACAAACAATAAATGCTGGAGAGGGTGTGGAGAAAAGGGAACCCTCTTGCACTCTTGGTGAGAATGTAAATTGATAACAGCCACTATGGAGAACAGTATGGAGGTTCCTTAAAAAACTAAAAGTAGAACTACCATACGACCCAGCAATCCCACTACTGGGCATATACCCAGAGAAAACCATAATTCAAAAAGACACATGCACCCCAATGTTCACTTCAGCACTATTTACAATAGGCAGGACATGGAAGCAACCTAAACGCCCATGAACAGATGAATGGATAAAGAAGATGTGGCACATATAGACAATGGAATATTAGCCATAAAAAGAAAGAAAACTGAGTTATGTGTAGTGAGGTGGATGGACCTCACTACAAATAGTCTGTCATACAGACTGAAGTAATGCAGAAAGAGAAAAACAAACACCGTATGCTAACACATATATATGGAATCTTAAAAAAAATGGTTCTGATGAATAAAGGAATAAAGGATAAAGATGCAGACGTAGAGAATGGACTTGAGGACATGGGGAGGGGGAAGGGTAAGCTGGGACAAAGTGAGAGAGTGGCATGGACATATATACACTACCAAACGTAAGATAGATAGCTAGTGGGAAGCAGCCGCATTGCACAGGGAGATCAGTTCAGTGCGTTGTGACCACCTAGAGGGGTGGGATAGGGAGGGTGGGAGGGAGACGCAAGAGGGAGGGGATATGGGGATATATGTATACATATAGCTGATTCACTTTGTTATACAGCAGAAACTAACACACCATTGTAAAGCAATTACACTCCAGTAAAGATGTTAAAAAAAAAAAAAAGAAAAAAATTTTAAAAAAAGGAAGATAAAATAGGAAGAGCCATCTCACATATGACCCAACAGTTGCTCTCACACACTTACTTATAAAATTTGAGTTAAATTATTTACGGCTTTTTTTTTTTTTTTGCGGTACGCAGGCCTCTCACTGTTGTGGCCTCTCCCGTTGCGGAGCACAGGCTCAGTGGCCATGGCTCACGGGCCCAGCCCCTCCGCGGCATGTGGGATCTTCCCAGACCAGGGCACGAACCCGCGTCCCCTGCATCGGCAGGCGGACTCTCAACCACCGCGCCACCAGGGAAGCCCCTACGGCTTTTCTTTGATGCCATTTTTATTTAAGAAATTCCACACACATATATGATAATCACCTATTTATTCTCCCAAAAGATTAAAAAATCTCAACATGCACAGTATATCTTTCAGATCATTAAAAAAAGTAAAATATCACACAGTTGACTCTTTGCATTTTTTCCCCTATTTTGTTTCCCTCTTCCATAGTGTCCTAGTGTATATAAGTTTTAATGCTTTAACTCTACTCTGTATATATCAATGAACAACCACCAATGCAGTTTTGCTCTATAAAAACCGTATATAATATCATATTCTACAATTTCACATTACATTTGAGATTTATTTATAGTCTTTTCATTTAAAATTCTGCTAGTCTAAAGTCATTCCATGTATATCTTCTCCTAAACACAAGAAGGACTCAGCCCAGTGAACATTCCCACCTTCCCCAAGTTCTTTTTCATTATAGTCCAAAATTCTGGTTCGTTTCACTGTTAGGAATTAATTAAACTTTCTCTCTTCATGCAGATATTTATCTATATTTTTAAAACCAGTTCTAAGCTCACCTTCCCTTTCAGGTTCTTTTCTTCTTTCAAAAACATATCCTTTAGTTCTTTCAGCATATTTGTGTGGGTGGTAAATTTAGCCAATATATGTTTGAAATTTTTTTTCATTTTACTGTCAGTTGAATTGACTTTTGTTGAGAATAGAATTATAGGATCCCTCACTCCGTGCTTTGAAGAGACTACGGGCATGCTTTCCAGCATTTGTTGTTGTTGACACCCTCTGTCATTCTTTAATTCCTTTGTAGAAAAGCTTTTGAGATTTTCTTTATAACTCATGCTTGACAGTTTCCCTGCTATGTGTCTAGATGTGGATTTATTTTTACTGACTTGTCTATAGTCTAGGATTCATGTCATCCCTTAATTCTCCAAAGTTCTCAGATCTTCCTCTGAATACTGCTTTTTTGAATATCGTATTCTATCTATTCCTATTTTATGGAAGTTGTTTTAGATAAATGTTGGAATACTTTAATTCATGCCCATAACTTTTCTTTTATATTTTTGTCAATTTTTTTTTTACTTTGCCTTGTTTTCTGGGTAAAATTCTCAGTACAATCTTTCAATTCATATATTCTTCCACTGAAGAACTTTCTCAACATTGCCAAAACAAGAACCTGGGAACTAGCCTAGATTTATTTTTTCATTCATCCTTGACATCCATTTGGGCAATGAGTTCTGTCCATCAGATGTCCAATTCATACTGCCTCTGCAGTGGCCTCTGGGAATTCTTACCTGGCTTCCCAAAACAGCCTCCTACCTTTTCTCTTTTCCTTTATTGTCACTATATTCAGTCCTTCATCCACAAATTTGAATATTACCATGTCACTCCCATCTACTTACAAGTCTCTCTCCCTATAGTGTTTGGTAAATACAAACTCTTTAGTTTGGCATACCAGGGCTGTGATGACCAGATCCATGGATACCCCTGGAACCCCATTTCCATTTCTGATAAATACCCTTCACTTGAACCATACCAACCTATCTACTTGTATAATCTCCCTATCTACCAGGATGCAGTATATGCTCTTTCATATTTCTAGGACGTTGCATCTTTTTTTTCAATTGCCTTTCCTTCCTCATTTATGTGGATAATATAAGTAACACTTTCCTCTGAGAAATGCCCTTCTCCTGAAGTCACAACCACCCCCTTCCAACTCCCCAGCTTCGTGCTCCTTTATGATATATCACCGTGAGTCTACACTTATCTGTATTACAGCACTCGTCTCACTATAGTTGTCTCCCTCATCCACTTGACTATGCACTTCTTGTGGGCATTGTCTGTGCATTGAACTTGTGGCTGAATCATAAATGTGCATTAATCAAATGAGTAAGTGAACGGAAAGGAATACATTGGATAATTCCTGGGTAAGGCAAAAGTTTAAATAAATAAGAATTAAATATCTTTTAAAAATTTTAATCTGGTAGTTCAAATTTATTTAGTTTTGGTAAAAGAATAAGAAAGCAAGAAAGAAAATAAATGGTTTTTATACTCATCATGTTCAGTCAATAATTCATAAATATGAAGACTTTTTCCCCTATTTAAACGGCACAACATAGGGAAAAAAATTCAAGAAGTTTATATCATGAGTCAACTAATTTCATTTAGTTTACAAAGTATTAAATACAACAGTTTCTAGGTGGTATCATTTTATAATATGAATATATATACATACATACGTCTCATGTATTTATATCTATATATACATGCTTAAATAAGGTACAGTTCCAAGCTCTTCTTTGAGTGCATTCTAACATGCCCAGATAAGACATGACCACTGCACCCTGTACCTTACAAATAGGCAGAGCCCCTCTAAATAAACCACCCACTGGCTGAGGTATGGAATAAGCAGTGTTAACAAGTAGAGTCTAAGTGTGACAGCTTACTCCTGCCAATTAAGCATAACTCTAGTCTCAGTGTTTACCATAATAAAAAATACAGAGCACGACACTGAAGGATCACTATAAACCGTTCAGTGGCTTACTTAGACTTATGAACTGAAAAAGTTGTCACTTTCCACTTATATCAGATCATGCAAAATTCTACAGGTAAAACTAGTTTAAGTTACAGCTGAAAAAGGGTTTACTTTTTAAGTGTGAGGGGCTTATTGTGGTGATTAACATAAAAAATGATCACAACGGGCCAAGGAAGGAAATAAAGGGGCCTGTTAATAAGTTGTCCTACTTGCAAGGTAGATAATGAGGTAGTAAACGGGAGGTATATAGTACCTTGATTACTGTAGATCATACCAATGGGCACAACGATGCCAGGAATCAAGGGCTCACCAGTTAGTGCCCATTTGTTAGATGAGAAATGGGTCATGTTCCGTGACAACCATGACTCCGAGAATATACTGGAAAATATTTACTTGCTATCACGTATCATGGTACCGATCAATTTTGGAAAGCATACAAGATGTTTTACTCTCTGCTAAACTTCATAAAATAGTAAGAGAACTATTAAAACAAAAACATAGAAAAATAGTATATGAGACTCTGAAGAGAAACTGACACAAAAACTGGAAAATGTCAGATCTTACTCTGAAGCTATTCTCTGTGACCAAACACACATTTTATGGAATTTATTTTCCAATTCTAAAGCAGGCATTTTGGAACATCTGCTACATAAGCTAGGATAACTCTAAAGCTGTAATGTTGTCATGATTATTTGCTATTGACTAGTGCTCAGAATTTTACTGAACTCATTAATCTAAGAAAAATAAATATAATTATAACGATACTAATAAACGCTGGCTGTATCTTTATTTTGTAGTTTCCCCTTGTGTTTTTCAGAAAATAACCACTACCAGAGCGAGGCAAGACAGAACAGGCACATCTGTGTTGTATATGTCTGTCTAAGCAATTCCCTGCTCACGAGAGCTCCAGGCAGGAACCAGATATGTCGAAAAATGACACAGATGTCGATCTCTGAAACTCAGTGAACCACACTTTGACAAAATTTCCCTGCACCTAGGAAATGTTAACCTATAGCTCAAGGCTGTTGTTTTCAGTGCTGCGAGATGCTGGAGAAAATGGAAGTACATAATATGGTACCATAATGTCAATATTTAGCAACATGGAATTACCTCATGCATTTCATATACATACTTGATTTTATTTATTGATTTTTTATTTTTTTAAAGTTTAAGAGTGTATAGCATTGTCTTTTTTTAAAAAAAAAATATTTATTTATTTATTTTTGGCTGTGTTGGGTCTTCGTTTCTGTGCGAGGGCTTTCTCTAGCTGTGGCAACTGGGGGCCACTCTTCATCGCGGTGCGCGGGCCTCTCACTATCACGGCCTCTCTTGTTGCGGAGCATGGGCTCCAGACGCGCAGGCTCAGTAGTTGTGGCTCACGGGCCCAGTTGCTCAGCGGCATGTGGGATCTTCCCAGACCAGGGCTCGAACCCGTGTCCCTTGCATTGGCAGGCAGATTCTCAACCACTGCGCCACCAGGGAAGCCCATACTTGATTTTATATATAGATAATTTCATATGTAATATTTTACACCTTGACAGAAATAAAATGATTTAAAAATACAATGTACCTAATTTGAAAAAATATGAAATTGGGCTATTTAATATTGACAAATTTTCTAGATAACTAAGGCATACCTTTTTAATTAAGGCAAAGTATGGCAAAAGTATTAAAAAGTTGTGATTTTATTCAAGGCTCTATCACTAATAAGCTGTAACCTTGTAAGAAGTAGAGGAAGGTACATGAGTCTCAGTTTTCTTATCTGTAAAAGACAAGCAATAAAACCTATGCACTGGTTATACTGTAAGACTTAAAGATGATTGATGTACGTAAAGCACAAAGAACATATAAGCATTCAATTAAGGTTAATTATTTAAATGATTTTTAGTAAATACAAGATTTATTACATACTTTGTCTCCTACTTCAAACAGACTGACCATAATTCAGCCTTTCCTTCATTACTAATGGTCATTATTTCAAAAGCAATTATTATGCTGTAATAAAGTATTACCTCCAAGGACTCAAGAGCTGTGTAAGCCTATTTACTGCAATCCCGAAAGACCTTGTTGTGATTTTTCAAGTTCTTATCTTAATAATAATTTTGACACCTCCTTTGTTAGCTGCCACTCTTTTGCCCTAAGTCCACCTACAGATGAAGGGAATTTCCTATTTTGACAGGGGGGTTGGCAGATGAGAATCTCAGAGGGTTTTGAGCATCTGTAGATTGGTAACGCAAAATCAGTAACTTCTTTTCCTAAGGAAAACTACAGAAAGTGAAATGCTACAGTTTTTGTGGCTATTGGGAATACATAAAACAATCTATTGAGACAACATTTCAGGGGACATGAGTTATAAAAATAAAAATTGAGAAATATACCTCTCCTATATTTTTCTTTTGCCATTTTTATTCACTATTTCCTCTCTACACACAGCAGGAAGAGTCATATTCACAAAGGATGTAAGAAGTACATCTAAACTAAGAGTTAAAAGGCTTTCTCTTTCAGAGAAGGAGAATCTCAGGTCCTCCCCTATAAGTAATTCATAGTATATATCACGTATGCAATGTATATGTTATAGCCTATGCCATGTGTATGTGTATGTGTGTGTGTGTGTGTGTGTGTGTGTGTGTGTGTGTGTGTGCGCCTTATAGCCTAAGATTCAGTAAAGCTCCACTATTCTTCATTCTTTACGTACCCTTCACTCTCTGTCCTCATTGTTCGCTCTTTTCCTTGGCTGGAATACTTCTGCCTACTCCAAGTAGCAAAGCCTTATGCTTCTTTAACTTCCACGTCAAATGCTACCTACTTTACCTTCATTATAACATATGACTTCCTCCAGGGTCTAATTCATGTTCTTTGCAGATTTACAACCTAAGTCTCTGGAAGGTTTCCTCTGTTTTAAAGGGCTCTGTGTTTACAGAGGACTGACAAAACATCTACTCCTAACAAAGGCCACACCAGAGATGATTAAGGAGCTCTTGGATTTAGCACAGATGAGACAAAAATGCAATCATGAAATTGACAATTCCTTCTAAATGCAGAAAATTTGAAGCAATTTAGCAAAGCTCTTTTAGATTTGTGCTTGGGTTTGCTTAATATACCTTTAAAATTAGAGATTGGTGGAAAGAAACGAAATCTTTGTTTTATGGCTGCAGCAAACGGGCCCCACCATGGTAAAAATGTCATTATTCTTTCTCACAAAGAGACATTCGGTGCATAGTGCAAATTAAAGTAGCATTTTCCTTCTACTTAAGGTTCCTTAGATGAAACTTATGTTTTTAAAATGCACTGCAAACACCAAAAACTGATTATACCGTTATCAGCTTTTAAATCAAAACAGCTTGCTATCTGGTAAGGACAGAAGAACTGGTCGATTTATTTCATAAAACTTTATGTACAAAGAGACAGTATCTATGAACTTCATGGAGACAATATAGAGTCTGGAGGGGTAATTTTTATTGCAATTTATAGTGGGATTATCCATACTCCACAGTCTTCAGATTTTATTGAGATTTTATGGTACTGTGATGCTGACACAGTTAACTGCAATGGGATAGGAGGTGTAATTTGTTTCACCTTGACTGGGAAATGAAATTGGCATTACTATTACATAAGAAACCTCACAGACTCTATTAATTGCCTGGATCCAATCAAAGCCATTATTTATCCTAGTTTCACAGGCAAACTATTTTACCTGAGAGTAAAACAATAAATAAGAACTGGCTGTAATTTTCATACAGCAATATCTTTTCATTAAGACTGTTCAGAAGCCATAAGAATATGTCTCACCCACAGGGGTTCAACTCCAGAAACCATTAAAACCTAAATCATATCAAGCATCTATAATGTACCACCAAATATTATTCTTCAGTATTAAATTCAATGAAATAAAACAAACTTGGGAAACAGTAGAAACAATACACTCAAAAACACCAGGGAATTACAGATGGCCCACTGACATAAGAGAGTAACAGCTCTGGGAATGATATTCATTCATTCTGCAAACATTTATTGTTCATTGTGTGCCAGACACTGGACAAAGCAGTAAGGCCACGATATAGATATCATTATAATAAAATTTTATATTATATATATTTGAGCCACATATATTGAGCCAAGAGAATATATTTTACATATATGTATATCTATGTGTATGTGTATGTATGGCATAAATTGTAATACAATTTGGTATGTGTCTTTCTAGAAGAGAAGGCATCTGAACCAGGTCTTTTTCCAGAGAAAGAAAAGGCTGTCCAAGAAAAGGAAACTACATGGATAAAGGGAGAGTTGTCCTCATGAAAAGCCATGGAAATGGTGGCTGAGACATGAGACATATTCAGTGGAATGGCAACAGCCTGGCGGGGAGGGGTGCTAGGATCCACGCTGTGAGGATATGAGAACCCTGCTGGTTTCCACTTTATGTTGTTGCTTCTTCTACTTGACCATACAGGGGAAGGTTCCTTTTATGTTTAGGGTTTAGGACTAGAGACCAGCACTGGCCATGGCATTCTAACTGAGCACCTCATATAAAACACTGCACCTACATTAATTAATTCATTTGTTCATTCACTAAGTATTTATTGAACATTTACTAGTGTCAGGCACAATGCAATGTGTTGAAAAAATTGTAGCTAATGAGGCCCAGATGGATTTTGGGAGATGTCAGCCTATTTCATCCTGTGAGTGAGGATTTATAATAATATATACTGCATTATATAAGCAACTACAGTTTTTGTCAACAGAAAAGTTTATTCTTATTGTAGGTCATCCCAGTCCCACTAGATCTTTCTCGCACTGAGAATCTGAGAAAACCATCCATGGGAATATCTTTCGAATTCTACTCCGTTTCTACTGAGCTTTTCCTAAGTTCCTAGCTATTGAGAAGCTGATGAATTCTCTGATTGAATTCTCCGATGAATTCTCCAAGGGCTACTCCCAGTTATCAGTTTCACCAAATTCTCCTATTTTCTGTCTTCCTGAAGTCCTGCTGTCCCAGACATAACTCTCTTTTTATTTTTTCTCTGTGACATTCAATAAAACTTAATAGTTCACAAGTCGGCATATACGTGCGTCCACTAACCCAACAAACACAACCCATAGTTACAAAAAAAACTAAGCAAAGATACATAGAAAGTAGCATTTCATTTCTACTAAACAGAAGTCACATACAAATGTGCAGGATGGGAAGCAGGACAAGTGAGTAGAAGGGATGCTTCTTAAAAAAGGAGATAAGTTAGGTTTCGAATTCATGTTCGAGTTTCACTTTAAAAGAGCATATTCACTGAACTCCCTGACAACCCTAAACCAGCTGGGAAAACCCGAGAGCAATCATAGAAGAAATAACTTGATTCCATAGAGTTCCTCCAACTCTTTCCGTTCACAATATTTTAAAATCCCACCACTAGATGGCAGTACACAGGCTATCATTTTCAATATAGGTTGCTTAGTTCCATAATACATCACTTCTGGGATAGGTGATTTGGTTACATATAGAAGAGAAAGAAGAATCAAGCTTCAAGAAAAGGTAGAATGGTGAAGGGTAGAGGGAGATGGAGAAGGACACCTCGGAGAAGAAAGAAGACAGAAAGGGAGAGGAGATGGGAGAGTGAGAGGGTAGAGAAAAGAAGGTGGAATCAAGAAGGGTATTCGAGAGGGAGATGGAAAAAAAGAGAAAGGAAGAGGGGAAAAAATCTGAATTAGAGGTGACGGAACTCCATGTAGTGCCGTTCAAACTTCTGAGACAGGAACTACAGCAAGAAATACGTATTTCAATATGACTCAGTACACAGACAGTATACAGACACACACAGTACTGCACTTGCATGTATGGAAGTAAAAGTTTCATGATATAATACTTATTTGGGTGATACTCTCATATTTCTTAATCAAGTCCATCCTATTTAATTTCTTTAAAATGCTGATTATAAGCTAATCAACTGATTTCAAGATTCATCAACAGGAAAATGACTCACAGTGTGAACAGTATCATTTTAGTGTATTGTACACTAAAAAGCAGGCTTTTGAGAGAAGTTATTTTAAAAATCGCCATAGTGACATTTCTGGCCATATAACTGGTCCATAAGACATTTGTTGATAAAATGAAGAAAAACGATGGTGAAGACGCCTGGTCATGAAAAACACATACAACTGGCCAATGATCAAAGCAGCATTTCCCCCACATGAAGGTGGCTGGAGGAAAGATGGAGTACGTAATGATAACTCTGTAAATTGGTAGCTCTTCTTTTATTTATTAGACAGAAAGACAAATATCAATTTGTTCTTTTCTAAAGAACACAAAGTGGAAGAACAGTTAATCAAATTCTCCATTAACAATGGAGAACGGGCAGAGAGAAGGGGCTGAGAAAATAGTAACAGAGCTTGGAATAGAAAAAGAATTATTGTTGAGGGAGTGAGAAAAAATCGGGAGACAGAAACCACAGCCAGAGGGTTATAAATAATTAAAAAGCCAATTTAAAACAGTGCTGGCAAGGATTCTAAGACCAAGTTTCCCTTTTGGATCTTATATTCTTCCTTCTTTCATTTGTTCTTTCCAGGTCTTAAGAGTCACTAGGTAAAATGCCCATTTGCAAAAAATAACTATATCTATATAGATATATCCAGATAAGGATAGATATCTATATCTCTCCATATATAGATATATCCATCCAATACCCAAAGGTTTCTTGAAATGAGTATATAAGTCCAAACATCATCAAAAGAATCCTATAAATATCTGCAAACTGATATGTAAAATAAGAATTTCCTTGCAGCATAACAGCACCTGTACTATTTGAAATTAGAAGCTTTATATTTAAATAGAACATGACTTCAGGAAAGAAAAAACTTGTTCTTAAAAAAGGAAACTATAGAGGAAAGGAAAGATATTATATTTCAAGATCCAGTATGTTAATGTTCAGTGTGTTAAATATTATCAGAGAAAACTTTTCAGGTGTGGTGAAAAATGAATATAGAGACTAACCTTAGACTAAATACTAGTAATATATCACATTTAAGCATCTATCTATTTAAATATAAATTAGACCACTTTATCATAGGA
The DNA here is from genome assembly GCF_039906515.1 of Pseudorca crassidens. Classification (NCBI taxonomy): domain Eukaryota; kingdom Metazoa; phylum Chordata; class Mammalia; order Artiodactyla; family Delphinidae; genus Pseudorca; species Pseudorca crassidens. The sequence continues at coordinate 32,275,251 of NC_090313.1, read as the reverse complement.
GGCACTTGACCTAACAAATTAAAATGGTGTGCTAGGTATCACTTTATAACAGAATGGACACAAATGCCACTTTGGTAACCCCTTGCTTTAGCTACTTTATCTATTGAATGGGTTTGTCTCCTGTCTATTATCTTTGCTTCCTTACATAATATCTATCTCTGAATGAAGTATCACCTCTCTCTTAATGTGGATCCCCCCTGCAGGCCATACTTTTTTCTCTTCTTTTCCCCTTTGTAATTTTATTTACTATTTAACTGCGCGGGGGAAAAGCCAAACTCATTCCTTGACATTTTACAGTTTACATTTACAGTTTTCTCTTTTCTGCTAATTCTCTTAGAACAGAACATACAATTTCTGTCTCCTCTCTCAAGACAGTTATTATCATCAAATTTTAGACCCAACCCAGTCTATGCCAGATAAAACAGAGGAGTCGACAGATTGTGGGTATTTCAGATAAACAAGAGCATAAGAAGCCATTTTTTTGATGGAATCCATTCAACTTCCTATGGATGCCCAGAAGTGAAAAAATACAGATAAGTTTCTACTCCTTGTTGAAAGTCAGGTAAAAACAAACAACAAATGACCAACGTTATCTATATAAAATATTCTGACCTCCTATTTAAAATTCAGTTTTTCATAAATATTGGCTGCCTTTCTATTTGACATGTTCCTGTCTTATGACAGTAATAAAACACTCAAGTCCTATCAAAGTCTAAATTCAAGAATAATAAGCCCAAAGTCAGCAACTATCCAGTCCTGCTTCCCAATAAGCAACATTAAAAAATTAACAATAAAAGATGGAGTAACTAGATGGTTTGTCAATAGATATTAAATTCAGATTTAAAATAGGAATCTCTATCTAGTAGTTATCATACTTAATTAAGCATAAGTAGAAGAATACATTTACCAAAGGAAGCTGTGATAGTTCAATCACTCAAGAAGCCAAGACAACCATATACATGAGCATAAGTCAGCTGCCCTGGACTATTCTGGTCCTATGGGCAGATGACACCAGGAATCCATTGAATGGTGAACTAAAAGAGGACAGTCATGTGTAAGGTAGACAGGAGAAGCAAGTCTGTGACAAAATGAACCTGGACCTGAAAAAAGATACCACAAACATCAACGTTGGGAAAGCTGACAGCAGAAGAAAACTGGTGACACAAAGAGATCTGAAATGCAGAGTTTCATGGGAGCAAAACTCCAGCTGCATTAGACGGTCAGGAGCTACAGTCACAACCTCCAACCAGCTCTGCAGCAATCACTGCAATGACCAGATTTCCCTTCACAAGTATAAATGGCCTAGGACTAAAAATACACTTGTGGCTTCTTTCCGTGGGCTGCTGAGAAAAGCAAAAGCCTATAGGAAGAAATGGGGTTTGAGTATTTCAGATTTGCTCGTAGCCACGGCCCTGTGAAATTCCTGAACCAGTGCTGTGGGAAAAAGGTATAGTTTTGGAGGATTCCTCACTTCATCTACAAATAATATAAAAACAACACGCTTTTATTAAAGGAGATGACGAAAGAAATGACATGCTCAAATGGCTGCTGGCTTCTTAACAGCAGTAACAACATGCTCTAGTCAGACATCTGGGGGAAAAAGTACTTTAAACTCAAGGATTTTATCCTATAAATATATGGGCAGGAATAATGCACTTATGACCCATAATGAGTTATTTTTCAAGTATGACACCATTATAATAAAAAGTCTTGATGCAAGAAACATGTTTTGTAAAACTTCTGGTAGGCTGGGCTGCCAGGGTTGCCTTTTCAGGAAAAACAAAGTGGCTGCATAGGAAACAAGCTGAGCTTTTTCCGCTGGGCAATCTCCTTTTTACAGTCACGGGGACATCCAGTGGGTTTGGGTGGCTAAGGAGAAGACAATATGGGGAAAGGGGGAGACGACAGACCAACAGACCATCTATATAACGTAGTAAAGAAGGAAGCAATAGTGGTCAGGGAAGAAAATTGGGCAACAGTGAAATACCCAGCTGGCTTTTCAGTTCTGGCTGTTTCAAAGCCACTGGTCAATCACACCTTGGCCCGAGCCTCATTCCTGGGCATCAAGGTGATATTACCTATTCCTTTAGCTACACGGAGAAAGGACTAGCTCACATATGGGAGGGAGAAAGTAAATCCTTTTTTTTTTTTTTTTTAGCTCTTTAGTTGGACGGTCACAGACTGGTTACGGCCTTGCTCTTTAAGTGTTCTGCGTTTCTGAAATGTAATATCTATTAATATTCAATTATAAAAATGTCTTTAAACAACAAATTATTTGGGGGTTACCTTTTTCTTTTAATTATTCTGTACGTTCCAGTATGTGGTGAATGAGAAATGTTTGATCTTATATTCATATTAATGCTGGTATCGTTTTTATAATTCTCAGTGGAACCCACATTTTGCTGAACTTCTGTTTGCTTTTCATTGTCAATCCTAGATCATTATCTGCTGTTTTTTGCATTTTCTTTCCTTTTCCATTATGTATCTTTTTTCCTAAAACTTGTGTCAATCTAATAAATTGACTTTAGAATTTGGGTTAATTACTGCAAGATGCAGGTTACTTCCACAAAATTATATAAGCAACTAACGTGCAATTAACAATTTTGCTTCTGTAATTCTTCCCTCTCTAGAATTACCCATTTTCAACTGTCTACTGGATTATTCTTGACAGAATACAAACATGCTATACTTTCTGCCTCTTTTAAAATTCCTCCCTTGAGAGCGTAACGCCTCTCCAGCTATCATGCCATTTCTCCAAAACTCTTCCAGCAAAACTACTCCAAAGAGTTGTCTGGACTTTGTCACCCCTGTCTCACCTCCCATCTGAACATGAACTCACTTCAGTCCGCCCTTTGTCCCCACCACTCCCCTGACACAGTGTCACCAGTAAACTCCATCCTCCCGAAATGCTCCATTCTTAGTCCTTATTTTATTTGGCCCCTTAGAAGCTTTTGATACATTTGATGAGTCCCTCGGTAAAACGCTCTCTTCACGTGCATTCTTTTAAACACTCTTTCCCTCACCTTAGTAGTGGATCAAAAGGAAGGAAGGAAAAGAGAACCATAAAAGTGCCTACTTCTCCATCAAGGCAGTAACAAACCAATCACTTTGCTTGTGATTTGTTTTTTGACCTTCTATGCTTCCTGTTGCTAAGTATCTGTAAAAACTAATGAAAATCTCCTGGGAAATCTACCAAAAACTTCCCCAGGCTGAACTGAAATTCCTTTACAAGGTCAAATAATTCCTTTAGGGTCTTGTTTATAAATAATAGGTCTCAGGTTCCGTGGAGAGCCTTCTACCCCACAGCACTATCACTTCGAGGGGCTAACTGCTACTTTGTCCTGTATCAAGCAGAAAAATGTCTTCCTCTGGAGAACTTCTCTGACAGCATACCTCTAATGGCTCTAGTCTACACTGTGTTTACTGTGCCTTCCAGAACATCATGTCATTTTCCTTCACATCACAGATTACATTCAAGATCCAACTGAGATCTGTTGGTGCCCTGGGCTAGCTGACAACTTGCCATTCCTTTAGACCATATTCCATAGATACTGGATAGGCTGGGAGTCCTCTCCTCATTAGAATGCTTTTTCACATCCAAGCATACCGTGCGGAAGTTCCAGCCCACCACACTCCCAAGCCCCGAACACCCACTTCTGAGCATAACAGCAAAAACATTTTTTCCAACCACATATAACACCCTGTATGAAAATACTTTTGTCATATACAACTTTCTCCCTCCGCAGTTATAATTAAACTCTTTGCCCTAGGCACATCCATGGCTGGTCTACATTTTAACCCAACTCTGTCCACAGTTATCAGTTAATTGTACGATTTTTCTGTTTGATGTCAAAATCTCCCAGTAGACTACAAGCACTCAGATAGAAACAGCATCTGTTTTGCTCAACACTATGTCTCTGGTGCCAATAAAATGCCTGACCCATAAGAGATGCTCAATAAATACTTGAACGGACAAATGACTCAATTCATGGTATTTTAGATACAGATGTATTCATTCACAGTCCCTTGTGTAGTGTGATGTAAGGTAATCTATTTCTCTACCACAGACCAGATATGTTATACCAACTTTAAAGGTAATCAGCTAGTACAATCACCTACATTTATAAGAGTTAGTTTTGTATTTTTATTAGTAGCATTTTGAAAAACCAACTCCCCTATTGTATTTTCTTTTGCTCATCCATACCAGATATACAAGTCCTATTTGAGAATGGAAATAGGGCTCCCTTTATCACCCAGCCATTTCATTGCTGGCCCAGTGCCCAGTGCATATGTGCAAAATACAGACGTGAGGAATCACTGAAATGCCCTTTCCTTTATTCATTCTGTGAGGTAGGCAGACCTCCTCCATTAGAGAATTTTACCATCATCTAATTAATAAATTAAACAATAAAAAAACTTATAAAATGTGTAGCAATATATGTGTAGAATGTGGGGATTATAAAAACTTAATAGAAACTAATAAACATAGAAAGTATGGGATTTTCCAGACAATTTCTCATCCTAAACACTCATCCCTTATAATTTGTTGTAACAACTTTGAGAAGCATTTCTATACCAACTTCTTGGAAACAGTTTTTCACTTTTAAATTCAATAAGTCTTTTTTCCTCCAACTTTCTGTTTTTATAAGACAGAGAAAAAATTTCTGAACATTATTGCTTCAGGTATTTTTTGGGGGGGGGGATATAATAATGATAAATAACTGCAAACATTTATTGACAGTTGATCAGTGCTAGACATTTACACATAAGCTCTTACTTTATCTTCCCAATAATCTTGAAAGATACATACTTTTATTCCCATTTTATCACCGAAGAAAATGAAGATTAGTGAAATTAAATAACTTTGCCCAGTTACTGCCCAGTCCAAAGCTGGAAGTGAGGGAACTAGGATGCTAACCCATACAACCTTGATCCCAAATCTCATGCTGTTAACATCCACATTATAGTTTAGTGTGTTTATGGTTATATAAATGTTTACTCTTGATATGAGGAAACTACTGAATAGAAAACACTGCATGAAACTAACAAATATACTCATGTAGAGAACAAATTACAGCATGAGTCTTACTTAACACAGTTCTTCTGCAAAGATAAATTTTCCAGAAAATTAAATTTTGGCAGTAAACTTTAAATAAAAGTAATCTCTCCCATCAAATAATGGCAAATAAAAGAGATATCTCTTTTGTTTCCTTCATTAGAGCATGGAAATTGTAAAAGCAGGTCATGAACAGTGTTAAGATCCTTATCAATCACCTTCACAATAAAAGCAATATTTTTCATAAGTGTTATTGTAAAAAGATCGGGTTCTATGGTGTACACATGTATAATGTAATACGCAAGGTTATAATTTTTCTAGTTGTTAATTCCTAATTCTTAAAAAATTTAAAGCACATATGTAAATTATAAAAGAAAATAAATACCTAATGTGGCCTTTAGTTATGTTATTATTATTTGAATCGATTAGCTCACTTGGATCAGAAGTATTAGTAATATCAAAGAAGGTTCGACTCAAGAAAAATCTATGTAAAGACTCACTGCTTCCTCTTTTTCTTCTACCTGCTCACAAAGATGGTGGTGGGACTACTTCCTGGCCTTTGCCCATAAAAGCACCAAAAAAAAAAAAAAAAAGAAAAGAAAAAATAGGTTGTCAGGTAAGCAGAGCGTCTGGATCTCAAGTTTGCAGTTTAAACCTCTGACTGCTGTAAAGCACTAGATTTTTCAGGTGGTAAAACTGGGAAGATGAAACTTGCCATGTGCTATGAAGAAACTCACTGCAGATAAAACAGTAACTTGCAAAAGATGAACGCACAATTCTGTAATGTACGTTTGCAAAAATTTCTCCAAGTTCACGACCAAATGTTATTCCTATGCACTGAATCCCACCTTATACAAGAACCAAAACAACTATGTTTACTAGTATTTTACACGAAGGCAGTGTTTTATGTATTCACCCATCATATTTTAATTACGGACCTCGGAAGTAATATGGTATCAAAGCAAAAAGTAATGCAATCTAAGTCTTAATTCATCGTCATTTCTAGGCTCTGAAGACAAAATACACACATGAATTGATGATTATAGGCATTTTACATCTCTATAGAAGGGTGACTTATTTTTTTAGATTCATAGAAAGGGAAGAAAAATCAACACCATGATATTATTACAATTCCCTCTATTTAAAAATGAAACAAAAAGAACTTAGAAGAAGAAAAATAACTTCATGATCAGTTAACTATCATATATAGTTAACTTGGTATTATTACATACAGTCATGTAACAAAGTATCTTTCTGCCTTCTAACCCCCAGAAGGAAATATTAATACTGCATTTTGAATTATTTCTATCATATGGAGGCTTCCTGCTATTTAAAATAAAAACTTAGACTTGTATGAAGATAAGAACTCAAGCTACATAACACATTTGTAGCCAAACACCTAACTTTAGAATTACTTTAATGGCGACTTAATTTACAAGTTACTCAAAGGTTCCAACCACTGGAACTTCATGGAATTTTATATTATTGCCAGACAAGTAAGTTCCAGCCTGAACAACTGAAAGAAGAAACATCCTGACACACTTTGTAAAAATTTCACAGTGGTTAACCTCTACGAGGGATTTACACATTTACATCTCACAAGCAGTTACGCTGACTATAGATTGAACTTTCGATTTGAGCGCTTGAAGGTAAAAATACTTTGCAAATTTAGGTATTTGAATTCTGACATTAAATGACTTGATATATAGAAATATGGACTAAGTAATACTGAAGCATATACCTATATAAATATGAGGTTAGTTTCTACTAAACTCTGCTCTACTCAGCCGTGGATCAGCCGGCTCCTGTGTCGTTCTGCACAGAACTTCCTTGGATGTAGTGTGTTTGCCTATGACTTGGGGTCCTCTCACTGAATAAATGAAGAGTTACTGCTGAAATAAATCAAGGCTTGCTTGTGTCTCTTACCTTTGCCATGGTTTCTCCCATCCTCCAAAAGTGGTACGACGATAGTGTTGTTCACATTTCCAGGTGACCGCACAGCTGTGTAGACGACAGGCACCGACTGGACCACCACGGGGATGCGGTGAACGTGACTCAGTTTGTTAGACTGTAAATTCATGGGACTTGAAGGCGGAACGGGATGGATAATGTGCAAAAACTGCTGGCCTCCCACACCAGAGGCAGAGGCAACAAGGGGCCCTGGAGTTAATACCGTTGACGAAGATGATGCTGAAGATACTGATGTTATAACAGTTGGGGATGAGGCTGGACGACTAGAAGACGACGAAGAGGTTGAAGTTGAAGAAGGGGAGGAGGCGGACGCTGTCATGGAAACGGGGGAGGAGGAAACGGCTGTAGGGGATGTCCTGGCTTTGTTGATGGACAAGTCCACTGGCTCAGTTTGTGTCTGGAAGTGATCTACGCATAACGGGTCCTCCGGGGGTTCCCCTTTCACATTATTTAGCAACAGGGGAACAGCTTCCATATCGGGGTAGTTGTGGACGTTTGGAGACTGTGGGGAGAAAAATAGAGGTATGATTGATGACTTGAATGTTTTTTAATTTTTCTCTTATTGCTACAGAACATTAATTCGCTCTCCAAATATCTGAAGAACCGCTCGGACAGTCGTCATAATTAAAGTGGAGAGTACAAAAGCACAACAGAGTAAGACGATTGGGAGGGCGACAGACATCATTGTCAAAATCCAGGGAAATACACTAAAACAGGGCATAAAATTCTCCAACTTCCCACACCCGTTTGCTAAATTATTGAATACAAGCCATTTCTAATAACTGGATTATAACTGAGCTCATAGCAATGAAAAAGTTTTTCTCAAAATAATATACAGAAATACTACAACAGGTATTTTTAGGAAATAATTTTAGGAAAAGCTTATTCTGTAAATCTTAAGTTGCCTATGCTTGTGCTGTGTAATTTAAGACAATGATAATAATTTTGTCCAAGTTTGTATTCATGCTTTCAAGTTTTAATGAGCAAAATTTAATAATAAATAATAATAAAGAATCCAAGATTCCACCCAGACTAATGGGCTCAGTGTGTTATTACTGAGCATGAATATAATTTAATTTTATACCTATTCACTCATAAATTCAAGAAACAGTTACTAAATGTCTACTTCCAAGGCCTAAAATGGCCCCCAAATTAGCAGGTGTCCGTCTAGCCTTAACAGAGAGTTAGACTACAAAAGATTATTTTTGGTTATATCTAATTTGACCAGGCTAACGTAGACATTATTGTTCTATTATATGAAGACCCAAACCTTTTTTTTTTCAGCTTCACTATGGTATGAGAACAACAATGCCTAAAATTATATTAATTTGGTTCATTTCATTCTTTGTTTAATAAAAGATTTTGGTTTGCTCAAGCTCAAAGCTTGAGCATACACTTAAAGGAACAAAACATGCTTCTTCAAATCTTTCTTTATAGAATATAAATTATAGCTCCATTCAGGAAATACAATAGTGCAAGGGCATTTTATTTAGCAACAATGAGAAAAGAAAGAAAATAAGCTAAACAATGGTATCAGATCAATAAACAGGAAAATGGGTTGATGTTTTATTGGTTTTTTTTTTTTTTTTGCTTCTAAGCTAACATGGTTACTTACCCACCAAAAGAAAAGAATTAGAAAATATCAAAATGAAGCATCCAAATATCTACTGCATAAAATTCTAAATGACAAGATCTCATTTCATGTGCTGAAATTGAGAAATAAGAATTTAAATATTCTCAGATATTAAGAACCAAAGAAAAGAAACACCATAAACGGAGCAAGTTTTATAAAAAGCTATTAGCATTATCTACTCTTCTAACTAGAACACTATTTCAATTCGCACACAGTATTATCATTTAATTTCTCTGTAGAACAATGTAGGATGTTTCTTATTAGTATGTCATACCCATATAGAAATTCTTTGTTGAGGCTGCTTTCATAAAATATCCCAGTTGGTTTGTCATTAACATTATAAAATATGTCATTAAGCACAAATTATCAAACATAGTTTGCTTTCAAATATAGCCTTGATTAATTTCTCTCCAAAATTCTAATTTTGGAAATAGTGACTATTTCCATCACGAATTTTTTTCTTCCTAATTACACTTAGACACAAGGTTCTAACATAGGTTTATAAACCAAAGGCTGAGGTGCAAACATTTCATAAAGTAAATGGAAGAGTGCTTTCGTAGACTACGACAATACAGGAGGTAAACATGGAGCTTATCTGTAAATAGATAGTTTCTGAGGCATCAAGCTTCACTGAGATTTGCAAACTGCTTTAGACTTCTGTAGATTATGAACACGAGTCCATACTTTGTAGGTATCTGCTTAATCCCTCACTAAAAAAAATTTTACTCCTTAAGCTGTTTTACAACAATAGAGGAAGAGCACTCCTCTTGTAATTCTGCTGTATATACAAGAAAGCTAGGAAGACCCAATACTAAGAGCCCCTAGGTGCTTTCAAATACTTGAGAACTACATAGCTTTTGCACAAGCTCAAACCAAAATACGGAAAATGCTCATAAAAATTAGGAAGAATCAACCAAACCTTTGGACAACAGACATATCTTATTTGGGAGCGTTAGACATGTTATGCATGAATTTATAAGTGTAAACATCACAGAGGCACATGCTGGTTCCTATTTCACACGTAGCAGTTGAAATGCAACCAGCATATCCAAAAACAATGCCTCATCAGTCTAAGGAGGACAAAACCCTGATCATACCATTCATCCGTTTACACTATTGACATAATATATTCTCATAGCCCATACCAATCATTTCTACTGTGATAATGTGGCCAGTAAACCATCCATAATTCCAGCTTCAAGCTGCACATACGTACACGTAAGACCAGCAATACTGCATAAATATGTTTCCCAAACAGTTGAGGTATACGCTTCCTCCTCCTTTTAGGAAAAAGAAAAGACCTGAAAGGCTTGATCCTGAAATCATGATTAGAATTCATTTCTTGGCTTTTGGACAGTGGAAAATGGAAACACATTGGTTCCGAGATATGAATCCATAAACGTGTAGCAATGGGAGAGCAGCCAAGAGACAGAAGGAAAGCTTGGGAAACCACGGGAAAACACCAAACAAGCAGCACTTATAGCAGTTAGAAACTAAATAAAAGGACTACACAGATTTGAGAAAGTGAGAAAAGATATGGCTATGTTACCAGGAAACAGCCTCTAAGAGGCAGGGACACTGAACAGAACAGATATCACAAAGAAAAGTTTTATGCACAATTAGGACAAGAAAATTTTGTAAAAAGGAACAAAGAAAGGATTTCATACTAAAATCCTGCCCTTGGTCGCTAACTACTCAATTCTTGATACAACACTGATGGACGACTCACAGCAGCATCCTCTAAGCACTGCTGTTGTTTTGTTGTTTGTTTGTTTTAAATAAAAGCCCATCAAGATTTTTGCCTGGGAGCAGTGACTTTAGCTGAATTTTTGCTGTTGATGACCCTGGGGTGGAAAAGATGATCAAACACTTAAACTATATTTAATAGTATCAACAGAAACAGAATTCCTTCTAAGGATGTGAAGATTGAAGGGCACGCTGCATTTCTGTCAAAGAGAATGAGCGTAATTAATTTCACTTTCCAAGAGATGATATAATATTTCTTGGAGGGGGTCCACAATAAAGTAATTTTTCAGCCTTTCATACATACCTTAAGAAATAAATGCATAAACACACAGAAGTCTGACAAGGTAAATGTAACAATATACTTCATTAAAAAAAGGTGTGTGAAAAACATAAAGATAAATATAAATAGGATTATACTGCTGCATAATAATATTTCTTCAAAAGTCTGAAGGCCAGTTTGATTCAAAATAATCCACTCAATAAAATATAATGCACAATATTCTAGTGAACATATTCCCTTCAGTGATCTGGGGATTACGTGTGAGCTGTTCTAATGAGATCATCTTTTTCCTGAATAAACGTTTTAAAATGTAACTTCAGCTTTAGGCATTTTGCTGAATAAATGCAAAAATGTATCTAAAACTTTCTCTGTGTGAGTACTCAGAGTACCTGATGTGTTTCCTACAGTCAGCCGTTGCCATCAGCTGAATCTTATTACAGTCCTCAAGTGAATATGGGTTTTTAAGGCTTGTCATGTATTTTGATCACCTGGCAACCTTAAAAGGAGAAAAAATATATATGAACACCACCTCATCTTTGGAAAGCCCTCCAGAGACTCTTACGTTCGGTTGAGGACCACTTGGGTAATATTCTGCTAAATGTTATCCAAGATTTATAAGCTGTTTCATCTTTAATGGCATCAGGGATTGTCAGAGAACTAACATAATATTTATGCATATACACACGTGCACACACAAACACACACACAAAAAGGATGTGCCTAACTATCTATCCATCCTTCCATCTCTCCATTCATCTATTCATCCAGCCAGCCAGGGAGCCAGCAGGTCTGCAAGCAGCATTTAAAGCATAAAAAGATTATGTTTAATTTTATCTTTCCAACTTTATAAAAGTTTTTTGAGAAATCATTTCATGGCAGCGTTTAGAAGATTGTAGAGTGACTTGCCTACTGTTACAAAGCTCATGGCTTCACAGTTATAAGAATCCATGCTTTATAGCCTATTATGTGGTTATTAGAGACAGAAAATTTGATTTGGACACAAAAGACTTGAATTCATGACCTGCCCTGTTACTTATTAGCTGTACAGTCATGGTATCATCATGAAAATTCTCTAGGTCTGCGTTTATCCACCTATAAAAGAGTAATATTAATTCCAAACTCACACAACTGCTGTAAAGATTGAATTTAGGACATTGAGTGCTTTTAAGTAATACTGAGAATTGTGGGACAGAAGTAAATGAGATTCCCCTTTTAGAACTAAAATTCCAAACAGAACCTGATCTATTACTATAGCTCCGTGAACTCAGCATAAGATATATTCTGAGGCAGGATGGCATAATACAGCCACCGTAGAGGGGCAGTGTTTGCTAAACAACCAAACAGATATATGTTACAAAAGTAAGCTGAACATGTAGAAATATTGTAAGCATTTTCAGGTTCCACATAAAATTTTAAACAAACACATCTTCTCTTAAAATGCACAAGGACAGTCATTTGACATTATTCAAATTTTTTTTGCTCTATTTTTTTTTTAGCTTAATTAGATTGGCCCACAGGATGAGCATGTAATAGTTGATGGAATACATTTTAATTGACTGGTCTGATTTGTTAATTCCACTATATAAATATCGCCTATCAATCCACAGTTCAGTTTGTATCCATTATGACAATAATACATAAATATATTAAAATAATTGTTTTGGGATGTTGGCTATTCTTCAACAGTCTTATCATGAGATGAAATAGTAGAGCTTTATTTGTTTCTTGTGTCTCGGTAGAAATTTAGTTTGTGTAAGTTTCACTGACTTGGTGAGTAGTTGAATGTGCACTTTCTACGGGAGATGCTTAAAGAAACTTACTGTGCACTTCATGTAAAAAAGGGAATAAACTATGACTCCATATCCTGTTATCACTGAGCTTTTGTTATACTGCATTATTTTAAATGCAAATACACTTTATTTAAAGAGTAGAATTCCTCTTTGTACATGAAATGCACAATAGGTACATGTCTTAGTTTTCCACATTAGTAAATGAAAATTTAAAAGTATGAGCATCATGGTTCAAGCAAGCAACCTGCTCAACTCTGACAGGTCATTTTTGCTCGAAGTGTGAAAGGCACCAAACATCAATTTGTGAAGAAACAAGTACTTCGCTTTCCTCTCTATTGCGTTATTTTACTAAAAAGGAAGGCCTTTTTTCAAAGACAAATTTTTCAAAATTTGTCTCGCATGGGCCCTGATGGTCATCGTTCACCTTTCTTTCAAGCCTAGCGATTTTTCTTCTTTATTCTTCATGTTAAGAGCAAACTCTTAACTACAGTTGCTGTACAAGTGTGAATCTGTAAACCTGACCAAGAAAAAATTAAAGCAAAGTATACTCAAAAAAGGAAAAACAAATTGTAATTTTTCTAAAAGTACGGATGAGAGAATAAAAGGCAACAAGTAGAAATAGCCTACGTTTACAATCTGGAACTTGGTTTCAAAAGTACTGAATGAGTTAAAGAGGAAGATTTTCAATGAATATTTAATTCAACTGCTTTATCTCAATCTCTCAAGTGCTGGTTTAAGAAATGATTGATTCCTTAAGAAAATTCAGAACATATGCAGAACATAATGGACTCTTTGTGCTTTACATTGATGTTTTTATGCCTTCACAAATTGAAAATGCCAGCCTTCTAAAAGGATTCAATGCAGGCATTTAAATTTATCCTAAATTTTCCTTATTTCCTAGTTATACTTTTCCATGACCTATTATTTATTTCCCAGGGCTTTCATGAATCATATTATTTACCCAAAGCCATCAGAATTTATGTTAACAGTTGACTGCACATCTGAAATTCTGGTTTGGCACTTACGTGTTGTAAAGTTAGGGTCATACCTGAGGTGGGGAGGATTCTCCTACAGGGTGGTAGAGGACAGAGGCATTTCTATTTGTGCATTTAAAAAATTAATAGCAGACATTCCTAACCAACGAAAAGACTCACAAACTTGTTTGAACATGAATATAATGTGTTACATGTAAATTACTATTGTGTTCTACCACATAACATAATCATTGAAGACTCAAACGCATTTGTTAGATGAGAATATTTGTGCTCAAGATATTAAGCCACTTAAATCCCATTTACCTGGTCAAATGAGATAACGAAATAGTGTCACAACAATAAATGTCCAAAAAGGAAGTATAAGAAGGTAGTTTTGTTCCTATTTTCTTATAATTACTGTCAAACTGAACTTCACAAAAGCATGCAAATACGTCTTAAAAATAAATTTTGTGAATCCAACTATATGACATTTTGGAAAAGGCAAAACTATAGAGACAGTAAAAAGATCAGTAGTTGCCAGGGGCTTGGGGGAAGGGAGGGGAGGGATGAAAAAGAGAAGCACAGGGGATTTTTAGGGCAGTGAAACTCTTCTGTATGTGACTGCAATGGTGGTTACATGTCACTATGCATTTATCAAAACCCACAGAAGTGTACAACACAAAGAATGAACCTTAATGTAAACTATGATGTATCAATATAGCTTCATTAAATCATTAAATCTAACAAAGTATTACACTAATGCAAGACTTTAATAATAGGGGAGACTGCGAAGGGGGGGTAGGGTGGGTATATGGAATTCTTAAGTACAATCTGCCGAGTTATTCTGAAAGTATAAATCTCTACTGAAAAAGTAAAGTCCCCTAATGATTTTAAATTAACTTGAATGTAATATTAATGCTACTGATAAGATTCAATTTTATCTATTATTTTGTTTATAATTCTTTGCAAAATTCATAAACCAAAACCATTATCATAACACTTGCAATTTTTTTTAAAAAGAGGTAACTGTTATAGACTTATCTTGACTACATCACGGTTAAATTTCTTCTTCTTTTGGTTTTAAATTGGTATTATTATTCAGTGACTGATGTAAGATATTAAAGTTTCACTGTACGTGAGAGGAACATGTCTTACAGACTTTTAGGGATAAAAAGTTCATTTGAATCTTCACCCTAAGCCACAGTCTTAGTCAAACGCCTGAGGCAAATGTTCTGTGCTAGTTACATATTTTAAAATATGCAATAATGTTTACCATTCTCAAACAGATTAATCTTGTCTGCTACCAGATGGACTGTGCTTTTGATTTCACAAAATATTCACCATAAAGAGTTAGTTTTATAATGAGATTTTTCATAGTACTGGAATACATCAAATTTCAGAGATTAGAAGATGACCTCAGAGAGGCTGAGATACCCAAATGATACAACTGGAAACCCTAACATATTACAAACATATAAAGCAATAACGCAATCTTTTTATGTAAAGGGAGGTATATTTGCAAAATGTAGGTTTTACTCTTTGGATATTTAAAGCAAGCAAGAGGTCCAGAGAAGCCTGTATATGCTTCTCTACTCATAGAAAATGCCTTTAAAGAGAGATCAACAACCAAGCCAAAACAAGACAAGTAGCAAAGTTGAGAGAAAGCCACCTTTTCTCACCTACCCCTGGAATCAGAGGGAGCTACCATGAGAATGTGGCAGAAGTAGAAAAGCAATAGTGTTCAAATGCTCCAGAACTTGTTCACAAGCAGTGGATTTAATTCCATCCCAGCCCCCTACAAATCAGCAAAATGCCCTCATGCAAACCAACTCTTTGAGCTTCATCTTTTGGCTTCCTGGTAAATGGGGTATAGATGCACGCAGGTCTTTCTAAGGATCTGAGAGGGTGAAACTGTCTAAAGGTTTTTTAAAGTGGTCCCGTCCCGTTAAGGTGCAACTGCCACAAGGCACACACAGGCGTACGTAATTAATACGTTTAGGTGTAGAATTAACTGTACAAATCGAGCCCCCATTGATTTTACCCATCGAGATGAGTGTCTGAGCAAAAGGGGAGAAGGGGCAGGCTAGAGCCTCAGGGAAGACAAAGGCAGGAACAGGGAGGCAGATGGAGGACAACTGATCTGATTGAAAAAGAGGACTTGCCAGCCAGACAAGACTCCTGCTAACCAGCTATGATTTACAGTGACAGGGGAAATAGCTCAGTATTCCTCCTGGCTGGGACACAGAATTCTAAGAAATAAAGATTTAAAAAATGATACTAGTAATGCTGACAAGCTTGTAGTAAAACAGACACTTTATTATGCTGCAGGACAGCAGTGTAAATGGATACACACTTTCAGGAATGCTGGTGAGCTGTGTCTCAAGAGTCTTAAAATACCTTAAAACAAGAATTAACATTTTTAAGAATGATATAAATGAACTTATTTACAAAACAGAAATAGACTCACAGATTTCAAAAGCAAAACTTATGGTTACCAAAGGGGAAAGGTGGGGAGGGATAAATTAGGATTTGGGTATTAACATACACACACTACTATCTCTAAAACAGATTAACCAACCAGGACCTATTGTATAGCACAGGGGACTCTACTCAATATTGTGTAATAACCTATATTGGAAAAGAATCTGAAAAAGAATGAATATATGTGTATGTATAACTGAATTACTATGCTGTACAGCTGAAACTTCCACAACATTATAAATCAACTATACTCCAATAAAATTTTTTTTAAAAAAGAATCTAGGGCACTTCCATCTCCCTCTCTCTCTTCTTCCCTCTCTCCCCTCTCCATATACATGTAAATACGTCTATTCAAAGTCTATCCCTAATCATTCTATTTTGAAAAACAAAATGCTATTTTGAAAAGCAAATTCTCAATCAACACCAGTGTTGACTTTTAGAAATCACCAAAGAGAATATGCTTAAAAAAAAAAGCCAAGGAATGTTAACACAGATTTAGTCATGATCCCTGTGAAATGACCTCATAATTTCAAGTGTTGGAACTGTGAAGAAGCTTTCAAAAGATGGTCATTCTGTTAGGGAGATGACATATGTATCAACCATTTCAATTTTATGCAAATAAGTACATTTTACATAAAATGTGATTTTGAATTTGCTTTGCAACTGATTAGTATATTAAAATACTATAACTATTAAAGTTAAATTATCTACAAGTTTATATATTCAAGTTGGTTATAAAACTTTCCTTCTGGGATACAGGGCATAACTTAACGCAGGGACTTGCCTTTAGACATAAAGGGCAATTTGGGATTTTGACAAAGATGTACACACAAATATTTAACTTTGCCTTATTTACAGGAATAAAAGTTAGAAACAACAAAGTGGTCATAAAAATAAAATAAAATTTGGAACAATGATTTTAACCCTAACTATGAACCAGAATCATACATGGAACATTTTAAAGGTACACAGGCCAGAGATGAAATAGGTCTGGGATATGGTGTAGGTACCAATAGTTTAAAAAGCATCACATGCGACTACAATGATCAGACAAGTTTGAGAAACAATACTCAGTGGCATGGGGAACTATTATCTATGTAATGTTAAGTTTAAAAACGTTAGGATATAAAACTGCCCATAATAAATGAGTTTAACTTTGTTCCACCAAAATATTTTTATACATGAAAATAATAAAAAAAGCCTAGAAAAAATACTCCAGAATGGTAATAATAACTTCTCCATTTGGTGAATTTGTGGGTGATCCATGTTTCCTTTTTTACTTCTTTCCTGTTTTCCATATTTTCTACAGTGAATCTACTACTTTTTCTTTTTTTTTAAGATTTTTTTTGATGTGGAACATTTTTAAAGTCTTTACTGAATTTGTCACAATATTGCTTTTGTTTTATGTTTTGGTTTTTTGGCCGCGAGGCATGTGGGATCTTAGCTCCCTGACCAGGGATCGAACCTGCACCCCCTGCATTGGAAGGCGAAGTCTTAACCACTGGATCGCCAGGGAAGTTCCACTACTTTTAAAACAAAAAGAAACAAGTTACATTTTCAGAAAGATAAAAATGAGTAGTGTACAAAATATATTTTAAAGAAAAAAACCCTAGAAAGTGAATGGAGGTGTTTTATAATTTTCAATCTGGCTTTTCCAAGATTCTAGAGAACCGTAATGTTATTAGAAGCAAATCACTATAATATACTGTTATTAGAAGAAAACAGCAAATTCTCTTAAAATCTCAATTTGCCAAGGGTGTTACTACTATCAGTCCTAGATTGTTGGCATGGTTATTCTACATAAATTAACGTATCTACCTATAGACCTTGCAATTAGACTACGAAAAAAGTTAAATGTAACTGGTAACTAAAAGTATGCAGTTGTAGTAACCCTAGTGGGTTAAAACTATGAATTCTTCTGGAAACCTCAAGCTTCCGCAACACAGTTTACTGGGAAAACATGCTCATACTTGAGAAGCTAATGTCAACAATTATATATAACAATGTATGGGTACTACAAAGCTTTGTATGTTTCTGATGAAAAGCTTTCACCCCAAATCTGAGGATACTGCAAAAGGATTTTAATCATGACCATGATAGAAGCAACTCTTCCCCCACCCCCGTCCCCCAGAGCTTTAATGAGAGTTTCACCACTTTTCTAGTGAACTGCATTTAGAAAACATGAAATGGTATGAACAATGGGGAATGTTTCATTCAACCTTGTGCTATAAAGAATGGAGGACATTTTAAATGAATTTGAGAAAACAAAATTGTGCTCTTTAAATCAACAAGTAAACATTCAAAAAAGTATTACAGAGAACTTGCAATCATAAATTAGTTAACTCAATACTAATTAATTGAATGATAATGATTGATTTTTAAAATACAGGAAAAGTAAATATACTTAATATTTACTACAACATTATCTGGTAGAATTTTCTCCTCCAGTTTTATAAATAAAGAAATATCATCTCCCAGGATTTGAAAGAACTGTCCAGGGCCACAATGTAATATGGATCTGTGATCTAAACCTAAGAGTGATTCCTAAGACTGAACTTACCCCCATGCGGCCCTTATCAGCCCTGAAAGATGGAAAGAGTGAGAACCTGTGCCTTTGAGAAATATTTTCTTGCAGTTCATGTGAAATTAGTACCTGGCAATATTAAACTGAAGAGAGTATAAAAATGAGCACTGCTTGGATAGCTGTCTGGTGGGCACCAACTCACTTTCCCAACATACCTAGCACACAGCAAATTTAAGGGCAGGAGGCAGGTATCAGTAACTCACATTATAACGTCTATTTCATGTTTATTTCCAATTTGTTTTCACATTAAGTTTTAGGATAACCATAGCTAGAATCATCATTCTTAGGAACAGCATCCTGCATTTGGTGCTCTGGCCAAACTGTATGTGATGTAAGTTTGAAAGAAATGAGAAAAGATGGGGGGAAAAAATGGAAAGACCAAAGCCTAATTAGATTTGTAAGCAACACCTTAGAAATGTAAGTGAAAAACAACCAGCTCATCATCTATTTAACTTCTTTTGTTCCTTTTCTTGTAAACCAGACACTCAGAAATGAAAAAAAATGCTTCATTTTTGGCCAGTGATGCATGCTCCTTGATAAAGGTAGCGTAATAAAGTGTAAATCTGGTAAACGGAACACTAAGCGAGAGGCAACGCAGTTTTGTAAAACGAGTGCTTGCCTGAGTTTTAGTAGAGGTTCTATTTTAGGCAGGTAGCTTACTCATCATCTCCCTTCCTTTAATTTCTAACTGAAAGTGCCTTTGATTATGCTTTTGCACAGTCACATGTCTGTTACCACCTCGACCTTTACCAGATTCTACCTGTCCTGATGAGATACCACTCTTCCGTGCTTCCAAAGCACTCCAGGCTCCTGTGTCTTTTCTCTAACCAGGCTGTGAGCCCACACCACTTTTATTACACTCTTGTCACCCAGCACCTATCAGAGTCCCTGAAACAAGCCCCAGTTGCTCTCTGAAGCCCTTATTAATTCTAAAATTCAATAAATCTATGAAACTTAACAAACAGTAAATATACTTATTAACTTAACTGTAACATACGAAAATTAGCATTGTAAGTTTCCATCTGCCCATTCCTTCCTTTAAAAAGAATTTAATTGATTGCCATTTTATTAATTCCTCTCACAAAAGAACAGTTTCATCTGCATATCTGACATTCTTTCTTACAGCTAAGGGCGCAGTTCTCAGCCTGGGTAATTTTTCCCCCAGGGGACACAGCACTGAATGTCCGAAGACATTTTTGATTATCACGACTGAGGGCAAGGGCGACAGGCCCTTCTCTACCACAAAGACGAAAGATCAATAGGGCTGAGGTTGAGAGACCATGCACTGAGCTACCATCCCTTTCTTTCTATGTTTTCCCCTCTACCGTCCTATTTTTTCCTTTTTTAAAAAAATTTATATTATTTTCCTCTCATTTTTCCCTCCTCAACTTCCTCCATATGTATTAATCAGGTAAATCCATCTATACAGTTAAAACATCAGTAGATGCATCTCTGTGGGCAACTGGGTATGGTTTGTATATTAACGTGAATGCTAGTTAGAACTGGGTATGGTTTATATATTAATATGAATGTTAGTTAACATGCATACATTCTTGTGACTTTTACCATACGGTACACTTAAAAATTACAGGAGGGTGTGTGTGTGTGTGTGTGTGTGTGTGTGTGTGTGTGTGTGTGTGTGTGTGTGTGTGTGTGTGTGTGTGTGTGTGTGTGTGTGTGTAGTGAGAATGTGCACAAAAAATAACCTGAGTTTATGATCTATATATGCAGATGTGTGTGTATGTGTGTGTGTTCACATGCCTTGAGTTTATAAGTATTTACTGTTTACCTCTCATATTTGTGCTTAGTTGCATAAATAGAAGAAGGCAGATATATTTGTTTTGTGTAAAAGTGAAGGGGGACTGGGCCTGAGTCAGAGAGCTGAAGTAACAAGTGTGGTTGATGATCCGAGCTCCGTTAAGCATCTGCCTTTCTACTGAGGCTTTTGGTATCAGCCAAAGGATGGCTACCCTGTCTAGGCCTCAAACCTGAATCATCTTCACCATACTTAAAGGTGAAATGGCATGTATCTCACACTTACCGACATGTGTACACATTGTGATATATCCATTTAATCCTCACATCCCAATATAGGAAACTATTACTAATCACACTTCACAGATACAAAATAGAGACTTGGAGAGGTTAAGAAATGTGCCAGTGGCTCTACAGTGGTAAGTGGCAATGTCAGGACACAATTGTGAGTGATCCCTGACAACAGAACCCATTGCCTCGACTGTAATGCAACACTGATCTCCACGTCCGATTCTATACTGTATGCCTCCAGCGGATCAGGAAAGACTGAAATCACTGTGTCAGTGCCATAGAACATTTTCCTTTAATTTCATGCAATTTAAAGGTGACTATGTTTCATAAAGAAGGGGCTAAAAAGGTTAAGTAAAAGCTGTCGTGGACTTCACAAACATGTATTAACAGAATTGTTTTTCCTTCATTGGTTTCCTTATATCTCTAAGAAAACAACTGTACATTATTCAATTATGCATTACTGAATATATAAGGAAAAGAAAAGAATCAGGCATATTAATCACTTCTTTGATTGAAATAATAGAATTTTAATTCCCATGAGATAAAGTTACTCTGTGTTTCTGGCTTTAAATGATTCCTGTGATGAAATCTCAAGCACATTATTAAATAAATAAGCAAACTCACATTTACATAGTTCATTTTCTCCTTAGCATCAGTACCTTCAGCTGCAGTAAAATAGCCAATGTTCAATTATCTACCGTCTTATAAGGGATCGCAGTATAAGTAATCCCAAGTGACAGATAATCCAAAAAGCATTTATGTTGGGTTTTAAATTCATTATATGATTCCAGCAGATTTACCACCATAATTATATTCTTTTTCTCAGGCTCATATTAAAATTCATTTGTATTTCTTGAGCACAAGCCAACTGTCAGCAGAAGGGAGGATCCCAGATACATGCTGGATGACAAAAGGAAGTTGATTTGCTATTAGCATGTTTTTCCCATAGGTAATTGACATGAAGATAATCAAGAGTTGGTTGTGAAATTGCATTTCATATTTATTAAATGTCTTATATGATTAATTAAAAAGGATATATTATAACACTATAGCAGAGGTGTGAAGGGCATGGGCTATAAATACTAATAGACTTAGGTTTGTGCCCTGGCTCTGCCCCAGTTCTGTGACCACAAAGCAAGTTGCTTATCTGCTAAACTGCGGTTCCTCACTTACGAATGGTGCTAATATTTCTACCTACATTTGAAAGGAGTTCTGAAGATTAAATTATTGAAGGTACACTGCCTGACACAAAGTACTCAATTAAAACTGTGGTTGTATTTCTTGCTGTAGCTATTATTTTTATCATTTTACTCTAGTGCTAAAGCTAGAGATGACTATATCTGATAGTCTGTAACAGTTCAGCTTCCATAAAATGACACTGCCTTGATTACTCAATAAATTATATTAGCACACTATAGGGTCAAATGTTGAAATTTGTTCATTATCTTCTGCAGAAGACAGTTGGACATATTTATGATATAACTACCAAAACCAAGTGGAAAATACTAGAAACACACAATTTCTTGTTTTCAACGCTTGGGGCCATATACGTTAAAACTTTGAGGATTTTAGGAAGGTAATAGCACATCGCCAAGAGGGTTCGGAGTGGAACTGCATTCTCAGACATATTAATATTTTGGCAGTAAAACAAAAGAGCATTTACATCGAGTTAGAAATGAGGACTATAAATATCTGCACATTGGTTAGGTCCAGATTTTAATTCTAAATGAGTTTTTTTTAATTTTTAAAAAAATTTATTTATTTTATTGATTTATTTTTGGCTGCATTGGGTCTTCATCGTTGCGCATGGGCTTTCTCTAGCTGTGGTGAGTGGGGGCTACTCTTCATTGTGGTGCGTGGGCTTCTCATCGCGGTGGCTTCTCTTGTTGCAGAGCATGGGCTCTAGGCACACAGGCTCAGTAGCTGTGGCACATGGGCTTAGTTGCTCCGCAGCATGTGAGATCTTCACGGACCAGGGCTTGAACCCGTGTCTCCTGCAATGGCAGGCAGATTCTTAACCACTGCACCACCAGGGAAGCCCTAAAGGAGTTTTTTTTTTTAATGTTAAATTTTCCTAACTTTTAACAGATAAGAGATTGTGAAACTGGATTAAATGATACTGATAATATCAATTCTACATTTTTTCATTAAAGCTGTGTTGCACATCACAGAATTATAGGTTAAGATAATTGAAGAATAAAAAAATCCTTCCCTTGGTTTGCATAAAATGGTGCTGGATAATTTCTTGCTAGTGCAACTCTAAACAGTAATTCCAGCTTATATGATGACTCCTTAATTGTATAAAGGATATGGCAGATATCCTGATTTACAAAAAGGTGACATGTAGATGGCATTGTCCCTTTCCCCTTATTTCAATTAGGAATTGATTTCTTTCATTATACTTTACTGGTTAGCTAGATTAAATTATTAGATTTGAATTTTAATATGCTGGAACATTTTTTGATACTTTCCCTGGTCAGTAGATGAGATAGAACCTAAGCAATACCATATGAAAAGGGGGTGGGGCCTTAAGAGAAAACACTCATTTACACTTTTCCTACAAATACACACAAATTATATCAGATTGTAAATAATTCCCCAAGATGAAGTGGAAAGGTAACAGAACAAAGGTAACAAAAAACATACAATAAGACTATATTTAAATGTAAAAGAGTCTACATTCTGCAATTAAGTAGTCTAGTTTTTTATGGCTTTAAAACCTTTTAATATTTTAGATTTTGTTAATACCTCAAAACTGAGAAATCTTGAACATAAGAATATAGAAGTTGAAACTGAAAGAATGAAAACAGACTCACATAGCTATATGAATACCAGAAAAAGTATACTGTAAACTCAAATAATTACTATAAGAGGGACATTTCATTTTGACAAAATGACCTCACAAACAGGAATATATATAATTGTTCTCAATTTATAACCACCTGAAAACAGCCTTAAAAACATAAAGGGCTAAAAATGAGAAATAGACAAATCCATAATTATAGTGTGAGATCTTAGCACACCTCTCGTAATAGCTGATAAACAGGGAGCCAAAAGTATAGAAGATGAAAAAAAAAACCCAACACAATTAACAAACCTACCTTAGTTGATCTGTTTACAACAATATACCTGGTATCTCCCCAATAAACAGTGCTTTTCAAGTACTCTGAACCTTTTACCAGAATCTGACCACAGGGTAAGTTGTGAACTAAGTCTTAATAAATTCAAAGAGTTAAAATTATTCAGCATATGTTCTCTGACCACAGCAGAATTAGGCTAGGTATCAATTACAAAAAGATACCTAGAAAATTCCAAAACACTAAGAAACTAAGCAGTACACCTTAAAGTCAGCCTGTTGGTTGAAAAACTATCACAATAAAAAGAAAATAATTTGATTCAAATAAGAATAAAAATATGATATGTGAAATCTGTGGCATATAGCTAAAGGTGTGATTAGATGAAAACTTATGCTAAAACATAATTACAAAAGAAGAAAGGTTGATAATCAATGATCTAAATATCTATCTATAGAAGTTAGAAAAAGAAAGCAAATTTATCTTAAATAAAGGATAGGAAGAAAACATTGAGTATAACAGAATTAATTAAATAGAAAACAAATGCACAACAGAGAACCTAAACAAAACCTAAACCTGTTATTTCAATAGACCCATAAACTAATAAACTCACAGTAAAACTGTTAAAGAAAAAAAGAGAGAAAAGGCAGTCATTACCAATATCAGGATTAAGAAATGGGGATGTCTCAATTAAAAACATAAGAGAATGTTAAGGATAGATTTATGCTAACAGATTTAAAAATTCTGATAAAATAGAGAAATTGTTTAATAAGTACAATTTACCAAAACTGACACCAAAAAAAGGGAAAATCAGGGCTTCCCTGGTGGCGCAGTGGGTGAGAGACCGCCTGCCGATGCAGGAGACACGGGTTCGTGCCCTGGTCCGGGAAGATCTCACATGCCGTGGAGTGGCTAGGCCCCTCCCGTGAGCCATGGCCGCTGACCCTGGGCATCCAGAGTCTGTGCTCCACAAAGGGAGAAGCCACAACAGTGAGAGGCCCGCGTACCGCAAAAAAAAAAGGAAAATCGAAGTATCTTATACTATTTCAGAAATTGATTTAACCTTCTGACTTAAAAACTCTAGGCCCAGATTTTGCTTCATGAATTATTTCAAACATATTATGATGAAATAATTTAAAAATAATCCGAATCATATGCAAAATCTTCCAGAATTAAAAAAAAGGAACACATTTTAAATGTTATTATGAGGTTGGTATACTTGTGATCAAAACCTAACAAAATTCAAGAACAGGCAAAACTAAGCTATAGCTTTAGAAGCCAAGATAGTCATTATTTTGAAATCGGGTAGTGACTGTGATGCAACGTCAAAGGGACACATAAATTCCTCTTTTTTGATCTGGGTGGTAGTTATGTGTCTGCGTCACTTTGTGGAAATTTCACAAACAGCACACTTGTAATTTGTGAACTTTTCTGTATGTATGTTATATATCAAATTTAAAAGAAGAAACATACCTAGAAAAATAAATGAAAGAGCTAAGTCCTTAGATTAGACCTCACTACAGGTCAACAATAATCCATAAAACATTACGTGTGAATTGTCTGAAGAATAAAGTTGTTACCTTGATACACTATTATTCAGAGTATTTTTTCTGCACATGTCCATGAAAAACAATTATAAGAAAAAGAGAATGCCTTGCTGAAATCAAACCCAGCTACAATGATGGCATTTTTCCAATGTCAAAAATGTGAAAAATAACATTTGATGTGATTTCTCAGGAAATCCATTTAAGTTTATATGGATATCAATATTCTTTCTAAACACCAACCTAAACTATGTGTTTAATAATATAATGTCAATTTCAACAAATATAGCAGTACACCTTTCCAGAGTTTAATTTTACATTTTGAAAATTATAAAAGAAATATCTGTCCAATCCTCTGTCCAATTTCTCCTCAACTTTTCTTAGATTTTCCATAATCATCCTGAAATTACATAGGTAAGATTTATCAGTATACATATATGTAATGTATTCAGCACTTAACATAGTTTCTGGCACCTTGTCCTTATAGGAACTCATTAACAGTCATTAAATGAAGGAATGGACTTCATGACAAAGCAGACAGTCTCTTAACAATTTATCTTCCATTGAAGACTTCAATTCCCTCTGAAGAAAACTGGTCCCTCCTTTTCTAAAAGTTAGAGAATTCTTCTTTGATGGAACAAGTATTGAACAGTTCTATCTCTTCCCTGTCCCTGACTAACTTATCTTTTATAACTGAAATAAAAAAGCTCCTAGTAGAGCCACACTGATTACTCTGAGTCATAGAACTTCTCATTTATTTTGAACCAGAGTAACTTTTTTTGCTGTTTGCAGCACTCTAAAACTCCAGCTTTCCTACGTTCTCCCCCCACTACCATGTCCAGTATTTTTTCCCAACATTTACAAAATTCAATATAAATTTCCATTCTCCCCAGGTTTCCATCTTTTTGACATCCCTTTTTATTCAGAACCTAATCAGAGCATCATCAGTTTCACCTCACTGCTTCCTTTTCCTATAACTGTAGCAAGTCAGAGATTTACCAGATGTCCTAACACTACACTCCAATAATATTTCACTTATACGAGTTAAACAATTTACACATTATATCATTGATTTTATAATAACATTGTAAAACACATGTCAACACAAATTTGGTTCCATTCTACAGTCACCACTTTTCAAATATTTCCCATTTTGAAGTCCACAGCTTGCTTTTTATTCTGGTATAGAGGAAAGATATTCTCAAAAGTACTTAAAGGTAGCTAGAAGTGTGTGTGTGTGTGTGTGTGTGTGTGTGTGTGTGTGTGTGTGTGTGTGTGTGTGTGTGTGTGTGTGTGTAGATCAGTGGTCTTAAACACAATCTTAAAGTGATCCTTTGTCCTCATGCCTATATGATCATTCAGCTTTATGAAATGCATAATGTCAGAACATTTGCCTTCAGAGCTCTGAGGAGGTCTCAGTAGAGAAAAACATAAGGTTAAAGTAGAAATTAGTGTGAAGGGATGTTCACTGAAAACCACCTAAAATTAGCTATAAAGAAGGTTTCCCTGTAAACCTTGCCATCCTTTTGGTCCATCAAATGTACTTTTTCCCCCACTATCCTAGCCAGGGTCTTTTCTTCTCCAGACTTCTTTTCACTCCCTTGTTGATAACCTTTTTATTTCCTTTCTGGTCACCTTCATACTAAAGGTAGACTGTTTAGGGAGTCGGGGAAAAACCATATTCAGCATTTTATACACTATATAAACAAGTACAAAACAGAATATTGTATTTGATGTGATTAGATTTTGCTTATCATCTGTTACTACTGCTCACTTATATCTCCCTGAAACACAGGGGTGGAACATCAAACTCTCTTATATAGTAAGGTTCTAGATTCTGCCAGTGAGATGCCCTCATGCAAGTATTAGAAGTCAGAAGTGAGCTGGAGGTCATCTTCTGGCTGGGGTGGCCGCTGACAACAATGTTCCACGTTGTAGGGTTGAATAATTTGTGTGAGAAGCATTTGTGTCCATAGCAGTAATGGCAATACCAGGAGCTTCCCAGTCTCTGCTTTACAGCTATGATGGTGTGTCCTGAAATCAATGATAGAGAGGCAAACCCACCTTCAACCCCTCCCTCTCTTCAATGGATTACATAAACAACTAATTCTCTACATTAAATTCCTGGCTGCTTGAAATTCCACTCAATTCCTAGAGTGGTTACCATTTCCTGTGTTATAGTCTGCAAACCTGTTAGGAGATTCGAAAAACATATATGAATATAGATAAGAAACGTAAAGGAAGGTGTAAAATGCACAGTTACCCATCACCAAGCATATGCATTCTAGGTTCTTTAACACAGCATAAATGATAACCTTTGATAGTCCCACACCCACCTCTCATATCCCTCCACTCTCTCTGTCTCAAAGTGCATGGAGTTTCCTCACATTACTGAAAATTCTGGGCTCCTTCACACATTCTGTTACCTCTGAAAAGAAGTACACAATTCTCTCCCAACCACTTTTTCTCCACCCTCAACTTTTCCCTAATTTCTAGACATCTTTAAGATGAAATTCAGATGTCCCCTCTTCCAGGAAGCTTTCTCTGAAGCTCACTCTAGTCCTATTAGGAGCTTTCTTCTTGTATCCAACCAATTTTTCCACCTACCATGCTGTATTAGAATTATCTGCCCATGTATATGTCCCTCTTAGAAGACTGTTGAGTCCTTGCAGTGTGGGATTACTTTCAATAAATATTTGTCAAATGAATAAAAGAGACAACGAGTCTGTATTTTTCATTGCTCTATCTGCCTGAAGAGGCTAATTATATCAGTTAAAAAATACATCCCCCATTCGGCACAGTGGAAGTTTACATTTTTGTAGGGTTCAGTTTTTAAAGGGAATGAGGAAAAGTCCATGGAATGGATTTCATCAGGGCTTGAGTCAAAGCAAGATTTCCCAGAGAAACTTTCAATTCTCCCCGTAAGCTATTTCCCTAAGTGTGGGAGACTACGTACTTAGGTCCTGCACCCTATAGAAAGGGAAACGATTCTAACAAGTCCTATGTGCAGTAAATGATGGCATTTTTTTGTCCAGATTTTATGTCTGGCCATTCACACTACAAATACATTTCAAAATTTAATCTACACACCTTATGTCAGCATCACCCACCTTCACCCTGTATAAACTCATTTAGTGGCCAAAATTTCTCACTTAGGTCTTCAAATCCCTTTCAGTATAATGATATATATAAACACAAAAATAGAAATGAAAAATTAAGAACTGTAAGTTTCATTCAGTATTTTGAACTCAAGTGTCTGCAGACAGTTTATGGATTACGAGACTCCTCAGTCCTTACCTGAGGACAGGTGTAAGGCGGGCAGGCAATCATGCTAGAACTGGGACTGGAGAGATGGACTCTGCCAGGAACCTGGACCACTGTCCGAAACAGAACAGGGAATGGGAGTCAGACTCCACTGATTAGAAGAAAGGGGATTAAATCTGGGAGCACCTAGGAAGCCACCAGCCATTGCTAGATCTTGCCAAGCTCTGGATTAGTAGAGTAGTTGGTTCTTTACAGCCAGAACCCTTTTTGACTGATCAATCATTGTTCTACCTGTTCTTAAATAGTTCTGATATCTCACTTGGCTAAGATATCCTCATAAGTGGGTACGGGAGAGGTAAATGGAACGAGGAAAAGAGGGAAGTTAAGTATTGTCTGATAAATTTTTGAAACAATCAGGAAAACAGAGTCAAGCTTTTAGGAGTAGAGGTCTCAAGGCTCAGCTGTGGGAACCAAAATAATCAGAAGAAATGACTGAACCTTCATGAGAGTAGAGATTTTTACTTCCTTCACTGATATGTGCCCAATATCTGGAATGTTTGCTGAATCAATGAATGGAATGAGGCTGGTGCTATTATATGCTTTCCTTTATCCCATTTGCTTATTTCTCTCTTGCTATCTCCTTTGGTCACTGAGAATTGCCCATTGCACCTACCATATTTTCATGGTTTTAGGCCTAAAGCAAGACTTTCATTATGTCAAGTTTGTGTGTTAATACTTTCATTTATGTCAAGTTTGCACATGGGTAATAACAAATATAAGCTGAATCACATTAAAATCAAAGGTGAAAAACTAATCACCTAATTTTACCATAGAACATTACAATGAATTCAGCAACTGATCTAAATGAGTGATTTTATTAGCCTTGGCCATTTGATAATAGCCTGTTAAAACAACCTAATCAATGATCAATTTGACCTGGTTTGCTCTCATCTCTGCTTCCCTATTAAGAACTTCCATAAATAATCAGAGAAATCACTTTAGTAGATTTAACCTCTAAAAATAAATAAAAGGGAGGATAAGCCTAAACATGAAATGAGCCAAGAGAATCATCTGTCAGGCACTGAGAAGAGAGGCTTCCTAAGAAAGCTTTATTAAATATGGTCTGAGATTTCTATCATTTTACCATTAGCCTAATTTTAAATAGATGACGATGCTCAAAATATTGTTTGTCAAATTTTCTTTTACTTTACTTTTGGTATGACTGTTGTGTTTTTACTTCTAGAAACAACATTCAACTTATATATAACACAGCTTAAAATCAACTTACATCGTAAGTTCCCAAACAAAAGCATATGATGTAATCAAAGCACTGGGAAATGAGCTATTAAACTCAACTTTATTATTTTTTCCCTATGTCCATATTTGTTTCTGTAGATTTTTCTGAAAACTTTTGCTCAGCCTAAACTCTTTAGTGAACTATTTTAAAAATTATAATAATACATTTACTTGAATGTGTTTTATTTCTGCTCCAAGTAAAAATATGTGAAATGAAAAGATTTAATACTCTTTAATAATTCTCAGAGGAAAAAAACGTAGGGCTATGAAATATCAGTAATATGTATTAATATGTTTCAAAATATCTAAAAATAATTCACACTGATGATGTTTTCAAAAGCTTTACTATAGCATTTAAATTACGAAGGCATTCAGAATTTATAATGAGGGTAGTAAACATATGACACCACTCAAAAGAAGGCATTGAAGCAAATAATTCATTAAAAATGCAAATGAATACAAGTGAACTTGGTTAGAAAGGTTACTATGGAAGTGGAAAAGGCAAGGTTGAGGACTGTGCACTGGGGAGAATTCTGATGAGGTCAAGTGCAGCCTTCGGAGCTGCGGACGACTTATTAAGGAAGTAGCAGCTCTGAATTTTTATTACTGAGCTTTTCTCACACTGTGATGATTTCAGATAAGGTTATTTATGAATTCTCTGAATATCTGACCTTGGGACTTTAATGGACACTAGATATATTGCTTTTTATGGGGGAAAATAGGCAGTTCTATGAAGGTAAATCATTCAGATTATTGAAAGAGAAAAGAGGGGAAACATCCCCTGTGAAACATTTGATGCCTGTTCAATAAGTTTAAGCAATTATGCACTACAGTAAATTAGAATAAATTATAAATCAGTCAATCTTACTAGAAGCCATAATGTCATGTAAAATAAATGACATGATGCCCTTTTCACAATAAAATTCAATACTGACAAATTCAGTTATTTAGGAAAATGTAACTGCAGCAATGTCAGTCTATTCTGAATTATAATATGCCCAATAATGAACTTGTATTTTCTTTAGCACAGGGCACTGACTTTATACCAAAGTGAAGTAAGTACTTGTACAGGCTTGGGAAGCAGACAAGGACATCCTATTACACCACCCACCAACTTGGCAATAGCCTCCCTCAAGTGAAACCATTACCAGTTCAAGTCATCAGAACTAAGAGACATGGGACAACTGACTGTCACAACTTAGTAATTATATTATTTTATTTGCTTTATTATCAAGTGATAATGAAGTTTTCAGTGAAAGCTTTCTTTTAAGTAAGAACTTACAAACACTATCCTTTGGATTAGATGTTATCTAAAGAGAAATTTTAAGAACGATAGCTCCTTGTCCTTAATATATTGCAAATATCTAGTCATTGCTAAATATCAGATTGTAATTAGGAATTTCAATGATGAGATATAAAATAAAAACATGATTAAGAGCAGCTTAAATGTTGTTTACTACACTGTTTCAACAGCACTGGTCATCTCTGTTTCAACACTGGTCATCTTAATTTTTCATATATCATCTGCAAAAGAACACTTATTAGAAGAGAACACAGTAATTATTGCCAAGTTAGAAAGACCACTCAATATTAAAAAAAGATTGTATCAGTATTTATTTTTATAATATTTGAAATATGCAAAATAATGCAATTAATATAGGTAGGCATAATAAATATTAAATTTATATGAACCATAAGAAAACGAACATCCATAATTAGTTTCTTGTCTAATATATGCCTTTATTCTCTTTTAAGGTTATAAGTACCAGTTTTACAGCATCCTATAAATTCTGATCTATAGTATTTTCATTATCATACAATTCTAACTATTTTTTAAATTTCCATTATAATTTGCCTGATTCATGAGTTATTTATAAAGATGTTAAATTTCAATTTTTTTCACATTACTGACTTCTAATTAAATGCAGTGGTCAGAAAATGTGGGCTGTATAATAGGAATTTCAGAACTGTGATGAGGCTTGCTTTTATGGCATTTTTTTGGTACATTTTTACAGTTTTGAAAATATTGAAAGAATGATTATTTTCTAAATTATTGATGCAAGGGTCTATATTTTCTATTCCATTTACCTTATGAATTATGTTTCAGAATTCATCATTATCTTTACTAGTTTTTTCTGACATGAAAATAATTGACAAAGGTATACTAAAATCTCCCTCTGTATGAGAACTTTCCATTTTTTACGTTTAAATCAATTTTGCTTTATGTATTTTCATGCTACTTTTTTTAGCTGCCTATAAGTTTATAATTGTTATATAATCCTGATAACATGTAATATATGTAGTGAAACTCTATCACTACCTAATTATATTTTCTGTACTTAAGTCTGAATGATCTAAAATAAAATGGATACAGTTCCATGGTAAACTTGTCATCATTCCTTTACTTTTAATCTTTATATGTTTTTATGTTTAGGTATTTCTCTTGTAAACCATATATAATTACACTTTTAAAATCAAACTAACAATCTCCATCGTTTGGCTTTCATGCTTAGTCCAATGTATTAGTGTTCTGTTGCTGAATAACAAATTACTGCAAACTTAGTGGCTCAAAACAACACAAATTTATTATCTCACAGTTTTTGTGGGTCAAGAATCTAGCACATTTTAGCTGGGTGCTCTGCACAGGGTCTCACAGGCTAAAACCAAGATTTCAGCTAGTCAAGTCCTTTTCTGGAGGTTGGATTAGCATGCACCCTTGGGTGGGGCAGACAGGAAAACTTGGAGGTTGGCCAGAATGCAGCTTATCACATTCATTTACATTTATTATAACTAGTGATATGTGGCATTATTTTTATCATCTTACTTTTGGCTTTCCATTTGTTCTGCCTTTCTTACCTACTTGTTATCATTTCTGATGTTAAAAAAACACATAGAAAAAAAAAGATGCCTATACTTTTTTGTTTGCTTCTTGTCTTACACACTTTTTTCCATTCTACTGGGTTTGGAAATGATTTACTGTACTTCTATTCTTTTAGTAGTTACTCTTGAATTTTTACCAAGCATAATTAACAGTGTCGTAGAGATATAACATAAGGACCTTAGGAAACTAATTCCCAATATCCTCTCTAAACTTAAATGTTTTGATAGTCCAACATTTCAGTTCTGTCATTATATAAAAATCCTACAAATTAAATATTAGTAGTAGTATCTCAAGAAGAAAATGTGTGTGTAAATTTATGTAATGCTCACCAACTTCTTTGGTCATCATTCCTTTTTAGATTTCAGATCATCCTTTTGGGATCATTCTATTACTTCCTCAAGTATTAATATGTCAGAATCATTTAGTTAAATACTTTAGGAAGTCCTTTACTTTAGGTTCTTGGTTTTTGTTCACTCAAAAATGTCCTGAGTTTTGCTCATATTTTCGGAAGCTATTTCACAGAATTATAGTGAGTGATAACACAACTTTATGTTGACATGTTCTCTCAGCATTTTGAAAATACTATCCCACTGTCTTCCAGCTGCCATTGTTGATACTGAGAAGTTGGATGTCTCTATTGGTATTTCCTTTGTAAGTGATATCTTTTTCTTGCTATTTTTATGAATTTCTGTGTCTTTTTTTCAGTTTTGACATTGTAGTTTATCCATTGAGTCAATTATACTTCTTATTTTTAACAATTCTATTTGTTTCTTGATCTCAGTCAGCCCTAGTCTAATACTGACATTGTTCCCAGGGTAATTCCAATTATGACCTCTTGATATTTTAGTGTGCATGGGAAGGGAACAACTAGGAATGGTGGAAGGACCTGAAAAATCTGCCCTATTTTTTCTCTTCTCTAATTGTTTTGCAGTAGGATGACTTTTCAGAGTATTTACTCCTCCATACTACTGGAAGTATCATTGTCTATAAAGAACAAAACATCAAATCATTTAGATTAATCATGTTTTTTTTTAAGTTGTTTCCTTCATTGCTCTTGGAGATTTGTTTTATTACTACAACCTGTACCATCATAAGTAATACAATTTCTTATAATGCTAAGTTATGTCCCATATTTTGAATAAAGTGCATGCCAAATATAAAATCCAGGTGACCCAGCACACTAAATCTCACCTGAGAGAGTTAAATAGGCCATCAGAGCAACATTTGCGTACAACTAAAATGACCAGAGTACTTTTCTTTAGGCATAATTATGTAATTTAGGCAATAAAATTGGAAAAAAGTGACCAGTTCATGCTCAGTGATACACTGCTGACATATTCTCCCTCAAACATTTCCCTATCATGGTTCACTGTTTGATATGTGAATAGAAATAAAGATTAAAAAAGGAAAGAGTTTGGGAATTCCCTGGTGGTCCAGT
The DNA here is from genome assembly GCF_039906515.1 of Pseudorca crassidens. Taxonomy (NCBI): domain Eukaryota; kingdom Metazoa; phylum Chordata; class Mammalia; order Artiodactyla; family Delphinidae; genus Pseudorca; species Pseudorca crassidens. The sequence continues at coordinate 32,241,193 of NC_090313.1, read as the reverse complement.
GGTTAGTACTCTGCGCTCTCACGGCTGAGGGCCTGGGTTCAATCCCTGGTCATGGAACTAAGATCCCACAAGACACAGGGCAAGGAGGGGGAGAGGGGAGGGGAGGGGGAGGGAGGGAGGGGAGGGGAGGGGAGGGGAGGGGAGGGGACGGAAAATGTTGGCTAAGCTATTAACCAGGAATCACTACGAATACTCCTGTGTTTATTCACTTCTCCCTACAGAACTCTCACAACTTATCCTGTGCCCCAGAAAAAGTCAGGGAGCCTCGTATGGAACATATAACAGCTCAGTTGATATAAAATAGTTTTTTGATGTATCCTTTCCTGGATCTGGAGTATTTTTATCTCAGAGAGATGTGTATCTAGCTAATAAATCCTTATTACATACAATTTAGTTGTACTTTTCTTAGTGTTTTAGCTGTCATAAAGAACCTCACGATAATATAGTAATAACTCTACTGGCATTTTCTCTTGACCTTCAAATTTGAAAAGGTGCTAATGGATATCTCTCATGAATCTTAGACTCTTCATGGATTATAAGAGTCATACTGACTTTATAGCTGGTTTTGGAAAAGCGTAAACTCAAAGTAAATTTAATTAAATTATGTACTAATTCTATTCACAATAGAAAATTACATTCTATATGAATAATGACCTAAAATTATACAGAGGCTAATAAAAAGGGAAAGTTCTTTTTACATTTTCCTATAGAGGCCACATAGACATAAAATTTAACCTTAGAAATTTGATGTTTCTCACCTAAAGATAGACTTTCTCATTTTGACATGCTTTGGGAGCTGTTCTAAGAAGGCAAAATTAAAAGAGGAATGAAGAACTGGTAAAGAAGGTGCAAAACTTCTATTAATTATTTTAAAGTATTTCTGGCCTGGAATATCCAGAATTTGCTCTGTGTTACATTTTTCTCCTAATTCCTCAGCCAAGGTCTTCAACTATTGTGCAGTCCCACTTCCACAGTGACATCAGAGTTATGTTTTTAAGAGATTTTCTATCAAGAAAGAGACAAGATAAGAGGCCAGAGAGTTTCACGGAAGAAGCTTCTACTTAGATTGGGTGTTCACAGAAGGCTCGTCTGATGAAGTGAGATTGGAACTGAAACCCGGATAAAATAAGGGAGACATCCTTGAGAAGAGTGCTCCAGAGGATCTATGAGCCGGCAGTGTGCCGGGTACACCTGAGAGATCTCAAGGAGGCCCGTGGAGGTAGAGCAGGAAACATGGGAGAAAATGAGTTCATACAGGGGAGTAAGGGGTCAGGTCATGGAGGATCTTTTAGGAGATGGCAAGGAGTTCTTATTTTATTTTTTGAGCAGGAAAGTCTTTGACCAGAGGTGTGATACCATCTGATTTACATTTAAAAGCAATCATTTTGGCTGTGAGAGGGAAAACAGACTCTGCAGAAGGGCAAGAACATTCCACAGGCTGCAGGAAAAACCCAAACAACTAAGACGGTCAATTAAGATACTTGAAAACAGAGGATAGATCTATACCCTCCAGGTTTTCTGATGTTCTGGACTATGTTCACTGAGTACTGCACTGCCTTTCACGACTTTTTATTTCTGCTGATGCTATTTCTCATGCCCAAAATATCGTTTCTTTTTTTCACTGCTTGGCAAAATTATACTTATCCCTCAAGGGCGAGCTCCAATGTTATTGCTTTGAAAAGCCTATGTCTATGACCCTTGGATAGTCAATGTGTTTTCTGCTACTCTTCTACTGTGACACTTTCAGTGTGACACAAACTTAAGAAACAAAAAGAAAACAGAACAAAAGATATGAAGGTAATGAGACACTGTGAGCAATTACTATATGTAAGTATGCTAATAAATGTTAGAATCTCCAGAATGGAAAGCAAATATCAGATACTAAAACACACAGTAAAACTACAATATTTAAAACACAAGGAAAAAAAAAGTTTTAAAGGGGAAGTATATAAAAGTTTTCCTTAATTCTATCTACACTATGCCATTCAGACCAATCTTATGAAGGTATTAACAAAAGCAACAAGAAAATTACTCAAAGCAGTAGAGGGTTGTGGTGCTTACACAACCTCTACACCAGCGGTCTGGCAAGCTGGAGCCTTAGGGTCAATCCAACATGACAATTTTTGAAACTGTCATCATAGAACACAGACAGCCATGCCCACTCATTACATACTATCTATGGAGCCACTGCATCAGATCATATGGTCCATAAGATTTGCACAGTCTAAAATATTTACTATTTGGCCCTTTACAGAAAGAGTTTGCTGACCCCTGCTCTGACACACTTCACCAGAAGCTCCTCAAGACTTAGGGTACTACTCAAATAAACCCTGTTTTGTTGGTTGTTTCGTTGGTTCTCACTGACTGTCAGTGCTAATTTTGCTGCCTGGAGCAGGGTTCTCCACCTCCTCTGCCTGGCTAAGTCCATGTCTCCTTTAAGACTTAACTCAGGCCATCTCTCTAACAGAAGGCTCTTCACTGTCCAACATGCTAAGAGTCCTCCTCTCAGGTCCCTATTGACTAATGCATACCTGGAACTTCACACATAGCTTTTTTGATTTTCATTATTTATATCCTTGCCACCCTAATTAAATATCAGATGGCTGAGAACAGGAAATGTTTTGTGGACTTTGCATTTCTTCTCCAAATGAACAAATATTCAACTTTTCAACAACTTAGGTGGTTGGCATTAGACCCAGACTGAGAGAGAGTTAAATGGGCCAGAAAGAAATTCACATTCACTTTACTGCCTCATCCTACGAGTCAGCATGGTAAATTTGTCACATGCTGTAAGTTTAGGAAAAATGTTTATAAAGGATTATTCCTATAAAATGTATACGTAGGGACTTTGGTCCTTCTGAGGAATTACTTCCAACCTGTGATGAAGGTTCCCCTGTCATATTCAGCGGCTTCCAGATGCCTCTGGCCATGACTCAACCATTCCCTTCCTAATTTGCTGCTTTAAAACTACTTTTAGAGCTGGAAAACAAAACAAACATGGGGTAACACTGGTATCCAAAATTAGAATAAATAGGCTTTTAAGGATCTATGGGATTTTTTTTTTTCCTACAGGTGCATGAACAGGGCTGCTCTTCCAAAGATAATTTTTCTAAATTCCAGATTCTTGGCTGTGTTCTAAATGGGTGTTTTTCTTGAATCAGAAACTTAGTACAATTACTTGAACTATTATGGAATGGAAAACTACACCTTGACCTATTTAAAGAAAAAAATCTATAAAGACCTACTGCTTTTACAAAGAGTAAACTTGATGTTATATTATTATTCTGTTAAAAAATAAAGCATGTACCCTACTTTAAGCAAGCCTGACACCTAAAAATGTTAACGCTCAAGACAGATTAGAACCCTTTTATGTACCTATTTACAGTCATTAATTCCTAAACATGCTCTCTAGAGACAACGAAACAAAAATCACAGTTCAGGAGTCATTGCCAAGCAAAACTAAACAGAAATTAAGGGGACGGAGTTTTGGAAATGAAGGCCAAATTAGCGGAAACAATTCCATTTTTATAACTCAGATTTATAAATCATTATTTACAAAGCCATAGATTTCATTTTGATGTCTGTATTTTGGCACCAACATAGAGTCAGTAAGTGTTATTTTTTTTTATAGAAGATAAAAAACACATAAAGTAACATTTTCTCTTTAAACTTTCCTAAAATCTTAAAGTGGTAAAATAACTGCTTTCATCTATTTAGCAAGGAACACTACTTTCTTATATTTAGTATGAGAGGTAAAACAATTTCAACCAACTTATTCACACACACAAAACAACTAAGATCTAGTCAAAGTTCTCCTAATTTATAAATCTAAGGAAACAAAATATTTAATACAAAAATAGGATAATACAGGGATAATTATAGTTTGGCAAGGTCGAGGGAATTTCATTTTCTAAGCTTTGGCACAGAACTACTGTCCCATATAAAAAGTTTTTCACACAGAGTTTTGCTCTCATATAAACTTTTCCTCCTCTGTAGACACTGGATAGGTGGGTTTTTGTTTGTTGGCCTTTGGCACACCATGGTGCTTTTCCTTTATGATTTTTTTAAAAAGCAAACTATGTTGTTTATAGATAGAGCTAAAAAGAATCCACTGCATACAAGACCTAGTTTAGACTGACAAACTTAAAACAAGCGTCCACACCAGCTTAGCCATTCCAGTTCATTAGTAACTTTAGAAATCTGGGCCTGGCACAAGATCATGAATTTTCTACTCCCATTTTTTACTGTTAGTGCTAATGAAGGGGTGGAATGAAATCTTAACTCGAGTAATGTGGCATTACGTTGTTTATATGACACTAATAAAATTCATTATAAAAATAAGTCAGGTAACCAGGTCTTTTCCATCAGTATAACTTGAAATAATCAGCATGATTTATGGCTTTGTCCAAAAAGTGAATAAAAATTAAAAACTAAGGGCTTATGGAATGTTTTGTTGGCTCATCTAATCTTGCTTTCACTACATTTTTAAAGGTAAAGTGAGGGCGTGTTCTGCTTGACTAGAACAGCAGCTGCTTCACTCTCCTTGTCGTTTACTTGGTCAGCCTTTCCGATTTTTTTTTTTTTTAGGATGTTCCAAAAATTAACTGGGTTTTTAAATATGTTTATATATTTATATTTCATATGGATGTCATTAATTTTCTTTTTTTTTAACACCTTTATTGGAGTATAATTGCTTTACAATGGTGTGTTAGTTTCTGCTTTATAACAAAGTGAATCAGCTATACATATACATATGTTCCCATATCTCTTCCCTCTTGCGACTCCCTCCCTCCCACCCTCCCTATCCCGCCCCTCTAGGTGGTCACAAAGCACCGAGCTGATCTCCCTGTGCTATGCGGCTGCTTCCCACTAGCTATCTATTTTACGTTTGGTAGTGTATATATGTCCATGCCACTCTCTCACTTTGTCACAGCTTATCCTTCCCCTCCCCTTGTCCTCAAGTCTATTCTCTAGTTCAAATAGAGTCATGAACCAAAATGTTCATTGCAGCTCTACTTATAATAGCCAGGACATGGAAGCAACCTAGGTGTCCATTGACAGATGAATGGATAAAGAAGGTGGGACACATATATACAATGGAATATTACTCAGTAATAAAAAGAAACGAAATTGACTTATTTGTAGTGAGATGGATGGATCTAGAGTCTGTCATACAGAGTGAAGTAAGTCAGAAAGAGAAAAGCAAATACCGTACACTAACACATATATATGGAGTCTAAGAAAAAAAAAAAAAAGGTCATGAAGAACCTAGGGGCAAGATGGGAATAAAGCCTTTCCGATTTTTGCCGCCTACATATCAATCGCAGGCATGAGAAATACTGACTGCTGCAGATAAAGCTTGAAGTTTAAAAAGCTCCTGTTCTTTAACGTTTGAAGGACCTACCTTTTGGAGTTTCTAGAACTCTATGTTTTTCCCAGTTTTATTGAGATATAATTGACATACAATACTGTATTAGTTTTAGGTGTACAAGGTAATGATTTATATATGTATTGCATATACTGCAAAAAGATCATCACAATAAGCTTAGTTAACAAACATCACCTCACACAGCTACAATTATTTTTCCTTCTGATAAGAGCGTTTAAGATCTACTCTTTTATCAGCATTCCAACGTACAATACAATATTGTTAACCACAGTCACCATGCTGTATATTACATCCCCAGAACTTATTTATATTCTAACAGGAAGTTTGTACCTTTTAAGCACCTTCACCTACTATGCGCGCGTACACACACACACACACACACACACCACCTCTGGCAACCACCAATCTGTTCTCTTTATCTATGAGTTTGGTTTTCTAAATTCCACATATAAGTAAGATCACACAGTATTTGTCTTTCTCTGTGTGACTTACTTCATTTAACATAATGCCCCCCAGCTGCATCCACATTGTCACAAACAGCAGGATTTCCTCCTTTGTTTATGACTGAACAGTATTCTTATATATACACAAACACACTACGCTGTCTCAGAACCATATCTGCCAATGTCATTTTCATTAAGGTCATTTATTAATTTTATCCAAATTATACTCACACAGAATATATTCACATACAGAATATACTAAAATAGGGAAAGAAATTTGTGCTTAGATTTTAATTAATTATACCAAAGAGATGTGGATTTAAATAATTCTGAATTTTAAAACAAGTACCTGAATTTCATGAGTAAGCATGAAGATATATGTAAATCACTAACAAATAAAACTTTAATTTTCAAAGTACAGTCTGTATGAGGAATATCGAGTGCAAAACAATCTTATAAGCTTCAAATTTTTGTTTTACTGACAAAGGATACTTATGAACAGACCAATCACAAGCACTGAAATTGAAACTGTGATTAAAAATCTTCCAACAAACAAAAGCCCAGGACCAAATTCGCTTCACAGGCGAATTCTATCAAACATTTAGAGAAGAGCTAATACCTATCCTTCTCAAACTCTTCCAAAATATAGCAGAGGGAGGAACACTCCCAAACTCATTCTACGAGGCCACCATCACCCTGATACCAAAACCAGACAGAGAGATGTCACAAAGACAGAAAACTACAGGCCAATATCACTGATGAACATAGATGCAAAAATCCTCAACAAAATACTGGCAAACAGAATCCAACAGCACATTCAAAGGATCATACATTATGATCAAGTGGGGTTTATCCCAGGAATGCAAGGATTCTTCAATATACGCAAATCAATCAATGTGGAACACCGTATTAACAAATGGAAGGAGAAAAACCATATGATCATCTCAATAGATGCAGAGAAAGCTTTACACAAAATTCAACATGCATTTATGATAAAAACCCTGCAGAAAGTAGGCATAGAGGGAACTTTCCTCAACATAATAAAGGCCATATATGACAAACCGACAGCCAACATCGTCCTCAATGGTGAAAAACTGAAACCATTTCCACTAAGATCAGGAAAAAGACAAGGTTGCCCACTGTTACCACTATTATTCAACACAGTTTTGGAAGTTTTAGCCATGGCAATCAGAGAAGAAAAAGAAATAAAAGGAATCCAAATCGGAAAAGAAGAAGTAAAGCTGTCACTGTTCGCAGATGACATGATACTATACATAGAGAATCCTAACGATGCTACCAGAAAACTACTAGAGCTAATCAATGAATCAGGTAAAGTAGCAGGATACAAAATTAATGCACAGAAATCTCTTGCATTCCTCTACACTAATGATGAAAAATCTGAAAGTGGAGTTAAGAAAACACTCCCATTTACCATTGCAACAAAAAGAATAAAATATCTAGGAATAAACCTACCTAAGGAGACAAAAGACCTATATGCAGAAAATTATAAGACACTGATGAACAAATTAAAGATGATACAAATAGATGGAGAGATATACCATGTTCTTGGATTGGAAGAATCAACATTGTGAAAATGACTCTACTACCCAAAGCAATCTACAGATTCAATGCAATCACTATCAAATTACCAATGGTATTTCTCACAGAAGTAGAACAAAAAATTTCACAATTTGTATGGAAACACAAAAGACCCCGAAGAGCCAAAGCAATCTTGAGAAAGATAACCGGAGCTGGAGAAATCAGGCTCCCTGACTTCAGACTATACTACAAAGCTACAGTAATCAAGACACTATGGTACTGGCACAGAAACAGAAATATAGATCAATGGAACAGGATAGAAAGCCCAGAGATAAACCCATTCACATACGGTCACCTTATCTTTGATAAAGTAGGCAAGAATACACAGTGGAGAAAAGACAGCCTCTTCAATAAGTGGTGTTGGGAAAACTGGACAGCTACATGTTAAAGAATGAAATTAGAAGACTCCCTAACACCATACACAAAAATAAACTCAAAATGGATTAAAGACGTAAATGTAAGGCCAGACACCATCAAACTCTTAGAGGAAAACATAGGCAGAACACTCTATGACATAAATCACAGCAAGATCCTTTTAGACCCACCTCCTAGAGAAATGTAAATAAAAACAAAAATAAACAAATGGGACCTAATGAAACTTAAAAGCTTTTACACAGCAAAGGAAACCATAACAAGACCAAAAGACAACCCTCAGAATGAGAGAAAATATTTGCAAATGAATTAACTGACAAGGGATTAATCTCCAAAATTTACAAGCAGCTCATGCAGCTCAATACCAAAAAAACAAACAACCCAATCTAAAAATGGGCCGAAGACCTAAATAGACATTTCTCCAAAGAAGATATCCAGATTGCCAACAGACACATGAAAGAATGCTCAACATCATTAATCATTAGAGAAATGCAAATCAAAACTACAATGAGATGTCATCTCACACTCGTCAGAATGACCATCATCAAAAAATCTACAAACAATAAATGCTGGAGAGGGTGTGGAGAAAAGGGAACACTCTTGCACTGTTGGTGGGAATGTAAATTGATACAGCCACTATGGAGAACAGTATGGAGGTTCCTTAAAAAACTACAAATAGAACTACCATACGACCCAGCAATCCCACTACCTGGCATATACCCTGAGAAAACCATAATTCAAAAAGAGTCATGTACCAAAATATTCACTGCAGCTCTATTTACAATAGCCAGTACATGGAAACAACCTAAGTGTCCATCAGCAGATGAATGGATAAAGAAGATGTGGCACATATATTCAATGGAATATTACTCAGCCATAAAAAGGAATGAAACTGAGTTATTTGTAGTGAGGTGGATGGACCTAGAGACTGTCATAGAGAGTGAAGTAAGTCAGAAAGGGAAAAGCAAATACCGTATGCTAACACATATATATGGAATCTAACAACAACAACAAAAAAAGGTCATCAAGAACCTAGGGGCAAGACGGGAATAAAGATGCAGACCTACCAGAAAATGGACTTGAGGATACAGGGAGAGGGAAGGGTAAGCTGGGACAACGTGAGAGAGTGGCATCGACATATATACACTACCAAACGTAAAACAGATAGCTAGTGAGAAGCAGTCGCACAGCACAGGGAGATCAGCTCGGTGCTTTGTGACCACCTAGAGGGGTGGGATAGGGAGGGTGGGAGGGGGGGAGATGCAAGAGGGAAGAGATATGGGGATATATGTATATGTATAGCTGATTCACTTTGTTACAAAGCAGAAACTAACACACCACTGTAAAGCAATTATACTCCAATAAAGATGTTGGAAAAAAAGGATATTTACATAATCATATTCCATCAGCCCATATTTTATTGCTAAGAAGGGACTCAAATAAAAATTATTGTGTTTAAATCATAAGAGCCAATACTAAAACCCAAAATAAATGCTGCTAATGTCTGATATTTCGTCTTATAAGCATTTTAAAACAACTGCAATTATTTCGAAACAGAAGCAGTACAAATTAATATACATTAACAGAGTCCATCATTACATACAAGAAAGCAAACTATCAAAGGAGACAAATATCAGGACCACGTATAGACTGGCTTAGGGAACTATCTCATGCTCGGCAAACAGCATTTATGGATGGAGTCATACTCATTCTTCATTTTTCTTTTCAGTGAATTGTCGCATTGGTGCCTTTGTAAACTGTCTTCTGTGCAATGAAAACAATCATCCCTGAATATGAAACTTATTAGCCCAGTAATTTTGATGACTGCTAAATTAAGAATACCTTCTATAAAAAAAAAAAAGACCCTTTTTCAAATAATTACTATGGCTAATATCTAGATTATATTGCCTCCTTATTTTTACACATTCTGAAGTTTGTTGTTAGCTATTAAACAAAATTCAATTATGCCTTATTACACATTTTTTTATAAATAAGCAACTTTATTGAGAAAAGCAGTAAATTCATTAAAAACTAAGTTACTTGCATGAGAAAAAAATGAGTGATTCTATCAAAGTTTGAAAAGTTCCTCTTTGTTGAAAAAGAGAGAGCACCAATTCTTATCATATAAGCCTTACGAGTACGTGGCAGAGTCCTCTAGAACAGCGGTCCCCAATCTTTTTGGTACCAGAGGCCAGTTTCGTGGAAGACAATTTTTCCACAGACTGGGGTTTGAAGGGGGATGGTTTCGGGATAATTCAAGCACATTACATCTATTGTGTACTTTATTTCTATTATTATTACATTGTAATATATAATGAAATAATTATACAACTCACCATAATGCATAACCAGTGGGAGCCCTGAGCCTGTTCTCACTTGCCACTCACTGAGAGTGTTTTGATATGCGTCTGCAAGCAATCGATTAATTATGGTCTCTGTGCAGTCAAACCTCTCTGTTAATGATAATCTGTATTTGCCACTCCCCAGCGCTAGCATCACCGACTCAGCTCCACCTCCGATCATCAGGCAGTAGATTCTCCTAAGGAGTGCGCAACCTACATCCCTCACATGCGCAGTTCACAGTAGGGTTCATGCTCCTATGAGAATCTAATGCTGCCCTTGATCTGACAGGAGGCGGAGCTCAGGCGGTAATGTGAGCAACGGGGAGTGGCTGTAGATACAGATGAAGTTTCACTCGCTCACCTCCTGCTGTGCGGCCCGGTTCTAGAGCAGGGGTTGGGGACCTCTGCTCTACAAGACATATAAATTTAAATGTCCTTGCCACATTGATAACTTGCTAATTACATAAACAGGATGACATTCAGTGGGGAAGACTACAAGGTAGTATAGTTAGGGATGTTTCTTTTATTGTACACTGGAGAGATGTGACAGGGAAGGGCACCATAAGATCAAGCACAAAAGGAAAGAGAATAGGAAATAATTCTGCTCGGAAACTGATTCAACAGAAGTAACATAGTACTTAATTCAACCCAACCTGCATCTATTCAACATCTAACTATCTGCAAAGCTTTGAGCAGGGCACTCCAGGGTAAAACAAATACACACCCATTTTTACCTCAAGGAACTTATAACCCAGTCTGAAAAACAGGCATGGACGTAGCAAAACCCACTGTAAGGCACAATGTGACAAAAGGTAGGACATTTGCCTCTGACAGACAGTTGATAAAATAATTAACTCATAGTTTTAAAAAGTGTTAATTTTTGTTAGAAAATTACAATTTGGGCATGTGCTATATGACAATGTGTGAGATAAACCACACTCCTGTACCACCGTGACTAGCTATTCTACTACAAAGGACAAACTGATAAAATGGAATGACAGCCAACTTAATTACAGATATAAGTTATGAGAGAAAACAACAGCCTTTCAGGGGCAACTTCCCCAAATTTAATACAGTTGAAAAAACAAAGTCTTTTTTGTACACTATGTTAAAAGTTAAGTCCCCTATTTGGTTTTCAGAGATCCACAGAATAGGTCCTCAGTTGACTTCCTATCAATCTCATTTGTCAGAATAAAATGGAACTCTTCTCATCTGGATAACAAGGATATTAACAATACCTACCTCCTAAAGTTGTTCTGAGGATTCCATATGTCAGTATGTCTAAAACACAACTGCACTTGTATTCTTCTCTTCCCTCAGTTGAAGGGCATATCAATACTCCTTTGTGGATCTGAGTTTTATTCATCTTCCGCCTAGCATGAAGTACTGTCTACAGAATCAAATTTTCCCAGACAACACGCTTCGCAATCACCTCCTCAGGTGTCCTTGACCTCCCAGGAGTGCAACTGCACAAAACAGTGTAACACTTATAGTCAATAAAAGAAAAGATCTGCGGTAATCGCTTCCACTGTCTCCTAAATCAGAGAGATCTACAGCCTGTCTGCACTTCTCCAACTCTTCTGAACCTCTCCAATCATGCTTTCATCTTCGCTACTCTACTGGGCACTATCCCCTTAGGTCAGACCAGGTATACCGGATCCAGTGCCTCAAGGACTCTGCTCCAGTCTTTCTCTGGCCACATCCTTCCTCACAGGGAGAGGAGTCTGTCAGGCCAAAAGAGGACACGCTCAGAGCTGCACTTGCCTTCTAGTCTGGCAGTATCCAACAGAACTTTCTGCAACGATGGAAATGCTAGATAGCTACAATGTCCAATGTCTAGCTACTAGCCCCCTGTGGCTATCAGATACATGAAATATGATTAGTGTGACTGAGGAATATTTAATTTTATTTAATTTGAATTAATGTACATTTAAACTTAAAAAGCCACATGGGACTAGTAGCCGCAACACTGGCCGCTCAGAATTCTCTTATCGAGACCACCCATGACCTTGCTGCCAATCTATTATTTACTTGTTTATTTTCATCTTCTTTGATGTTTCAGTAACATTCAACACTGCTGAGCAATCGCCTCTTCATTAAGTACCTGCTTCTTTTGACCTCTGAGGCACACTTTCCTGGTTTTCTGCCTATTTCATTGGCAGTCTTCTTAGGCTTCCTTGCTGGCTCACTTAGAGTGCTCAAATTTTCAGTACTAAAATTCCTCGGGGCCCAGTCCTGTACCTTCTATTCTATTTACAATCTTTTAGGTAACCTCTTACATCAATATGTCAATCACTATGAAACCTTCAACTCAAAATACAGATTCTCATAGCCAATGATGTTCCTGAAATCTTCACTTAGCATCTAAATGTAACTCAATTTCTCTCTTCTGCAAAAAGACATCTCCTAATCTAGTCTTTCCCCCTGTCACTGTATAGCATCAACATCTACCTAGTAGCTCAAGAGAAAACTAAGGGGTTATCCTTGATTCCTCTTTCATCAGCTCCAAAATCCAATCCGTAAGTGGGATCTTTTAACTAAACCTACAGGTACATCGCAAATTGGTTTACGCGACTTTATCTCTAATACCACAAACCTACTCCAAGTCACCACCATCTAGTCTTGACTATTACAGAAGTCTGCAAACTTGTCTTCTTGCATCCACATTTGCTTTCATTACCACCCATCCCTACAACTCTTCACCCAATGAAGCAGCTGCACTTTTAAACAGGTGGTAATGGAAGGGTTTAGTCACAGTGGCCGTCTGAATCAAGACTTGAAATAAGAGAAGGAGGAGTGAGCTAGGCAGATACCTAGAGAAAGAGAAGTCTATAAAGGAGGACAAGCAAGAGCCTTAAGCTATGAATGAAAACTAGGTCTTATTTTTAGGGAAATGAAACGATGCTGAAAGGTTGTAAGTTGGGAAGAGAAACCTGCTCTGTGGAGAATGGGCTGACGGGTGGTAATGGAAGTTAGAGAAACCTGTTAGGAGGCTATTAGTTAGTGTAGCTGGGGTGAGCATTTGGGGAGGTGGAGATGAATTCAGATAAAAGGCATATTTAGAAGTTATTAATTGAATGTGGAGGATGCAGGAATGAAGGATAGCAAGGATGGCTTTGGCTCCTTTGGCTTTGGCGTCAGAAACCTGATGAAGATTGGTGCCCCCTACTGAGATAAGGAAGGTGCACTATGGAACCCACCATTTAGGTGAACGCTGGTGGTGGAGGTTCTGCAGGGACATCACATAGGTAGGTTCCAAAAATGGACAACAAAGGTCAGCTGGCACGAATCTAGGAGAGTGCTACAAAGATGGAACCCTGAAAACTCTAACCTCCAGTGCCACTTACCCACAATATGCCCACTGATATTTTGTATACCAGGGGTTTGCCATTCCTACTAGTTAAGTAGAGAAGCCAGTTTTATTCATGAGCATGGAACACACAGAATCTCTCTGATTCTCTCCAGCTGCCATCCAGGACATCCTTTAATTCTGCGTGAAATCTGTGCTCAGTGACAGAAGATCTGTGCTACTTCAGTAATAACCAAATAACAAAGTTAACTAGGAAGTAGCAATATGGCAGACAGCAAGGGCTCTTTTTGTAAAAGGGCATAGCCATCTCACAAGACAGAGAATCAAATCTATTGGATATGTCAAAAATATCAAAATGTTTTAAAAAATTAAAGTATAATTGTTGTTAATGTATACAGTCAGATCAAAACTGCTCACTCACTAGCTCTGATCACACAACACACTCTCACAGTTAATCATCATTGGAAACATCAAATATCTTCAAAAATAGAAACTGTGCTATGTGCATATGTGCTACTGAGTAAGCATAACTGCCCAATTTTAATCTACATAGTCTAATCTAGATATACTGCTCAAGCCATCCATAAATACAATAAATATAAAAAAATAAAGACAGCAAAGCTAATAAAAGTACCATTTTCTTTAAAAAGTTCATTTTGTTTAAACTGTTTTCTTTAAAAAAAACTTCTTATCCATTTATTCATCTAAAGCACTGTTAAAATTTTTGTAAGCTCCAAATAAACATTTATCTGAAGTTGGTCCAATATTATCCCCATGAATTAAAAAAAAAAAAAGAATCCTGAATGAGCTTTCTTAGGGAAACCAAGATAAAGGATTGCATGACAAGAAGTGACTGAATACATAAGACTATGACGGCCATTTCTAAGTTTGCTTTATTTATGAGAGAAACACTGATTACTGATCATGACATTTAAATATCTGATAAAAAAACCTTATAACTTTTAGATGAAAATAATTTAGACTAAAATGAATTTAGGTTACCTCTTTTAATATTTTCATTATAAAAGTTTTGTTAAATCATTGACTGTCTTTTAATTACGAAGGCTTTGGGTGGGGACATTAGTGCTCTGAATAGCATCAAGATCTAATGCCAAATCTCAGCATGCATAATTCTATCCTTCATTATTTCATGAAAACTCTTTGCCTTTCACCTGTGTTAGTTAAAAAGAGAAGGTTATTGTGCTTCAGTTTCTTAAAAACAATATGGTAAGTAATTGTCCAAAAAAAAGGAGAACGGAAAAGAGGTAAGCACATATCTTATCGAAATTGTCAAGAAAGAAACAATCATTCTACAGGAAATCAGTGTTTGTATGCTTATGAGCCTTTCTTCCAAGAATGAAATGTCATTTGAAAAGTAAGAAATCTCCTCAGATTTTAGGGGACTTGTGAGACTCAAAACTCGATTCTTTGCTACTGTCTGTCATGCTTTGTACTCTTCCTTTATCTTCAAAGAGCTTAACTGTGCAGGCTGCACTGCATTTGGAAGAGTCACTGAGAAAATATGGTCAACATCTGAGAAACCACTAAAAATTCTAGAACTGTGCTCCTATAAATCTCCTGCAGGATAGGAACCACACTGATCGTGTAAGCTAATGGGTCTTTACAGATTATTTTAGATCCAGACTGATTTACTTAGAACTGCCAGAATCTTTTCATATCATGAGTCTTCTTTCATTCTAGTGTCTAATGAAATCCAAATGTATGCACCTCTCCCCTACTTTTAGAAGGGAGTTGGAGGGCTGGGTAAAGGCACAGAATGCTGTAGGACAGGCAGAAGCTACATTTATGTATAAAATATATATGCATATAAATGCGCATACCTATGCACATACGATATGTACTCAAGTCAAATCTCCTTTCCTTCCTTTCTCCCTTCCTTCCTTCTTTCCTTCCTCCCTCCCTCCCTCCCTCCCCTCCTTTTCCAGTGACTTACGGCATTATGAGTCTAAAGTTCAAATTACACTAAGAAGCAGTGATAATAGTGTCTTTGAACACCTGGGTAGGCACACAAGCCGTATAATAGCTCTTAACATCTATAATGTGAGAATTATTATGTTCACTACACACATTGAGAAACTGGAAATCTGAGAGGTTACCTTTAATTTCCCACCATATAAATTTAGAATCCAGGCAATCATGCTTTGTTTTTCTCAATGACCATGTAGTAGGATTTTTTCTTCAAGTTTTATTGAGATATAATTGAGGTACTATTATGTAAGTTTAAGGTGTACGGCGTAATGATTCGACTTACACACATCATGAAATGACTATCCCAGTAACTTTAGTGACCATCCATCATCTCGTATAGATATAAAATAAATGAAAAAGAAAAAATATATTTTTTCCTGTGATGAGAACTCAGGATTTACTCTCTTAACTTCTACACGTAACATACAGCAGTGTTAAATATATTAATCATGTTATGCACTGCCTACCTAGTAGTTATTTATCTTATAACTGGAAGATTGTATCTTTTGATTGCCTTCATCCAGTTTCCTCTCCCCCCCACTCCTGTCTCTGGTAACCACAAATCTGACCGCTTCTTCTACGAGCTTGTTTGTTTGAAGTACAACTGACCTACAACACTACATTAGTTCCTCATGTGCAACATAGTGATTCGATTATTTCTATACATTAAAAATGACCCCCACGATAAATCTAGTTACCATCTGTCACCGTGCATAGACATTACATAGTTATTGACTATATTCCCCACACTGTACATTTCATACCCGTCACTCATTTATTTTGTAACTGGAAGTTAATACCTTTTAACTCATTTATTTTGTAACTGGAAGTTAATACCTTTTAATTTCCCTCACCTAATTCACTCATTCCCCCCCAAACCCCTTCCTCTCTGGCAACCACCTGTGTATTCTTTGTCTCTAAGATTCTGTTTCTGTTTTGTTATGTTTGATCCTTTGTTTTTGTTTAGATTCCAACTATAGTAAAATCATATGGTACTTGTCTTTCTCTGGCTGACTTATTTCAGCCGGCGAAATACCCTTTAGGTCCGTCCATGTTGTCACAAATGGCAAGATTTCATTCTTTTTTTTTTTTTTTTTTTTTTTTTTGTGGTACGCGGGCCTCTCACTGTTGTGGCCTCTCCCATTGCGGAGCACAGGCTCCGGACGCGCAGGCTCAGCGGCCATGGCTCACGGGCCCAGCCTTTCCGTGGCATGTGGGATCTTCCTGGACCGGTCACGAACCCATGTCCCCTGCATCGGCAGGAGGACTCTCAACCACTGTGCCACCAGGGAAGCCCAAGATTTCATTCTTTTTTATGGCTAATATTCCATTGTATATATATACCGCATCTTCTTTATCCATTCACCTATCAGTGGGCACTTAGGTTGCTTCCACTTCTTGGCTATTGTGAATAACGCTGTAATGAACATAGGGGTGCAAATTCTTTTAAAATTAGTGTTTTTGTTTCCTTTGGAAAAATACCCACAAGTAGAATTGCTGGATTGTATGGTAGTTCTATTTTTAATTTTTTGAGGAAACCTCCATACTGTTTTCCCTAGTGGCTACACAAATTTACATTCCCTTTGGGCTGTAATTCAAAAAATTATCACCCCAAAAATGCTTCTTTCTACCTAGAAGAAATGAACTAATTCCTAGAAACATACAATCTTCCAAGACTGAATCAGGAAGAAATAGAAAATCTGAACAGATTGATCACTAGTAATTAAACAGAATCACCAATCAAAAAACTCCCAGCAAACAAAAATCAGGACCAGACAGCTTCACAGGTAAATTCCACCAAACATTTCCAGAAGAGTCTATTCTCAAAAAACTATTCCCAAAAATTGAAGAGGAAAAAATGCTACCAAACTCTTTCTATGAGGCCTTTAACATTACCCTGATACCAAAAGTAGACAAGGACACTGCAAGAGAAGAAAATTACAGGTCAGTATCCCTGATGAACAAAGATGCAAAAATCCTCAATAAAATACTAGCAAACCAAATTTTAAAATACACAAAAAGGATCACATACCATGAGCAAGTGGGATTTATTCCACATTTATTACATAAATCCCACTTGATCATATACCATGATCAAGTGGGATTTATGTAAGGATATCCACAAATCAATCAATGTGATATACCACATTAACAAATGCAAGAATAAAAATCATATAATCATCTCAATAGATACAGCAAAAGCTTTTGACAAAATTCAGCATCCATTTACATTAAAGTCTCAGCAAAGTGGGTATAGAAGAAACACACCTCAACATAATAAAGGTCATCTATGACAAACCCATAGCCAACATCATACTCAGTGGTGAAAAGCTGAAAAGTATTTCCTCTAAGATTAGGAATAAGACAAGGATGTCCACTCTCACCACTTTTATTCAATGTAGTTTTGGAAGTCCTAGCTACAGCAATCAGACAAAAAGAAATGCAAATAATACAGAATAGAAAAGAAGAAGTAGAACTGTCACTATCTGCACATGATATGATATAGAAAAAAATATAGAAAGTCCCAAGTACTATGATTTTAATGCTTGATTACTAAAGCGTATCTATAGAAAACCCAATGACAGATATGTGGTTTAAATCTAAAAAAAAAAAGAGGAATTTACTCATTTTCCCTAGGCATCTCCCATATATACACAAAGTATACATGTTAATAAACTTATTCGTTTTTCTCTTGTTAAAAAAATAAATATATACATGCATTTAGAAATCCAGTTTTGAAAGACTAGTTTTCATCTAAGAGAACCCAAGAGTATCACTAAGTTTTTGAAGCATTTTTTTTTGGCGGGGGGGGGGGGGGGGTGGGGTACGCGGGCCTCTCACTGTTGTGGCCTCTCCCATTGCGGAGCACAGGCTCCGGACGCGCAGGCTCAGCGGCCATGGCTCACGGGCCCAGCCACTCCGCGGCATGTGGGATCTTCCCGGACCGGAGCACGAACCCGTTTCCCCTGCATCGCCACTACGCCACCAGGGAAGCCCTCTGAAGCATTTTATACATTTAAATGTATGAGCAAGGATAATGTAAAATAAGGGGGTTATACAGTAAAAAAAAAAAAATGTAGAAAAGTTGGGTAAATAATTTTTAAAATATTTAAGCAAAATATCACTTTTGTGTAGATTATTGCAAAAATAAAAGGAACTAAATATAATCACATTTTCAAATAGTAAGTTGTGAGAATATCTTTCAAGTACAAGATAGGTTTTGAATTTTTTTCAAATAAAAAGAGTAAAGAATTAATTAAAACAGTGAATTTCTGGGCCTACTTTTTACAAGATTTCCTCTAAGTAACGGTTTATGAGACTAAATTCAGAATATTCTTAAGATATAATTTGATTTATCACACGTATATTGACCTTAAATATATTTGAAGCAGAGAACACACAAGGATATTGTCTTTAAACTAAACATATCCACAGTAGGAGAGTATCTAGTGTTATTTGTAGTTTATTATCAGATAAGTAATGATAAATTCCTTTGACTCATTCCCACCCACTAAACTGTATTATTTATCTTCTGCCTCATGTAAGTGTTAAGGGTCATGAATTTTACAAGCCTTACTTTGGGCTATAATTCAAAAAATTATCACCCAAAATGCCTCTTTCTACCAAGGAATGAGAAATTAACCTTATAAAGGTTCTTTGTGTTTGCTTAAACTTTCTGATCAGAAATCCCAAATACTCTTACCATAAAAAAAAAAAAGCAAAAATAAATTCATTTGATGTGAGGATTTTTCCCATAAGGGAAAATAATCCTTTTTATCCCATTAAGTGTTATTTTTAAAAATCACTTTACATACTTGTAAGTGGAGTTGTTTTTGTATAATTTGAAACAATGATGACTAAAGGGGAACAAATTTTAATTTTCTAGTGAGAGCTTTAAAAACTTAACAGACACACACTTCAATAGATTTTAACCATGTATAATCCAATGGTCTGTTCTATATAAAGAAGTTAGAAGAAACTAATTATTTTATACTTTTAAAGACAATGTAAATGTTGAAGATGGAAACAAACAAAAATACACATTTATTGGAATGTGCTTAAAACCTCTGTAAACGTCTCAAAGAATCTGAATTCCAACTTTTTAGCTGAAACCTCAAAATATGGAATGAATTTTCCTCGGCTATTCCAACACTGCTTTTCATCTGAAAATGGAAAAAAATTGAAAGGACAAAAACAAAACCAAAAAAAACAGAAGTATTTACGATAGAAAGCTGAAAGCAGAAAATATTGTGCTACGGCATTCTACTTTTTTAGGAGATATGCACATATGTACAAATAAATTTTCATGAGTATGGCTAAGTTAGAAAAGACCACAAGAAAAAACTTTGGTCAAAAAATTTACATTTTAGGTCTTCCCTGGTGGCGCAGTGGTTGAGAGTCCGCCTGCCGATGCAGGGGACACGGGTTTGTGCCCCGGTCCGGGAGGATCCCGCATGCCACGGAGCGGCTGGGCCCGTGTGCCATGGCCACTGAGCCTGCGCGTCCGGAGCCTGTTCTCGGCAACGGGAGAGGCCACAACAGTGAGAGGCCCGCGTACCACCAAAAAAAAAAAAACAAAAAAAAATTTACATTTTTATATTCAAAATCAAATGTTATTTAAAATATATTTTCATGTATTTCAAAAATGTAGATTGCCTCTCACACTTTTGCTATATAAGGACAAAAATCCCATGTGTCTAGAATGACCTAGAGTAAGAACCATCTCCTCTTCTCTGAACAGCTGAATGCATTACAGTTGGGACAAATAAAGGTCACTTTTTCAATAAAATTTTTAATATTAATACATTCAGTAACTGAATTACTTCTGCCCTAAAAATGAAACAAAAATTAAATGAAGGTCCATAAATATAGTTTTCAAGAACCATGGGGAATAACGAGTTCTGGACAAGTATACTTTCAAAATAGTTATAATCAAAGCTGGTTTCGGAAAAAACATTTCTAAGATAATTATGCACTTCCTTACCTTCTTAACCAAAATGGAGATATTACGATCTTTTCTGGGCAGAGCCTACATCAATTTATGTCTCCTTCTAAAGATGTAGTTGTTGCATAGAAATTGACGCACTCTACAGTTTTCTTATAATTTTTATTTCTAAAGAAGTTTCTGCTGATAAGCTTGCATTTGTAGATCATTTATTTCTTTCTTATTAGTAAGGCAGAGTAGTCATGTACAAACTCCTAATCAATCTAATATGACTATCTTCTAACAGAAAGTTAAAATATTGAATTACTGAATTAAAATACTGATTCAAAAGCCAAAGTAATATAATTTCCCAAGTAGTCACCAACCTTCCTCGCTACTGCTGTGTATGGCTGATTCGTCAATAGCATTCATTCACAATGTTATTTCTATGTTACTACAGGAAGAAACTTTGTGACAAGAATTTATCTTATCGCCCCAGTTTGTTATTTTAATGGTATTAACTTATAAATTCAAAGACTTTGGATTTGAATATTTTACAAAGGCCTTATTTTAAATCTAAAAATTCTTCTTCATCATCAGAAATCTCTTCTGAAATATTTTGTAATCTAAACATTACTCTGTAATAACCCATGAAAATAACAGGACAACCATGGAAGTAAAGAGAGTAAACTATTAAGAAATAGTGATCTCACTTCTTCAGGATGAACTCTAACTCCTTACAGCAACAGAACAGTATTCCTCTTCTCAAGTAATAAAAAACTTTCAGTGAAGATTTTAAAAGATGCCAGAATCAGAGGTCCACATATATATTCAGGTGTATTTGAAAGCTGTAGAAATTTCACAGCTACTATGGTTTTTATCAATTCTCGCAGATGTTTATATAAAACAGGAACATTATGAGAACATGGACAAAAAAAGTCAAACTCTTCTTATTTTGTTAAAAGTTGCCTATTTGCTAGGGTAGAAGCGACTGCCAAAAATCCAATGCCAATCAATAAGGAATCTGACAATTAAACTGGGCTACATCCATATAACAGAGCACTATGCAGCTATTAACATGAAAGGCAAAGAGTTCTGGATTGCTAGAGAGAGATGTCTAAGTTATTCTCTTTAGTAAAGAAAAGAAGCTATAAAACAGTATACCTTGCAGATGCAATTTGCATATTCTTAATATATGCAGAGACCACTGTATGGTGGTTACAATGCACCATTCGCCTAGGCTACATTTGTAGGGATGGAGGTGAGTGGGATGAAGCTACTACTTTTTAGCCACAACCTTCTGTGAATATTTTTTATCACAAGAATATATCACTTTTGTTAAAATAAAAATAAAGGGATAATTAAAATCAACCACTTTGCCGGCAATGTAAATGTGTTCAGATGATAATATACTGTGTTCAGAAAGAAAGCTTTGGAAGTAAAGGCAAAAACAGAAAAACCCTAGCCATTTCCTGTTTTGCTGACTGCTTATCAGCCCCAAACCTGATGCCCTAACATCATATTTTGAAAAGGCACTCTTCAAAAAATCCATGACCCACACCTCTGCATTACTCTTCCAATTAGCACTGGGTCAGAGAGAGGGGGCACCCTCCAATCTCTTCTCTAATGACTAAATAAGCACAATCCATGTGATCTAATTTAATTATGTGAGTGATGCAGATCTTTTCATTAGCTTTAGTTGACTGAATATCTGAAAATAATTTGATCCTTCTTCCTCAGCCCCATTGTTTTAGAATATGTTCAGTCAACAATATTGAGTGTTTACTATGTGCCAGATATTGTTCTATATAGATTTTTTGAAAGGAAGGAAGGAATGAAGGGAGGGACGGAGGGAGGGAGGCAGGAAGTAAAACCGTGGCCTTCTCTAAATCAGGACCCAGTCAAGAAACAGGTGCCATGCTGGATATTCAAAGAGAGGAAATTTAACACAGGTGACTGAGAAGCCAAAGGGGGAACAGAGAAGTAACTGCAACAGCAAAACCTCCAAAAGCCCCTCTCATCTCTAGAACTGGAAAGACAAAGGTCAGAGAGGATGTTATAAGAATCGAGGCTGGCTCCGTCCAAAGGCAGCTAGATCCACAGCGAGGGCTGCCTGAGGAGCTGTGTACAAGAGACACAGCCACTGGAAAATGGCTAGGAAGAGAGCTAAAACCCTGGTTTTCCCCATTCCTTTAACCTTCGTAGTTGTCTGCTAATGCTTCCCACTAGCTGAACTTCTTGACAAGCCAATGGGTAAGGGAATTTGGAAAACATAGCTTGCAAGAGAATGGATAATGCAAAGAGACACTGAGACTTCAGTAATGATTACTTAACGATTAATTAGTCTATAAAACGTTTCACTTTCCAGATGTCCACAAACCACAGACATACATACACATGCACACCAGCGCACACATGCGCTATATAATATGTGCTCAGTCACAATGACAATGAAATGATGCCCATGAGTATACAGAGAGCACAGCCTGGGGATCAAAGAGACTCTCTTGACTCCCCCAGTCTCACTGCCTTTTTCATTCTTTCATCAACACAATTTATCTCTAGGTAGTTCATAATAAGTTGCCACCATGAATGCCATTATATTTTTAATTTAGTTATTAATGAAGCATAGACATGCTATTTACTTTAGCACCCTTACTTTACTAAACTCAAGTTATTTAATCCTAACTTAACCACCTTTTTCTCTAATTTGAGGTATTCAATCACACTCTCTCGAAATACTGTTTTTATCTATCTAGTGCTTACTCTTTTTATTTGTGTTCCAGGTACACACTGAGTAGATTTTCTAAAACAAAATAATGATGATTGTGTTAGCAGGTTGCTTCTTTTCTGATTTCAATGGAAACTCTTGGTTTTTTCCGTTAAATATACCGTTGACTACTGGTTAGAAGAAATACCTATTAAGTTTTATTTTTTAGTATTTTTCTAAGGAATGGCAGTTGAATTCTATTAAATGTCAGAATTTATTGAGAAGATTACAGAGTAATAGTTCTTCATATTTAACAACAGATTTCCTTTTTATTCATTCTATCTTCTTTTTCCTCTTAAACCTCCTATATTTCTTGGCTTATACACAAAATGCCTTGGCATTACAAAAAAGCCAGCCAATAAAAGTATTTCTTTCTCTGTGGTTATTCCTCTGTTCAGGAACCACACAATCACAGTCTGAGCTCTATCTGTGGTTCAACATTTCTTCACTAGTTTTATCATGGGTGGAAAACGAGAAATTTCTTTTCCGCCAAATCCTTGTTTTTATCCAGTTGCCAGATTCTAGATGGCTGAGCTTATGTAAGGCCTAACTTCTGTGTCACAAAGGAATTTATTTTTATAGATCTTAGAACTGCTAAAGAACTTAGAAACAGTGAAAACAAAGAAACCAATCACCTAAAGCCCAGAGAGTTAAGTAATGTTTTCCAAGAATATACAGAAGTATCTAGTAGTCTTAGGCTAAGATCTCAGCCTGCCAACCAGGTAACATTTTTCACTTACCATAATTTTCCTCTTGTCCATTTGGTTTGGGTAGAACTTTTCCCATATGAAATTATATTTAAGACTTGAAACATCAGAAAAGGAAATGAGGGGCTTTGATCTATGCCAGCCATTCTAATATCTTCATGGTGGGTGCTTAGCAATGCTGACATCGAACAGAAGGTTACAGAGTGAATTACGAGCCACATGTCAAAGAGTGGATGGCAGTACCTAGGGCACAGAGGAGTGTAGGGGATACACCAGGAGGAACGAATGATGGGGAACAACAAAGGACTGACCTCACTGGAATGGAAGGAATGGACAGTTAGGCAGTTTGATATTAGGTTTAAGTTTTGCTGCCCTAGATTGGAAGTTTGATCATAATGAACAGGTCAAAGAGAAACCACCACAGGTCCTACAGATGGGATGAAAACAAAGTGGCTATGACAGAAGATGAGTTTTTGAGGAATCCTGTCCCAAGCATGCTTCACATTCAGAAGAAGCTGATATCAAAATTATCTGTTATAAAGCAAGACACACTGCCTCTTTCATGTTCATTATAACTCAGATGGTAAGTTATGTCGAACAAAGAGTTCCCAATTAACTGATTTTATTTTATTTATTTATTTATTATTTATTTTTGGCTACATTGGATCTTTGTTGCTGCGCACGGGCTTTCTCTTGTTGCAGTGAGCAGGGGCTATTCTTCGTTGCGGTGCACGGGCTTCTCATTGTGGTGGCTTCTCTTGTTGCAGAGCATGGGCTCTAGGCATGCGGGCTTCAGTAGTTGTGGCACGTGGGCCCAGTAGTTGTGGCACGTGGGCTCAGTAGTTGTGGCTTGCAGGCTCTAGAGCACAGGCTCAGTAGTTGTGGTGCACGGGCTTAATTGCTCCGTGGCATGTGGGATCTTCCCTGGACAGGGCTCGAACCCATGTCCCCTGCATTGGCAGGAGGATTCTTAACCACTGTGCCACCAGGGAAGCCCCAATTAACTGATTTTAAATCTTTGGATAAGAAAGTTTCTGATGAAATCAAAATCACATTGAAAACTATGTTTTTTTTCCCAAAAGCAATGCAAATGTGAGGGAAGGGAATGAATACTTTCTGAAGGTCCACTATGTGCCAGCAGTATGCTGAGGGTGACCACTGAAGTCAGCTACAGGGTCAGGGAGCCTCTCAGTCTTTCCCCAGGACATAATAACAAGCTGACAGTAACAGTGTGGCATATTCAGCTTCATCTATGAAGGAGTCGCTCATATAAAAATAAAAATCATCAGAGGAGCATAAACTAGGTCTGAGTTTTCATCCCCACCTAATTCACTTCTTCCTTGAAGTGTTTTAATGTCTATTCTCTAAATCTAAGCTTTCTTCTCCAGAATTAGCAATTCTCTTCATGTTTTGTCCTTTACCCTAAAACTTAAAAAATTTTTTTTGTTGATAGAGATTCATTAAATCCATATGTATGAGCGCTAAATAATGGACTCAGGTTTTCTGCTGTAATATAACGGCTAATAGCTGGTCTCCTCCAAGAGAATGAGAGACTGGAATATTGAAGACTTGTGCTTTATTATTTCTGTGTTTTATCATGCTAAAAATTCTAAACTCATAATACTAACAGTTCTTTTCCTGGGCAAAGGTTTTTGTCATATTTCATATCCAGTCTCAACCAGGCAACAGGCTTGCAAAACTAATGGTTACTTTTAGGTCTAGCACTTCTTTTTTTTTTTTAAATTAATTAATTAATTTATTTTTGGCTATGTTGGGTCTTCATTGCTGCGCGTGGGCTTTTCTCTAGTTGCAGCCAGCAGGGGCTCCTCATCGTTGTGGTTCACGGGCTTCTCACTGTGGTGGCTTCTCTTGTTGCGGAGCACAGGCTCTAGGCGCGCAGGCTTCAGTAGTTGTGGCGCATGGACTTAGTTGCTCCGCGGCATGTGGGATCTTCCTGGACAGGGCTCGAATCCATGTCCCCTGCATTGGCAGGTGGATTCTTAACCACTGCACCACCAGGGAAGTCCCAGGTCCAGCACTTCCATCTTGGACATGGTAGCCACATTATGTACACTCACACTTGTGCTCTAAATTTGGTTCCCATGGCAAAAATCACCTTAAACTCTTCAAGTTATGGTGGAAATAGGGAATATAAAATTTATAGCATATTGAAAACATTTAATAAATCATTTTCATGGGGGGGAAAAACAGCCTCAAATGAAAAAGTTGAGTTTGCTAACCCAAGCACTGCAACTCAGTGATAGAGCAGTCTGCTTATTCTTACTTTGAATGAGCTAACAGCTTAGGTAATGAATTCAGCATTCCAAACACAATCTGCGTTTGCAGGCCAAATACCTCCTGATACCTCAATTGCCTACCTGACATGTCCATATTTTTGGCCTTTGGGCACTTCAGATCCTGTTGATGTATAAAACTCAGTCCATCATCTTCTTCATCCTGATCAGGTCTTCCTTCCACCGGTGTCCTCTATCCCAGGATAGACTAATATCAAACTACCTGGCATCTCAGGACAGACACTGGTACCTTCTTCTTGACTCCTTCCTCTTCTTCAACCCCTACTTGCCATCGGTCTTCAAATGCTGACTACGTCACATGCCAAACTGCTCTCTAATTTGTCTATTTCTCATCACACCAGCTACCCAACGCTATTCCAGACCACCATCAATCATATCCTACACAGATCACTGCAATGGCTTTTTAACTGATCTACCTGCATTCCTCACGCCCTCTTCAATTCGTTGAACCCAACATAACAGTGGTCCTTCTAAAATACAAATCTCATGATGCCACGCCCACACTTAAAACGTTTCACTAGTTCTCCAATTCTCTTAGGATACTTTTTTTTTTTTAATTTATTTTTGGCTACGTTGGGTCCTCTTTGCTGTGCGTGGGCTTTCTCTAGTTGCGGTGAGCTACTCTTCGTTGCAGCACGCGGGCTTCTCATTGTCGTGGCTTCTCTTGTTGCGGAGCACGGGCTCTAGGCGTGAGGGCTTCAGTAGTTGTGGCACTTGGGCTCAGTAGTTGTGGTGCACGGGCTTAGTGGCTCCACAGAAGGTGGGATCTTCCCAGACCAGGGCTCAAACCTGTGTCCCCTGCATTGGCAGGTGGATTCTTAACCACTGCGCCACCAGGGAAGACCACTTAGGATACCTTTTAAAAAAAATTCTCATAATCTGGTTTCTGTTTATTTCTCTACAGTCATGTAAGACCACTCCAATCAGTCCCTACTTGGCCTATAAGTACTGCATATTCTAGACCTTCAGGACCTCAAGGTTGCAAGTCTTCTCTTCATTCTGGGACCTTGTAAAGATAGTTATTATGCCTGTCAGGGAACACTTTTTTCCCTTGCTCCTGTCACCTGCCTAATCCCTACATCTCCTTTAATCACTTACTCAGATTTCACTTCCTGCAGGAGAGAGACCAACCTCCAAAATTCTGGGCTAAACAACCCTCCTTAATGTCAGCTTCCTATTAAAGCTTTTCTCTTTCTCTTAACTAAAATCTTTCTCTGCCTGACACACAATAAACTCCTAAAACAATGTTCAAGAAGTAAATTAACCTATCTTAGAAAGTGATCTTCAGGTTGGTAATTTCAGATACAAAGGGCAGCAATACATATTTTATCTGCCCCCCAGCCCTTTCCTTCTTAAAGAAAACCTTATTGCAGGAGACTTGTAGGCTCTTCTCAATTGTCCTCAATTTATCCACTAACACAAAGCTGAAGACAGAGAGATAAACCACTTAATATTTAAAGAGGTTCATAAATATCTAGCACCAGACAATTCCCTCAGGACTTTTAAAATTGTAGCTGAAAAAAGCTCTGCTACTCATGACCATCATCCAAGTCTGGCCCACTTCTGAAGTCCTTAAGAAAGAGACTACGGAGGAAAAGAAGAGAACTGTGGAATCACGTGTCCTCTGCCTGGTTGTCAGGACAGGGGACGAGGGGGGATTAGGAGCTTACCCCAACCAAAGGTGAATGCGATGGACAGCGACCAAGTCTATTACGAATATCATACTTATAAGAAGGGGAAATTTTATATCTCAACCCTTGGCTGGACATGCACTTCGGCAATACACTTATTATCCTTCTACCTATCCAAAAGTGTGAAAAGAGAAATTAGAGACCAACAGGTAGTGAAGAGTGGAGGAATGAGCACACAGCCTACACTCCCACCTTTTGGCATTGTAATAGGTACAATAGGTAATAGGTAAGAGTCCCATGAATTAAGGAACATTGCAGAAGGAATTTGGGCTCATACCTCAAAAGAATGTTTAGCAATGAAAGGCAACTGCAAGAGAGAACAGCCATAAGGTATGCTTCTGATGGCAACAATTGAGGGAGGTGGGTGAGAAAAGATCATGCTAGTAGCATCAGATGTCCCCCATTAGGGAACCGTACAATGGGGCTGCCCAGGAGGCTACCAGCAAGGGGCACCCTGCCCAGAGAGGGGGATGGAGGCACGGACCACTGGAAGACTGAAAGGAAACATGGCTGCCCTGCTTTGACAGGTCCTCTGAGAAGGTGAAATAAAAGTGAACGCCATCTATACGGAGAACACCGCATCACTGAGGCCACCAGCGGTAAAGAACTAGATCAAGCCGGATCAAACTGTAGAGTGTCACTCATTACTGTCTTCTCTCCTCTCTCCCCTCCTATTCTCACCTATTAGAAGGAGGGGAGGAAAGTGACCCAGAAACCAACACTGCCCTCCTCCCCACTCCTTGAGACACATTCCAAGTTGAGGAATAAGAAGATGAATTTAAAAAACAAAACCAAAAACAGAATTTCCTTCCCTCCTCTGAGCCATCTGCACAAGAGCTTACAGTTGGATATGAGGTTCAAGTATGAAGCTGGACTGAAAGTCTTTCTTTAAATGACTGAAAGTCACTAATAAGGTATAGAAAACATTTGAGATGAGATGTCAATTAAGGGATACAAATGGGAACTTCTAAAGACTCAGGAAAAATATAAAATTTCAAGTTTATACTTTACCAAATTCAGATTTTTCAATAAACTGATGAGCGATCTCAGTCATCATACAAGAAAAACCATCCAAATGAGACAACAATTTGCTAGAGTAGAACTGGCACCTAATTAGACTACATATTAAGGGCAAAATTTTTTTAAGCTATTCCATAATACCCAATAGACAAATCATTCTGTTCCTAACCACCTCTATCTTCAATAAGTTTTATTAACTGCTAGTTACAGTAACTAGCAAAATAGGTGTTTACAAAATACAAGAACCTATCTTAAGCCTTTTAATACATTTTTTCAATTTAATACATTATCGAATGATGCAAACGTCAGTGAAATTCATTCAGAGTTCTATGTCTTAATGGGATGATTACATGATTTCCAAATAAAGTCTTATGCAACTACATTATTACTCATGAAAAATCTCACTAAGTACATAGACTAAGGACTCAAACTGTAATTGAAAACTATAGTTTTTAACTTCTAAAAAACTAATCATACATAGTAAGAAACTGTTTTTTGCAACACTACAACTGAAATCTCATGCTTGAAAAACAATGAAAACATTCAATTGTGTCGCCAAAATTAGCCAAATTTCTACATGTTTTTCCTTTTGTAAAAACATTGTATTGGCTTACTCGGTATACTGCTCATGGCTATAAATGCAGGCATACTAAACACTTCACACACATCCCAATCAGAGTGGGATTCCTGTTGGCCCATCTGCTTTAAATTGTATGCCAAGAACCAAGAAAAATCTTGGAAGTTCTGAGTCCCAGTTGTAAAAACAGAAGATAAATTAGGAATCATAGACTGGAAAAACACTCCAATGACAACTTGATTAATTCAATGGCCATTTTGACTGAAGTGAAGAAATAACAGACTTCTCTAAACAGTGTAACTGCATACACACTAAAATCATTTAACATAGACCCATCACTCTGTTTTTTTTTTTTTTTTTTTGCGGTACGCAGGCCTCTCACTGTTGCGACCTCTCCTGTTGTGGAGCACAGGCTCCAGATGTGCAGGCTCAGCGGCCATGGCTCACGGTCCCAGCCGTTCCGCGGCATGTGGGGTCTTCCCGGACCAGGGCACGAACCCGTGTCCCTGCATCAGCAGGCAGACTCTCAACCACTGCACCACCAGGGAAGCCCAGACCCATCACTCTTAATTATGCTTTTGTGTTGCTATTTATGTTGTCGGTTCAAAGACTTCATCCTCATTCAGCAAACATCCTATAATTAGCTATGGCTTCACCTCCAGAGACAAGGAGCACAATGATCTCAGGTTCTTAATATTCCTTTGAAATTTTTCAAAGCTATGCTAAGTAAATCAGTCAGAAAGCCTCAGCCAAGCAGTGCACCCACGTTCAACAACCTTTCTCTACCTAATGATAATTACAGTCTGTGAAACAGGCAGCCTCTGATAAACAGCATCAAGTTTAGAAGACAGATATCTGTAGGGGCCTTTCTGTTGCCATAGAAATCTCTTCAAGCCACCTTGTCCTCAGCATGAAACATCACCTTCACATTAGCCTGCTATTAATGGCATGTGTGCATGTGTATATGTGTGTGTGTGTGCGTGTGCACGCACACGTGTTGGGGTGGGTTGGGGGCATATATTAGCCCAAATTAGAGGATAATTTACCCTGTCCTGATGGTTATAAATAATATGTGGTCCTTAGTTCTAAAACATTCCCCAAAATGGAGAACACAAATCTTCTCAGTGACAACAGTCCCTGATTAATGGGTTCTTGCTCCCTTGGTTCAGTTGAAAACCTCCATAATGCAGCAAAGCAATAATTCAGCAAATAATTCTCCGTATCCCTTTTCTTCATTCTAAGCTCTGGGGTCAGTGGCTTCCGAAAGAAAAGGTATCAGCAGCTGCCTTGAAATGGGGAAATAAATCTCACCGTGTCAACCCAAACATGAAAAACATTTTAGGAATCATTAATTCAGGGTGGGGAGCCTGGGATACTGTTTAATAAATTATTTTAAAGGTTGTTTTTAAAAGAATCAAATGAACTTCCCTGAGGCATATTAATGGCTTAAAAGTACATGATCATTTCACGTATCTGTAAATAACTTTCAGTGGAAATCCACAGTATACCATTTGGGGCCAGAGGAACGAGACAGAATTTAGTCATCTCATTGCTTATATTTTAATGTGCTTATTTATAGGGCCACTTAAACACAAAATCTTAACTAAATATGGAGGAGAGTTTAAAAAGTAAAATTACAAAAATGTAATTACTTGGACTTCTACTGTCCCCAAATGCTCATGGCGTATATCAGGGAGCAGGTAAGAAGGGAAGGCACGGAGATGTGTGTTAGAAGGGTAAGAGATTCAGAAGCAGCAGAGAGGGGTACAAAAGTTTTAATGCTCAATTACTTTGAGGCAGGTATTCTATTTCTTGGTCACTTTACATACGCAATTTGTTTAATTCAAGAATTCCTGGCATTAGATGAGGCCCTTTGACATCTGTTCTCTCAATTATTTCTAAAATACTACAAAAGGAGGAGGTGGAAGAAGAGTGAGTGTCTTGCCATCTTTACCGAAGCGGATACCAAAGCTCAGGAAGATTAAATGATTTGCCCAAGTTCACAGACGTGCTTCACAGGGCTCCCAGGAAGCAAACGTAACTCGAAAGCCAGGGAGCTTTCCAACACTTCATTATGGTATTACTTTCGGTGTCACTTTATTTAGCACAGTAGCCACACAATACATGCTAAAATATTCTTTACACAAACAATGAAGAAACTTTCTCAGCACACAGTAATGATTCATTGTTAAATCAAGAATATTAAAGCTTCTTTCTTTCTGTCCTTTTATTCTCAAAGTACTCAAGATCCAATCCATCAATAGTCCTCTTTAGTTTCAGTGAGATGATGATATAACTAAGATTAGTGAAAGTCTTACTAAAAAGACTAAAAATAAGTGCTGTCCAGCAATATGACCCTGAGTTGGGTTAGTTAATTATTTTTTATGCCGTTTCTTTTGGAGAAACGTGTACAGTCTTCATTAGTTTATCCTAAAAGGATACAGTTGCTTTATTCAGATCACTGCCTCTGCATGCGCCACTGGAAGTTTTTCTTTATAATTTTTTAACTAAAAGGTTAGCCCACAAATCAAGACATTATACTTTTTTATATGCACTACCGAGAGTTTTTATGTAATGTGATCTAATAGAAGATATCATCTCACTTGGTCTATGTCTAATTGATAGCTTAATTTTTAAAGCAGTACCATTTTTTTATTAATAAAGATGCTGTCTGTGTGTGACACTTGTGTGGGCCAGAGCATGCTGAGACAGTGACGAAGTGATCGTCACCTCAGGAGATGGGCAATAAACACTAAAACTTACCACAGTGTCTAAAGTCTTATTAATTATGGCAACCCACAAATACATGATACGCCTGTAACTTCAACAGTACAAGGAAAATAAAAGGGACTGATAAATTTGGCATATTTGAAAATATACTAAAAGAATAAAAATCTGGCCATCTTTTAAGAAATTCATATTACTATGAAGAATAACAGGGTTTGAATCTAAAACCAAATTTAAGAATAGGACTGTGTAATTTTTTTCTGAAAGCTTCCCTATCCACATATCAAGTCCATTTTCAAACAGGTAGATCAACTGAATTTTAATAAATGGGCATGTGGGAAAGTTAATGCCCCAGAAGTTTCAAATTGTTCCTCTGCTCTTGCGCTTAGTCTGCAACAAAGCCAAGCTAAAGATACACAAGAGAATATAAGAAAGTGGTCTGCATCAAGGAGGACCATAACCAAATACTTTTTAATGGCAATCAACAACCTTAAAGTAAACTGGGTAGCAGTTACAGGCAAAGACAAGGCTACAAATGCATACTCAATATATCAGAAATAAGCAATCAAAGTCGTCTCAACCACAGACTTCAGGGAAAAAAAAGCCAATCAGGTTCAAAGGTTCTATATGCTAATTATAGCTACTGAGGGTCATTAATAAAACCTACTACCCTACGGTTCCTCCTAACACTGATGCAACACATTTGTTTTCTGTGATGTGTAGGCTGACTTACGTAACAATCATTTCCCCCAAATCTCTGGATTCTGTTTCCTTGGATCATTCGATATATAGCAAATGCAATTTTCATTAGAGAACAGAATAATGCACTATTTAACTTTATCAACTTTACTAAGAGATGGAAAGGTATTTTCTCATGTGTATTTTTTAAATTACAAACTGAATTTTGATTCCATTAGCTCACTGTGAAATTTAGGTCCAAACAGGCCAAAGGACACAACGTCAGAAATCCTAGCTATCCCTAAGAAATTCTGTCACTCCATTTCAGTGACCATCTTAAAAATTAATATAACTATATTCTGGATCATTTTATTATAGGACCATCATGTGATTTCAGTGTCTGCATCTGCACCTGTGTTTAACATTGTAATAGCAACACTCTAAGACACAACTCTAACATCCTGGGCTAATGCAGTGGAAAAGGAATGGAGGTGGACTTAGTAGTGATGCCTGTGACTCAAGCTTAGACGAGATGGCAGCGCTGGGAGTCATGATGATGGTTACCCGGTAGTTCCAACTGAGAAACATAGCAAGAAGACCCAGAACTCAGTAGATCAGGATTGCCAGACTCCAGAAACCTGGGCTTTAGCAGTCAGAAGCCATTCACATTGATGGCAATTGACACACTCAGCAAAAAATCATCATCCATCACAGATGGGATATTAATTTGAAGTTTACAGATTTCTGAACTGTCAATTTAACCTGCATATCTGTTTAGTTCGTATGGCTACTGTTGGATTGGCCAAAAAGTTTGTTCGGGTTTTTTCCATATCAGCGTACAGAAAAACCCAAATGCACTTTTTGGCCAAGCTGATATATCTATTTAATGCAATATCATAAACAACAGAAAAAATCATATACGATTTTAGAGGTATTGAAGTTTTTTTTCCTTTTTTAGAAAGAATCCCTTCATTACTCATATTTAACCTGCAGTTTACCCTTACTCTTGTTCTTCAGTTACCTCTTAACTTTCAAATTATTGTTTTACTTGCACAAGTGAAAGGTTTTTGGTTTTTTCTGCCTCGCTGAAACCTGAGGCAGCAATGACCTTTTTTAATTTTCGTGAGACTCTGTTGAAATGTTATCATCATAGTTAATCATTCCATTGCTAAATTAGTACCCTGGGTAAGTAACAGTACAATAGCTTTAAAAATACACATTTCAGAGTAAAATCAGCATATTTGTGCCCAAGTCCAAGAATTTCTACAAGCGTTAGTTCCTGTAACTCTTGCCATTCTTAATTTGTGCTAACAAGAAAATGTCAATTCCAGAGATTTAATTCCCAATTAATTTAGTAACTGATCTTACATTGTATTGTCTCCTTTTCATTATACCCTCGTAATACATACATAAAAGCAGGGAACATCCTGAAATACTGTACTAAAAGTGATTCTGATCATTTTAACTCTCAATATATAATAAAATAAATCTTTCTGGTTGTGTAATACATTTTTCTTCAGATTAAACATCAGAAAAAATTTTAATGTTCATAAGGATGGGTTCTCTTCATGAAATTTTCCTTGCATTATGCCATCATCCCCCCAAACTTAATTAACTTACCTAAAATCAGGCACCTCTTTCCCCCACAATTATTTCATCTCAACTTCCTACAATTGATCAGTAGACCCATGACTTATACGTGAGATCTTTCATGGATTTACAAAATCTTTGGAAGATAAAGATCAACCTTCCCAGACCAAGAAATCCCAAGTAAAATCTGTGCAAAGTATTCAACTAAATTCTGTTCCCGCACTACCAGTGACAGGGCACAAAGCACTCATCAGAAAGAGGATCTCATTTTTCAAACAATTCTACTTGTTACTAAGCTCTTGCTCCCTCATATCTATCAATCCTGACTTCCTATAACTTCTGGTTTGTACTAACACCACCTTCTGAACTAAAGTTAATTACAGATACATCATCTACAATAAACTTTCAAAAATCTGAAAGTCTATTGAGTCTCCTCCTATGTCTGTTGCTCTGTGGGCTAAATCTCTCTTTGCTACCTCAGTTATGTTTATGTGGGATGACTTCAAATCTCTCACCATCCCGACCACTTGCATCTAAAGAGATTCCATCTTCTCAAAGTTTGTCGCCCTAATAGGACATGTGCAGCATTTCCAGCACAAAGTCAAAGAAATTTTAAGAGTTGTGATATCCAGCCAGCCATTCACCATCAATCTACAATGGATGTTAAGTGAACATCCATTATGTCCTAGACATGACCTAAGTGTATTTTAAAAAAAAATCTCTGAATATTGACGTTTCACTGCCTATGAATCTACTCTGCGTTACTCTCGTTCAGTCCACGTTTTCCCATCTTATCTAAATAACTTAACGGACGATTCCTTTAGCATTTTCTTAAATTGCTGAAATCAAAAAAGTCTTTGGTTTTTCTTTGATCCACTATTCCAATAAGCTTTACCATTAGGTTGTTTTGTACACCATCACTCTAGAGTGGTACAGTTCCCTACAATTTACAAATTTTTAAATTTACGATAATTTCCAACCTTAATTTTTTTGGATGCATCCAATGGCTCAGCAATATGAAGAGAATAGCAATTATTAGCCCCTGTTATAAAAGGGTAATCAGCTCAGAGCTTGCAGCATGTTAGGTGTAGGGCTGGTATTAAATACCAAGGCTTTTGATTCCTCATTTATACTAGGTCTCCTGCACCCTGCCCAGCTTCTGAGCTCTGCTTTTAGGAAATATCCACGTTCACTCCATGTTAACACAAACAATCTATTTAATATTCTCCAAAAAAAATTGGAGGCGGGAGGTGTTTTACAATTACTGTAACATTCTATAGCTTTTGGCACTTATATATTTGCTCTATATTGAAAGGTTGAACATTTGAAAGAAATAAAAGCAGATTTAATCCTGTTTTTCAGTCCTCATGTGTTCTAACAGACAAAACACCTAAATATATTGGACAAAATTGTGTAATCTAAACATGAATGTAACATTATATAATAAACTAAAGCTACAGATTATTCTGCTACCTGTATTAAGGCAACTTGAAGCTTAGCCACAAAATTTTTAGCTAATGGGAATATTGAGCTATACAGTAATGAATTCAAACTCATGACTCTTAAAAAAATAACCTTACAATAATTATGAGACAAGAGGATAAGGTATGGTAGTATATGAGTGAATGAAAACAATTTTTAAAAATCTCCTGGCTTATTAAAATGAAAAAGTCACATTAGGAAGCTATTTCAGCTTTTGTTCATAAGGTCAAGAGGGAGGGGCTATGGGAATATATGTATGCATATGGCTGATTCACTTTGTTGTATAAGAGAAACTAACACAGTATTGTGAAGCAATTATACTCCAGTAAAGATCTATTAAAAAAAAAAAGATGATATGAAGTAATGGCCCCATCTACAAATATAAATTTAGTGGAATTTCAGGATAATCTTTAAAGATACAATTCAGTGCAATTCAAAACCTCAATACTGCCCATGCACCCGGGAGATTAACAGCCAAACACGTTCCTACAGTCAGCAACAGAGAAACATAGAAGAGTGGTTTTTAAGTTCACAGAAAAGACGTGTTCCTGAAAAATGCACAAATTTCTATAAAGCAGAGGATATCTATTCACTTGTTCTAATCAAAGAATTATTTTAATGTACCTAGAATAAATATATCAGGAGTTACAGAGATAAGAAAAATATTCAGATGAGAAACAGTACAAACATTAGACCAAAACTTAACATTCCCTGTATTCTGAACCACAGAAATGCACACGGTGTCTTTGTGCTTTCATTCTGTGACTCTGTTTATTTCCAAGCAAACATAACCTTTTAAATAAAACTGTTTTGTAGGCCAGAGGCCCCACGGTTTTCTCCAGTGTTTCTGCTCCTTTTATGCTTCTATAAGGTACAATGATTTAGGTTAGGATGCGTCCAGGGTTTTGTGGTTTGGGGTTTTTGTTTTGCCCCAGGTAAGGCTCTGCTAAAGGCCTAACTACTTACTGCTCCTTCACAATAGCTCCCAGAAGGTAGGTTCTAAAATACCTTCTCAGGGCTTCCCTGGTGGCGCAGTGGTTGAGAGTCCGCCTGCCGATGCGGGGGACACGGGGTCGTGCCCCGGTCCGGGAAGATCCCACAAGCCGCAGAGCGGCTAGGCCCATGAGCCATGGCCGCTGAGCCTGCGCGTCCGGAGCCTGTGCTCCGCAACGGGAGAGGCCGCAACAGTGAGAGGCCACAGCAGTGAGAGGCCCGCGTACCACAAAAAAAATAAATAAAATACCTTCTCAGAAAAATGCTACCGATTGTTTACTTAACAAGGGCTACTAGAGCAAATTTAATGGTTACTGTTCTTTTTCTAAGTTCATTACGTCAAAGTTTGCTGATTTGTCCTACATATGTTGTTTAAAAAAACTCACCACAGTTTATCAGGCCACAGGTGTAGGTTCCCACTGAGTGGCCTTCCTTTAAGCAATGCCCAGGAGAAAACACTCCTTTGTGGATACTGTTCTGGGTGAACTGTGTCCTCCAAAATGATATGTTTAAGTCCTAACCTCCAGAACCTCAGACTGTGACCTTATTTGGAGATAGGGTTGTTCCAGATGTAACTAGTTAAGATGAAGTAGTACTGGAGTAGGGTGAGACCTTAGTCAAGTATGACAGGGGTCCTTCAAAGAAGAAGAGACACAGAGACAGAAATACAAAAGGAGACCGGGATTGGGGTAACGCATCTAAATGGCCAAGGACCACCAAGGATTGCTGGCAAACACCACAAGCTAAAAGAAGTAAGAAAGGATTCTCCTGTACAGCTTTCAGAGGACGAGCCATGGCTCTCCCAACACTTAATTTTGGACTTCTCCAAAGGTGTGAGAGAATCCATTTCTGTTATTGGAAGACACAAAGTTTGTGGTAACCTGACATATACCACATGTCTTTCTTAAGTCAATCTTTCTTCTCTTTCTTCAGTGTGCTGTATTCCTCCTATATTGCAAGCTACGTACACCGCCCTCACTCACGGCATGCAGCCTTATGCTTCCTCCTCTTTGCTTGTAACATTCTCTCTCTCTTGACTCTCTTTCCCCACACTTCTTCATGTCATTAACGTACCTTTCAAACTCATCTCCGAGTTACCTTCTCCACGTAACCTCACCTAATCTCTTCCCAGGCTGGGTTTTGTGCTGAGCTTCTCTTTCCCCCAAGCATAACAAACAAATCTGTGACACACCTCTGCCTTCCCCAACGACTGTGGGCTCTGAACTCACACTGACTGCTTCTCACCACTGCACCCCCAGGACCGAACTTAGTACTAGGCTCAGAGTACTTGCTGCACGGTTGAACTACTCCTATCTTGCATTATCCTGTGCTTTCCTCTCTTTAGATCCCCTTCGGCTCATGCATCAAGTAATCCTCAATTTAGAATTTAGCAGGTAATTTTAGGGCTTCCGTCGAGAAAAATCCTTAGATGCAATTCTAGGAAAAAACCAGCTGATGCGGCACTTGGGAGCCACAGCCCAGCTACAGGGACCTGGGCTATTCCTCAGATTTGCCATAATTTTAATCATCACCTGTAAGTCATGGTCTGCATTCTGTCCAGCCTGGCTGTCTGTTCTGTTGATCAGCAGGCAGACCAGCAGTAGCAGCACCGTGCGAGTCTAAGCACGAATACGAGAACCCTTTCCTTTCATTGATATAAGTGACCATGTGTGGATTTTCACCCTTTGTGATGGAACGGAACTGGATGGCTCAGCAAGTAAAAGCAAGCGTTGATGCTGGTGATGACCAAAAGAGCAGATTTGAGCTTAGCACACACAAAAACAAAAGAAGCTTTTCATACCTTTCAAATAAAACACACGTTGTTAACATTTATTTATATTTTAAAAGCATTTTTATTACCATCAGCATATTTTCATCTGTTCTTGTTTTAACTGTAGCACTTTAAAAATGATACAATATAAGCAGTATATGCCAAACTTCTAAACAGGGCAATACACACTATAATGGCATCTGAAACAGCTTTACAAGTATTTTTCTTGTTGAAAGAAAAATGTCAGTGCAAAAGGATGAGCGCAGTCAAGTGTTTTGTAAGAAACCATGTGCACTGCATCTCTATGAATTAAATGAATTGATTTTTTCATCTTTGCTGGTCCCTGGCCAGCCCAGCCCTGGGTCTGTAAGCCGACTGGCTTGTTCTTGCTAAC
Organism: Pseudorca crassidens; assembly: GCF_039906515.1. Lineage (NCBI taxonomy): Eukaryota > Metazoa > Chordata > Mammalia > Artiodactyla > Delphinidae > Pseudorca > Pseudorca crassidens. Next base: position 32,202,110 of record NC_090313.1, on the reverse strand, counting down.
ATCAACAAATGGCCCATGGACCTTGATTTTCCCTGTGAATATCCCAAACCACTTTACTTCGACCAACTTTAAATCCCATTGACTTACGTCTGATAGCTGTTCCTCACCCCTTGGTTTCCCACTGAAGGTCTTTCTCTTGCACCCCGGCTGTGATGACTCTCTTAGATCCACCAGCACAAAGCCCTGGCTGTGTCCTCTTTATCCACCTCTCACAAGCCCGCTTTGCCCGTGCAGCTCATCCTCCCGAGAGTCCTGGCAGCCACGAGAAGACCCATCCACTCATCCTCTGGGACCTTAAGCCCGGTGGTACAGACCCTCACTGCTGGAGGGTTGTAGGGTATGTTCCAGGCTTAGGAGTTTCACTAAAATGAGACATTTTCACTAACTCCTACCTCCAATGCACTTAGAATAGTGCACCCAATAAACATACGTTGAATGAGCAAATGAATATCTTCCTCTAAAAAGAAATGAGCATCTACAAAGTTATAAATATCAAAATAGCTAAATTCTCTGGCTGGCTTTTGACTATAAGCGTGAGACTGGAAAACCAGAATAAGGTTGGCAGACGCCACAGAGAAGGGCCTCCACTTTCATGTTCTTTCTTCCAGGGGAAAAAAATGCAGGAGACATTACACAAGGCTATGAGAGCACACTCTCTCATGAGCCCTTCTGTGTCGTTTTTCTGGGTACGTTTTACTTTGAAATCATTTTAAACTTACATGAAAATTACAACAAGATATTAAAAAAAAGTCCCATATACCCTTCAACCTGGGTTTTAAAATGTCACTCTTTTTACATGCATTTGGGCATGACTATACCCATTTGCTTAACCATCCATCTCTTTATATATTTATATCTATCTAAAAGCATTTGCAGACATACACGCACATAAATGTGTATACAGGTACGTACACACACCATTACATATGTGTGTACAAACATATCCATTTTGTCCTGAACATTTCAGAGTAAGTTTCAGATATACTGCCCCTTTATCCTTAATATGTCAGCATGTATACACTACGAATGAGTACACTCTTACATAACCATAATCTAATTATCAAAGTCAATAATTGCATCTAATCCACAGTCCATGTTCAAATTTAATGAACGCTTTCCTTCAACATTGTCAGAACATCTATGTATTATTCTCCCACTCATGGACCCACCTTTTTTTTCAGGCTTAGAGCTACAAGTAAATATAAAGGTTCACTCTCACATCATTTTGCCAAAATTTTCCCAGGCATCTCTTGGTTGCCAAAACTCGTTCTCTGAACATTTCAAGAAGAGCTCACTGGATGCTGAAGTCCTTGAGCTTTTGCATGTTTAGAACAGTTTCTCTATAGCTTTATACTTGATGAAGAGCTTGGCTGGATATAAAACTCATGGTTCACACTCTGAATTCACACTTGAATTTCTTGAATTGCTGCTACTTTCTGCATGTTCTTTAGAGATGTCTGATGCCCTCCTAATTACTTCTGAATTATTTGGTTGATTTTTTATTTGTTTGTTTTTGCCTGTAGGCCAGAAGTCAGCAAGCATTTTCTGTGAGGAACCAAGTAATAAATTCTTTTAGGCATTGTGGGCCACATACGATGTTATCTGTCACGTATTTTTGTTTTGTAACCCTTTGAAAATACACCCAGAGACAGTTCTGAGCTTGAATTCTACATAAAAACTGGCCATTAAATGTTTGCCAACCCCTGCTATATATAAGATTATTTGCTTTAAAGTTCACTACTTTTACTAGGAAATAATAAGAGTTGATCATTCTTTGTCAATTTCCCTAGTTACTTGGAAATCCCTTTCAGTATGTGTACCTTCAGGTCGTCTTTTAATTCAAGAAAGTTTTTTTGGGTTATAGTTTAAATGTTAGTTCTGCATCACTGTTTTGCTTCTCTTCTCTATCCATAGGCTAGATCTTCTCTGCCTGTCTATTTCAACAACTTTCTGTGAGACTAATTTTACCTTTATCTTATTTTCATTCTCTTAGTTATTTGCCTATGTCTTCAATGCTCCTTATTAAGTTTTCCTATATTAATCCATTCCCCACCTTGCACGTCTTACAATTTAGTCTTTACAATATTGCTTATGATTTTACCTATTTCTGTTTCTTTCCTAGGTTCAATTAAGTTGTGTTTCACTTCTTCCTGTTTTTAGTCCATTTCTGTTCTTAAGGTTTTGACATAAAGGTTTTCCCCCTTATAGTCCCAAATAATTGTTTAGGAATATTTAATTCAGTTTGCAGTGCTGTGTTCCAGTCTTCTGCTACTTTATGGCTGGCACTATGAGGGGAATTTTCATCAACCAACAGGTTCTGATTCTCATTTTGTTTTCATCTTAGAATAGTTCTGAAGGCTGTTTATAATTCCATTTCATGAACGATGGTGGTAGTTTGGAGTGATTAATACAATTTTAGATTAAGAGTGCCCTCTCCTGTTAGTGTAGCAAAAATGTACTTTAATTTGTACAAACTGTACAAAACGTGTACACTGTAAAACATACAAACATTTCTCCAAGAAATCGTTTGTGCAGATGATGGGCTGTGGGAGCTGTGTGCTTTCCATCTACTTTCTGGTGTGTTGTGTCTTTCAGGGGCCTAAATTCCCCTCTGCTCTTCATGCTTTCACCAGAGAGTTCCCAAAGGCAAATTTCCCATTTAATCTCTGTATTCATTTCCTTTTGATGCTACAACAAATTACCAGAAATTTAACGGCATAAAAATAACAGAAATTTATATTCTCTTATAGTTCCGGAATCCAGAAGTTTAAAATAAGTCATATGGAGCTAAAATCAAGGTGTCAGCAGAGCTGGGTGCTTTTGGGGAGGCTCTAGGTGAGAATTTATTCTTAGTCCTCCAGCTCCTGGTGGTTTGCCAGTGTTCCTGGGCCTGCGTGGGCATCACTCCAGGTCCATGTCCTCACATTGCCTTCTCTTCTGTGGTCACATCCCATCCTGCCCCCCTCTAATAAGAGCACTTATGCTGTCACTTAGGGTCCCCCCAGATAATCCACGATAATCTCCCCATCGCATAATCCTTAATGTAATCATATCTACAAGTCCCTTTTTCAGAAAACACGGTAAAATTCAAAGGTTCCAAGGATTCTGACATGGATAGCTTTAGGGGCCATTATTCAGCCTCCCGCTTCTTCTCCCCAGATGCGTTGCCTTTCCAAGACTGCTGGCATGGGTCACCCGCATTTTAAATCCTTTCCCTGCAGTCAGTGCTCTGAGCTACCCAGGCCGCTTGTGCAGTGTTTTTGAATTTAGGACTGATTTTATCTCTTGAGGGTTGACTGTAGCTCAATTACATCTTCGCTTTTCTGTACAATTTTGCGAAAAACCCAGTCCTCCACAAAGGCTTGATAAGGGAAATAAGAAATATCTTTTCTAGACATTGGTGTTTACCCTCCTACTGCAGGTAACGTGAAGTTTGTAGTGTTCTGTCTTCCTATTACGTCTAAAGTATGAGGTTTTACGGTTTCATCTGTTCTTGCTGATCTGCATGTTTTTTTTAGATGATGTTTGGAGTGATGTGACTGTGATAATTAAGAAGTATAAATCCCGTGTGAAACAGACAAATAAATAGTATTCCAATTTGGTGACGATCTGTTACTTACACACAAAAAAAGGCTTTAAAAAGTTAATAATCTAACATAATGGCTATTATTTTTTATAGTAACTCAAAGAAGTAACGACTAATTAAACTATGGACTTATTTCATTCCAGAACTGACACAGACCACAAGGACCAGAGCTGTCAAATCTAGTAAATATCTCTAGCTGCCTATGGCAGAAGAGCCACAACAGACTGTCTCCTCTGCAATAACCTACCCTTCAACCATCGCAGAACCCCAAAATTTAAAAAATCCAGAATGCAGTTAATGTCATTATGTTGAACGAAACATTCTAGGTATAATGCTTTATACTCAACGTAAATAAAGACTGTCCGTGTCGTTGCCGCCTATTCTCTGCCTATAAAATAGCAATTCTAATATTTAAATGAGAACCGTTAGGAAGTGTTTTGACGAATTAGCCAGAATGTGCAAGTTACTTTGTAAATGAAGGTTTAAGTACCGTCATGTAACTCTGATGTATGGGGAGATGAAGCAGAAGTGCCAGTGGCTGACTGTGGTCGTATAAATTAATGTATTAATATTTAACAAAGAAATGGGAGATAACGAAGCAGAATGTCTGCATCTTGCTCTTAGTACTCTACGACTGGCTTTGAGATCTTACAGTGATATAACTGTTTTTATTTAATTGTTAACTTCATCTGCCCCCAATTAACAGGTATAAAACACTTTCAAAATGTTGTAAACAATTATTTTGAAGGTAGGAACGTGAACACTGGTATTCCCTGGGCCACTACCGTACCCAGCTAAGTCAAACAACAATCATGTCTTTAAATGAAACTCTGTAACTTACTCAAACCAAATTTGAGTAAGCATCACCAAACATATACCATCCGAGGTCCAGTATGTGTTGCATACTAAGTGTCTGACTGGCCCTGACTTGGGAGAACACTCCATTTTCTTAGTGTCCACTTTATATGCTAGAAAAATGATTATTTTTTATAAGAGATACTAAAACAGTTGGCACATATCATTCGTACTCAGAGGCAGACACTTACACTAATAAATTTCAACACCCTTCTTGATGCTGTTCCCGCTACTGAGACTGACTCCTCTCATGCCTGTACTAACCTTTTCCTGGTGTGTATCAGTTGGCATCACCTTGGAGCTTTTCCAGATCTTCTAAACTAGAAATAATCACTCCATGCTCAGAAATCTCTTGACAGTTTTTAAAACCCATATGTTTCTACTTGCCCTACTGCTTATCACATACATATATGATGGTACCACAGAGGTATATTTAAGAGCCTGGCTTTGGTTTACACCAGGCACCAAGCTGAACCCTGCCATCTACTTGTAGTTATCACAATGATTGGCATATCTTTCTTGAGACTCAGTTTCTTTAAGGAAGCAGAGGATAATAATATCTAACCCTCAGGTTTACCAGAAGAACGGAATGAAATAATCTATGTCAAGTGCTAAATCTAGCACATCAGTAATAAATACACATTAGCTACTATTCTTCTTCCTGCTACAACCTCATTCTCCTTTCTGAGTATAAACTCTCTGCATATCAGAGATTATGTATTATGTACTTGGTGTGCCTACAGCACCTAGGACAATGCCTTATACACAACTGCTGGTCAGAAGGCACTTTTACATTGAAATTAAATGAAAAATAGTGATCAAACATTTGTTGAGCTTTCCCATTGTGAAGGCACAGCAAGAAATGAAAAAGACATCATTCCTGACCTTTATTTACGTCTTTAAGGGCTTAGTCTAGTGAAAAAACGGAGTCTAGTAAAAAAGCTGAGTCTAGTTAAAGAGCAGTTAATCTTTAAGTGTTTAGTCTAGTTAAACATATATATATATATATATATTTTACATACAAGACTGTGAGTGAAAAGGACCAGGCGGGCAGTACAAAAACAAGTGCTGACTCGGCAAACAATTATAAGTGCGTTAAACTGAAAACTTATTTTTCCTTACTTCATTTTTTCCAAATATACTTCCCTCTGCAATCCTTACCTCTTCTTACTCCTACTCAAATCTTTGTTTCCATGGCAATATGTTTCTACCCTGAAATTCCATCACTGGAATGTCTACATTCAGTCTACAGTATTTCTACTGCTCTCTCTCTTAAATTGCTCCTAGAAAAGCCCAATTCTCCCCTCTGTGATGTAGATGAGCTACATAAATGTCTACCAACTTAAGGCACATTTCTCATCTCATCCCTTTGTACTACACAAGAGTTCTTACACAGGACTATAATAATACTTTTAATACTTCATACATTTTTTAAAAGATTTTTTTGATGCAGACCATTTTTAAAGTCTTTATTGAATTTGTTAAAATATTGCTTCTGTTTTCTTTTTATGTTTCGGTTTTTTGGCCACTTGGGATCTGAGCTCCTCCACCAGTAAATCAAACCCGTACCCTCTACACTGGAAGGCGAAATCTTAACCACTGGACTGCCACGGAAGTCCCAATACTTGACACATTTTAATACTTGATAACAAAAGAAACAAACACAGACCCTGTGATATGAACTGCATAGAATCCAAGCTTGTTCAGATTTAAACCCTTTACCCAATGCAAAGAGAACCTTTAGAGAGCTACTTAACAATCAAAACCAGAAAAAAAGAAAGACTGCCAGTAAAAGAATTATTCATCAAGGACTTGTTTCCTACCACCTGATGCTGAGTTTGGCTAGACACTGGATTTCTCCTGCCAGAACCTCAGAATTGTTAAGGGAACCCTATTTGCTATTGAGCATTTCCGCTGATGTGCTCTAAACCCTACTCCTATTAGACTCTTTAATGTTGCCTAATTTACTCTTAATTCCTCTGTTTAGAGTTGTGCTGCCAAAGTCCTGAAGGTCGGAAACACGCCATTACCTCTGAATGGATGGTCGACTTGACTCTTCTGAAAACCAGTCAGATTCTGGAGAACACCCGCCAAATGCCGCAAGCAAAATGGGTGCCCTGCGATCAAACTGTGGGTAGTAACTCATAGAGCAGGTCTTACCCTGGGCTTCGAGAGCCAACGGAAGTCCTTGTTAACTACCCCAGGAGTGCAGCCCAGGCTGAAGGAGGCCCCCAGATGTCAAACGGTCGCTTTAAAATCCCTCAAAATTGATACAGAACTCAAAGAATAAGTCCTTCAAGAATTCTAATTCTAACATTCTTGAAGGTGTTTCTTCAAGAATTCTAATGCCGGGAGCTCCTAACTAATATTTGAGCCACTCAGAATTGTCATGAACATTTCTAGAATGGTTATACACAAATGGGATCAATACCCCAGAAAATTTGCTGACCCCCATGATAGAATTTTGACTGCGACAGCAAGACCTAGCACTGACTCTACCGTGACGACTCAAGGGTATGATCTCTCTAGACTGCACAGAGGTAACGTGGATTTTCTCTGTTGACTTTGCTTATCTTGACACACGGAGGAAAGCTGTCTTTCTCTAAACCCTAAATCCATCAATAGAACAGCATAGATAGAAAATTAAATGAAACTTTTTTTTTTTTTTGCCTACATTGCATAAACATTTAAAATTCCCTCAACAAATAAAAATTGGCTACCTTACTCTGCAGTTTGTCCTGATGGGTCAAATGATCCTGCTTATTTCCTTGTTGCATTTTACTAATCTTCAATTTCTAACTACATTATCGATATTAACATAGTACACCATGCTGTCATGAATTAATCCTTAGCATCCCATTTGAATGCATCCCGAATTCTGGGTATTATAATCAATACACCATGAAAAGCAAAATAACTCCCCAAGGATTTGCAATGTTGAAAAGCAAATGTTTTCTTTCCTCATATGAGGCGTATTCTGGTACATCAGGGTTGCCCTCCAACTGACTTTGTTGTATCCTTAGATTCTCAAACTTCATCTGAGAGACATCCAAGCTGTCAATGTTTTATCTCTTACAAATCTTTATCCTCTAAATTTTCTCACTATATGGCAAGAAAGGAAGTCTAGCCAGCAGCAGCAGTTACCCCAGATTCCACTGAGGGTTTTCACTGTCAGGGTCTTCTCCATCTCCTATCAGGGGCTCCAATGTTGGCACCTTTTCCCCTTCAAATTTGGAAAAATATAAAGTAGGTTGAAAAGCCTGTTCTAAACAATACAACACTGCCAATACTGTGAGAAGAGTTTGGTGTTTGTGCATACGAATTTATTTATGTGATGTGTTAAATAATTATAAGTTATATAAATATTCAATAAATCAATACATACACAAATATGTACACATATATATATTTGTATTTTCTGTGTGTATGCATAAATATATATTTACATATGTATAACTATATACATACATGTATATATGTAGTGTGTATGAGTGTGTGTGTGGACATGTGTGCGTTTACTTTTAAATATACATTGTAACCCATGTGGAGGTGAGCTACTGCATGGGCCAGGCATGGCAATCTGCTCTTTAAGGAAATTCCAATCCGATATTCAATAAACAAGTTAGATGTGTAGTCAAGTCTCTGGACAAAAAAATTAAAAGTTAAAATGTGATCATAGGGCTTCCCTGGTGGCACAGTGGTTGGGGGTCCGCCTGCCGATGCAGGGGACGCGGGTTCGTGCCCCAGTCTGGGAGGATCCCACGTGCCGCAGAGCGGCTGGGCCCATGAGCCATGGCCGCTGGGCCTGCGCGTCTGGAGCCTGTGCTCCGCGGCAGGAGAGGCCACAGCAGTGAGAGGCCCGCGTACCGCAAAACAAAAACAAAAACAAAAACAAAACAAAACAAAACAAAAATGTGATCATAATACACAAACTAGCAAAATGCCCTTTCCTCCATTTTCAAAAAATGAAACACTTGGCAGATCTATCCCTCCCTGCCCACTACTTTTTAACTCTCTATCCAAACTCACCAAAGCTTTCTTCTTGGCTCTAATGCCCCATCTCCCTACCCTGATCTCTGCACACGCTTTCAAAATCAATTATTCTCTCCCTCAGCAACAATGCTCTGACCTTTCCAGAATAAATGAAAGCATGCTGGTTTCCCTGTTCTATCTCTTCTACCCACACCCCCAAAAGTCCTCTTTCTCTGCTCATCCAGATTTTGTGTAACAAAGGCCCACAACAAAAAAGAAGCTGGCAAAAAGGGGAGGCAATGAATACTTACACATTATGTTTCCCTACCTTACCTGTCTATCAGAGAACACATTTAAGACAGCACTTTTTCATTTTCTGTGTGTAGTTGAAAGAACACTCCTAAGATTTGATGCTAGATGGGGCACTTATACATTCGGAGACTTGATTTCCTCAACTGAAGATGTCACTGAAAGAATCAAATGTAATCATCCACGTTAAAAGACTAAAACAAATATCTTAATAAACACTGGTCTCACCTGCCCTGTCAATTCAATAATATCTCCTAAGATAAACTCAATTTTTTTTTAGCTTGATTAGTGTTAGAGTGACTCAAGTATTTTAAAAGTACCTCCCTTATGGAGTAAATAAATAGCACACGTATTGAAAAGCCATCTGGTAAGCTTTCTGGATACCATGTCTTTTGAAATTATTTCTGTTATCTTCTGTACCCTACTTTCAGGTAAAAGGCAGAATCCTCTTCATCTGATATGGATCAAAAGAAATATTAAAACTCTATTATCACACCCAAAAGTTATAAAGAAAACAGGAGCTTCGGAATCTGTGGACGTGCTATTGTGCGCTTGCAGGACCAATAAATAACACTGCACAAAATCTCTTTTTTTTTTCATAGGGAAGTCCTATGCTTCGAGCAGTACAAATAATCTAATTTCTACTATTGGATGATGTCTTTTGGCACCTACTTTCCATTTAACTGAATGAATTTATTGTCTAGTTTCAACTGAATTGTTTTCCATTTATATTGACATTACCTCCAAGGAGTAAAGTCTTCATATTCTATATATACTGAAAATTACTTGATTCTTGTCTTTGCCTTAAAGATTTTACATATGAATTGAGGGTCAAAGCTGTGTTTGCCTTTTTCTTTCCTCCCTCTTCAGTGGGCTATGCTGGAAACCCTACAGATACTCTCCTGGTGTCATAAATAGATCATTTGTGTATTTCAAGTTCACTACAGGTCTGAAGATGAGCTTAACATCTCTGTATCCATGGAAAAGGCCCAGAAAAATCAAGAAGGTAGCCTACTGTGTAAAAAGTTTTGAGACATTTGATTAACAAAGGCTTTGCCAGGTTTTTCTTCAATGATTCTAATTTTCCTAAAAACTCCAGACAACAGCAGTACTGTTCTCACCTCAAGATTATTTCAGCCAGACTTAATACCAGTGATAGAAATTATAAGTGACTGTTGCTGTTTTGCCAACAAGAGAAATAGTTCACCAGTTATCACACGTCTCCAAAGAGTGTTCACAATTCAGGGTTGTTCTACTGTGGCTAAACAAAAAGTCACCTGCCAGGTATTAAAAGAAAAAGGAAAATAGAGAATTAAGCTATTACTATCAATATTATTTCTATTATTCAGAAAAGTTAAAACTACCATGTTCTCAGTAGTTCTGGCAGATTTTTCTGAAACCATGGTTATTTAAATAAATGTCATTATTCTCCTTTCCTTTAGCTAAGGTGTCCTAGACTTCTCTGTCTCTCTCTCTCTCTCTCTCTTTCTCTCTCTCTCTCTCTCTCACACACACACACACACAGTATTTATGAGACAATTATTTTCCATCTTAAAAAACTAAAACGTCAACTTAAGAAAACAGACACTGGGGTACTTGTGTTGATTCTCACGCTAACATTCAACTGTCACCTACACTCATCTCTGATTGCTAAGGACTGACAAAGGCAGATAAACAGCACTGCCAAAGGGACATCCGAGACTGGATTTTAGAAAATGAGAGGGAAAGGGAGAGAGGGGAATAGTGTGACATAGGTCTTTTAAGACTTGATAAAATTTGTTCATTTATTTGTTCAGGTCAGGGAGATGTGATCTATCTCTTCTTACAGCCAAGAGAAAGGCGGACCCTTGGACCATCCATGTCAGAGGTGACAGAATCAGGCTTCTACACAGCAAAACCTCGAAAACCGTGTCACAGGAACATAAACACAGAATCTCAGACTTCTAGTCAGGCTCAATGAAATAAAACGAAAGAAACATTTGTCAAGAACCTACTTCACGCATTATCGTAAGTATTGTGCAAGACTTCGGCTAAACCCAAAGCCCTTTGTTGTTTGAGGAAAAAAATCAGAAAAAGACACCTATTTAGAGGAGTAACTAGAAAAATTTACCCTAGAAAAATCATGTGCTGGGGCTCCTGACTGGCCCGGAGAGCACAGGGTGAGTATAACCCATGGCCCCTCTGCAGGGTGGCTTCATGTGAAGCCCCTCAGCCTCTGCAGCCCCCACCACCAGGCTCTCAGGGGTGAATTCAGAATCTGACACCGCAGCTTCACTCCAATAGCGAGTCCCATTCTGTACAAAAGAGGTGGAATCTTCGGAGACATCATTTAAATGCCAATTTTCATGCCTCCTCTTCTAAGTTATGGCACTTACAAAATCAATATTTTTAAAAGTTCAAATATTTTTTTAACTTCCAAATGAGTCATTCACTCTCTTAGTAGAGAAGATGTAAAATAAAATGTCAATGCCTGAAACGTGAACTACTTCTTCAAAGACAGAGTTAAGTACGTTTCTCACAATTCAACGGTAATTGGCTTAGAACTTGAAAACACAGTGCTGGAACCTGACAACGGCAATTCACAGGGCTCCACAGGAACTCAAAGGCTGCTGGAGAAAGTGGGCCCAGAACTATCCGTATCCTGCTCACTATACTTCTTATGCAACGTCCTCACAACCCTCACTGAGTTTTAAAGGAATCATCTGGGCCATTCAGAGTTTACATGCATCCACTAATCAATTTCAGGTGTTAAAAATCCCTAAGCTGCCTGCAGACTGCAACACCCCACTGGCTTCTCTAACAAACCCAGTGCACCAGCCAGGCAGACCACACTTTGAAAAATGCTGCTTTCCGTGCCCTAGCTCTCTGACTCCAGAGATTGACGTAACCTCCCACCAAGTCAACGCGGCTCACAATCTCACCCAGTGTCATACAAGAACCCTGCAATCTCTGGCCATCCTTTGGGATTAACAAACCACACTGCTCCTGAGTGTACCAACTTAATTTCTCAGTTTTCCATTGTGAAAAATGGTGATTGCAAAGCTCTTCCTATTTGACCTTCTCACTGAATTGATACAGACATCAAGCTATAATGCACAGGAAACTGCTCTGAAGCATGAAAAGGACATTCACAGATGTGAAGTAGTACTCAGAGACAGCATGACCAGCTTGTTAAACAGCAAAGTACATCAGTACATAACAAAGTGTAATCTCCTAAAACTTGATATATACACATTAACTTCATATTTTCAGGGTTCTCCCAGGTATATCTACTCAGTGCCCTCCCCCAGTATTTTTTTTTAATGAATGAATAAATAAATAACTGAGAACCAAAGATGTTGCAGAAGGGTAACTTATTTTGCAAAACTAATCAGACTAAATCACTCTAACTCGTGAAAGACACAACAAATGGTTCGGTTTCTAGCGCATGTGGTTTCTCTGCTTGAATTACCCAAGTAATTGTAGCTATGCAGAATCAGGCTAAATTCACGGCACGTCTATAGTACTGTATGATTTCAGTAAAAAGGAGCGTCTCTAGAATCACACTCACACCATTTTAAGACTCCAGATGAGAACATGACAGAGCAGTACTCTGGGTCCATAAAAATAATGGGCCCAAGGCAATCCCATAGCTGATTCCCAAAGTGTTACACAGAATTATAATGAAATCATACTGGATAAATGAAATGGCATAAAGAATTTGAAAGGGTGTGAAGCATGGAACTCAAACGTCTAGCCACTTAACTATAACACAGCTTTTATGTGAACGAGTATCGATAATTCCAAATTTATCTCATCTGGCACAGCCAAACAGGCTTGAAAATCCAGTACCACAGCAAAAGTGGGGAATAACATAAATGAGAAGGTGAGGAAGAGAAGGAGAGAAGCCAGTAGGTCAGCTAAGAGTGGGAGAGTCCCAAAGAGCATGGATCACCCCCAAAATCAGTACTACACCAGCATCCTTCCTTCATAGTACAAGTAACAGAGTTCTGTTGTCCAAACAAAGGGATGAATTATCCCTCTTTCACTCTGCCCTCGCTGGTGAAGTGGAGATGATCACTCCACAGTGACAACCAGGAATGTGAGACGAGATGATATAAAGGACCAGGCCCTCAGAAGTACCCGTAAGTGGCACCCTCCACAACTAGTCTTTTGGGGAAATTTAATACTAGGATCATCTTCCTAATAAACCATGGAGCTCTTTCAAGTCAGGCTATATACCTTGATCCCTAACAACCAGCACCATAAATGATTGTTCTGAGACTGAATTAACAAATAAATGTGCTTGAAATCAAGCTGAGAGTTAATATGCATCATGCAATTTGAGCTCAATTAAGTGCTAAATTGGATGGGTAGTGACTACAGATAGATTCAATAAAAGTGCAGAGAAGAGAGAGATCAATGGGAATGCTTTATGGAAGAGAGATTTTTGTCCTGGGACTTGGAGGATAACCATGACCTAAACAAACTACAGGAACAGAGAGGGTATTAGGTTGAAGCAACAGCTGGCAGCAAATGGATATAATACACATTAACTCCTTTATCTTCCCCAAAACTCCAGTAGGTAGGTACTCTTATAATCCCCATTCTACAGATGAAGAAAATAAGACAGAGATTTAAGTAGCTTGCTCAGGTCACAGAAAAAATGTTAGAGACAGGACATAAGTACAGCCAGTCTGGCTCTAGAGCCCACACATTTAACCATGGAGAGTCACCAAGGTAAGTCCCAAAATATTTAAGCAGGAAAGTGAGTAGACCTCATTGTATCAGCTGTAAACAGAACCCACTCGGAGGAGTTTCAGTGGAGAGAAATATATTTTTTAAAATATCAGTTCATAAAATCTTCTGGTACATCAGAGAACCAGGCTTAAATACTACATAGCCAGGAACAATGTGGGTGGAAGAAAGCCCAACCACACCTCAGGTCTCCTCCAGTGAAAATTCCACAACTACTGTCCTCCAGCATCTGATGCCAAAAAGTCTGTTACAACCTCCCCCAAAAGCCGGAAGTTCTTGCCACTGCACTCACCCAAAGAGCATCAGCCTTGCACTGCCTCCTTCTCGTGTCCCTCTAGTGGGTGGTGCAATTCACTGGCAACAAGTCGTAGCTGCAAGAGAGTCTAGGAACTACAGGGTGTTTTGGTTGTGTTTTTGCTATTTTTAAAGATTCTATCAGGGGAATTGGAATCACAATATGGAAGCTAACAGGAAGTCAAGATGATAAACAAAAGATGTCAGGCAATCACAAAGGGCCACTACACATTCTGATAATGGGCAGGCTGAGAAGTTTTCTTGAATAATGTCAGCTACCTAAAGGAGAGTCAGATCATGTAGGTAAAACTTCATTTCATTTGGGAACAACTTACTCTTTTCTAACAAAGGCCATAGGTCTCTTATAATAGCAAGACATTTCACAAGACATAAAGACAATAACTCATGTAATTCAAAAACTAATAATACCAACTACTTGGTGACTGTTCTCCCCCAGTGATTTCAGAATGTTACAGCATAACAATATGCATCATTTTTCCTATACGAAAAAGCAAAAGATACTAATTTAGGAAACTGGTCACATTCCATAGCATGTACTATTTTTGCCTCTTATAGTTCTCCTATACTTCTGTAGAAGAAACATTTTCCAAGACAATGGAGATTTTGAATGGTGGCAATATAACTTTGTCTTTGTGGAAATAGGAGTTTGAAATAAAATACTTTATAAATATTCACTAGAAAAGAGTTAGTTTAGTTTTGTTTTACAAAATAGAAAGTTATTTTTAAACCACTACTCCTTTAACTATCATGGCCACATAATGTTTCTGAATAAAATTTCAAGTGCTTTCTACAGTAACAATTGTTTCTTGTTCTTTATGCTTAAGGAAAGTTAGCTGCATACAATAAGATATAGTATTTCAGAGCAAAACTCAAGAATACAGAACTAAAGATTTATTTTTAAATGTGAATTATGCATAAAGGCAGGTATTAATAACACAATATGTATTATTTCTCTTGTGTAAACATAAATTGACAGTTCCATTTTTTAATTGATAATGGTGTCATATGAAACAGTGTGACTGTGGAGCATCACCAAAATCCATGTGAATAAATGAACATATATTTTAATTTACATATGCAATGTACTTTACATAATGAAATTAAGGAGAAATTCAGACTTAACAGTAACAATTCCAAGAGCAGTTACTTTTTATTGATTACTTAATACACAGTGTACTATGTTAAGCATTATGTATATAATTTCATTAACCTAGCTGAACTCTATACCCTTTATTACACCTGAATTTAAATATAGGAAAATGTTTCACATCCTTTTCAGAAACATTTCAGTCATCCAAAAACACTGCACAGAAATGTGAATATACCCCCAAGAACAATAATCCAAAGAGGACAAAGGCAAAATCTCCACTTTTACATATTTATGGAATGTCAACGTGGAAATCAGAAGTCACTGTGGCAAATAAAATTTGGTGGGAGGGAAATGAGAGCAAATTGAGGGTATACAGTCACGCAAGGTGAATGGAAAGAGATAACTGTCTCTACATCTATTTTATGACTTGATAAAACAACAGACATTAAGGGTTTTGTCATATCATTGGTATTTATTTACCATATTAATAATGATGATGGGTATGAAAATCACGTTCCTTTGCAAAATAGTTGATGGTAAAGACTGAAGAAATTTTCAGCAAGATATATAAATTTTTAGTAAGTACAATATTCACTGGGGGAAAAAATATGTGATCTTATACCTGAGAAGGTCATACGTATGGGTGGGAAAATAATGTCCAGACTGTCAGGTCCCTAAAAGGTGCCAGTAGCCGCTGCATTGTTCATAGAAAATACTTCACCTCAAACACTTTGCCTCTTTATTTTTTTCAGTAAATAGAGTAATATATTGATGATTCATTTGTAAATGGTTTGAATACTCATCTTTATATGAAATTTATCACTTGAAGTGACCCAAGAGACTTATTCTACTACCCTGTTATAACTGACTTAGCCAAGGGAAGTTGCAGATTTTAAACCCACAGTTGTATTAATTTCTTTCAATCTGAAGGTAAAAAAAGTATATAACTGAGGTCTTTAAAAAACGAACCTAAGAACAGTACATTCTTTATCTTAATTGTAAAGAACAATAAGATTGTCTTATTTAGCAGATATAGGCTTTAAGACTAAATAATCTCAATCATTATCTGCCTGGCTTTATTGAAAAAGATATAATTAGTCATGACAAGAGCATAACAGTGAAATTAAAAGTGGAAATAGAATTGGTCATGGAGACTATGAGTCATCTGAACTTCACAGCTCATTTATGACTGACGAGAAGTACATATTTCTTCGTTAAGAAAATCTCCGGACAATATGCCCTTAAGAGAAGAAAAAGGACTGACCCGCAGATTAGAGACAAATTCATTTTCCCACAGGCCACAGACACGACCATTCAGCAAGACGTTAAATTGATCAAAATTATCACCAGGTCGAATGTGCCTTGGTGGCAAAGTATATATTTTCCTCAGTGATGACTCTGACATAATTTGTAAAGCAATGAAAAAAAAAGACAACTGTTGACATTCTGATGTTACATATTTATGAAATTCTGGGTTCTCAAAATACTAAGACAGAGAGACAGAGTTTTCTAGAAGGTGCATCTAATGTGTGCTGTCAGCTCTGCTCAATTTGTTGATTTCTAAAATTGATAGACACACAGTGAAATAAAATTTTGCCAATGTGATGAGTAGGGAGTATTTTTGCACATTTTTACTTACTATTAAACTTTTGAAAACATTATTTTATATTAAAACAAACATACACTAAGTAGTAAAATATTTTTTAATCCTATGTAATTAAGGTAAAAGAGAGATTCCAAGAGTTCATATTTATTTATTTATTTATTTATTTATTTTTTGTGGTACGCGGGCCTCTCACTGTTGTGGCCTCTCCCGCTGCGGAGCACAGGCTCCGGACGCGCAGGCTCAGCGGCCATGGCTCACGGACCCAGCCGCTCCATGGCATGTGGGATCTTCCCGGACCGGGACACGAACGCGTGTCCCCTGCATCGGCAGGCGGACTCTCAACCACTGCGCCACCAGGGAAGCCCAAGAGTTCATATTTATTTCGTGGTACTGTGTGCACTGGGCATTGAACCTCTGTTGGTAAACCTGCATTTATTGGAGTACTGAATTAAAACTTTTCATAAGATCTAAAATTTTTCTTAAACATTAATATTGTAGTGGAAATTATTTGAAATCAGATCATTTCCAATGTGATGACTAGTTATAATACTGTCAAGGACAGCTTGCAATATGAAAAGATTCTGATTCAGAATACATGAACTCCAGTTACATGCCTGTTACTTACTGGTGATATGACCTTGGACGTACAATATCTCTGCAATTTTAATGACTAATAGGGCTAATATTATATCGACTCAAGGGTTTACTAAGGTAAAAAAGCAACTTGGATTGTTGAATTGACTCTCAATGAACTGACTCTCTTATATTATGAGATGTTTTATTTTATCTCTGGTTCCCCTTGTCCCTAAGTCTATTTTCTCTAATAATAATACAGGCACTGCAGTTTTGTTTTTTTGTAATTATTTGGTGTATACATGATGCATCTTTTCCTATCCTTTTACTTTTTGTTTGTTTAAAAGAATGTCTATTACAGAATTATTAATTTCCTGGAAGAAAAAATTCTAAACTATTAACAGCTTTTATTTCAAGGTAGTGTGATCATGCCTTTTATTTTTTTCTCGATGGGTTTTTTATATATTTGAATTTTTCAATGACAAAAATGTTACCAGACATAAGAATTACGTTTCTGATCTGGATGATCGACAGGACCCGCAATCTACAGGACTGGGATGACTAAACACAGACACAGCTGACTCTGGAACAGCATGAGTCCTCTTCCGCGTCAACTGTTTTCAACAGTAAATACTACATGATCCACCTTGCTTGAATCTGCGGATGCGGAACACAGATATGGAGGAACGCCAGATATGGAGGGCTGAATACAAGCTATACTTAAATGTTCAGCTGCTCAGAGGCTTGGCACTCATAACAACCCCTGCCTGGTTCCTCAACTGTAACCTCACTTTTCACATAAAACTTCTTCCTCCAGAGTCAGAAGAAGGGTGTTGTCAAAGCCAACATTCATTTAAGAAGCGGCCGTTTTAAGTAAAAACAGGGCCATTACTCACACATAGTTGCTGCTATAACAAACAGATTTTTTTAAAAGTCA
The DNA here is from genome assembly GCF_039906515.1 of Pseudorca crassidens. Classification (NCBI taxonomy): domain Eukaryota; kingdom Metazoa; phylum Chordata; class Mammalia; order Artiodactyla; family Delphinidae; genus Pseudorca; species Pseudorca crassidens. The sequence continues at coordinate 32,184,130 of NC_090313.1, read as the reverse complement.
CTTCCCATTTGAACTGCCTGAAGCAATTTCTGCTGAAATTCTCCTTCAGCCATTCAGTTTAGTAATCCATACTAAACTGTCCCTTGGACAATTGTAAACATCAGCTCCCTGGGGTTTTAAATGTTTTTTTTCATTGTGGTAATGAATACATACTATAAAATTTACCCTCTTAACCATTTTTATCTGTGCAGTTCAGTAGTGTCAACTGCATTCACGTTGTTGTAACAGAGCTCTACAGTTTTTTCATCTCACAAAATGTAAACTCTCTCCTCATCAAACTACTCCCCATGTCCACCTCCACCTAACAACCACCATTCCATTTTCTGTTTCATAATTTTGACTACTCTTGATTCTTTTTCCTTTTAACCTATCTGTATCTTTAAAGGGAGTTTCCTGTAGATAGAATGTAGTTGCGTCTTATTTTATTTCCAATCTGACAATCTGTCTTTTAGATGAAGTGCTTAAACCATGTGCATTTCACACAATAATCAAGGTGTTGTGTTTAAATGTACTACCTTGCTATTTGTTTTCTATTTCTCCTGTCTGTTCTTTGTTCATTTTTCCTCTTTTCTTGCTCTCTTTTAAATACAGTTGAGTACCTTTTCAAATGTTTCCAATTCATCTCTACCATTGATTTATTAGATACTATCTGGTTGTTTTCTTTTGTGTGTGTGTGTGTGTGTGTAGGGGGGTTGCTCTAGGATTTACAGCGTTACACCTTTAACTTAACACAGACTACCTTCAAATGATACCACAACTCTTCACACACACAACAGTATCCTTCCTTCCATCCTCCCATTTCTGTGCTACTGTTGTTACTCATTTTCCTTCAATATATGTTATAATGTATTGTTATTATGTTTGCTTTGAGCAATTTTTCTTCTAAAATTTTTTTTAATCTCATATTTGCCTAGGTATTTGCCATTTTGAGTGCTCTTCATTTCCTTGTGTTGATCCAAATTCCTACCTAGTGTCCTTTTACCGCTACCTAAGGAAGTTCTTTCTTCAGCCCTGAATGGTGTCTGATAAGAAGTCTGATTTTTGTTCCACTGTATGGCAGGTATATTTCCTCCTTCTCCCCTGGCTGCTGTTAAGACTACTCTTCATTACCTGTTTTCAGCAATTTGATTATTATATGCTTTGGCGTGATTTCTTTTGCTTGGGGCTGAACTTGGATTTGTGGGTTTATAGTTTTCATCACGTTTGGAGCATGTCCAGCCATTTCTTTGTTCAAATATTTTTTCTGGCCTCCCCTCCTCCTGCGAGTCCAATTGTACATGTATTAGACAACTTGGGATTGTTCCATAGGTCACTGAGACTCTGTTCAGCTTTTAAATTTTTTTTTCTATATGATCGATTTTGATTAAATGCCACGACACTGTTACTTTTACATTATTGAAGGCTAGATCTGTCCTCCTTTGAGACTGTTGGATTTTGTTCTGGCACAACTAAGTAACCTGCAGATCAGTCTGATCCTTTCTGTCATGGAAAGGTCCAGACCAGACTATTATGGAACTAATTCAGCTCTATTACTAAGCTGTGGCCCTTCTGAGACCTCTACCAAATGCCCATGTATGAAGAGGTCTCTCCCATATGGTTTCTGTGAATTTTATGTGACATCCAAGAATCGTTCCACCCGTTGCCATCCTTGTCCTTTCCTTGCCTTCCTCCTCACACAGGCAGATCATTACTTAGCAAAACCCTTAAAGGGACCAGTTTGAAGATCCCCAGAGCCCTCTCTTTGTACAACCCCGTCCTCTCTGTTATTGTTCTCTTTAAAAATTAATTGCCTTGACCTCTCCAAATTCCAAACCCTGCTTGCCTAGCTCGGTGTGACTGCTAGACCCTCTCTGGGTCCGCCCTCCCTCTTTGCCTCCAGGCAGGAGGTTGAGGCAAGAGTAGCATCACCCCCTTTCTCGTCCCAGGTCCCAAGGATCACAGTCCTTAACTGCCTATTGTCCAATACGTGAAAAACATTTCATGTATTTTGTCTGGCTTTCTAGTGTTTATGGTGGGAGGTTGATACCCATAGCAGTTAATCCCTAACAGTCAGGAGCAGAAAGTCCTCCAAGGGCTACATAAGATATTTCTGTGAGGCACTTTATAGACTCTGAATCAGTATATAAATATTAGTATAAGAAAACACACCTAGACACAGAGAAATATACACCTCATGCTCCAGATTTTTTTTTCCTGATTCTACTACAAAGACTGGTACATGAAGGAGAACACGATCGTTCATAAGCTGAAATATTTTGGAAAGGTTAATTTCCCCCAAATCAAGATTACTCAGAGCATGAAATTTCTTTAAAAAAAATGTTCCTTTTTACAAAGCACTGACCCTGTGCAAATGCAAATAATGCTTGGAAAGAATAGCATTTCACATTCTCCTCAATTAATACGACTGCAGTTAGAACCGGTCATCTGTGGATACCAAGAACTAACACTGCACAGAGGGGTCAAGGGTGTCTGGATGGCAGGCGGAAGGGAATAAAGTTGAAGGAGAAAGTACATTGCTAATGGGAAAGAAAGGGGGCAGAATTATCAGCTTCATAGCTTTGCCCAGGGCAGGCCCCGAGGGAAAGGGTCTGGCTGCCTGCTATATTTCCCTTGGGTACTATCTGTAATTACTATCACAGCTCATTGATTTTCAATTCTTTCTATTAATACATTTACTGGCCATTCTGACATTATTAAAATCAGTCCAACTCTGCTTCTACAGAGGAGGACAGCTCTTCCCTAAAATATGAGTTTTGCAAGTGCAGATATTTTTTCCTGCTTTTAAAAAAAATAATGGTCTTCTTGTATTAGCAATAACGTAGCTTCTGCGTATGCTTTTCTTTGAAGCCAGGTAGTGACATGCAAAGACTGGACTACGGATCAAAAGATCTCAAGTAGTGGGTCATCAGAGAATATTAAGAGATAAGCAACATCATATGTCTAAGATAATTCTACCGATTTACTAGCTATGCTGGCCCCTGTTCCCAAGGTAGAGGGGGTAATAATGAGGCACTGTGGAAGGGAAATGCAAGTGGCATTTTTATAATGCCTTCTCGTGCGCGTCTGATAGTCATTAAAGTAACACTGTCTTACTAAGCCTTGACACACTAATGTATATTAAATCTTCTATGTTAAGTTAAACATAGTGGTTTACTGAGGAAAAAGAAGTTAGACGTGTTGTGGAGTGTTTTTCTCTAAAGCCACTGAATTTTAATGTAACTGCCTGTCTCCAATCAGCACTGCATAGCATACATGTAGGTTCAGCTACAACACTTGCACCTGTTTCTCTTTGTTTATCAAACCTAAGAATTGGCGGCTTTTCCAAAATGGCACCTGTCTCGAAATCTCAATTCTGCCATTGACACTGGCTCCCACTTACAATAAAGAGCATCTGAATTGATCGCTCTTTGTTGAGCTCTGCCTAAGCATCAGTTCCCTGCGCTGGGAGGATGAGGAATAACGAGAAACAAAAAGCATTAGCTCTGCTCTTAAGGACGTGACAATATAGTCGCCTTAACGGCGCTACTTCTCCTTGATACAGAAATGTCTTCAACACCTTGCTATGAATGTCCTACTGAACGGTTTGCAAAAGCACTGCAAGCCTCCAGGGGAAAGAACCATTATTCTCTTTTGTCCTACCTCTAAAATTAGAGCGCTCAGAGATCTCTGGTCCGACCAGGGCTGATATTTTCTGCTAGGAAGCCATGGAACCATACCTATCCGCCGCCATACCTGTCCCCTCCCCAGCTCCCGGGCTGTGGTAAAGCGACCTTAGGCCGTCTCCCACTGTGTAACACAGAGGGGTCTTTTATCACCCAATTACCAACTGCTCGGAACACTTAAAATGGGCAGAACATCCCATCTCCTTCTCTCCCTCAGCCACGCTATTGCCACCTCCCTGTGCCTACAAGCCCGCGGATCAGGGCTTCACCTGCCTCTACAAAGAGGAGAGAGAGGAGGAAAAACCAAGGGCTCCAACACCCTTGTGGTTGGAGGAAGGACTCAGGTCCGCTCCATCCCTGTGGCAGACCCCTCAGGCCTTAGAACACGAAGAGCGAGGGTGACTGAGTGAGGAATGATTCTTTCCCGTCTCCCTCTGATGCCTACGTATTTTTCATATTTTTATTGAGAGAGCTTTTTTAAACATTTTACTTTAAAGAATTTCAAACATATATAAGATTAGGCAGAAGAGTTAAACAAGCCCTCTTGCACCCATCATCCAGCTTCAGTAATGATGGAACCATGACCAATCTTACTGCATCTCTATCCCCATCCATTCCACCCTCCCCTTTTATTTTGCAGCAAATCCCAGCCATCGAATTATTTCATCTGGAAATATACCAACAAGTCTTTAAAGTATGTGAACTCAGACTCCTTTTTTAAAAATTATGGCCAAATAGCATTATCACACCAAGCGGTATCACTTCTGTGTTAAAATAATAACTGATTTCTGGCTTCATCATTCTATTTTTTTAAATTTTTTTTTATTTTTTTGCAGTACGCGGGCCTCTCACTGTTGTGGCCTCTCCTGTTGCAGAGCACAGGCTCCGGACGCGCAGGCTCAGCGGCCATGGCTCACGGGCCCAGCCGCTCCGCGGCATGTGGGATCTTCCCGGACCGGGGCACAAACCCGTGTCCCCTGCATCGGCAGGCGGACTCTCAACCACTGCGCCACCAGGGAAGCCCCATCATTCTATTTTTTTACATGATAAAATCTAAGCAGAATTTGCAACGTTTCTCCAGATGTGCTTAAATAAAAATTAAAATAAAAAAACAAAGCTTAAGATTTACCTGAAGTCCTCTCTTAGGATTATAAATTAATGCAGATGTTGAAACCTCTACTAAGTACCTATGAGAACTGCAGCAATGGAAAGTGAAGCAATGGGGCCCTTTATAATCCTATTGTTCGTCAAAAGGAGAACATTTCTTGAGCACCCACCACATGCAGTCAGGCCCTTGTGAGGCTGGATGGTCCGCTCCACCTCCCAGGCGAGGAGGAACAGGTGGACAGAGACGGCTGAGGAAGCATCTTAACTCAGGTCTGTCTCACTTTAAAGTCTGTGCATTTCTACTTCCACACACAGGCAGTTTCACTGCAGTATCACTCTTAGACTCGTCACTGGAAATGCCTTCGCTCACTCCATGCCTGTGACCAGAATCAAAGACCGTCAGACTGAATTTGGAAGGTCTCGTCTCTAACATCCCCACTGCACAGATGAAGACACAGAGGCCTGGAGATGGGCAGTTCCTTCCCAATGCCGTTCCAGCTAGGGAGCTGCAGGGCCAGGAATAAAATCACGTTTTATGTCTTTGAGGTGGTGCCTGTTCTCTGCACACCACCTTACCTCTGGGTTTACAAATTCTAGCATTCCTCTTCCTGCTTTAGTCCTGGGCTTAATAACACCTTAGAACATCCCAAGGCTGAGAGCACACTTGAGAAGCTCTTAGAACAGCAGGACACAAGCACCAAAGGTCACAGACAAAGTCACTCCACGCCGTGCCCCTGAAGTATATCACAAGAGCACATGACCTTGCCACGGACCACGCGGCAGCATGCGCTGTATCACCAAGAAGCCTGAAGAAAACTTAGGTCACATTTCAGGAGACTGCAACAATGATCGACTTCAATACCACAAAACTAAGGGTTCCAAAGAGAAGTAAGGCACACAGAGACGGGCTGAATTAGCCACTCTTATCCATCCAGTTCACATGGCTACAAGATGAAGACTGCCACCAAAGGGAATCTATTATTTCCAATATTTCCAATTTTTATTTTTATGTTCACAACAACCCTATGAGGTAGACAGAGCAGCTTTATAAGCAGCTATTGACTAGTTTCATATTTTGCACCATGCCAGTTACAATGCCTGGACAAGTTTAATAAAGCACGTATTTTCTGAGCACTTGCCAGGAACTATGAGAAAAACACAAGGAATAGTTCTTGCCCTCTGAGAGCTTAGAATCTGATTAAAGAGATGGGGCCACGTACACACCACGGAACTATTTAGAGGAAGAGGCAAGGCAGCCAGAACTTTTCAGAGAAGAGAAAGCAGAGTGGCCAACCTCGGCCTGTTCCACAGTCTTTCTTTAAGCTCTGAAATGTGCTCATCCAGTCCTGAATTCCTTGGAGAGGAGGGGGCACATGCAGAGACCAGCTGACAGCCGAAGACCTAAGGGACTATTTATGACAAGAAAGAGGGAAGGAGCAGATGCCTTCATGGTGCCCTGAGACAGGAGGTCCATGTAAAGTAGCAGATCTTTACAATACTGCCTGTAGCCTGAAAGGCAGACTGACTCTTTTTCCCCTTAACGCTGATGGAAGAGTCTCAGAACTAGGTTTCCACAGTGATTAGAGAATCCCACTAACGCGCAAGCTTCAGGCTTTCCCATTCATTGTTGTGATGCACAGATACATTTCTATAATGTTTTGTTCACTGTAACTAACATCTCATCTTTTTCAAAAGCCCATAATCACACATGCGATGATTTTAATGTCACCAATATGTTCACATTTTCTTATGAAGAATCAAACTGCAAACAGCCTTTAATACTCAATGAGGAGAGTTCTGTAAGATGGAAATCAAGAAATCTTCAGAATTCTAGCACTCCTTATCTAAAAGTAGTTCTGAGATTCTGAAATTACACAGGATTATCACCCATCCCATCACCCCCAATAAAAAGCTCCAGTAAAGGGACGAAAAATAAAGTTCACTAAAATTCAAGATTTCAGCTGTTTAAAGAAGAGTTGATTTAAAGTATTACAAATGACTAAGTACAAATTAATTGTATTCTATAAATAGTTAAATCATAATACATTTCATTCAACACTGTGGTCTGCTTCTCTTAAAGCTTTGCTGTGAAAGAGGACAAAAGTTTGCGTGTCATATACTTAAGAAAAGTATATACGAGACTAAGGAAAAGAAAAAATGAAGTTTCTATTCCCTTCCAACACACACATTCTAAATTAGGGTTAAAGTACCAATCGGCTCCATTCACAAAGAAGAAAACGGATTTTAATGAACAGGCATTAAGTAAAACCTAGAACCTACAATTTTTCCTGTCCCTATTTGAGGACAGAAAAATACTTTCTATAAATAATGTGACATGAGTTTCTTATTCACACTGTAAAACCCCTGGGAATACTGGCTTTTGTTTTTTGTATACTTAAACCTTTCATGCAAACCTTACCTTAAAACTGATAGTAAAGGAGAGAGAAGTACCTAGATGTTCTTACAGATTCCCAGGACTGGTGACAACAATGCACTATTCCTGGCTTTGCCTAATAGCCCAGGTAACATATTCTGACTGGTTTTCTGTACTTTTTTGCCTCCCTCCAACATGTATGATTTGAACAGATTTACTGTTATTTAAGTGGAAGAACATACTGTGAAATAAAAGCGACATTGTGAAACATACCATTTTCACTTTTCCATCAGGCTACCTTCACCAAATAAGATGTTACAGTCTGTATGTTTTGTTAAACTTAAACACGGGGTATGTAGGAATTTATTTTATTAAACTGATGCTAATGCATTTAGATTAAGAAAACAGAACTCCTAAGAAATAAAACACATCCTTCTGTGGTTTGGTTAAGAAAACAAAGGTAAAGAACTACTTAGTTTGGAGGATATAGAGTTTAACTTGATGAGTGTCAGGCTAGAAAATCCAGGTGAACACATGATTTTTTCTAAAGGTTTGTCTACAATGAACAAGCAATTATTAATAACCAACACATAGTCTTTTCTTTCATGATGCTCTACTGCCTAAGTTTGGGGTTGAATCTCCGTGACTCAGTCATTATGTCACGCAGACTGTGGGGTTATGTTCTCGGTTGACATACTCCACAATGTGCATTTCAGAGCTACCACAGTCTACGCTGAACATAAAGATGAAATGATATGCTCTACGGGATGGGGGTCTGTTTCAGACACTGACTTACACGGAAGAGAAATATATCATGAGATGCCATACACCCTGCCACATAGCGCTCAGGAATGGGGACGTTACTGGAGAACCCTCTAAATGCAACCATCGAGATCCCTGCCCTCGAGTGTCCTCATTACAAAATAATTTTGGTACATCAGTATCCTAACCTCTTGAATGGGGTCCCAGAGGAACTCATGCGTACTGACTGTTGTAAGAGTGAGAGTTTATTAACACTTAAATTTGATTGCTCAATTACAAAACACTGCTAATGTTTTGTTTTGGTTTTTTTGAATAAGGGATACACAAATAAGATTAAATATATATTTAATCGATGTCCTTTTTGCGGTCACGTGTACTCGTCTCTGTGATGCTGTTTTAGTAAGACAGGTAGGCAGTGCTTTCTCCCTTAAATACAAAAGGTGGTCAGCCAATGCTGCAAGGAATCACGTCGCGGTGATTATGATTTTTACTAGTGAAGCTATAGATGTTAACAATTATAAAATCACCCACATCGTTTTAAAAAATCTAGCTGTGTTCTTAAGTCCTTACACTTTCAGTAGCCATAAACTGTCAATTTGGCTACGTTATTGCTCAATAAGCTTTCTTTTGCTTTTATGTGCTTTTCAAACTCACTATCAACTATAAAAAACGGTAAAAACAAATGTCAAAAAGAGAAATCCATCCCAAAACAGTAACATTCCCATAACTGTACTCTGTTATTTCCTAACTTAGCAAGAACCAAACTACCTTGACATTGAGGTTAGAGTCCCATCTTATTTTTTTAATTCTTCCTCTGCGAGTTGGATTTGAATTAGTTTTCCAAAACATTCACCAATTTAAATAAAGCCGTATGGTCACTATGCCTTCCTAAATTCAAGAACTTATCTTTTCTAAGTTAGTAATATTTGAGGTTGCAAATGGGTGAGAATCAACCATGGTCTCAGATGATTTTTACTCAAGAGAGAAAAGCTGAAGCAAGTGAAAAATCAGAAGTGTTCTGCAAACCTTAGAACACTCTGGAGGTAAACACTGCCACTCTCTTAAAGAGAAGGGGGTGGGGCATCGTCGGAAACTTCTGCTTACCCCTTGTTCAGATTCCAAAAGCTCTGTTTTGACTCTGACTGCCGGCATCCCATCAAGCATTAACATTCTGTTCTCAAGGGTGTTGATATTCTGAGAATAAAAAAGAGAGAGAGGGAAATTCAGCTATAAAGCGTTCAGAAGAGGACAGCTAGTAGAGTCTGCCTTCATTGTAGTACATTTAGTACTGCTAACCTAATTTTTTAACAATATAGTATAATTAAAGGAGAACATCAGCACAGCCAATTATCCCCCCATGCTGAACTTTCATTTGAAATAATGACCAAGAACTTGAATTAATCAGTCTGATTCTATGACCCCTGGGTTGGAGGTCAGACGGTAATAAACTGAAGTAAGGCAACCTTACGTTAATTTATACGGGGCCGGAATAACTCATCACACTTGCAATCGTGGAAGGAAATACCAGGCAAGTTTCTTTCTTCCTTAGCTCTGGAGGTTGTACTGTATACAGAAATCCATAAAGGAAAAGACAGATCAAAATAATTTATATACTCTCATACTACTGTCAAAGTGGAAATAACTTTAAATACAAGATACTATAATGCTGGAGAGTGAATTCCGGTATCATGGTATATCTGATCAAATGAAAATTTCTACCTTTCAACGGCAAACATCTGCTTTAAAAACAACTAACATAAGTCTTGGATTAAGAGCGAATTCTTAAGCTGAAGTCATAATCAAAGAATAAACGACAATTTGGTTTCTGTTCCAGTATATGTTTGCCTCCATTTAACACCTCTTGAAGGGAAAACCTTACTTCTATTGTGGTGCAACAGAATTTCAAACATCTATAAAAAGATTAAATCAGGGTTATTTTTTGACTAATTTCCACAGCTTCGGGGATTTTCTGAAGTCAACAACCTAGGAAGGGGAGTCAGAAAGCCACACATCAGTGCTTGCTTCAGGCCAAAATCAGGCTCCTGCTTTAAAATATGTTGAGAATGCCAACTTTACCCTCAAACACTGACTAAACCAAGAAATTAAAATGACTAAGTCTGACTGAGTTTTTAGACTAGTGTCTTTGCTGTTATAGAATGTAACCACATGACACTAAGGTGGTCTTATTAAAAGAAAGAGACATTTCTAAATGTTTTGCCTACATGGTGACAAAGGTTAAATATCACTTCTAAACCTTCAGGTTTTCGCCATTCATGGAGTTGCTTTTCTCCCCAACAGACAGTTAAATAAAAACAACTCTCACTTCAACACATCATAAATTAAACGTTTTTATTACCAAATAATACCAACAGAGTGCAGTATAGTGAAGCTCTAATTATTTCTCCCATTTCTTGACTCTCCTTTTTGTTTAAGAAAAATACTCTGAGAAATAAAATGTATGGGGCTTCTTATCACAAATATTTGCTCAGAGAAATCAACGGCAAGAAGAAAAAGCAAATTTACGCTAGAGCTAACTAATGAGCATTTAGAAATCCATGCTACCTAGTCTGTTAGGTAATAAAAAGAAGAAAAATTACTGTCATGTTCCTCTCTTAGAAATGTACAATATTATTAAAACTGGCAGGATACATCATTGTTTTTACATGTTTGCTTTTGACTTGTCCATATTTTGCGGGGGGGGGGATTTTTGCATCCTAATAGCTTAGAACAGAAGGAACTATGGCATTACTGGTGAGCTCAGTGCATTTGTTCCAAGCTTAAAATCCTTTCGCGGAGGCTGGTGGGTTGTTTGCATATCAGGCATGGACCTCAAATCCCAATGTGTCACTTGCTTCCATGCTTGGAAGCAGCCAGCTTGGTTTGCTACCTCCCAACCTCAGGAAAGCCTTCCTGCTGCCAGCAGCCCTCAACTGCCGGGCCTTTCACAGCAGCATGGAATCCACCCTAACGAAGCCTCCCGTAGGCTGTTTGGTTGGTAGACAATGAAGGATGAGTTGATACTGCTTCCTACCCCGGAGGAGGTCTTGCCCAGATGGAAAGGGAAGAAGATGCCTTGCAAAGGAGGGGAAAAGACAAAGAGCGATTCTGGAAAGGCAGGTTTAATGAACTGTTAGAATCTGATTAGAGGCTAATGTCCCTTTTAGTGCTTTGTACCAATTTACAGCTGATAGACTTCAGCCGTTTTCCTCGCTGGCTGTGATCAACCCATTCATTTAAAAAAAAAAAATGCAAGCTAACCAGAGTCTTTGAAGTTAAAAACGGATAAATCATAAAAAGCTGACTGGGTTCACATGCTATTTAGTACATTTAAATATCACTGTTTTCATTATAATTTTTGTTGTTGTTGTACTGGAATAATTCTAGATAGTTAAAGACAGGGTTACACTTCAGTTTCCTATAAAAGTGAAATAATTAAACACATTTTCAAGCATTTTTTTAAGAAATGAAGTTTGCCCGGCAAATATTTCTCTTTCCCTGATTTTTCCAGGATCAGCGTAGCATACCCATAATAAACACCATAAATAACAATGTTCACAGCTAAGGAACCCAATCCTTAATTATTAAACTCTTGCAACTAGTGCAGATTCGATCAGTACATATGCCTGAAAGTTATACTGTATATACATGAAGCATATTAATCTCTGCATTCCTGATTCTGACCTTGTTTAGCCTAAAGAGAAGGGCCGAGCATCACACCATATCCCAGACCATCCAAGAAGGTGTGTGGTTTTTACGGAGCACATGGTAATTATACAGCATTGAGGACATAGTCCTTGGAACAAAATATCAATAGATTTATCTCTCTAAGCTAAAAATCAGATACATACAATCTCAACGGACTTCAGACTTTAAATATGTAATAAACTCTAATAATTTGAAATTGCTGTCAAACATATCTTGTCGTGATCTTGATCAAAACGCATTTGCTGGGGAATCCAATAGCTCAGTTGATTCCCAAGAGGTAAATAAGATTAGTCATCAATTTTAGTAACATGGTACTCTCTATGTTGTAACAAATATTTTGATATTATACAACCCTACATAATTTATGTATATGTGTTTATATTCATGTACACGTATCTATACACTTATGTTACTTATTTCTTATGAGTAAACTGTATCAATTACAGACAAATTATCATCAGATTTATTAGCTGGCTGTTGATCAATTACACGTGCACTGGATGAGAACGGTACTCTGGATACTCCTATTTCCCAAAAAAGATTTGGCAACACAGCAGTCCAGCTGATAGTAGCTCTCCCAGTCAAAAGCAGTATAAACACAACTGTCAAGAGACCTTCAAGATGGCGGAAGGGTAAGACGTGGAGATCACCTTCCTCCCCACAAATACATCGGAAATACATGTACATGTAAACACAACTGTCATCAATCCTAGCATCTCACAATATGTTGAATGGAACCTGCAGGAAGGAAAAGGACTGATGCTCAATAATCCTCTCTCACAAAAATATAGAATGGGGGGGACTTTCCAGGGCAATTACTACAATCCGCCCTCCTACTCCCAGAATGCAGGTCTCTTTCCTCTCCCTCCTCCAGACTGTGCGTCATCCACTTTGCACAGGTGGGGTAATAAAGAGCCAGCTAGTCAACATTCAACAGACCAAAGTTTTCAACAAGGCTTCCCTTCATAAGCCAAAAATATCTACTGGGATTTGTTCCGAGTTCTCAAGATACAGGACATATTCACTTAAACATATTTCCATCTTGAATCTCCATGTTTGGCTACAGGTAACGAAAAATATGAATTGCCCTCACCCCTACCCGTGTTATGTTCAACAGTGATCAAAGGGACATTTGAGAAGCAATTCAGGATTCACTGCATCAAGCTGATTAAGGCATGTTCGGAAAAGATTCTTAACGGGTTATAATGCAGGCATACCAACCGGTTAAAAGTATCATCCTCTGAGTACTTTTTCCTACAGAAAAAGCAGAAGAATCAGATTATAAGGAAATTCGCCTTTTGCTTGAAAACCACGTCATAAAGAAGTCAATCTCTCCCCTCTCTTGACTCACTTCTACCATAACAACAATAAAAACCAACAAAAATAACAATTGTTTTCTAAGCCTGTATGCCAGTTCAACCAATACGTCCTTTCTTCAGAGAAAACATACGTGTTTTATACTACCCCCAAATTTATGCTGAAATGCAAAAGAATGAGTGAATCCCTGCTCTTCATAAGGATCGACACACCTAAGAGATTAGAATTATGCCCAGCCAACAGTTTCCATTATCTATTGTTATGCAACAATAGGTAGCATAACACAGCTACCATTTTATTATTATCTTGCTAACAAACATAATAACAGCACCTACTATTTGCATATTTACTATGGACTAGACCCTGTGCTAAGAGACGTGTACTCATTCAGTCCTTACAGCTACCCAAGAGGTCAAGGCTTTATTATCCGAAGATGAGGCATCTGAGACACAAGGAGGTTAAACTGTCCAAGGTCACACGATTAGTAAGTGGTGCAGCTCGATTCCAAACCAAAGGAGCCTGAGCCCAACCAAACTAAGCTCCCAACCACTAAACCCCTCTCTCCCTTCCTCTCCCTCTCCTTCTCTCTCCATCTTCCTCTGTGTGCTCCCTAAATCGACGTGGAAAAAAACATGAGCACCTTACTGAAGGCCCCAACAGAGGAGCTCTGGAATCTCAGTCGATGGCTCCTCTCAGGGCTGAACTGATTTAGTCACTGAAAGGAATGCGCAACTTCTGGTCACCGGTGAGTATCAACAGTTTGGAGAATAACAATAAGAGATCAAATAAGCCCCTGGTTTCAAAGCTATTTCACTTATTTTTTTCTTTAAATCAATCTTTCAACATATTTCCTTAGCTTGATAAGATTATACATTCCTATCCTAGAAACATCTCGTAATTAATTTAGCAAGTCAGTCCCATCCTGAGTTCAACATCCAGAAAAATCTATGGTAATCTCATCTGCTACCCAGTGTTTTGAAAATATTCATATCCTAGATGGCTCATGCGATATTTTCACAATAGTTTGAAGTACTTGGATTATACAGGAACTTCATCTTCGACCTTTTATACTCAAAAGAGATACATTTGGGCCTCACATTCAATTTATAAGTGCTTAGATTAAGTGTAAAATTAGATTTTTCTAAACTCACATACCCTCACACTGGTAAGTCAGTTTTGTAGAGGGCATATGCGTAATTAAAGTACCTCTGATGGTACAAAATAAGTATCAGTTGAAATGTTGACTTTGCCATTCTGGCCCAGGCTTTCATCTTCCCTTGCTTTGCAGCACAGGAGAGTGGATATCACACTGATGATCATATTTTACTGGGAGAACTAGAATCCAAACTATAGACCTACTGGGACTTGCAACTTAAATCCCCTTCAGTGGTTTCAATGATCCATATACACATTATTCTGAAATATCTGTCATCAGTCTCAAAAACAAAACCCTTCCATAATCACCTCACATTGAAACATGGAACTGTGTCTTTCATAAGAATTGGTAAAAACTGCACATGCAATGCAGCAACTTATATTTTCCTGATAGCAAGAATCATTGTTTTCGGGCTTCCCTGGTGGTACAGTGGTTGAGAGTCTGCCTGCCGATGCAGGGGACACGGGTTCGTGCCCTGGTCTGGGAAGATCCCACATGCCGCGGAGCGGCTGGGCCCGTGAGCCATGGCTGCTGACCCTGCGCGTCCGGAGCCTGTGCTCCACAACGGGAGAGGCCACAACAGTGAGAGGCCTGCGTACCGCAAAAAAAAAAAAAAAAAAAGAATCATTGCTTTCTATGTTGGTAAAGTGCTAAATTAGCACAACAATGGATCGTTTACACTAATAGTTTTAGAAATGTCAACTGAGCTTCTAAATAAGTCTTCCACCCCAGCATTAATACAGATTGTAATAAAAATTATTTTGTCATTCATATTCTGAAGAGCTGCACACACTTGGGGGTCATGAGCGGGCCAAATTTCTCCTTAAACACGCAGTGACGGGTCTCTGCTATGGCAGTCATCTCATTCTATCCGTGCCGCATTCATGAACCATGAGGCACTACAGGAGGTAACGGGCAGAGCCAGGACTGGAGAACAGAAACCAGGTCAAAAAATCAGGCAATTATCATGGCAAGAGACGTGCCAACTGACCACCAACCAAACCCTAGAGAGGGAGCACAAAACTTCAGCTCAGCTGCACAGATATTAACATCCCAGGGAGAGATCAAATGTGTAGGAACCGGTATCAGGATGGGCTAACAAGTGGTCTGCATGTCAGGTAAAGTATAAGGGAATTATTCAGTCATAAAAATGAAGGAAGTCTTGCCATCTGCAACAACAATGGATGGACCCCGAGGGCATTATGCTAAGTGAAATAAGTCAGACAAAGAAAGACAAATACCACATCTCGCTTAGATGTAAGATCTTAAATGCACACACACACACACACAATACCAAAAAAAAAAAGAGAGAGAGAGAGAGAGCTCATAGATACAGAGAATAGATTGGTGATTGCCACAGGGGTGTGTGTGTGTAGTGAGAGAAGGTGGTCAAAAGGTACAGATTTCCATTTATGAAATAAATAAGTCATGGGGATGTAATGTACAGCATGGTGACTCTATTAACAGTATATGTCAATTATAGCTCCCACCTCCCCCCAAAAAAAGAGGATGAGAAAGAAAAGAGAGAAGTGAGTTCAGTCCTGGAAAAGGAAGCCAGAAACAAGATTCTCTGAAGGGAGCAGGGCTAGCTGAAACTAATTCTGGGTGCCTAGCCCCAGGAGAAGCCAGAAGTGGGTAACAGATGCAGACAAGAATCAGAGAGCTAGCCACGTGCCCAAGCCCAGGCACACACATGGGCACAAAAACCAGGCACCAGGAGGCTGGGCAGAAAGGCCGATGCAGTACACAGGACCCACACATGGACAGTTACACTTGCAATACAACCACAATATGACCACAGGATCTCAAAATTTTTAAAATAATTATACAACAATTATAATAGCAATATACACATAACCATATTCGAACAATGATAATAACAGTAACTACTATTTACTAAACACTTACGTACCAAGTGTTGTCTCATGGGCTTTACATTTGTTATATCACTCGTTCATTCAAAAAATACCTACTGAGTACCAGGCACTGTCTCGCTATTTAGGAAACATCAGTGAACAAAATGGGGAAACTTACAGAGTTTCATTCTTTTCTTTTTTACTACGTCCATTTCAGACAAGAAAGTTCAGGTTCAGAGAGATTAAGTAATCTGCCCAAGGTTATGAAAATGATCGGCAGTCTAACTCTGGGGCTAATACCTATTTTCCATTGCTACCTGGGATAGAGATTCTCAACTGCTCGGTACTCTGACATTGGCTGCAAAGTTTGGATGAGCCCAGAAGTGTCCAAGCCACTCTGGCTAGTGTACTTCAAGCTCCTGTTATATCAAAAGGCTGGGAACCAGGGCTGAAGTGGGAGCAGCAAGGCAGGCTGATCACAGACACACTGAAGGGAGATGGTGTTAAGGTCATTATGGAGTCTTTACCCTGTCCTATAGTGGGTACCTCTAACTATTTACCCAATGTGCCTCTAACCAGTTACCCAACCCTGTTTTCCACCATTCTGCTCAGGGTACATCTCAACCATGTGAAAAATGCTCTCTCCTCCAGGCCTCTATATTCGATTCCACCCTTGTATTCATCACTACCTGACAAATTCTTTATCTGTTATTACACTAGAATGTAAGTTCCAGGAGGGCCATGACATTGCCTTTTTGTTCATAAGTCCCCATCCCCAAACTTATAACTGTGTCTAACACATGCTATGTGCTCAGTAGATGTTTGCTGGGCTGATGAAAGAATAAATGTAAATAAATCTAAAATCAGTTCATTCCCTGGGTTCACCTGACCCAGGTGATATAACTGATTGTTGAGAAACAGATGGCAAGAAGAGCATAAGCAAAGTCGTAGGGCAATGAAATTCTCCATGTTTGTGAACAGTAATAAAGGATTTCATGTGGCTGGAACACAGGATTTATTGGAGGAGAAACTGGAGATGAGACCATATAAGTAACTTGGTGTTAGGGGGCAAAAGGTCTTATATGTTATGGTAATTCATTCATTCATGCAAAAATGTTTCTTTAACGCCTGCAATGGGCTAGCTGCTAGGGGCCCAAGTGAATAAGAGAGAAAGATTCCCTATCCCAAGAAAACTTGAGGTAAATGGGAAAGAAATGTGTTTGGGTATCACACAGCAGGTGATGGGGCATCATGAAGCAAAAGCATAATGTGTTTAAGCTTTGTGTTTAGAAAGCTAGCCCTGGACTTGCTTTGGAAGATGGCTTATAAACAGATAGAATTTGATGCAGAGGGAAGAGCCACCAGTTCACAGGCTACTGCAACAACTCAGGGGAGAGCTGGGGAGAGCCTGACCCAAAACAGTGGCAGTGGGAATAAAGAGGAGGAAAATTATTTGAGAGAGAGTACACAGGAAGAATAAACAGCTTTTTTTTTTTTTTTCGGTACGCGGGCCTCTCACTGTTGTGGCCTCTCCCGTCGCGGAGCACAGGCTCTGGACGCACAGGCTCAGCGGCCATGGCTCACGGGCTCAGCCGCTCCGCGGCAGGTGGGATCCTCCCGGACCAGGGCACGAACCCGTGTCCCCTGCATCGGCAGGCGGACTCTCAACCACTGCGCCACCAGGGAAGCCCATGAACAGCTTTTGATGACTGACAAGAAGGAGGAAGTGTGGGGTAAGAGCTGAGAGGATTGTCAAGGATGGCACTGATTTTCTACGTTGTACATGAAGCTTGAGGCAGGAAGCCCAGCAGGAAAAGCCAAACGTGTCATATATTCCTCCAATATCCCGTAAAGGACCTATTGCACTCTGAGATACATGAATATTTCAGTATATTGTTTAATTTCAATACATTTTTGCTTACTCAGGATCTGTTATGCATCGAAGAAAATTCCTCTCAAGCTGAGTACATTCGAATATTATAACAGATACTAATAGAGTCAAATTCATTCAAACTTGGAAACACAGGTTTGGTTGAAATAAGGAAAAAACTATAAATAAAGAAGTCATCTTCTTAGCTGCATTTTTAAGACAAGAATTAACTCTGTCTTCATTATCATTTTTCCTGGGATTTATCATTTTACAGACTTCCATGGTTATCAAAACTTAAAACAAAATAAATATTTGCCAAAGTACAAGTTTAAGAGTATTGTACATTAACATATTCATCGCTGTTTCCCTTTATGAAAAGTCATTTGGATAGTAATGAAAAAAATATGCAGAACACTGAATGGAATATGTAATGAAATAACTAACATCACCGGTCCTCTGTGCCTGGAGACAATGAAGATTACTATCAAAAATAAAGTCATTTATTTTCTGTAGGAAACAAAGGAAATGACTATTGACCTATATTTCCACCTTTCCTGACCTACAATGATGTCAAGTGGCTCCTTATCAAACCCAAAATGGATTATCTTATTAGAACACGAGGTGTTGAATATGTGTCTCCTGTACAGCCTGAAGAAATAGCACTGAAGAGTTGGGAATATGCAAAAAAATTTTGAGGAGAAATAAAAATCCAAGTTAACTTTTTTTTTAGTTAGAACTATTTTAATGAAAACAAAAAGAAAAGATCAACCTCATGGGTCTCCTCAGTGGCCAGAAAAATATGTAAACTGGTAAACTAGGTCTTATATTCAATGCCTTCCTATTTTATACATATTATTTAGTTAAGATTTTGTAACAAATATAAAATATCACATTCCTTGAAAACCCTAGGCATGATACTGGTTTTAAATGTATGTTTTGAAAAAGTAAAGCTAGAACAAATGACCTTTACAGTTTATTTCACCTAAGAAGGATAGTCAAAGCATGTGTAAGTGCTAGGTAGTATTTGTCCTGTTATTAAAAGGTGTAACAAAAGTGCTTTAAAAAGACTATATCAAAAATACAAAGGTGCAATTGTTTGCACTGCCTGGACAATCATGTAAGACACATCACTGGAATGGCCTTTCCCCTCTCTTTTTTCCTCAACACTCTGGGTCCTGGGACTGCAGTGGAGAAAGACATTAGTAGTTGGCTGCCAAATGGCCAAATGCATTGGCTCAACCCAAAATGTAATCTGTCAGCTTCCAAGTATACCCACCTCTAGCTGTGATCTCTCCAGATTCCCCAAATGATCTCTTTAGTTGTAATAATTAAATTTTACGTATAATCCAAATCCTGTACTAATTTGACATTTTTATTGGCAATGCTATTTATTACACATCTACTTTCATTTTATCCAATACCATCTCCAAGAATTCTGACAACTTTATCTTTTACCTTTTTAAAAGCATTCTATCTTCCAAGTCTATGCTTTTTTTCTGTACACTTTCATGACTATATAGAAGTGTAAGTTAGAATAGAATATTGCCCAGAACATGGGCCCATAACATGGGTTATGACCTTCTCATGGTCTCAGTTTTCTTATCTGTAAAATGCAGATAACATTCTATCTCACAAAATTATTTTACGGATTTGATGAGTTCATGCACATAAGATACTTTAGCACAAAGTATTTTATATTAATTGTTAATATTAAGTAATTTTAATTAATAGTAGTAATGGTTATACTATTTCACCCATTCTACTAAACTTACTTTTAAGAATGGATGTCCTAATCTGATTTTTGACTCTTTGCAGAACCCTCTTGGTTTTATGTGTGAGATTTCTCTATGTGAACTATTATAGAACTAGAATGGAAATGGCAGATTTGATAAAAATACTAATGAAAGGAATTGATAGAAGACTGATCTACACAATTAACATATATTTCTCATGATGCATGGCAACAGTGAACTATTTTATCTGTTTAAAACTGTGAGGATGAACACCAATAACAGAGACCCAGCTCACCTCTCCATGGACATCTCTAGGACAGTTAATATTCTCCGACTGCCGGGCACAGCCGTGAAGTGTCTGATAGCCCTTCCTAGCAATCAAATGTTATTTGATGCAGTGCTCAAAGCCTTTTCTATGGTTCCCCTTCACATGATTACCCACAAATACACTGTTTTAAAGAAAGATATTCACTACTACAACATATTCTCTGTAGGAGAAGATACCTACAGAGTGCCCTGTTATTTGAGCTGTGGAAAACTTGCAAAATTATTTGAGGAAACCAGAAAAACTACATGGGAGGTAAAATAAATCCAAGGGGCTAAAAATTTAAAATCTGTCTGTATTCAGGGCAATACAATGCCACTGATATTAACACCGCCATGCCATTACCCATGCTGTTGTCACCCTGAATGACTTTCCCCCATCTCTGCACCTCCCTCATTTTATCAACCATCTTTATGCCTTCTTAGAATTTCTATAAGGGGTGTGTGTGTAGAAAAATTAAATCTAGGGTTATTTTTTCCCATAAGCGGTACTTCTAAAATTCTAAAATGCGACGCAATGCAATTCAGAAAGGAAAATTTATCCAACAGAAATCTGAAGCACACTTTTTATTAAGGAATTAAATAATTACAGGGCATTTACTCAGGCTTTGTTACTTCCTCCAGCCTCTTAATAAACCTGCCCCATAAAACCAGAAACAGTATAATTTTCAATCTGTATAACTTACTGTATCCAGGAAGTTTCTATTACCTTTTTCTGCTACTTCACAGTCAATATGTCTAAATTAAATTCTGCTCATAGAGAGAGGAAATAGGTTCTGTTAAGGAAGTCCATTGTCATAACTCCGGTATTCTTTTAGACCAGGGCTTTTCAACATCTGTACTACGACATTTAGACCAGATAGTTGTTTGTTCTGGGGGCTTGTCCTGTACATTGTAGGACGTTCAGCAGCATCCCTGCCTTCTACAACTAGATCCCAGGAACATTCCTTCACCCCCACAGTTGTGGCAATCCAAAACGCCATCAGGGGCTTCCCTGGTGGTCCAGCGGTAAGACTCCGTGCTTCCAATGCAGGGGACGTGGGTCTGATATCTGGTTAGGAAAGTAAGATCCTACATGCTGCGTGGTACGGCAAAGAAAAAAAAAACTGTGAGAAATAGACAAATGTCAAGGGAGAGGGGCAGAGGAAGGAGAAGCAAAGGAGGGTGCCCCATCTAAGAAGCACTATTTTATAAGTATTGATATTATGAACCCATTAGAAAAGAATCTTAATTTTCTGTTGAATTATATTGCCCAAGAGTATAGATACAACCTGAATATTAAAAGAAAATAATATCTGATTATAAAGAATATTTACAGTTTACCTTAAAATACACCTAACTGGGAAATGAGAAACATTTTACAAGATGGCTTTACTATTTTGTTCGAATTTCTTCTCCTCTTTCTGCATATACAAATTTTCCCGCTAAACAAGGGCAAAAATTCCAGAAAGGAGCTGCAAGAATTTGCTCATTAGTTCAATCTACGGCAACTGAAAGAAACCTATAGGGATTTCAATATTAATATAACAACTCAAGGAAGATCTCTCACCTCATTCCTAGACATGGCCAGTGAGTATCTACCAAATTAGCCTAGAAAACCCCAAAAGTAAGAAACTGTAATCACCTAAATGAATATGCTGACTATGAACTGAAATATAAACCTGTCTATATTTTCTCAATTGTGTTAGTAATGTTACCTTTTAAGTAACAATTCAATATACCCTTGTGGTAATACAGGAGTTAGTTCCATCTAGTTGTACCGGACCAAACAGATTTAAGTCATGACCAAGGTTATGTAAATTAAACTGCCACAATGTCCCTGCTAAAGAAGAAGAGGAAGGGTGTCTTCTCCTGAAAATGAAAATTTTTGAGGGCTAGTAGGTTCTTAGAGCATCTCACTGCTGATTCAGAGTCACAGGAATAAAAGAAGGACTTCTTTTTAGAAGGTGGGAGAACATGCTGGAAAGCAAACCACAAATTCATTTCCATTAGGATACACACAGTCTACACCTATGATGCCTGGGTAGCCACTAGCTATATGCAGCTATGGAGCAGCTGAAATGTGACTAGTCCAAATTAAGAGGTGCTTTATATATAAGATACACACTGGATGTGGAAAACTTCATATGCAAAAGAGAATGTAGAACATCTCATTAACTTAATTGATTACATGTTGAAATGATATTTTGGTTACATTGGGATAAATAAAATATATTATTAACGTTATTTTTAAAATTTTTAATGTGTCTAGTAGAAAATTAATAACTACACATATGGATTTCATTCCATGCCTACCGGACAAAGTCGTTCTATGCCATCACTTCAATAGACCCCAACATCTACTGGGATCATGGTCTTCCCTCCAGCTTCTACCCAATCCTTTTGGGAACTGGGGTAGGGGCAGGGTGGGTAGAGAAGTGAGAAGTTTTGAATGTCACAGAATTGGAGGAGTGTCACTGGCCTTTAATGCCCGGGGATGCTAAAATTCCTCAGTGCAGGAGTCATCCCCGTAAAATGAAGAATTCACCTACCTACAGTTGTGTCTCCATTGAAAAAGGGGCAGGTGATATAATCGGGCAGCCAAATGGCAGCAGCTAATTGCTGGAACCCAACTTTGTATTTTCAGCTCTGACTTCTTTTACTTAAGACTATATTCCAACTGACTGGTCAACATCTCCAATTGGACATTCCTTGAGTAGGCCATGATTTACAAATCCAAACCAAATACAGTGTCTCTGATCTCCATACAGCCCTTCCCAAAAAAAGGAAGGAAAGGAGGGAAGGAGGGAGGGAGGGAACAGGAAAATCTTACTCTGCTTAATGAACTGTCCCTCAAGGAATGACTTCATAATCAACCCTGCTTCTCAGGCTAGAAACCCTTCATGAACCGTGCTACCAGACCCTTAGCCATCACAGCCAGCCTTTACTCTCAGTTCCCATTACTCTTTGTCCAATAAGTGACAGTCTTGCTACACCCTTCTTCTACTCTGTTGCCAGAGACATCTTGGGACAGAGGGGAAATATTCCCCTAACTAGGTCTAAGGCTTAACTAACTTAAACTTAGCCAGATCAGAGGGAAAACTTCCCTGATCTTTGATGGTAGATAAAATTTAAGGTGACAAGGAAGCCTTAGAAAATTTGACTTCATTTTAAGCAAAAAGGATGAAATAAGGGAAAAATAATAAATTAAGTATATTAGTACATAAGAATTAAAAGTGACTTATAAAGCAGTTTAAGTATTATATATGATTACGTATGGTTACATATTCTATATGGGTCTATATATAACACATGTATATGATTATGTACTAAATGTATAATATATATAATAAATTTACATAATATATAATTAGCATGTATGGTTATTTGGACTAAAAATAAAGAGATTTATTTTAGGCACAGTATTTTTCAACACAATATCAGATAAATGCTATCTTTAAAAACAAAAATATCTCTGCTAGATTTTAAAAGGACAAAAAAAAAAAATGGTAAAGTTTATCTTGCTCATAACTACATGGTTTATCCCTAAAGATCGGACCATGATGACCCATAACCACATTTTGAATGCATAAAATTACTGGAACAACAGCCTCAGATACTGCAAAATGTAGGTTTTTCTTTTAACATTAACTTGAAAGCCTACTAAACTGAAAAAAGCTGGAGATACACAAATGGAAGAGAAACATCAAGGCCTACTAGTATCCTGGTAAAAAATAATGAAATTAACAGAAACTGCTATTCTAAGAAAGTGACTGAACAAGTACATACTTAAGCATGTACAACAGTGCCCTTCTTATAGTATTAAAAGAACCAAAAGGAATCAATCTAAATGCCAAACCACAGGTAATTGGTTGAATGGACTATGGGACATACAAACCAGTGAATAATATTTATTCACTGAATTTATGATATGCAGCTTTCTGTCTTAAAGTAGATGAATGATCATAATTAAGCGAAAAAGAAATGACAGAAGAATATGTTCCTGTATCTTTTGTTTTGTTTTGTTTTTGTGTTGTTTTTTTTTTTGCGGTTACGTGGGCCTCTCACTGTTATGGCCTCTCCCGTTGCGGATCACAGGCTCCGGACGCGCAGGCTCAGCGGCCATGGCTCACAGGCCCAGCCGCTCCGCGGCATGTGGGATCTTCCCGGACCGGGGCACGAGCCCATGTCCCCTGCATCGGCAGGCGGACTCTCAACCACTGCGCCACCAGGGAAGCCCTGTTCCTGTATCTTTAAAAACAATGCTTATAACAGACAGAGAGATAGACAGAGAGAAAAGTGGGGTGGGGGGAAGGAAGGAAGAATGGGAGGGAGGGAAGGAGAGAGGGAGGAGAGAGAGCTAAAAGGATATACATTTCAAAATTGGACCTGACAAGACATTGACTGATTTTCTTCACATGTTTTGACGAATTTTCTCACTTTTTATGAATTTCATATATTATCTGTGTAATTAAAAGAAATAATTGGGTATTCAAATTTTGAGGTTAAAAAGAGCCAAACAGGTTAAAAGAAAAACAGATGGGAGAAATGAGTTTTTAATCCAGATTAACTTTCATAAAGTATAAAAAAGTCATATCAATTTTCTAACAAGGAAAGTACACACACACACAGAGCTGCATATTTGTGCTGCAGTTAAAATTTAACTACTACAAATCTAAAAAAAATATGTAGGTGAAATTGAAAGGAACTTACTGTCTAAGTTATATTTGTAATTGACTCACTGAATTCTGTTATATTGCTTCAAGTGGGATATCAACTGACATTTGCAAATATTTTTTATTATGCAAAGAGCTATGATACATTGTTATCTAATTTGCAAAATCTATAATCTTTTTAAAGTTCTATTCAATTCCACAAAAAAAAAATGGGCACATTATACTACTATCTTGAGCTAAGAATTTAGCATCCTGAAAAAGGAAACTATGTGCCAAATATTTTTGTTTTTTCCACTACATTGAGCAGTCAGTGAGTGTATTTTACAAGATTTTAGTCTTACGGAAAAATCAATCCTTTCTGTTCTTGTCTGAAAAAGTACTGGAGCGAAAAGATTTATACTTGTCAGGTTTTTAAACAAAATATTCTATCTTATAATAACCACAAACTACTATACTCTCTGCCCTTTGTGTAGATCTCCCACTTCCCTGGACCTTTAAATGTTAAGGCCACATTCTCTGATTACATAACAATGTTGGAATTGTTACTTGAGAAAATTCCTAGAGAGTTATGAGGAAAATAAATAGAAGAACTAGGTTCTAAACAATGCAGTTTTGGAAGAACTAAAAATAACCTCAGGGACTTTCAGTTTCCGGTCCACCATGTAAGAAGCTTAAAGTCATCAACCCACCATGACAACAAGTAAAAAGCTCAATAGACAGACACCACAACTTCTGTTAGATCCATCAGAGAAGTAAGGTCATAAGGCAAACTGCTGTTCCAAAAACTGGAAAGACAAGAGGATGCAGAGAACCCCAACTTGCCAGAGCAAAAGCCCCTGAACCAAAACCTCTTTGGGAAGCAGTGCTCGGGTAGAGAAACCTGAACTGTAATTGAAGAATTAGTGGAAGCTCAGGATAGACAAACCGGAGAATTAAAAACTCCATTTATAGGGTGTCCACGCACTTTTTGAGTTTTATTCTCTGGGAGTTGTACCATGTCCTTACAGTGAATATTGGAGAAAAATCCTCTAATACTTCCATCAGGGGGAGGATTTCCATTTGAAAAACATGTTGGAGCACTAAATTCTTCTTAACAAGAACTTCCCTTAGGAGAAACTCTTACCAAAGCCTAACCGGCTGGGTCTTATAAGCACCTATCCTACCTGCAGGGAGGGGAATACACAACTCCAGCCCCCTCTAGCCATCCTGTCCCAAGTAAGGGGATGGGGAGGACTCAGAAGCACTGGTGATTTACACAGCTGAGAGGCATAGGCTCTCCAAAAGACTAAGACCTGACCATAGCACTATACCTTACCACTAAATTACTAACAGCCTATTAACTGTAGTTCATTTTATCCAGTATCTCATGTCTACCTTTCAACAAAAAATTACAAGGGTTACTAACAGGCAAAAAGCACAGTTTGAAGAGACTGAACAAACATCAGAACCAGAGTCAGATGTGACAGAATGTTGAAATAACCAGACCAGGAATTTAAAAAACTACAATTAATATGCTAAGAACTTCAATTTTAAAAGTAGACACATGGAAAAACAGATGAGTAATGTAAGTAGAGAAATGGAAATGCTGAGAAGGACTCAAAAAGAAATACAAGTGATCAAAAACACTGTAACAGAAATGAGGAATGCCTTTTATGGGCAGACAAAGGAGAGAGGAATCAGAAATATATTTTTTATTATAAGGTACTTTGCATTATCCATGACACAGGACAGTGTTATTTAAAAGTGGACATGGATTAGTCATCAACATATATCGCAAACTCTAGGGCAACTACTAAAAAAAGTAAATAAAGAGATATAACCAATATACTAAGAAAGGAGAGAAAACAGAATTATATAAAATGTTCAGTTAAAACTATAAAAGGTAGAAAAAGTGTGTAAGACAAGAACAAAAAACAATGGCAATAAATAGAAAATAATAACAAATATGGTGGATATTAATCCAACTGAAATAATTACTTTACACATTAATGATATAAATACACCAATTAAGACAGAGTTTGTCATAGTGGATCAAAAAAATAAGACCCAACTATACGTTGCCTATAGGAAACCCAGTTTAAATATAAAGACGTATAGGTTAGAAGTAAAGGGATAGAGGAAGATATACCATACTAACATTAATCAGAAGAAAGCATAAGTAGCTATATTATTTCAAGCAGATCAGACTTCAAAGCAAGGAAAGTTATCAGGGATAAAGAAGGACATTATACAATGATAAAGGGGTCAATACTCCAAGAAGACATAACAACCCTTAATATGTATTTGTCTAACAAAATGTCAAAATATGCAAGACAAAAACATAGATAGAACTTCAAGGAGAAATAAATGAATCCACCATTACAGTTGGGGACTTTACATCTCTGTATCAGAAATGAACAGATCCAGTAAACAGAAAATCAGTAAGGACATAGCTGAACTCAAAAGCACCATCAATAAACTGGATATAATTCATACTGTAGCCTACTTTATCCAACAACAGTAGATTACACATCCTTTTCAAGCTCCCAGGGATCATTCACCAAAATAGACCATACCCTGGGCCATAAAATACACCTTAATTAGTTTCTAAAAAAGAAATCTCACAAGGTCTACTCTCAGACCACACTAGAACTAAACTAGAAATCAGTAACAGAAAGATAGCTGGGAATTCAAAATAACACACTTCTAAATAGCAAATGAGTCAAAAAAGAAATCTCAAGAGAAATTTTAAAACATTTTGAACTAAATGACAATGAAAATACAACTTATTAAAACTTGTCAGATGCTGCAAAAGAAGTACTTAGAGGGGCATTTATAGCACTGAATGTATTATAAAAAAAGAAATATAAAAAATCAATAATCGAACATTCCACCTTAGGAAACTAAAAGAAGAGCTAATTAAATCCAAAGTAAGCAGAAGAAAAAAAATAATAAAAATCAGAGCAGAAATTAATGAAATTGAAAACAGGAAATCAATAGAGAAAATCAACAAAACCAAAAGCTAGCTTTTTGAAAAGATGAATAAAACTGGTAAACCTTTATTTAGCCAGGCTAACTAAGGGAAAAAGAGAGAAGACTCAAATTAATAATATCAGAAGCAAAAGAGGAGACATCAATACAGATCCCATGGACAATAAAAGAATAAAGAATATTATGAACAATTCTATGCTCACAGATTTGATAACCTACATGAAATAGATCACTACCTTGAAAGATACAATCTGCCAAAACCCACACAAGAAGATACAGACAATATGAATAGGCCTGTATCCATTAAAGAAAAAAATGTTTTGCTGGGTTTTTTTGTTTGTTTGTTTTGGTTTTTGTTTTTATTTAAGTATATTTGCCATATATATTATATGTTACAGGTGATTGCACAATTTTTAAAGGTGTAGTTATAGTTATTATAGTTATTTATAGTTATAAAATGATATAATTTATAATTAAAAATTTTAATTTAATTAATTTTAATAAATTATTTTTATTTATATAGTTTTATTATAAAACTATAAAACATTTATAGTTTTTGTAAAATATTGGCTATATTCCCTGTGTTGTACAATGTTTCCTTGTAGCTTTTTTTTTTTTTTTTGCGGTACGCGGGCCTCTTACTGTTGTGGCCTCTCCCGTTGCGGAGCACAGGCTCCAGACGCGCAGGCTCAGCGGCCATGGCTCACGGGCCCAGTCGCTCCGCGGCATGTGGGATCCTCCCGGACCGGGGCACGAACCCGTGTCCCCTGCATCGGCAGGCGGACTGTCAACCACTGCGCCACCAGGGAAGCCCCCTTGTAGCTTATTTTATACCTAATAGTTATCCTTCCAAAACTTAAAGTACCAGGTCCAGATAAGTACATTGGTGAATTCTACCAAGTAGTTAAAGAAGAAATTATACCAATTTTCTATCCTCTTCCAGAAGACAGAATCAGAGGGAAGGCTTCCTAACTCATCGAGGCCAGTATTACCATATTACCAAAACCAGACAAAAACATTTCAAGAAAACTACAGACCAATCTCTCTAATAAACACAGCTGTCAAAATTCTCAACAGAACATTAGCAAAATGAATGTAACAATGTGTAAAAAAAATTATACACCACAGAAAAGTAGGATTGTGAGGCTGATTCAAAACTAGAAAATCAATGAAAACAATCCCTCACATCAACAAGCTAAAGTAGAAAAAAAATCACATGATCATACCAATACATGCAAAAATAGCATTTCACAAAATCTAATACTCATTCATGATAAAAACTCTCTGTAAACTAGGATTAGAGGGGGACTTCCTCAACATGACAAAGAACATTGTGATCATTAATTTTATATGCCATCTTGACTTGACTAAAGAGCATGCCTAGATAGCTGGTAAAACATTATTTCTAGGTATGCCTATGAGGATGTTTCCAGAAGAGATCAGCATCTGAATCAGTAGACTGAGTAAAGAAGATCCACCCTCACCTATGTCAGCAGGCATCAACCAATCTATTGAGGATCCAAACAGAACAAAAACGCAGAGGAAGGGCAAATTCTCTCTCTCTCTCCTTCATTTGGGACATCCATCTTCTCCTGCTCTGAGACATCAAAGATCCTCATTATTCGACCTTTGCTCTCCAGGATTTAACACCATCAGCTCCCCTGGTTCTCAGGCCTTCAGACATGGACTGAATTACATCAACAGTTTTCCTGGTTCTCCAGCTTGCAGATGGCATATTGTGGTATTATCTCAGCCTCCATTATTGTCTGAGACAATTCTCATAATAAATCGTCTTAGCTATATATGTATCCTACTGGTTCTATTTCTCTGGAGAACCCTGACTTATACAAATATCTACAAGTAACCTACATCTAACATCATACTTAATGATGAGAAACCAGAAGCTTTGCACTAAGAGTAGGAACTAGGCAAGAATGTCAACTCTCACCACTGCTTTTCAATATCATACTGGAAATCCTAGCCCATGATCTAGTAAAGATAAGAAAGGGAAATAAATAGTATACAGACTGGAAAGAAATAAACCTATCGTTGCTCGTAAATTACATGTAGAAATTACAAAGAATCAACCAAATACTCCTGAAACTAATGAACAATTATTACAAGGTTGCCAGATACAAGGTTAATACACAAAAGTCAAGCATTTTCCTATATACCAGCAATAAACAAGTCAATTTGAATTTTAAAACATATTATCATTTACATTAGTGCTCCCCAAAATTAAACACAGATATAAATCTAACAAAAGATGTACAAGGTCTACATGAAGAAAACCACAAAACTCTGACAAAAGAAATCAAAGCACTAAATAAATGGAGAAATGCCCCATGTTCATGGATAGGAACACTTAATATTGTCGAGATATCAGTTTTTCCCACTTGATCTTCAGATTCAACCCGATCCCAATCAAGCTTCTAGCAAATTATTTTGTGGGTATCGACAAACTGACTCTAGATTTATATGGAGAGGCGTAAGATCTAGAAGAGCTAACTCAATATTGAAGGGGAAGAAAAAAGTCAGAGGTCTGACAACACCCAACTTCAAGACTTACTGTAAAGCTTCAATAATCAAGAAAGTGTGGTATTGGCAAAAGAAGAGACAAACAGATCAATGGAACAGAATAGAGAGCATAAAAACAGACCCACATAAATATAGTCAACTTATCTTTGACAGAAGAGCAAGGCAAGACAATTGAGCAGAGAAAACACAGTATTTTCAACAAACACTACTGGAAAACTGGACATCCACATGTTAAAAAAAAAAAAAAAAATCACTCTAGATACAGGCCTTATACCCTTCACAAAAAATTAACTCAAAATGGATCACAGGCCTAAATATAAAATACCCAACTATAAAACTCCTCCAAGACAGGAGAAAACCTAGATGACACTGGGTATGGAGATAACTTTATAGATATAACACCAAAGGCACGACTCATTAAAGAAATAATTCATAAGTTGGACTTCATTAAGTTTCATTCAAGGGAATGAGAAAAGAAACCACAGAATAGGAGAAAGTACTTGCAAAAAACACATTTGATATAAGACTGTTACCCAAAATATACAAAGAATTCTTAAAACTCAACAATAAGAAAATACACAGCCTGGTTAAAAAATGGGTCAAAGACCTTAACAGACACCTCACCAAAGAAGATATACAGATGGCAAGTAAGCATACGAAAAGATATTCAATATCATATATCATTAGAGAAATGCAAATTGAAACAATGAGATACCACTACACACCAATTAGAATGGCCAAAATCTAAAACACTGACAACATCAAATGCTGGCAAGAATGTGGGGCAACAGAACTCTGATACATTGCTGTTTGGAATGCAAAGTGGTACAGCCATTTTAGAAGATATTTTAGGGATTTCTTACAAAACAAAACATACTTTTACTGTACTGTCCACAATCACAATCCTTGGAATTCACCTAAATGAATTAAAAATTTAGGTCCATACAAAAACCTACACATGAATGTCTACAGTAGTGTTATATTCATAACTGACAAAACTTAAAAGCAACCAAGATGTCCTTCAGTAGGTGAATAAATAAATTGTGCTACATCCAGAAAATGGAATATTAAACAGCACTAAAAAGAGCTAACAGGCCATGAAAAGACATAGAAGAAACTTAAATGCGTATTACTGAGTGAAAGAAAGCTATCTGAAAAGGCTATACACTGCATGATTCCAACTATATGGTATTCCAGAAAAGGTAAAACTACAGAGACAGCAAAAAGATAACTGATTTCTAGGAGTTAAGGGGGAGGGAGGAATGAACAGGGAGAACATGAAGGATTTTTAGGGCAGTGAAACTATTCTATTGCTATATGATACTACAATGGTGAGCACATGGAACTTATATATTTGTCCAAACCCACAAGATTTACAGCACCAAAAGCAAACTCTAATGTAAACTGTGGACTTTGGGTTATGATGACGTGTCAATGTAGGTTCATCTATTGTAACAAATATACCTTGTGGTGTGCGTTGTGCATGAATGGGGACAGGGGGTACACAGACACTCTATACTTTCTGCTCAGCTTTGCTGTGAATCTCAACGGCTCTAAAACAAACTTTATTAAATAAAAAAATTCTCTGCTGTATGTTTAATCACAAATTCTATTTCTTTAATTAAAAAAAGAATACATTCTTTAAAGTGGTCTCAAAAAGCAGTTAAAAAATAAATGGGCGGGGCTTCCCTGGTGGCGCAGTGGTTGGGAGTCCGCCTGCCGATGCAGGGGACGTGGGTTCATGCCCTGGTCCGGGAGGATCCCACGTGCCGCGGAGCGGCTGGGCCTGTGAGCCATGCCCGCTGTGCCTGCGCATCCGGAACCTGTGCTCTGGGACAGGAAAGGCCACGGCGGTGAGAGGCCCGCGTACCACAAAAAAAATAATAATAATAAAAATGAAAATAAATGGGCAACGCAAGCACGCATTTCTTACTTCATTCAGAGGACATCAGAAATAATATTTGTACATAGAAAAGAATAATGATTCCTAAAGGCAACCATTACTACCAAATCTATAAAACTATCAAAAGTTGCAAGGTACTATCATAAGAATTGTGAAGAAACAGACCAGTCTCCAACACTATTTTATATTAGTTAAGCATACTTATAATAGTGATTCAAATGTTAGTCTATTACTTTACATTAATTATAAACACATTTTGTCAAGACCAACAGAAGAGATTGGTTAATCATCTGAAATATGAGGCAATGTGGGCAAATATATCATTCTGCATTTAATCACTTTTCTCCTGGCAGTAAAGAAATTTGTTACCCAGTGTATTTGTTATATATAAGACTAAAATGCAATTGAATAAAGCAATAAAATTGTCATTATTATGCCAGAAGATAGAAGGATATAAGCATATGTACGTCTGAGTGTGTCTGTATATAAGTTATAACTGTTATATATATATATATGACTTTGATTTGCATGTCCCTGAAAAATGTCCAGGGGGAAAAACAACTGGAGATTTTGAGTCACAACACTTTGCCTTGACTAACCTTTTCAATCTGTTTCCAATTCTTGAACGCATTATATAAACATGAAAAAAACAGTTTTAGGTAGTAAGTCTGACTACTTCTAACAAATAGGACAAGTCACTCAACAATGTTTTTAGAATGTTTCTTTCTGGGCTTCCCTGGTGGTGCAGTGGTTAAGAATCTGCCTGCCAGTGCAGGGAACACGGGTTCGAGCCCTGGCCTGGGAAGATCCCACATGCCATGGAGCAACTAAGCCCATGTGCCACAACTACTGAGCCAGTGCTCCAGAGCCCACGAGCCACAACTACTGAGCCCACATGCTACAACTACTGAAGACTGCATGCCTAGAGCCTGTGCTCTGCAACAAGAGAAGCCACCACAATGAAAAGCCCGCACACCTCAACAAAGAGTAGCCCCCGCTCACCGCAACTAGAAAAAGCCCACACGCAGCAACAAAGACCCAAAGCAGGCAAAAATAAATAATTTTTTTTAAAAGAGCTTATGGTTAGAATGTTTCTTTCTACCAATTATCCTTTAATTTTAAAAACAGCTAAACAAAATAATTCTATTTATCTATATGGAAAAGTTTTGTGATGATTTAGTCCTTGGTATAATACAATAAGCACCAAGAGATATATTTTCATTTTAAAATACTCGATTGGGGGGCTTCCCTGGTGGCGCAGTGGTTGAGAGTCCGCCTGCCGATGCAGGGGACACGGGTTTGTGCCCCAGTCCGGGAAGATCCCACATGCCACGGAGCGGCTGGGCCCGTGAGCCAGGGCCGCTGAGCCTGCGTGTCCGGAGCCTGTGCTCTGCAACAGGAGAGACCACAACACTGAGGGGGCCGCGTACCGCAAAAAAAAAAAAAAAAATCTTCCAACAAACAAAACTCCAGGACCAGATGGCTTCACAGGTGAATTCTATCAAATGTTTAGAGAAGACCTAACACCCACCCTTCTCAAACTCTTCCAAAAAATTGTAAAGTAAGGAACACTGCCAAACTCATTCTACAAGGCCACCATCACCCTAATACCAAAAGCAGACAAAGATACTACAAAAAAAGAAAATTGCAAACCAATATCACTGATGAACATAGATGAAAAAATCCTCAACAAAATACCAGTAAGCAGAATCCAACAACACATTAAAAGGATCATACAACACAATCAAGTGGGATTTATCCCAGAGATGCAAGGATTCTTCAATATACACAAATCAATCAATGTGATACACCATAATAACAAACTGAAGAATAAAAACTGTATGATCATCTCAATAGATGCAGAAAAAACTTCTGACAAAATTCAACACCATTTATGATAAAAACTCTCCAGAAAGTGGGCATAGAGGGAACCTAACTCAACATAATAAAGGCCATATATGACAAACCCACAGCAAACATCATTCTCAATGGTGAAAAACTGAAAGCATTTCCTCTAAGATCAGGAATGAGACAAGGATGTCCACTCTCGCCACTATTATTTAACATAGTTTTGGAAGTCCTAGCCACGGCAATTACAGAAGCAAATGAAATAAAAGGAATACAAATTGAAAAAGAAGTAAAACTGTCACTGCTTGTGGATGACACAATACCATACACAGAGAATCCGAAAGATGCCACCAGAAAACTACTAGAGCTAATCAATGAATTTGGTAAAGTTGCAGGATACAAAATTAATGCACAGAAATCTCTTGCATTCCTATACACTAAAGACGATAGATCAGAAAGAGAAGAAAACAATCCCATTCACCATTGCAACAGAAAGAATAAAATACCTAGGAATAAACCTACCTAAGGAGGAAAAAGACCTGTCTGTACCCAGAAAAGTATAAGACACTGACAAAAGAAATCAAAGATGACACAAACAGATGGAGAGATAAATCATGTTTTTGGATTGGAAGAATCAGTATTGTGAAAATGACTATACTACCCGAAGCAATCTACAGATTCAATGCAATCCCTATCAAATTACCAATGGCATTTTTTACAGAACTAGAACAAAAAATCTTAACATTTGTATGGCGACACGAAAGACCCCAAATAGCCAAAGCAGTCTTGAGGGAAAAAAACAGAGCTGGAGGAATCAGACTCCCTGACTTCAGACTACATTACAAAGCTAAAGTAATCAAGACAGTATGATACTGGCACAAAAACAGAAATATAGATCAATGGAACAGGATAGAAAGCCCAGAGATAAACCCACGCACCTATGGTCAACTACGTATGACAAAGGACAGAAGGATATACAATGGAGAAAAGACAGTCTCTTCAATAAGTGGTGCTGGGAAAACTGGACAGCTACGCGTAAAAGAATGAAATTAGAGCCCTCCCTAATACCACACACAAAAATAAACTCAAAATGGATTAAAGACCTAAAGGTACGACTGCACACTATAAATCTTTAAGAGGAAAACATAGGAAGAACACTCTTTGACATAAATCACAGCAAGATTTTTTTGACCCACCTGCTAGAGAAATGGAAATAAAAACAAAAATAAACAAATGGGCCCTAATGAAAGTTAAAAGCTTTTGCATAGCAAAGGAAAACATAAACAAGACGAAAAGACAACCCTCAGAATGGGAGAAAATATTTGCAAACGAATCAACGGACAAAGGATTAATCTCCAAAATATATAAACAGCTCATGCAGCTCAATACTAAAAAAACAATCCAATCCAAAAATGGGCAGAAGACCTAAATACACAACTCTCCAAAGAAGACATACAGACGGCCAAAAGGCACATAGAAAGCTGCTCAACATCACTAATTATTAGAGAAATGCAAATCAAATCTACAATGAGGGATCACCTCACACCAGCTAGAATGGGCATCATCAGAAAATCTACAAACAACAAATGCTGGAGAGGGTGTGGAGAAAAGGGAACCCTCCTGCACTGCTGGTGGGAATGTAAGTTGATACAGCCACTATGGAGAACAGTATGGAGGTTCCTTAAGAAACTAAAAATAGAATTACCATATGACCCAGCAATCCCACTACTGGGCATATACCCAGAGAAAACCATAATTCAAAAAGACACATGCACCATAATGTTCACTGCAGCACTATTTACAATAGCCAGGTCATGGAAGCAACCTAAATGCCCATCGACAGACGAACGGATAAAGAAGATGTGGTACGTATATACAATGGAATGTTACTCAGTGATAAAAAGGAACGAAACTGGGTCATTTGCAGAGACATGGATAGACCTAGAGACTGTCATACAGAGTGAAGTAAGTCAGAAAGGGAAAAACAAATATCGTATATTAATGCATATATATGGAATCTAGAAAAATGTTTCAGATGAACCGGTTTGCAAGGGAGAAATAGAGACACAGATGTAGAGAACAAACGTATGGATACCGAGGGGTGAAAGCGGGGTCAGGGGAGTGGTGGTGTGATGAACTGGGAGATTGGGATTGACATATATACACTAATATGTATAAAATGGATAACTAATAAGAGACTGCTGTATAAAAAAAAATAAAATAAAATTCAGAAATAAAAAGAGTCTGAGGTTCAACTTATGGGCCTATTTTTATAATTTATTACCAGTGAAGCCAACAAATATGGCTGAAAGAGCTGATAGATCCTTCCTACAGTATTATTACAAATGCCTAATGTCTAATTTTATACCATTCAGAATGCTCCATTCAAAACTTAGACAATGAGAACATGATCTGTGCTATGGTACAACTTTTAAGAGCAAACCTAGGTATTCAGTACTTTTTCACACCTACAAAAATTACAGGCAAGGATGCAGGGATACACAGTCTGCAAGGAAGTACAAATACTGACATTAAGAAGAAGGTCTGTGCAATGGGAAGCTCCTCAATAGCTCTTAACCACGACTGATTATCTCTGCAACTCCCAGTGTTTGTAGTACAGTTCATAGAACACAGGACTGCAAAATTAAGCCTATCTAGGTCATTTTTCCAGGGCAAAGGGCACTGAAGATACCAAAACTACCTCTTGAATTTCAGCATCCCTCTATGAGAATCTTAGGTAACTCTCGTTCTACTCTAGTTCTAGTGAATACCTCAAAAGTTTTTGGATCCCTCAATTCTCCCCCAAATGGTATCAGAGTAATCTATAGGAGACTGAATAAGGATGCTCAGACACGTCTGTGCTGATCTGAACCTAGAATATAGTCTTCCAAAGAAGCCAAAAGTCACAATTCATGGCTCTACCGCACAGTGGGTTAATCAGACAAGGCTGGCCTTGGCAGACAGTCTCAAACACTCAAGGGATGGATACCTGTAACCCATCTGTGGCATACCAGTGTGACTTGATACCATACTAGTTGAAAGGCTTTGCCTTAGGATCAAATACCCTCAGCATGGCTAGGTTATAGACAAAACAAAAAATTAAAAGGAACAGTGCTACGAGACTCACAGATATAAGAGCAAACTAGTGGTTACCAGTGGGGAGAGGGAAGGGGGGAGGGGCGAGATGGGGGTAGGGGAGTAACAGATACAAACTATTAGGATACATTGTATAATACGGGGAATATAGCCACTATTTTATAATAACTATACATGGAATATAACCTTTAAAAATTGTGAATCACTATACTGTATACCTGTAACTTATATGATATTGTACAGCAACTATACCTCAGTAAAAGAATAAATTTTTTAATTTAAGAAAGTAGTGCTATGAATCAAAGCACCATCAGCATCTTTACAGTTCAATGTTGTAGATGTTATAGATAACTACATAGATAAATATTGCCACCATTAAAAGTCCATTTCCTAAGAAAATTAATTTCTAACATATTTACTTCAGATGGAAGACTCCTTAGGGGACAGTATTTTAATAAAGTCTCCATAAGAAGTACTGTATTTTAAAAGCACAATTTATTTTTGATAGGCCATTTCTTTGTTCTTCCACAAAATTTTGAAATTGTAATATTAGCCTGATTTTTCTAACATATACAGAGCTTCCAGTCTCTAATTACCTCTGTTTCAGTCCTATACAGAGAGAGACTGATCGGGTTCGCAGATCGGGATGGGATAGATGGGAATCCTAGTTGTCACCCATTCGGAGACCTTGCACTCATATCTATGTGGCTGTTTACGATCCCACTGCCCACAGTCCACAAAGGTACATTCTGGAAGCTGATTCAATGTCCCTAGGGTAGGAAATGCAGAGACCATTCACGCACACAACTGCACATTGCTCCAAAACTCCTGTTCCCTTTTTACTACTCATCTTTCCTTTTTATTTTATTTTTATTTTATTTTTATTTTTTTGTGGTACACGGGCCTCTCACCATTGTGGCCTCTCCCGTTGCGGGGTGCTCCGGACGCTCAGGCTCAGCGGCCATAGCTCACAGGCCCAGCCACCCCGCGGCATCTTGCCGGACCGGGGCACGAACCCGTATCCCCTGCGTCGGCAGGCGGACTCTCAACCACTGTGCCACCAGGGAAGCCCTCATCTTTCCTTTTTAAAATAGAATGAATATATTAAAATTTCCCACTCTGACCAAAAGGCATGAGGTGACAGGAATTTCAGTAGAAGAAAAGGATAATGGTTATTGAGCACCTATTATATAGCCTGCTCTTCAACCTAGAAAATGACCATTCAGGCCAGCAAACTAGCTTTTCCAAGTTCTTGAATACAGCTGCAATGTAAATTAATTAAGAGCAGGCTACTCTCATAATCTAGTGGGTGGGGCTGTTAACTACAGGGCAATTTGGCAGAAAATATTAAAAGCCATAAAATGCATATGCCTTTCGTTCTAGCAATTCTAACTCTTGGAATTCATCCTAAGGAAATAATTAAGAGCGTGCAAAAGAATATTTATTTCTCTGCTATTTGTAATTACTAAATCTTGGAAGCAAACTAAATGTCCAAAAATAGGATGGCGGTTAAATAAATTATCACAGAGCTGTAAAATAAAATACCATAAAGGGTCATTTCAAAAGATGCAGAAATATGCCCACTGACACACAAAGGTTTGTACTACATATGCTTAAGTATAAAAATCAAAATACAAATAGCATATAAGAAGTTATCTCACTTCCAGTGTAATGAAAACTATGTAGGTTTACTTTTCTTGTCTCTGACTTCTTTTTACGTTTTCTGCTATTTCTCTAATGAGTACATAAAGAATATGTATTGTTTTGATAAAGAGAAACTTAAAGGGGAGACAGAAAACAGTAAAAGATTTTTTTTTTTTGTAATATGCCAGAGAAAAGAAACTAACTGAAAGAGGAAGGACTAGGAATGTGCTTTAGGAAGAACTCCTTACAAGTGTGATTGAGAAGCTCTGAAATGTGCAGTCAACCAAGGTCATGGAATCTCTTTTCCTTGGGGATTTGTAAGAAAAGGGTAGCCAACTTTCATCTGAGGACAGCTTGAATGCAGGCGTAACCTCTGTGGCCTCTTGCGCCTCCATGTGCAAAAGGATTGAGCCAAAATACAATTTGCACTCGATGACGCACAAAGTAGTCCATTCCATACAATGCCCTTGATCCCCCACAATCCTTTACCCTATTCAAGGGAACTTAACCCCGAAGGTCTTACACCCAGCACTGACACCCAATGACCTTGAATTTACACGCCCAGCCACTTGCCAGCGCTTTACTCAGGAAGTACAGTAAAAAGTTAGCTAATATTCGGCAATGCACAAATAACTTCTGACTTTTCCACATTAATTTAATTCTAATTTCAGCCACTCATATATGCCAAACTGAGACAAAGAAAATGATAGCTCTATTTAAAATCTTAATGTGTGTTTCCCTCTAACTTTTACAGACAAAAATATTATAAATAATGACCAAAATAAATGCCAGGATATGGTTAAAGACAAATAAAAATGATCAATTCTGACAAGCTCCTTTACTGAGAAAGGCCACTAATTTTGTTTTCTGATAACTTTCTATGAAGACAAATGTAACATTTCCCAAGCCCATAATTAAATGCATTTTTGTCTCAGGAATCAGTTTCCTAGACTAGTGAAAGGGGTAGAAGGTGGAATGGTTGACAGCCAAAGGTGGAAGGGTTGAACCAAGAATGACCCGTTAAAATAGGGTTATGCTGGTCGCCAAAACTGAGAAAACGAGTTTGAATCAATGAGAGAGCCACAGAAATGTCAAGATGAAGGACTCAGCCAGGACTGGAATACACAGCCACATAACACAACTCAAGCATGGTGGTGTTCAAGGACAGAAGAATGAGGTAATTAATGTGTGATGGGAGTTTGTAAGACAAACTCAGGTGGGGGGCAGGGGGGCGGGACCTCCTCCTGAGGTTCTCATGCCTCCTGCCCAGGATGAGCCTTAAACCATGAGCTTGGTAAACGAGGCATCTAACAGAGATCCCTCCTCCCTCTAAATATTTGAAGGCTTCAGTCCTAAATAAGGTCATGCACTCTTTAAGGTATTTTACTCTCCGCACCAAACGTGTAAGTCTTGTCATTTTAATGAGAGAGCAAGTACAATGCAAGAAAGATCTATCCCTTCATCAATAAGCCTCCCTTACACAGCATTCTTAGAATACTGTGTTCTGGAGAGTTTCGTTTTCTGGATGGGCGAGAGTGTATCTCTTTTGTATTTTTTTGTGTGTTTTTTTTTTTGCGGTACGCGGGCCTCTCCCTGTTGCGGCCTCTCCGCTGCGGAGCACAGGCTCTGGATGCGCAGGCTCAGCGGCCATGGCTCACGGGCCCAGCCGCTCCGCGGCATGTGGGATCTTCCCGGACCGGGGCACGAACCCGTGTCCCCTGCATCGTCAGGTGGACTCTCAACCACTGCGTCGCCAGGGAAGCCCGAGAATGTATCTCTTTTAACTTCAAATTTAAAAGGAAAAAATACTAACTACTTGGGATGGAAATATTCCTAATATATTTTACGTAGAAGGTAATAAGGGATATAACATTTTTTTGATGACTCAGACCAATAACTATGAACCTCAATGACTATGCAATGCTGCATAAAGACATAACTTCAGGGCCCACTGAAGTGTGTCTACACTAAACGACCTGAAACTCCTGTGCTCCTTGAGTTCTTGTATCTGCATTTTATAGTCTGTCAGGCTTTTACTTCTCAATATTATTTTTTTTTAGTAAAAATGAATGCTCCTTCTGCCCTATGGTAGAACAGAAAGAATATCAGACTAAGAGTTAAGTTGATTTAGGTTATTATTTAGCTAAATGACCTTGGATACGTCACTTAACATCTCTGGGCCTAAGTAAGATGAGGAAATTTAACTAGGTAACTCTTTCAATCCTTTTCTTTGCTAAAATGCTTAATGCAAACTTGCTGCTTCTCATTTATTTTATATATTTTTAAAATAAGCCAGCTGAAGTTAGATGGAAAGTAATACAGATACTTAAGCGTGCAATATACTCTCACATAAGCAAAGTGAATATACCTTGTAATGTCTAGTTGTCTTCTCAGATGTCTTACTATATAATTCCCAGTAGTTGGTGGGGTCTAGTACGGCTATGGTTTCTGGATAACTAAGACCTTACCAATGATATGCCACTATACTTCTGTATGTCTCTACTTGGCCTAGTATTCTCAATGCAAATAACTGCTTATTTGAGAGGGCTCTTTTTCAGGTCACCCAAAAGCAGAATCTGTATATGTCATCATCTATGCCTGTCAGTAAACTAACTGTAAAATGAGTACTCAGTTTTGAGACTTTCTTTGCCTTATGTGTTTGGATGACAGAATTACTTAGGAAGCTTTCTAAAAGATGGTTTTGTGAAAACACTTAATATAAAATAAAGTGCAAATGTAAAGGATATTTCTGCAAACGCAAAGGAAAGTAATTTATTCATCTTTTATTTTTCAGGAGTCCCTCGCACATGATTTCTATTACACACTTCAGTGTCACCATCAGGAGCCTGAAAAACCCATACCTCAGTCTGTATCTCCTTCTCCTTCCACACATTTTTCCCTGAGTAATCCAAGTCATGCTCACCGCCATCATTCCATCTCTATATGGGTGACCCATCTCCAGCTCCCACCTCCTCCTGAGTTCTAGATCCCTATTCCCTAGCATAACCTCTACTTGGATTGCCCTAAGTTAAAAAGTGTCCAAGGAAGCTTATAAAGGCTCATCTCACTTATTTCTTTCCCTACCTCATACTTTCAAAAACCTACTTTCTTCTCCATTATTCTCTATTCATGTTAATAACATCAACATGCACCAAATGAGAAATCTAGGAGCCCACTTTTTCTGACTTCATGATCAATTACGAAGTTGTATTGATGCCACCTCTGAAAGACCTCTCCACACCACCCATGCTTACTAACTCTACTGTTGCAGGCTTAATTCAGGTCATCATCTCTTAATGATTATTAAATAGCCCCTAACTGCCTTCTCAGTTGCCAACAGTTTCCCTTCCAGTCTACGTATAGATCAGCTATGAATCATATTTCTATAAAACATACAGGTTGATTTTTTTACATATGTATACATATACACATATGTAAAAAAACCATCAACGTACATGCATATACATATATATATATATATATCTTCTTATTGTTCATGACACCTATTCGCAATTTTTTCTGCCATATTGGAGCTAAATGATACTAATCCAAGGGAAATACTAGGCTGCTGCTGAGTTTGGCCTCACATTGTATGTGAACGTGTGTGTGTGTGTGTGTGTGTGCGCGCGCGCGCACGCACACACATACGCGCGCATGTGTAGGAGAAAAAGAGGGAGGAGACATAATAGCCAAAAAATATGGATCCAAAATGATGAAGGATCAGAATACAAAACCTGTCCTCTCAGAGGTTCTAAAACATATCATAGACAACTACTGTGAATAATGACATTTTATACTGCCTGCAGTAAATCGAACATATGAAGATACAGAATTATAAAAAAGGGGTAAAAGTCACTAGACTGGATGTTATGTGCAATGGCCTCCAGTACATCCTACATTCGAGAGGACAGCTGGCAAACAGGCCCCAGCTTAGCTTCTAACTTCTCCTTCAATCCTCCCAACAACATACTACCACCAGAATTTTTTACATTCCCTTCCACGCGTTAGGACATGCCCACACTTAGTTCATATCTTGGGAGGAATACCTTTCCTCCTCATTTGGTGACAGAACTTTTACTCATCCTTCAAGCCCTTGTTCAAATGTGGGTCTATAAAGAGTGCTCTAACTCTGCTGTATTAGTCAGCACAGGCTGCTACAACAAAATATCACAGACTGGTTGACTTAAACAACAGAAACTTATTTCTCATAGTTTTGGGGGCTGAGAAGTCTAAGATCAAGGTGCTGGTCTATTTGGTTCCTGGTGAGGCCTCCCTTCTCAGCTTGCAAAAAGCCATCTTCTGGCTGTGCCCGCACATGGGAAGAGAGATTGCTCATCTGTCACATCTCTTCTTCCAAGGGCACTAATTCATCATGAGGGTTCAACACTCATAATCTACTTAACTTCTAAAGACCCCACCTGAAAATACTGTCACACTGGGATTAGGTCTTCAGCACGTGGATTTGGGGGAGACATTTCAGTCCACAGCATCTACCAAAGTGAAGGAGTCATTTCCTCAACCCTATGTATTCATCATCTTTGTACCCCCAGTACCCGGCATATTGCTTGACACCAAGCACATCCATAGAAAGCACTCAGTGCATACACGGGACAGAAGCTCTTCCACTGATCCCAGTTAACTAACAATATGCCATTCTCAAAACTTTCCTCAAGGGATTATATCAAATCTTCTTCCTTTTAATGCAGTAAAGACACACACACCCGGAAAACATATTATTTATGTCTATCTATTAGATAGATACAAATCTGCATCCTCACTCATCCAGTTTTTGTTCTTATCATATAGAGACCTACTTATAGTTTTAGATCTCATCTAATCGAAACTTTACAAATCCCATAGTGCTTAGTTATGATCAACAACAAACACCTTGTTGCCAATTGACCACCGGAGGTTGGTGGTACAAGCAGCATTCTTGGGTCCTTAATCTGATACCTATTTGACGCAATCTTGTATTATACTAGCTCAGTCCATCTTCCATTGGCCAACCCTTATCTCCTGTGTAGCACAGTGAGAAAACACAGAAGATGGGATCCAGTGACAAGGATTTAAACCCACAATGTCAGCATTTCCAGCTTGTGTGACTGACTGATTTTGTATCTATAAAATGGGTATAACACCATCTACTTCACAAGTTGGTTTTTTTTTTTTTTGGCTGATCAAATGAGAAAACACATGACAGTGCACTTTATAAACCACAGAGCACTACAGAAGTATTTTTTACCATAATATATCTTTGTACAAAAATGACATATTAGACCTCAGTTGTACTAAATGTTTTAACTACTTTAGATCCAACATGACTGAACAAGTTGCTCTAAGAGTTCTGATTTCCTTGGATCAACATCACAGGGGATCTAAGCAGGGTCCTCAAGCCACTTTGGACAGGTAGAGGAAGCTCATTAGTATTTATATGCTTCCAGGTTATAGATAGATGCTTCCAGGTTCCTTCTGATCAACTTCTGCTGGTTCTAACATATGCCAACTGGCTACACAAAAGAGCATTCTAGTGCCACCAACTCCCCATAGACACACCCACTTCCACTCCCTGAGAGGTACCAGACTATTGGACAACTTGGCCGCCAGCCTATAAAAAGGTGGAAACACTGCAGAAACATTAGCCAATAAAGCACAT
Organism: Pseudorca crassidens; assembly: GCF_039906515.1. Classification (NCBI taxonomy): domain Eukaryota; kingdom Metazoa; phylum Chordata; class Mammalia; order Artiodactyla; family Delphinidae; genus Pseudorca; species Pseudorca crassidens. Next base: position 32,139,957 of record NC_090313.1, on the reverse strand, counting down.
ACTGGCAGCTGAAGCGAATATTTACGCTCTGAGATGTACCTAAATAAATCGTTTGTGTGTTCTAACAAATGTTTTGCTTGGAAATCATTTCCCAGTACAGATGCTATCAAAAGTACCCATTTTTAGTGGGTTAAATCAAGGGCTAGAAGTAGCAGAAGGGCAGGGAATGTTTTTTAAACAAAATTTCATAAGCTGCAGAAAAAATGTTAATGTCAACTGTGGGAGGGCGTCCATGAAAAACAAAAGAGTTGTTAGTGGTTTTCAAAGTTAAGTTTACACAAACTGCAAATGGTAAAAATTTATAAACATTAATATCACAAAATGAGAAAGTTACCAGAACTTGGCAAGGGATAAAAAACTGGGCTATTTTTTAAAAATATGTAATATATCAATAAAAATAGATGCCAAAGAAAGATAAAATCAAGCAGGGAGTCAAGAAGTTAATAAGCATTATAAATTAAACCATTCACTTGCCAGATCGTTTTAATAAGCAATCAATTACAAACACATTTACGGGTTCTTATACTGAAGTTAATAATTTGGGGGAGAGACATAATGCAATCCAAATACATACACTTCCTTAACAAAATAAAACTCTGGGACCAAAAGCTAGACAGAGGCTCTGATAAGCTGCCAGACTCCATAAAGACACAATAATATACCATAAGAGACCGGAGAACTATTGACCCCTGTTCTTAGGCAACACTGTGATGCATATATAATTTATCTGGGCTACAGCACCCTTTTCCAGGTTAGTTCACCTATATGATGACATGCTCCAGGACAGAAAAAGTTACTAAACCGTAAACTATGAAGTTGATTCCTTTAAGGCCTCAGATTAAGAAATGCATGATGAATATTTCTCCTGAGACTCAAAACAAAGAAACTTCTTCATTAACAGTGGCTAAATAGGTTTCATCACCACCAATTTTCTAGATTTTGTGTATAACTACTGATGACATACGTTCGTGGTGGCAATATGAACTACAAATAAATACAGCTAATAGATTTTTTTCCTAGCTGAACAGATAGGAGTTTTAAAAGATTTTTTGTCTGTTTGCTAGTTTCCCACTCACAAATTAACTGGTTGCACAACTCCACTGGCCAAATCAATCATATTTTTTGGTATTATGCAATCAATAAATGTTTATTAAATCAAAGTTAATGGTACAAAAAATACTTTTGGGAAAAGAATGATGTAAAGTTATGATGCCAAAGAAAACTTTAAAATTCTGAAATCTTTACTCTGAGAAAAAGAAGAGAAAAAAATTTTAAATGCATGAGTATATAAAATCACAGCAACCTGTTAAAGATAATATAATTACAGCTTGAGAGTTTATGACTGTTCTAACACTGAGTTTTGAGTAATCGGGATGAAGAAACACTGACAATAAATGAAACTTTCCCCATTATGCTGATACAGTTTCATTGTGAATGTACCTTTAAAGAAGTATGGACAGTCTTTAAAATAGTCTTCAAAGTTTGATTCCCTATAATTAATCCAATCAACAACATTATCAATACGATTGATTAGTAATAATCATTTAGAACAGCATGGTGGTTCCTCAGTCACAGATAGTCAATCTTTATGACAGATGACAAATAGTTTCCTTACGGGCCATCTCAGTAGAAGGGAGTATAACATCAATTGCATTAAACCATAATAAACTGCACATGAAGCTTGACTTCCTTTTTTTTTTTTTTTTTTTTTTTTGGTAAACTGTATACATTTCAGTTTATTTTCTCATCTTGTATGACTCATATGGAATTCACAGTCGTCACAGCTGCAGTGGAGCATCTTCAAACATAAATGAAACAAATAACTAGTAGATCGATAGGAGGTGACAGACTCCCAGCTAAAATCTCACCCTAGAGTAACCCACCACTGCCCTTCTGCACTCCAAAGACTTAATGAATCACCAGGAGCACACTGGTGATTGCGTTTTGCCCGTGTGAGAATGGATTTATGTCAGCACCAAAAAAGGATCATTCCCTTTCCTTGAGATAAAGTTTCTACGAGGTGCCGGACATAATGATTTAATACAGCTTATGTACCTATTTTATAAATACTTCATTTTAAGTTGAAACACCAAGAATGACAGAAAACCAGGATGCCTAACGAGCTAATAATTTAAATGATATGCACTTTAGAGTAAGTTGTTTCTATGTTGGCAACAGGAAATGGTGCAACAGCAATACATACAGGAGAAATGCAAAGCCCTTTCAGTACTTCTGAAGATGTTTTGCTCTAGAAAATGTATAAGATGACATTGTTATTTAAAGCTGATGATGTTCCTACAGGGCCCAAAGTAATCTTAAATACTTAAAATAATTACCCTGTGGAGAGATTTTCAGCTCTTGAATAAGTAAAGATGTATGCAACAGGGCTCATACGTGTAAACAGGAAAGCCACAGGATGAAACAGAACACCACCACGCTCCCTAAAGACTAGCTCCGTGCCCCTTAGCTGAAAGGTGCAGAAATAGTTTGCATGCTTTCGTAAGGAAGTATTATATCTGAGATCTCCTTTGAAGGGCATCATTGTGTACGCACGGCCATCTGGGGAGAGAAGTCACAGAACATTTTGACACAGCTCACACTGCCAAGCCCTTCCCTTCTTTCATTCCCCACAATAAGGCCATCCCATTCCTCACCTGGAATTAGAGCAAAATGAAAGGGACAACTAATTCTCAATACGTAGCAACCAAGGGAAAATAGATAGGTCTCAACCACAGAAGGAAAGAAGGAAAGAAAGATTCACCAACACTGCATCTCAGCAAACGGACTATCTGCTTACATGACAAGATGAAGCAAAACAGGAAATATGGAAACATATCATAGAATAAAGGAAGTAATAAAAGAAAGAATGGGAGGGAAGGGGAGGAAAGGAGGGAAAAAGCACTCATTCCAAAAGAAAACACAACCTAAAAACAAAAAGCTTCCCATTATAGCAGGATTTTTTTTAAAGGATTATCAGTGAAGAGGGGATCAAAGATGAAATGATGAAATAACAGAAATTAAAAAGATGTTGCAGAGCGATCAAAACAAACAGAAGATCAAAAATTTATCAATTCAGAACTAATAAAATAAAAACAGCAAGGGAATGAGGTGACATGGCTAGAAATGAGAAGATATGGCTAAAAATTGAATTATTGATCTTTTAAAAAAAGGACTTAATTCCAAAGAATACAGAGGAGAAAGATAAATACATTTTTTTTTTAATGGAGAAAAGATAAGCATGAAAAACAAACTGAAAACTGCTGACTCTGTAGAAAAGAACCCAAAAACTGGCTAGAGAAATATTTCAAGTAATGATAGTATGAATTTTCCATAACATGAAGGAAGAACAGATTGCAATAACAGTTAAAAATTGATACAGAACGATCCAAAAGAATTATATCCTTGAGTCACTGAACTTCAAGATAAAGTAAAAACGTTCTGCAGGTGTTCAGGCAGAAAAGAGCAATTCACTCCCATGGCGTGGTGAGGAGGTCAGACTAGCCTCACTGTTCTATAGGAGGAACACTCAATGCCGGAAGACAAAGAAGCCATGTCTACAGATTTCTTAGTAGGACCCCAAAATGTTACAACAAAGCAAAATATCCTTTGAATATAAAAGAAACAGATATTGAAACATGCAAGAAGTCAGGGAACACAGCATCCATGAGTCCTTCATAAAATAAACTATTCAATAATAGAATCTAGCCAAACAAGTTATTAACAGACGCTATGGCAAAAGGACTACTTCAGCACTCAAGTTTTACAAAGTTCTGAGGGAAAGTATGGTCCAATTCTTTTATTAAATCAACCTGGCCTTAGGGTATAAAAGCAGCTGTTTAATGTGCTCAAACATAAAATATCTTAGGGAATGCAGGGTGTTATGATATTTTCTGAAAATTACTTGACAATGAAATCTAGTCGACCAAGAGATAAATTAAAAGAAACAACTCAGGATGAAAAAGCCATGGAAAAGGACCAGGATGAACATCAAACTAATTTAACTGATTTAAATCTTTTGCTGCTTAACTAGTTGATGAACTGTTAAGAACACAGTACAGGTGTCCTACTTTTCCAGAGGCTCAGGTAGAGAGCTCTACACAGTCGATAAAGTTTGCTAATTGTTCAATTGATTCAGTAAAAGGCAATCTTGACACTTAAGAACTGAATTTTCAACTGCAACATTATCACTGTATACTCATTAAAAATATTAATTCTTCCATTAATAAAACAAGTGTTTTCATCCAAAAATCTAAAATTCCAATCACCTACATATCTACTTTGTAATTCAAAAGTATACTTTTAACTCTAGAAGTCCTAATAAAATGTATGCAGAAAGTTTGGAAAGACAAAAGTTTATCCCACTTATTCACCCTCAATTTTTTGTTACTATTTGAGACCTGCCAACTCAGGTATGTCTAAAATTACCTTTCATCATTTCAACCACTTTTTTTTCCCTCTAAACACTAGAGTTTAATAATTAATGCATGCTTACTTATATAACATAATGAGTGAAATCAGATGAGTGAATTCAGTGTTAATAAATTTCCTTAAATACAACCTGAGTATTTCTTTTAAAAAAGAAACAGATTTTCAAAAAGCATCTCAAAAGAATTTCAATTAATCACATCAAGGGGAAATACAGTAAGAATAAAAAACACCTACAAACTGTTAACTGTGACCTCATGGTTAATAAAATAAATAAGAGACAGACATTTTTACAAGGCACACTAATGGAATTCATTCAAATACCTTGAACTATACTCTAACATTATAATGCATTAGGTATTTTATAAAATGGCCCCAACTGACCTTTCTGTTCTGTCCTAAACTAAATTATTCTTTGGTTTCTAAAGTTATGCTCTTTTTTTCCTCCCTCTGCGTGATTGCTTGTATAACTCCTTCTGGTTGAATCATTCTCTTTCACAATTATTCAATATTAGCCATCATTCTTCAATGATCATCTCACGTGAAGACTTTCCTGTTCTCCTAACAGCAACTACCCCCTTTAAAATCCCATCAATGGTTTATATCTTCTTACTGCATTTCATCATATTATTATATTATACCCTTTTGTACTTGTTTTATATCAATTCTCTCCATGCTGACCCTCTCACTTTTCTCTTCTCTTTCCATAAACATTACTTGGATGATATCATTCACTCCAACCGCTTCAAGCGCCATCAATGTACCACTGACTTCCTAAGTTCCTAGCCCAGAACTCTCTCCTGAGCAACAGGCCCAAATATACGCACTGGAAAATCCCTTTGGGTTTCTCCCAGGGCATTCCAATCTCAAAAGTTTAAAAGATCTCATCATGTTTTGCAAACCTGATCCTCCCAGTAGCACCATCCACCCAGTGACCCAAGCCCCATCTTGCTACCATTTCTGACTTCCTTAATTTCTTCAACATCACATACACTGAATAACTAAATCTATCACTTTATCTCCTAAATATCCTCCGAATCTATCCAGTTTTCTCCACCTCCACAGCCAAGCCTAAAGCCAGTTCAAGACAGTATCAAGTATCATCATCAGTCCTTTATCTGGTGGTCCACCCTTACTTCCTAACCCAATCCTTTTTATATATACTCAAGAGTTCACTAAAATGCAAAGCTGGTCATGTCAATTTCTCTCCTAAACCTCTTCACAAGCTCCTCACTGTTTTCACAATAAATACCAAACTTTTAAGTTATAAGGCACCAACATAATTTGAGTCCTCCTTTCCTCAAACAGGTACTATATCTCTTAGCACTCTACTCTCAAATCCTAATGATTTTTTAACAGTTCCTCAACTTTGTCATAATCTCCTTCTCGCCTATGTTCTTTCTCCAAAGTTCTTAACTTTTCTCTGGTGGGGCTCTTTTAGTCTAAGCTTCATTTTCATTTGAAAATCTTCACCATACTTACTGGACCATATCTAGGTGGGTGTCCCTGCCACGTGCTGTCACAGAACGGAACACTTCTCTCACCAAAGCTCCTCCCACATTGTGTTGATACATGAGTCTGTGCTGATCTGCATTTACTACTAAACTCAGCACAGACACACACTCTACTCACCGTATTTACCGCTGCAAGCCCAGAAAAAGTGGCACTGTGCCTGGCACACACTGAGTCATCAAAAAAAAAGTTAAGGAATTAATAAATAGGACTAGACAGAAAGCTCTTTCATAGCATCCCCATACACGAATAGGCTTATTTTTATTCTTTCTAAAGCAGCAAGTATGAAAATTATTCTTCAGAGACCCTCAACATTTTTTTGAAAAATAAATGCAACATGTACAAAAATGAATTGAAGGAGCACAGTACTCCACTACTTTAAAATTGATAAATGATAATTTCAAGGAATGAGTTGCTCAAGGTAGAAACTGAAGCTTCATCATTTATACATTGTCTTTCACATCACCCTTGACATCCATCACCAACATCTGTCAATTAATTCTCCCTCTGAATCATATACATTCTCTTTATCTCCATCTCAGGTGCTAAGACCCCAAGCCAAGCCACCACCATCTCATGCTGCCCTATAATAGCCCAACTCCAGGTTTTTGCAACCTTCCAATGCCTTTTCCATACAAAAGTCCATGCCATTTTCGCAGAACTCGACCATATGAACCTCCTGCTTGCAATCTTTCAAAGACTCTGACTGCATTTAAAGTGAAATGGAATAATGTCCTCACAATGCTGAAAGACAGTAATAACTAAGTAGCTGGAATATGTAAATTCAGACAAAAGAAGCATACAGACAAAATGCATTATGAAAGGAAGGGAAAATGACTAAGTAATGAGACACAGGGTGTATTTCCTAAGAGTATTAAAAAATTCTAAATGAGTATGCATCTATTAGCATAATTCAAAATATACACAGCCAAAATTTATAGAAATAACAAGAAACTAAGAGAGTCATGATTTTTAACCCATTCTTTCAGTCATGGATAGATTAGCCAAGAAATGGAGATTATAACCCATTCTTTCAGTCACGGATAGATTAGCCGAGCAAAAATCAGTAAGGCTACAAAGATTTTGAGCAAAACAATTTAAAAGCTTTATCTACTGGACAAATATAAAACGATATACCTAACAATAAGAGAACATACATTCTTTCCAAATCCAAAGCATTTACAAAAATTGTCCTTGAAGTAGGCCATATAGTAATACTATAAATAATTAATAGCAAGCAGACAACATGCTATAAATACAACACAATGAAGCTAATGTTTGGTAATTTAAAATTAACTAAAAGTACATTTGTAAATTAAAACTTCTACAGAGGGTCCCCAACTTACAATGGTTCAATTTGCGAGTTTTCAACTTTATGAATGGTGTGAAAGCAATATGCATTCTCTAGAAACCATACTTTGAATTCTGAATTTTTATCTTTTCCCAGGTTAGTGATATGCAGTATGATACTCTGGTGATGCTGGGCAGTGGAAGCTGTCACAGCTCCCAGTCAACCACATAAACGGGAGGGTGAACAATTAACACACAAGCTTTCTGTACCCAGACAACCATTCTGTTTTTCACTTTCAGTAACAGTATTCAATAAATTACATGAGACATTCGACACTTTATTATAAAACAGACTTTATGTTAGATGATTTTACCCAACTTGGGCACGTCTGTGCCCAGGTGGGTAAAACGTTAAGTGTTGTGGGCACGTTTAAGGTAGGCTAGGCTAAGTTATGATGTTTGGTTAGTTAGGTATTGATATATTAAGTGCATTTTTGAATTAGGGTATTTTTTTTTCTTTTTTGGCCATGACACTTGGCTTGTGAGACCTTAGTTCCCTGACGAGGGATCAAACCCGGGCCCCCTCAGTGGAAGCACAGGGGCCTAATCACTGGACCGCCAGGGAATTGCCAAGGATATTTTCAACTTATCATGGGTTTATCAGGACATAATCTCATCATAAGTCAAAGAAGATCTGTAAATAACTCAAGACTCTCAGAAAAGAATTATAGTGGAATACAGAAAATAAATAGGTCTAAATGATATAGAAAATACTTCATATCAAAACTCATGAAATACAGTTAATGCCGTGTTTAGAGAGAAATTCTATACTGAAATCCTTAGAGTATAAAGTTAAAAATTAATTAGTTCAGTAACTAAATTTATCAGACAACGACTATGAGAAGAAACTCAAGAGAAAATTAAAGACAAATAAAAACTAAGAATACATAAAAAACAAAAATACAATAGAAGGAAACAACAACAAAAGGAGCTTTTGAAAAGACTACAAAATTGACAAATCCCTGATAAGACTTACCAAAGGAAGTAAAAAGAGAAGTAAAAAACATAAAAATAATCATTTTGAAACAAATAAAATGAAAAGAGAGACATAAGTACAGATACAACAAGATTAAAGATATAATTAATGGACAACTGTGAACATCCTTGCTATGGGCTGAATTGTGTCCTCCATAAATTTATGTTGAAGTCCCAGTATCTCAGAAAGTGACTGTATTTGGAGACAGAGCCTTTATAGAGGTAGTTAAGGTAAAATGAGGTCAAGTGGGTACATTTTAATCCAATATGATTGGTACACAGAGGAAAGACCATGTGAAGGCACAGGGAGAAGAAAGCCATCTATGAGCAAAGGAAAAAGGCCTCAGAAAAAATCTACTCCATCAACACCTTATCTAGGACTTCTAGCCTCCAGAATGTAAGAAAATAAATTTCTGTTGTTTAAGCCGTCCAGTCTGTGGTCCTTTGTAATGGCAGTTCTGGCAAACTAATAAAATCTTTATGCCAATAAATTTGAAAACTTAAACGAACAACTTTATAGAATACACAACTTACCAAAACTGACTGAAGAAGAAACTGAAAACCTAAATAGTCTTATTACCACTAAAGGAAATGAACTTCAAGTTCAAATTTTACCCACAAAGAAAACTCCAGTCCCAAATAGCTTTACAAGTGAGTTCTACCAAATATGTAAAGATAAGATTATTCTAGTTATTCACATGCTCTCAAAGAATAAAGAAAAAAGATTCTACTATTGATACCAAAACCCAGTCAGAATATTATAAGAAAAGAAAACTACAGGCCAATCTCACTTAGTAGATACAAACATCCTATATAAAATTATCATGACAAAGTGCATAGAAAAACACTAACCATATAATAAATATATATTCAGCCAAATCAAAAATTAAAGCAATATTATAAAAGTGAAAAGACGGTCCACAATCTTGGAGAAAATATTTTCAACACATTTAATTAGCCCTGAATATCTACTCCAAGGCGAGAAAAAAATTGACTACCATTCAATAGAAAAATAGGCAAAAACACATGAAAAGGAATTCCACAGATGAAACTAAATAACCAGTAAACATATAAACCATTAGTAATAGAAAAGTGCAATTAAGGCCACAAGGAAACACTATTTAACACACACCTGACTGACAAAACTCTAAATGTCAGCAGAAACCAAGAGTCAGTAAGGATGTGGAGAAATGGAACTATCAAACAGTGCTATTTAAGTGTTGCAACAATATGGGAAAACAACTGGGCATTAGCTAGTATAGCTCAAAATGTGCATACTCTACAATCCAGCAATTCTACCCCTAGAGATATACTCCAGAGAAACCCTTCTACTTGTGTACCAGGACAATTTAAGTGACTGTACACAGCAGTATTGTTTAAAATAGCAAAAAAAGCTAGAAAGAATAAAAATGTCTATGGCTGAAGAATGGATAAATTACAGTATGGTCATATAATATAGTTCTATTCAGTTGTGGGAATGAATAATTTTACCTACATGTATCAGTGTGGATGAATATCAAAACACAAAATTTGAGTAAGAAAAGCAAGTTACAAAGGAAAAGAGTATAGCACTACTCATCTGATGTCCCAAGACAAGTAAAAGTAAACAATATATAGTTCCTGAATACATACTTATATATGATGACAAGCATTATAAAAAGCAAGGAAAGTACAATAAAAAATGCAGGATAATGCTCATGCCTGGAACTAAAAGGGGTCTTTAAAAATATTGGAAACATTCTATTTCTTAAGTTGGGTTTCTCTTTATCATTATGTCTTAATAACTTACATATACATCCATCACATATATTCTTTTACATCTACCAAAAACTTCATAACTTCAAGAAAGCATCTACCCCTACTCTTTCAACTAGAAACACATTGTTTAAATTGATTAAATAAGAATTTTCAAAGTTATTGATTCTGAAATAAAATGACTGTTAGCTAGAATTTGCTTTGTTAAGACTACATAGTCATCACACAACACAAGCAATTATTTTAAGAATCAAAATTTAATTTGCAACACCAAAGCATAAGAAGAAAAGTAGAGGGGAAATCCTTAGAACACTCAACTTACCAAACTAAAAAAAAAAAAAAAAAAAAAGCATATTATCCATTAAAAAAAATCATGTTGCTAGATACATTAATATAAAATTTTGGGGCTACCACAGATGCATAGACTAATAATCATAAATATTTAGTATAGGAAAGTACCCTCTTCATATCTGTTATTTTATTTAACCATAGTCTGAGCAGTAAATTCAGAATATTTTTGCCATGTCATCAGCATAGCTGTGTAGGGTAACTGTTTAGGAAAATCCTGCCTTGCCATTTTCCACATAGTTAGCTCCTGTAAACCAGACCTTTTCCCTCAACCACTTTTCCACTTACTGGAAAAGTCAACCTTAATAAATTTTCAGTGTTTCAGGTTTTGTGTGACCCATTTGCCAACTTTTCAGGGCCTCATCTTTGTCACTCTTCCATTGCACATGATCACATGATGACAATCTTTAACACTTTTTTCAAAGAAGGAAAAAGTGAGAGATCAGACTCATTTTCTTTCTCATTCTCTTTCTTTTATCCTCATTCATCCTCCATCCATCCGTTTATTCAAACGTCCATTAAAAAGATATCCATCCATTTTGCTTTAAAATCAAAAATAGGCAAAAGTTAAACCTACTTGCTTAAACTGGGTTTTAAAAATCCGTGAACTGCAAGTCACCACGTTCCCTTTAGCCTTCCTTTCTCCCAAATCTACCCCTCTACACTGGGCTATGTAACCATAACCTTCAGCAAATTGCTTCATTTTTATTGATTTTTTTCCTCCTATTTACATTAATCCACTTGAATGAGATATTTCTTATAGAAACATCCAACTCCAAATTTCTACATTTCTAAGATATATGTTTGAAATTTTCAGCATTGCTTGAGAAGAAAAATCTAGAAAACAGCTACTCTTTTTTTATTTTTTAATTTTTTTAATTTTTATATAATTTTAAAGGTTACTTTCCATTTACAGTTATTATAAAATATTGACTATATTCCTCATGTTGTAAATACATCCTTGGGCCTATCTTACATCCACTCGTTTGTACCTCCCACTCCCCCATCCCTGTACTGCCCCCCCTGCCCACTGGTAAGCACTAATTTGTTCTCTGCATCTGTGAGTCTGGAAAGAAGCTGCTCTTGAGGGCAGCAATAACATCATCCCTTTGAAGCACAGACCCTGCATCCTGAACTACTGAACAAGACTGAGCCAACATAAAAAGAATAACAATTCGCTAACCCACTGGTCCCATTTAGTCTCCCCTCTCACCCGGTCAACATATTTCAACATGGAAAGAGCAACTAACGTTACCAGCAGTTTCTGCTGGGGCTTTAGTAGTATCTGTTTCACAGTTAGAGGCAAAGTAAGATGGAGACTTAATTTCTCATTCAAAAAGCACTAGAGACTTCTCCACTGTAATTAAATTCTTACATACAACAATGTATATTGTTTCTGGCAGAACAAAAAATAAATGCTGTTGCATAATTGATTAGAACCAGGGAAGAGACCTCAATTCACACTGAGTTGCAACACAGAAATCTCTTGGCCTTTTCTCTCTTTGCCGCCCCTTGATTATTTACACCAAGCTGGCCAGAAGTGGGCTGGGGAACTGCCAGACTGCATGCCCGCCGCCACCTCTGAATATCTGATATCTCAGTTTTTCTTCAAACTCTATGAGGAGAATTAAGAAGTGAGGTGGGGATACAGTGATTACCTAGTTAGACAAGCAAGCATTTCAGATGCATAGATGTCCTAGAGTAGAACCAGAAGAAATTATAAATGGAAATCATTTAGTTGCTTAAAACAATAAACTCTGCTTACTCTCCTCTACCTGTAATCACTCAACCTCTCCTCCCACACAAATATCGTCACAAGTAGCTCCTCCACAATTATTTCTCTACTGGGGCCTTTCTAAATGGCACTTTTAGAAATGATGTACAGATAAATGTTTCGAAACAAAGATTAAATGTACGCCGTTCTACTAACTGCAGTGCAATCTTACGCAAGTCCCTCAGGATGTCAGAGAATGATAAAAGTTGTCATGGATGGAAATAACATATCTAGCCAGAAGCCAGACACCCACCTATTTCCATCATTTTCTCCTTTTTAGAATGAGTATATTCTGGAGGAGAGAAGAGTTTACAAGCATAAATAAGATACTCTGTCCTTCATATCTATAGGTTGGCGACATTAATCTCCGTGAAAAGTAGTCACCACTGGAAAAAACTGAGTCCACAAAGGGAATAACCAGATCAAGTGTCTCAATTCATGTGATCTTGGTGTTTAAGGACTGTGAATTCGATCTGCAATTCAATTTAAAAGGAATGGAGTAATTAAATTTAAAAAGTAATTAAAACTCAGAAAAATCTAGCAAGCGTTACCCATAAACTAGAATCAATCAACCTCTCTCTTCCACACACACACACGCGCACACACACACACACACACACACCATGTAAATGTAAAAATATAAACTGGCATATTCTACCAGTATCTGAACTTCTTTTTTTAGCAACCTAATTGTTCTTACTCTCTATCTGATTAGAATGCTATTTCTGAATTTACTCTAAATCACATATCAGAGTCAAGTCCTTTCTGGGGTTATGGATGGAATTCTGGGAACTGAAGGCAGGTTACCTTCAAAAGCTTTTCTTCTTTTTCCCCCCGAACCCAGTAAAGGGCTAATACCCTCTCCCTGTCTACCTTCACCCACCTCTCCAAATGCTCTCCTTTACCTCTGTTCCAGGAAGGCCCATCATACAGGATTTCCTGGTCCTGCACCAGGGCTCAACACAGACCTCCGGGAAACCTCCCAGCACAGGAGAGTCGACTTGTGAGATAACGAGCCACTTGCCCTTCCAGCCTGTTGCACAGGCCTCACCTTTCTTGGTGCCACTACTTCGGCAGTCCCGCTGGTGTTGCCCTTTGCCCTCTGACACCACCCCCCGCCGCCCCCCATCCTCCCCTCCAGTATTAGCGCCTCCTGTCCGGAACCGGGCGTGAATTAACATATGCCTCCTCGTTAGCTGCTCTCCAGCGATTCTGTTCAGTTACAGCCTGTCACCCTCACCTCTAACGTACGCTGGCCCTGGCATCATTCATTCTTACTCTGGATATAATCTCTCAATCTCATTCTTGCTCATAATTTTACTCTGAACTTTACTAGCTGGATAAGCCCCTAACATCCGGATGACCCACCTAATTTCCACCATTTTATATCAGAATCTCCCCTCTTCTCACGCTATGTTCGATCTTCCTATGCTCTCAAAGCTCCCCATGGCCACACGGCCCTGGCTTGAGCCTGACCGTTCTACTACATTATAGATGGACAGTCAAAATCCAGGGAGCAGAGTGATCTCAGCTACTACTGACACCAAAAACGAGTCAAGTACCACATGAGGCCACAAACGATCCTGCCGTTCCTCAAGAGGTGAGCAGAGCTCAAAAACAGTGAATCCAGGCAGGTGGTTGTCCAGAGCGGGTGAGACTTCTCTGTGTGCGACATCATCTCCACTACAAGCCTGGGTCCCAAAGACAGTGCTTCCGTCCTCGGACGGGAATGGAAGGATCAAGGAAAGAGGACGTGGATCAGAAAAGGTACGACATACAACACTCAGGTGGAGGGAAGGGTGAGGAAGGAGACTCCTGCAGGAAAATGGGGAGAACAGGCAACGTGGGACTCAGTGCTGGGTATGAACTGTCACAGCTTAGCTGAGCTCCACCTGCATGGTCCAGCACTGTCTTCCCTGCAGGGTTCCACAGCTCCTGGGTTATAAGGGACACCGTGGTGAGACGCAGAAGGCAGAAGTGCGGCAGCCCTCGTGTTCTCACCACACTTAGAAGATCAAGGCAGGGCTCAGGGGCGGGTGCAGCTCGTGCCTGCTGTCACTCTGTGCTTGCACACCATGCTGCCTCAGGGGTGGAACGAGCCCCCCAAATCTCCATCAGCTTATCTGATTCTCACACGAGATACTTGTGACTCGGAGAAGGCGCCAGCTTCCCCTGCAGTTCGCAGCATCCTCAAGGAGATGGAGGCTGGTGAGCAGTGAGGAGTCTGTGTGGGCTCAGCTCACCCTCACGGCTTCCGTTCATCCCTGCTCTCCAGCACCTCCTGTCACCCTTTCTTCCTGACTGCGTGCCCTGCTGACGTCAGGCCTAGCACCCAAAATACAGAAGCAACAACCACACCTAACTTGCCTAACTAGCTCCTAAAATCAGACGAGGTCAAATCCTGATACTAAATTCCATATTCTCTACCATTCCCGTGGTTCTGTTCCTCTGAGCCAACCCTAGCTCCAGGAAAAAAGCATGTTGAATATGAATAACCAACTGATTCTTAAATTGGAATATTTGTGAGTCTTACTTCCATTAGGCCTTAAGGTATACTAAGGACTAAACTATAAGATAAAGAATCATACTCATTGTTGAGTCAATAATCATTCATGATTTTATTAAACAAAAGTCTCTTTAGAGAACAGTAAGAGATTAATTCTCAGCTAACATCAACTGGAGAGAGGCGAAAGAGGTCACAATTTTTTTTAAATGCACAGATGTTGTTAATAACAAAATTAACCAGATAGATATTATATTTCAACAAATGCTTTCAATAATCAATCACTACGTTGCTTTAATACTCTGATGTTCTCATTAAATCAAAACTGGTTAACTAAAATGGTTATGTTTAAAAGATGCTCATATCATTTTTATGATCACTCCTGAAAATTTCTAGTAAAACGCATTATATAAACTACTTGGGTAATGTACCCTAAACAGGATGACATAAAGCTTAGCTGAAGAGCCACTATAATCAAAGGGCCGGAGAATGAAAATGAGAGAGAGAGAGAGAGAGAACACAAAAGTACACCAGAGCATGGGAGACAGAGAGAGAGAGACATAAAAGGGGAGAGAGACAGAGGGGGAAGCAAAGAGAAAATCATTTGCACACATAAACGAGCCTCAACAGATTTTAGCTGAAATATTTAATGGTATCACTGAGTATTACATTTATCCTTAACTCCAAAAGGAAATTCTGCAGGGCACTTTTGTGACCAAGAGAAAGAAAATATACTTTTGTGTTTACTTAGAATTTTTTTTGAACAAAAAAATTGTGACTTTTACTCCTATTTCTTCCAGAAAATGTGACACCATCATTCGAGGCCCAGGTCAAAGGTCACTTCACAAGTGAAGCCATCACCAGCTCCCTAGGTTTCATTATATATATTGTAGCACTAATCATATCAGATAGTAGTAGCTCATTTGCCTGTCCCTGAGATGATGAAGCCTTGAAAACAGGGTCTAAATATAATTTGGCTTTGTAGGCCTGTGTCTAACAAATAACATACTCTAAGTATAAGATTACTAGATTCAATCAGACTACAGCATAGGTGTCATGATTAATTTAATGGATCAACTTGACTGGGCCACAGGGCACCCACGTTAAACATTATTTCTGAGTGTGCCTGGGAGGGTGTTTCTAGGTGAGATTGGCATTTGAATCAGTGGACTCAGTAAAGCAGATGGCCCTCCTCAGTGTGGGAGGCCATCGTCAAATCTGTTGAGGGTCTGAATAGAACCAAAAGTGGAGAAAGGGAGGATTAGCCCTTTCTCACCTGCTTAAGCTGGGACACTGGACTTCTCCTGGCCTTGGATTCACACCACCGGCTCCCCTGGTTCTCAGGCCTTTGGACTTGAACTGGAACTACACCACTGGATTTCCCAGGTCTCCAGCTTACAGATGGCAGATCACGGGACTTCTCAGTCTCCATAATCACATGAGCCAATTTTTACAATAAATTACATATATTATATATATATATATGTATATATACACACACATATATATGTGTGTATGCATACATATATATATATATATATATATCCTATTAGTTCTGTTTCTCTGGAGAACCCTGCCTACTACAAAATAAGCTGTCAACATTCTGTGAGGGAAATGAATAGCATGTGTACCAACCACTGGAGCATATCCAGTGAGTGCAAGGATTTTATTTCCTCCGAGAGAAAGCCAGAGGTATCTATTTCTTATCAATACAGAGCAACAACTTAGAAGTCCCCAGTCAGATCCTGAAACTGGAAGCTGACATATTAAGTCAGAGACCCGGTACCCCCTGGTATGCAGGTATGTTCCAGCAGTATCCTCAGTCCAAGGAAACAATATAGATACAATTACTGGCCTGAACAGCAAATCTTCCTAAAGCAAATGGACATAATTAACGTGACTTAAAATGATGAAATGGCTATTTTAACGAGCACTTAGTAACTACCAGACAATATGTGAACGCTTTAGCATTTTACTCACTTAACTTTCATGACAACTGTATGGATGAGACACTACTATCATCATCATCGTCATCCACATAGGACTGGTGTGACAATGAGCTACAGAAGCAGGTGAAGCCCTGGCAGAGCTGGGACTGAAAGCCAGGAGGCCTGCATATAGAGCCAAGCTCTTAAACACGTCAGCAAGTTCAACAGTCTCCATGGGTCCCTTAAATGTACCTAAAATGCTACCTATTAGAAACGGTGATGTTAAGGCATTTTTATACCCTTCCTTTAAAACTCACTGAAAACTTTTAAAGCCAATTTAGAAAAAACAAACAAACAGAGAATAACTCCATCTTAAGTGAAAGTAAAAACAGTCAGAAACTCAGACTGCCAATCAAAACATACTCATCGAAGACTGAAATCTCGGAGTCCTCGGGGAACGGATGCATACCTCCTCAGACCTGGAGCAATTTCCTAAAAGTGAAGATCACAGCGATGAAAGGCCTATCCAGTGAAAGCAGAGAAAGTGGTGCTAAGAGAGCAAACACACAGATGCAGCATTTTCTAGAGTCTAGCTCCATCATCCAGGGGGTCACTGAAGTGCCAGAAGTGCAGGAGCCTTTGTCTCCAGAGGCTCTGCTGTACAAGGGCAATTGAGGGAGGACTCTGGAAGTAACACCTTTATTTAGAGTATCTGAAACAAGAAACGCAAGACAAAGATTTGGACTCATCTAGCACATGCCCAAAACTGTTGGTGCCCCTGTCCACAATACTACCTGCCATACTGGAAACTACCGGCCCCATTCAAAGATAGGTAAAAACCAGAGAGAGGCCACAAGGGAACTGTGCATGAAAGCAGCAAATATTAAAAGCCAGAGAGAAATGTAAGCAAGAGGCCAGTGAAGAACAAACACCGCAGGAAGAATTACCCAAGGAAACAGATGAAGAATTTGGATAAATAGCACCACTTCACAGGCTCAAAAATAATAATGGTTCAAACAAAAGGGTCTTGCTTTAAAAGAAAATAATATTCAGGAAAGTACAGGGCTCAAATGTTAAAATGCAGGACATGTGAAACAGATGAAAGTAAGCAGACAGAGTTATGAAATACTACAGAGATGATAATTAACTCCAGGAACTAAAAAGTAACAAAGAATTTGACTGAAAAGATAGTAAGAAAAAATGCTGACTGGGAAAGCACATTTAAGTGAAATAAAAACGTTAAAGGTGAAGACCACAGATACAAAACGCCAAGGAGAAACATTATACCTATCTTCAGGGTTACTAAACAAGAGAACAAATAGAAAAGACACCTTAAATATAATATTTAAATCTGAAGACATAAAAACAGAGTCTACTTCTCAGAGCTGAATGGGAGGATCCAAGAAAAACTGACACAGAATGATAAAAACCAAGAAGCAAAACTGATGAAGTTACTGAACTTCTAGCTTACTAAAAATAGTCCATGGACATCTGAACAAAAAGCAAGACAAGAACAAGTGCAAAGACCAGTTTGCTTCAGCCTTCACAGGGACACCAAATACCAGATGACAGTAAAGTAGTGTTTCCATATTTCTGAGAAAAATAAGAATTAATACTAATTGGCTTTGATAATTACAGTTAACAATCAGAAAATAAACGTTAATAAACCTAAGTTTTAAGAAGATAGTAAAACAAGAAGAGGGAAAAGAGTGAGAAATGTCATTAATTTACCCATCTTTCACAGCAACAAGTCAAAAGATGTTTGAAGTTAAATTCAGTCATTAAAAAAAATCCACAGAATTATCAGAACTCAAAGTTTTTTATTTTCTTTTTCTCTTAATTCTCAAATGATAGCATCACTTTGGTGAAAGGACGTTAACTTGAAAATAATAAATTCCTTTGGTTTAAACTCAGCTTCTATTTCTTCCATTACATCAGAAGCAAACAAAAATAACTCTATATTAGAAATACAAAGTACAAATATGATCCTATTTTTGTAAAACCATCTCTCTTTACTTGTATATACGTACACAGAGAGGCTGCAAAAAATGCTCACCAAATACTAATAGGTGTGAGACAGGGAGGTGATGGGACTTTGCATGCTTTAATGTTTTCAAATGAGCAATACATCATCTTTTCAAAGAATAAAGCCATTATTCTACTTCAATAACTGCATAATCTTTCTCAAATCCCTGTATATCATTTTGTTCTCGTATCCCAGGTCTAAGAAATCAGATACCCAAGGGTGATGGGACTTCACCGAAGAATGACCTCACGCAGGACTATATTTTAATAAATATGCTCTACACCTACTAGTTTGGATCATTATCACATCTACTGATTAGGCTCAATAAAAGGAATAACTTTTAATATAACTAGATATGCCTGGAAACAGGATGAACTGCCACATGCAGTAGGAAATTCCAAGCAGTACTCAAGATATAGCGCTGAAGTAACCAACCAACTCTTATGGAAAGACAGCCATGTACCAAGCACAGATTAGAGTCAATGACCTTTGTGGGCACTTCCAATTCTGAAGATACTTGACTTTGTGATGTGACGTCATACAACAAAGTCATGAATCTCTGTCTTATGCTGTATAAATAATAGTAGCAAGCGCGACCCACACTTTTAGAACTCTACAGCTCTGAATTACTTTCATAAATATGTCATATTTTCTTTCACCCCATAACGACTCTTGAAATAGGTAGGACAGGTGTTATTAGTTCCACTTGGCACTTGAGAAAATTAAAATTCAGCAAGAAGTCACTGGTCCAAGATCATACAGGCAGAGAATTGCAGAGCGAAGACTTGACTTTTTGTGATTCCATGTTTACTGCCCAGGCAGCTACTCTACATAAATGTACAGTGGCCTAGCGCTGACAATATATTTCACTTACATCAACTGGGGCTTTCTCAACAACTATGCCTACTTAGCTCAAAATGGAAGAAAGGCTGGATTGTTGCTATTACAGTCTTTCTACCTTGAGTGAAGAAAGAGCCTTGAAACTTCATGGAAAACAAATTTAAAGTAACCACCCTATATATTCCCATCGCTATGAAGCAAACTTTTTTTCTGTAGGGAATTAAAGCTTTCCCAGAAAGGCCTGCTATCGTCCTCTTGCTTTCCAAATCCAAAAAAGGAAAACTTACCCACTGTTAACGCTGAATGGTTTAAGCAGCTGTTCATCAGAAGTAGTCACAGAGCAAAAGTTTGAACATGAAGTCTGATAAGCTGGACTAATGTATATGCATGCATATGTTTTGGACACCTGCTCTAAACCAGCTGTTGAGAGCACTTGGGAAACATACTGAAATGGATGGAAAACAATGGAGCAAAGCCAGGTTTGTGGAGTCAGGTCCACAAACATTCACAATGAGAGCAACTGCTAAAATATGTTAAAGAGCACATAGACAAGGTTTTATGCCGATATATGTGAATAGAAAATAATGGATAACTGGAATCTTTTTAGAATTTATTTAATGTTATCTAATGGCAAATGGTAAAGTGACAAATCCAAGTGCAATGAAATGGAGTAAAAGAAAGAACTTAAAAACTGAGTAAAGAACTTAATGTGAATATATACACACACACATATTTTGATATAAATATATTTATGTATTATTGATTAATTGATTGATTGACTGGTTGAAAGAGGAGATGAAGACAGCACCTGAAAATAAGACTATTGATACGGCCACAAAATAAATTTTACAAATGCTATTTAGGCTGTTTAAATATTAGAGCATAAGCAGGAAGGCATAGCATGATATTCTGTGGCTCTTGGCAAGATTTTATCACTGCTGGCAAACTGGAAATGTACAAAATAGTTTTAAGAGCCATATTCAAATCCCTTTTCAATTATGTAGACAGTGGCAATGTTGCATCCACTGCTGACATTTTAAAAACGTCATCTTAAAACTGACCTTGGGAATATACATGAAATATAGAAGAGATAAATTTCCAAACTGCAATTTTCTCTCTGAATCAGACCTTACTAAAACTAACAACACCTGATTCAAGCAGGTTTAAAAACAAGCATCAATGTACTCTTTGTTCTAAGGCATCTATAACTGAAAACACAGATTGAGAAATATAAGGAACAGCAAGAAGAAAAACATAATTCATTGGGACAAACACATTAAGTGAAATACTCACTGCTCCTTCCTCTATAAAGACTTCTGAACTCATGAATTATGAGCTATGAGGCACGATCATTTAGAATGAATCACACATAATATATTATACTTAATCAAGATAATATTTTCAGTCTACCCTCAGGGTAAGTATTAACACAAAGATTCTCTTTGCGATAATCTTCAGTTGTCATAAAATTAGTTACAGAGCAATGACACTGTCAAAATGCATAAACTTACAAAGCTGACACTGATCCATTCAAACATAAAAATTTAATTACAAATGAAAA
This sequence comes from Pseudorca crassidens, assembly GCF_039906515.1. Classification (NCBI taxonomy): domain Eukaryota; kingdom Metazoa; phylum Chordata; class Mammalia; order Artiodactyla; family Delphinidae; genus Pseudorca; species Pseudorca crassidens. Next base: position 32,118,960 of record NC_090313.1, on the reverse strand, counting down.
CATAAATATAAGATCAACATCATACGTAAGAAAAGGGATAAGTACTTTCTGCATGATAATGAGTGAAGGTTTCCATGTTTACGCAGCGATGAGTCAGGAAAATTTGAATTTACTACATTTGCCCTATTTGTCTTAAGGAGTATAGAAAATTGTTTAACGTTACATTATACATGAAATTATCAATGGTTTGCTGGAGCTAGCTCATCTCCAGCTCATGAGAGCCAATTGTTAAATTTTAAGGAATCTTGCAAGCTCTTTGTTAAACCATTGAAACCAGCCGTAGTGGGAATATTTACACCATGGGAATTGACAAATATTACAGATCAGGCCTCCCCACCCCATGCCCTAGAGCCAGTTTACTAGCACACCACTAATCCATATACAAATAAGTACACAGTACAATTAATTCTCACAAAGTAAATGTACCCATATAGGTAATACTGAGATCATAAAAAAGAACATTACCCAGAAATCTACCTTATATCATCTCTGAATCAAAACTCCCTCTAGAGGACTAAAAACTTTCCAGAAACAAATACAACAAAGGAGAAATTTTAGCAAGGAAAAAAGGAAGGCTTTTTTTTTTTTTTAAGATGCCACATACATGTAAAATCATACAGTATTTGCCTTTGTCTTTATTTCACTTAGTATAATGCCTTCAAGGTCCATCCACATTGTCACAAATGGTAGGAGTTCCTCATTTTTTATGACTGAATAATACCCCACTGTGTATATATACCACATCTTATTTATCTTTTCATCTGTTGACAGACAGGTTGCTTCCATGTCTTGGCTACTATAAATAATGCTGCAATGATCACGGCGGTACAGGTATCTCTTCAAGTTAGTGTTTTCATTACCTTTGGATATACTCCCAGAAGTGGAACTGCTGGATCATATGGTAGTTCTGTTTGTAATTTTTTGAGGATCTTCCATAATGTTTTCCATAGTGGCTGCACCAATTTACAGTCCCACCAACCAGTGCACAAGGATTCCCTTTTCTCTACATCCATGTCAGCATTATCTCTTATCTTTTTAATTGTGGCCACTCTAACAAGTGTGAGGTGATATGTCATTTCTCTGATGACTAGTGATATTGAGCATCTTTTTATGTTCCTGGCCTTTCAGATATCTTCTTTGGAGAAATGTCTATTCAGACTTAGGACCATTATTTTATTCAGTTATTTGGGGGGGTTTTGCTATTGAGTAGTACGAGCACCTTCTATTCGGGGATATTAACCCCTTATCAGATACACAGTTTGCAAATATTTTTTTCCCATTCTGTAGGTTGTCTTTTCATTTTGTTGATGGTTTCCTTTGCTGTGAAGAAACTTTTTAGCTTGATGTAGTCCCACTTGTTTATTTTTTATTTTGTTGCTTGTACTTTAGGTGTCATATCCAAAACATCATTACCAAGACCTATGTCAAGAAGCTTTGTTCCTGTACTTTCTTGTAGTAGTTTCATGGTATCAGGTCCTACATTTAAGTCTTTAATCTATGTTGACTTAAGTTTTGTAAGTGGTGTAAGATATGGGTCCAATTTCATTCTTTCATACATGTATATCCAATTATCCCAGTACGATTTACTGAAGAGACTGCCTTTTCTCCATTGAGTATTCTTGGCTCCCTTGTCAAATATTAGTTGACCATATATGTTTGGGTTTATTTCTGGGCTCTCGATTCTGTTCCATTGGTCTATTTGTTGGTTTTTTTCCTACCAGTACCATACTGTTTTGATGACTATAACTTTATAGTACAGCTTGAAATCAGAAAGTGTGATGTGACATCTCCCATTTTTTGTTTCTCAGGATTTCTTTGGTTATTCAAGGTTGTTTGTGGTTCCATATAAATTTTAGAAATGTTTTTTCCTACTTCTGTAAAATACATAATTGGAATCTTGATATGGATTGCACTGAATCTATAGATGGCTTTCAGTCATATTAACATTTTAACAATATTAATTCTTCCAATCCATGAACATGAGGTACCTCTCCATTTATTTGTGTTTTCTTCAATTTCTTTCATCAATGTCCCGTAGTTTTCAGCATAGAGATCTCCTAAAATGTATTCTTTTTCATCTCCTTAAATTTATTCCTAAGTACCTTACTGTGTTTGATGCTATTGTAAATTGAATCAATTTATTCCTTTTTCAGAAACTTTGCTGTTAGCGTATAGAAACGCTACTGATTTTTGTTATGTTGATTTTGTATCTTGCAACTTTACTGAATTCATTAATCATATCTATCAGTTTTTTTGGTTGAGTCTTTAAAATTTTTTATATATAAAATCATGCCATCTGCAAATAAAGACAATTTTACATCTTCCTCTGCAATTCTGATAACTTTTTTCTTTTTCTTACATGATTGCTCTAGCTAGGACTTCCAGTATTACGTTGAATAGAAGTGGTGAGAGCGGACACTCTTGTCTTGTTCTCGATCTTAGAGGAAAAGCTTTTGTACTTCCACCATTGAGTATATTAGCTGTGGGCTTGTCACATATGGCCTTTATTATGTTGAGATATGTTCCTTCTAGGCCTAACTTGTTAAGACTTTTTATCATGAATGGATGCTGAATTGGAAGAAGGCAATTTCAAGTGAAAGATATAATCTGGAAAATCATTTGTAAGTATCTATGAAACTGGGCTGGCAGAAAAAGACATGATGTACATTTATTTGAAGGTAGCAGGAGCAATGGGGGAAGGAAAATATGAAACTGTATGTGTTGTGCAGCTATATAAAGAGTTATGAGGCACATGCCTCTGTACTAGACTTTATGAAATAGAAATGGTTTAACATATTGTCATTTTCTTAGTATTAATTGATGATGTTTATATTATGACCAGTATGAAGTACACAAAAAGTTCAAATAAATACTACAAAGTGATAGCCAGCACTTGATTACTGTTGAAATTCCCAGGATTTTTTTACCCTCTAATTTACACCAGTATTTGTCTGTGAAAAAACAAAGTTAAAAGCCTTTCATAATCATCCCATGCCCTTGATGAAAGCCAAGACTGCAGCTGCAAAGAGGACAGCATTGACAGCAATCATATGCCATAGAGCACTAGGATTAGGCTTAGGCTTGTGGTAGGAATTGAACAAAATCTGGCTTTTTTTGTTTTTGTCCCAGTGATCAGTTGTATCAAGTGTTTTTCCATTTTTTAATTATTATCTGAAAGTTGATTCTTAAACCAGCTTCAGTTCCCGAAACTGACAACAGCTAGACTTGAACAAAGAAGGGCTGCCTCTTTATAATTTTTTTTATATATTTAAGGGTTTAAAAACAAAAATTAGGGCTTCCCTGGTGGCGCAGTGGTTGAGAGTCCACCTGCCGATGCAGGGGACACGGGTTCGTGCCCCGGTCCGGGAAGATCCCACATGCCACAGAGCGGCTGGGCCCGTGAGCCATGGCCGCTGAGCCTGCGCGTCCGGAGCCTGCGCTCCGCAGCGGGAGAGGCCACGGCAGTGAGAGGCCCGCGTACCGCAAAAAAAAAAAAAAAAATTACACTTTATAGATAGATGAATGTCTCTAACCATTGACCTCTGTCTCACAGTCAGACAAAGAAGTGCTCTAATGAGAATAACTGCCCAGAATTAATGTTCAAAATAGGACTGCCACTGCAATTATACAGTTTGACTAACCAACCTTTATTGTTTTCCTCTTCATATGGATATTCATTCATCCATTTGTTTCCAGAGTCACATTGATCCTGCAAGAAAAGCACACACAAAAAAACCAAATAATTAGAACCAATAAGGGGTTAATATCCAAAATATATAAACAGCTCATACAACTCAACATCAAAAAATAACCCAATTAAAAAATGGGCAGAAGATCTGAATAGACATTTTTCCTAAGAGGACATGCAGATGGCCAACAGGCACATGAAAAGATGCGCAACATCGCTAATCACCAGGGAAGTGCAAATCAAAACCACAATGAAATATCACCTCACACCTGTCAGAATGACTATCACCAAAAAGAACACAAATAACAAATGTTGGCAAGGATGTGGAGAAAAGGGAACCCTCATACACTGTTGGTGGGAATGTAAATTGGTGCAGCCACTGCAGAAAACAGCATGGAGGTTCCCCAAAGAACTAAAAATAGAACTACCATATGACCCAGTAATTCCCCTCCTGGATATATATCTGAAAAAAAAAGAAAAACACTAATTCAAAAAGATACGCTAACCCCAATGTTCATGGCAGTATTATTTACAATTGCTAAGATATGGAAGCAACCTAAGTGTCCAACAACAGATGAATGGATAAAGAAGATGTGCTATACATACACAATGGAATACTACTCAGCCATAAAGAATGGAATTTTTTCATTTGTAACAACATGGATGGACTTGGAGGCTATTACGCTACGTGAAATAAATCAGACAGAGAAAGACTGTATGATATCACTTACATGTGGAATCTAAATAATACAACAACCTAATGAAGATAACAAAAAAGAAGCAGACTCGCAGATAAAGAGAACAAACTAGTGGTTACCAGTGGGGAGAGGGAAGTAGGGAGAGGCAACGTAGGAGTAGGGGAGTAAAAGGTACAAACTATTATGTATACAATAAGCTACAAGGATATGTTGTAGAACGCAGGGAAAACAGCCAATATGTTGTAACTATAAATGGATTGTAACCTTTAAAAATTGTGAATCACTATATCCTACACCTGTAACTTATATAATATCGTACATCAACTATACTTCAATTTTAAAAAATGAGAAAAAAGTTCCACATGTTGGTAACATTCTTCCACTGGAGGAAAGAAAAAGAAAACCTTAATTCTGCAATTTTTGAAGCTCTTGATTAGTGGAGTGACACAATAAAAGTAATAGCTGATGAACAGTTTTGGTTTTTGCTTCCTCTTTAGCAGCGATGTAAAGGGCAAAATGGAGAAATGAAGAAACAGAGGCAGAAACTCCAGCTATGACGCTATGACAGATCTTGGGCACAAGATATGAAAATCTGTATAAAGATAAGGGAAGGAGGGGAGAAAAGGAAAGGCATGCAACAGGGAGAGAAGGCTGGGGAGAAAATGGCAGAAACTGCTTTAGAAGTAAATTTAATGTAAGAAAGAGAAGTCACAAATGTTCCGGCTGGAGCAGTTGGCTCTATTATTCTTAGCAACTAAGAGATTGTTAAAGGAATGCTGTTCTCCCTCTTTATAGCTGATACAAATGTGCAGAACGACTAACATGAATACTTTTGGGTGGCTCCATGTTACCCAATACCCAAGTAACTTTTTAAAAACTGATCTAAGATATGTCACTCAAAAATTATACAAATACCAAGTAAATATTTATGTGATTTCTGAAAGCTTCCAAATCCCCAACACCATTTGGATCTCACCAAATAGAATTAAATATTGCTGTATTGGAGAGTTCTGATTACAATACACCATTTGCCCCATTTGGATAGATCTTAAAAGTCCTCCTATTTATTCTCTCTCAGTATTATGTAACTTGCTTCAGAATTTCCATTTCATGAGGCAGATTTTCTTTGGCATTCAGTTAAGCCAGCTTATTAGGCACAGTTGACTTTTTTTTTTCATTTGGAATTACACTCAAGAGGGGACACGCCTTGGAGCTCTTAGCAGCACCCATTCTGTGCCAATGTCTACACAGGCAGTATCCAGCCAGGTCTCCTTTGTGTGTGTTTCCATACATTTGAACAGAAAAAACAGTTCACTCACTCATAAAGCCTTAAATGAAATGTACCAGAATGTACATGTTCCATGGGCTTGGCCTGTAAGATGAAGTGGTCTTTCATTTTATTCCAGCTTTAACCCCATCAATTGATCAGTCAGTCAATGACTCTCCCTCCCTCCCTCCCTCCCTCCCTCCATCTCTCCCTCTATGTCTATATTGATATAGATATGTCTCTTATGACTCAAAACACATCCCCTAAAATATAGTACAGCTTTCACCACTACTAGAAATGCCACTAAGAAGCAATGGAACATAAATACAATATTTTAATATGACAGTGGTGAAATATTCTCTTGAAATTCAGAGGATAATTCTTCTATTTTACATTATGAAACCATAATAGGGTACCCCTTGAAAGAACTAAAAAGTCATCTAAAACACCATGTTCTTATCAAAATACGTCTTGTCCTTTCTATTCTTCAAAATATATCTCAATCCATCAGTTCCCACTTCTCAGCAGAATGTACCAGGTACTTCAAAACTGGTTTCAATCTTACATTCTGGTTCTATAATTTTTTTTCACACTTTAATAAACCATGAGAATTTTTACATGACACTCAACTTATTAATGCTTCTCCCTAAATTCATAATACTCCATTGTAGGGATACAGTATTATTTACTCCCTCATTTTTGTCTACTAGTTTATTATTTTTTACTATTACTGATAACACACATCTTTCTACGTAAATCTTGGACACAAGGACCTCTGCTGGCCTGGAGGATGCCTTTGGACAACTAGAAAGGATGCCCTCTCTGGGAAGACACAGACAGACTCTTATCAGGAGGTGGGGCCTGGCCAGGGAAGCCTAGTGTAGATTTCCACGACTCACCCCTCAGCCAAGCATCCACATCCTACACCACTGTACTTAGCTGCCCTGTCTGCACCTTTAGTTACCTTAATTGCCTTAGAATATAGTTATATAAGTATAATTACTAGATCATAACAATATGAACTTTTTTCACTCTTTCAAAATATATTACCCAAATCGTTTTTTATACAGACTACACCAATTTATATTCCCACCAGAAGAAGCTTTTTATACAGACTACACCAATTTATATTCCCACCAGAAGAAGCTGTACCTGCTAACCTAGTTCTAGTACCATCTATGGTCCAATACACAAACCACTGCCCAGCAAACTTTAGGAGATAAAATAAAGGTTTGTCAAATGAATAAGAGAAGCTAATGATAAAAACAAAAGAAAAATAAACTCCCCTTTATATCAATTGTGTGGATATTTCTTAACCAAGTAACTAGGGCCTTAATTATATAATTTGTATTTTTTTGATGCAATTAAGCTACAGACCATAATAAACATTAAATTTTGTGAATTATACATAACACAACATCACACATTTTTACAGCATTTGGAGATTTACCAAGTATCCTAATGATAGTATTTGTTCTGAAAGTAGTTCTGTGAGTTGAGCACATGAGCATTTTAAGATCCATTTGACAAAAAAAAAAAAAAAAAAGATCCATTTGTCAGTGACGATCAGAGGTTAATTTCCTATGCAACGAGTCAGATAATGGTGGGGTCCTTTTAAACCCCCTGAGTTAGTCCCAAATGTTAGTGGACGGCTCTTTGTATATATCTCTGTAACTACCTATAATTTAAATGTACACCTCAGTATGTTTTAAACCTGGGGACAGCTTGGTACAATGCTAACTTCTGTTTTCCATTCAATTGAAGCTGTTCAAAGCACTCAAGGTCATCTTTTGCTCTGTAGCACCCCCACCCCACAGAAAACGAAGACACAGTTTAGGATTGAGAAGACCTGTCCCTAGTTTCACCTCTGTCATCTACTGGCTCTGTGACCTTAAAAACCTTAATCAACCTCTCTGAGGCCCAACTTCCGTCTCCACAGAAGCAAGGATAATACCTGTTTTACCTACCCGATATACCCTAACTGAAGTAATGTCTATACAACAATCTGCACTAACATATACGTAAGCACACGTAAGAATTATCACTCTTTAATCAGTGGACAGATATTAAACAGGAAAACAACAGAATTTCCCCAAATTAAGACCACAAGATAGAATAGATGAAGCTCCAATTTTATTCATGCTAAGGGACCTTTGGGTTGTTCCCCAAATTCCCATCAAAACCAAACCACGATATAAAATAGGAAATTGGCACATTTCCAATAACAGTTACTATATCATCAATTTCCTAATTAAAAGATTATTTAACTCTGCCAAACAGGTTTGTGAAATTATCCAGTAAATCTTCCCTAAGTACCGAAGTTCTAAAGGGCACTGTCCTCATCAAAAAACTCATCACACGTGTTTTGGTCCTCACTTTCCTGGCTCCAAAAATGATTCTCAATTGTCAGGTGAAGAAAAGCAAAGGGTTAGTTAGTAGTCACTTATTCCAAAATGAAAAACATGAGAAATAACAAAAGGCATAAAGTATTGTATTTTAGAAAGAATTTTAGATTTACTTTTAAACAAAAATATTGCTGCCTGGAACCACTGGTAAATACTGGTTTGTTTTTCTTTTAGTGGATAGTCTGGAGAAATTCTACTTACACCTGTTTCTCTCTTCAGTAGCTATAAGCAATAGAGAATAATTGTCCAAATTCTTCACTTTCTAACTCTTGTTTTCTTCCCTAAAATTTCCAGTTGGTCAGCCAGCTTCCACAAAAATTCAAAGAGAGTATCCTGGATAACAGAAATGACCTTGGCCAGAATGAAAGTGGATGCTATCCTCCTTAATGAATAGGGAGTTACTTCAGAATAACTACCTCGGAGTACAGGCATTACATTACCCTCTAGTAACAGGCTCTTCATCACATCTTAAATGATCTATTATGTTCTCAATCTTTAAAGGCTAGTGTTTAACACATTCAAAATACTTCAGGACCCATAAGTACACTTGTTGCTGGTTCCTCTGATAATCCCTTTATGTATCTTTAAGCAGAGACACAGAAACACATTTTAAAAGTGTTTACAGACACCTGACTAGTCAGGGTATACCACTCTGCCCACAGGTAATTTAGTTTGCTCTGTTTCAAATAATTGAATCCTGATGCCGGTATGGCAATCCCATTTGGAATTCCGTCTTCTGGATTCAACTTTACAAATCACTACTTCATTAGTTGTGATCTTGTGTTTTCAAGCGCTGATTTTAAAAAAAAAAAAAAAAGCCAAGTAATAAACGTGTAATATACCTATTCAATTCAGTTACCACAACTTTTAAAGCTGATTATGGAACTCACTGGCAGGCCTGTGCATTTCAGTCTGAGATATTATATAACAGGATCCATGTTGGCCTTACTCTGTACCAAGGTTTCTGATATATAAGTTGCCTTTTTTTATTGAAAGTTATCTCTGTTTCATCTGTCGTGGTGAGTTATCTTGGGAACTGAAAATGTTTGAAGGTTAATCTAAATATTTCAGGAGATAAATGCAAATCTAAGCGCTACATTTTCATAACTATTTTGACTTAAAATGAAAAGAGACACTAAAGACACAAAGCAGTAAGCTTGTTGCTAGGTGACAGGTGACACCTACAGTATGTCTTCTGAACCTGTACAGCATGAGACATCTTACTGCTGAGAAAAGACACACGGATTTCCATGGCACACACATCATTCTCTGTAGAGAAGCAAACTAATGTTCAGGTATTTTTAAATATAGGCCACAGGTAGTCAGGAAATTACATCTGTATGAATATGTGATTTTAGATATGCCTCTCACAATAAATAGAAAAGGATAGCTCTTTATTTTCCATTTTGAGTAGATGTGGCTCTATAATCTAAATAACATCTACATATGAAATACATATAATTTTCATGACTCGTGAATAAAGATTAAAGAGTGATAATTTTTCTTTGTATCCCACTTCGGAATTTTCACACTTTTAATAGAGATCACGTCAACTAGGGTAGGCAGAATCCATAGAGAAAGCATATCCTGATAAAAAGGAACCCAATTTGTATTAAATTTATTAATACAAGAGCATCATAGCAAAGATCTGATGAATGCAAAAAGAGAAGCACAAAAAGCCTCAATGTAGATTATTTCCTGGACATAGTTTATAATTACACACCTACTTTGTAGCATTACCTCCCTTCCTTGAGACAAAACCCCAGGCACCAAGTTCCACCCCCTCCTTTACTCATCAGGCAATCCAAATGATGATATGGAAACGCCAAGGACGGTTTTATGCCCAGAATTGGGACCTCACATGAATGAATGGTATGTTCCACTCCCATTAGAAAGGTGGTACTGATGGTCACGAAAAAGATCCAGGCATGAACGCCAGACAGAATGAACACCAGCTTTAACATCTGGGGTCATATAACTTGGGGCAGGTTGCTTCACCTTATGTACTCCCTTTCCTGAATTTATTCAACTGGTAACATAAAACCTTGTGGGGTGCACTGAAAAGGAGAATGTAGACAATGTAGCTACCACACTACCTGGCACATACTAGTTACTCAGCAAATGTCAGTCCCGCCCCTACTCGCTACATTTATCATCAAGTGTCCAATCTCTTATTTCCACTTAAACTTTCCTGAGAACTAGGAACCAGCAATGACCTACTCTGGCCCAAGTTCCACTTCCTCGATACCACCTTCAACCATGAGAGTGTGTCTCTTACAGGAAGATCCTGGGAATACAAAGACGACAGGATCTCCACTCTAGGGTGTCACAGTACAGTGTCTATAATGCACCCATTAAGAGAGTTCAATGATGTAACAGCTAACAGAAATAGGAGAAAGGGAATTCAAGGTCATTAATAACCCATATCCCATAATAATCCCCTTGGAATTCTGTTAGTTACATACAAATCATTTGAAAATTCTCCATTTACAAAACGGTTCTTCCCCATTTCCAGCTCTACGTTTCTCTGAAATTATGTTTCCACCCAGGAATTCTTCACTATTAAGAAAAACAGACAATACAGAAAGAGCAAACTTTAAGAACTAAGGTCCCATGTGGAGTAACGTATGCTTTGCACAATCATTTAAGAACAGAGTTCTCGGGCTTTCCTGGTGGCGCAGTGGTTGAGAGTCCGCCTGCCGACGCAGGGGACACGGGTTCGTGCCCCGGTCCGGGAGGATCCCACATGCCGCGGAGCGGCTGGGCCCGTGAGCCATGGCCGCTGAGCCTGCTCGTCCGGAGCCCGTGCTCCGCAACGGGAGAGGCCACAACAGTGAGAGGCCCGCATATCGCAAAAAAAAAAAAAAGAACAGAGTTCTCTGAATAAACAGCCCATTCTCTGAGGGAGGAGGCGGAGCCAAAGCACACTGACGTGGAAATTACTCTCTCAATCTGTTTGCGGCTTCCGTTACACCCCATCATTCTGCGCAGACGGAGAACAAATAAACCCTTAAAAGAAAGCAACCATAGCAAATGAATTAAGCCTTTCTTTTACACATATTGTGCTCAATATAATGGTTTGAAAAGTAATGTATGCTATGCTCGTCTTCCAGTGTAATTGCCATTTTACTGGGACTGCGTAGTCAAAAATCTGATTTGTATTGCAAAGGACTGACAAGATGATTAAATCTTGTCTTCGTATGTCTAATTTATGTGATTTAGATTGCAACACAAATATGAGCATGTGCAATTTGTACTTGCATGGAAAGCTACCGCATGTAACACTACGTTCTGCCAAAAGTAACTTGGCCACACACTAGTCTGCACCGCCACGTGGGGGACCCTAACATCCTTCCCCAACCCTCTCTGTCAGGATGTCTTAAACCATCATGCCAAAGATGTTAAAAATCTTTGGGGTTTTTAAGAGGCTGGTAGGAGAAAAGGAGTCACAGGGTACCCAGCTACTTATTAATCTCCAGTTCACTTCCCAGCACTTTCTATAAATATAATGTGGTTGTGTTAAATATAATGTGGTTGTGTGATTTATATATAGAAAAGCAAACTTCAAGTTTTGAAAACAAATGAAAATAAAATCATGGTAAACACACATTTGGTACCACTTATAAATGCATAATTCACACAGTCTAAGAACTTCTTCACTACTTTACTTCAATGGGTGTTATCTGGACATAACTGGGTGTATATATTACTGGGTACTTAAAATTTTATACACTAAAGAGCTATGACATAGTCAGGAAAAATAAATGCCTCGGGCTTCCCTGGTGGCGCAGTGGTTGAGAACCCGCCCGCCAATGCAGGGGAAATGGGTTCGAGCCCTAGTCCGGGAAGATCGCACATACCGCGGAGCAACTAAGCCCCTGCACCACAACTACCGAGCCTGTGCTCTAGAGCCTGCGAGCCACAACTACTGAGCCCACAAACCACAACTAATGAAGCCCGCGAACTTAGAGCCCATGCTCTGCAACAAGAGAAGCCACCGCAATGAGAAGCCCGCACGCCACAAGACAGAGCAGCCCCCACTCGCCGCAACTATAGAAAGCCCACGCGCAGCAACAAAGACCCAATGCAGCCAAAAATAAATAAATAAATGTATTTAAAATATAAATAAATAAGTGCCTCATTCAGTATACATATTTGGTTTTCCTATTAATTATTGCTTTCTATGTTTAGCTTGCCAATGCTAAGCAAGATAAATCCCACTCAAAGGCATAGTAAACTGTTTGCGTACGGAGTAAATTTATTTTCTAGTCCATCACAACAATAGTTGATTAAAATATGTTGCTCTTATCCAGTTTTGAATTAATTCACGTGAAATAAAACAATATTTATTAAATCGTGGGGAAAACATTCCATCAAACTGTAAAACCTGAGTAGGAAAACAAACGGCACACAATTACAGTTGACATTTAAATGAAATTTGCAATCTCGAAATATTTAACAAGAATTAGAAAACATCAGACCTGAGGTATTTTAAGGATACTTTTATGTTCAATCTCTTCACGTAACTGGGCGCAAAGAAGTTTTAACACAGGCAGATTTTAAAATATAATTTGAAGATGGATCAATGAAGTAAGTAGATTTGTTTCAGTGACATTTTGACATAATGATACAGAAACAAGAGGGTTTATTTGATATTTTTAACGAAAATCTTGCCTTACTGAACGATAGTTTTGACCAGCTGAACTCATTAATCCAGTGTGCATATTCAGACATCATAATCATTGCCCCACGTAGTTCATAATCTGATCCATAAGAGATAGCTGGCTGTCATGGCAAGTACATAATCAATAAGTATTTCTCAATGATGAGCAAATTAGTAGACTGTCAAATGTATTACATAACCCTATGCTTCTCTCATAATTAATTAATACCAAAATATCAAAATAACTATTTTGCTGAGAATGACAAATGATATATTAGGTTGATTCTTGTTCAGAAGGATCAAAAAGACCACTTGAAAAACTGAAAAATACTGAAACTGGACCTCAACTCAAGTACAGTCCAAGCAGTTTATTGATGAAGGCCCACTGACATTTACTACATGGTACATATATTCTGTTATTAATTCATCTATGAATTACCCATATGCCAGAAATTGAGAGCATTACAAATTATATGCCACAATGCCTAATTTAAAGAAGCTCATAGACAACAAAGGTGAGACAAATATAAATAAGTAAAATAATTATAACAGTAATAGATACCATCTATTGAATGCTTACCATACGTTTAACATGAACTAGGTGTTATTATATATATTAGTTAATAAATGCATGTACAAGGCGTAGCTATTCTAATGACCCTGAATTAACACCCACACTTTAAAATGAAAGTAACTGTAATTAAAGTCCATATTCTCTAACTTATATCAAGTTGAAGAACTAATAACATCATATGAGGTCTGATGAAAAGAATAAAGTACAGCAGGAAGTTGAGGGAACCCACAGCAAGGTGAAACAAAGCTGAGTCGTGAAAAGTGAGGAAGAAAAGACATTTCAGGGAAAGGGGATGTACTAGGAATGAGTACATTTAAATCTGAGTCTGAGAACACTCACAAATATATGTACAGACACATATAATTTACACACACATATATGACCAAGCGTCCTAAGAATCAGCATACCAGCCAGCCCATGTCACCCAACGAGGGGCTCTAAGATAGAAATCTGTAATGTGGAGAGAAGGTCCATTTCAAATAAACGATCAAAACAATTGTGAAAGCATAACTTCTAGTGTCTTAGGTGCACATCTGTCTTACAGTATAAAGGGATTTATATTATATATGCTAAACCAAGAACATTAAAATATGATTTAAAGAAGCTAATTCTATGGAAAAAATGACTTTAAAAGTGCTTTCTCATGAACTGTGCTATGTTCCATGATTGAAGGTACTGCTGACATTTCTGACTCTCATGGATCAAACATTTCAAAATATTTATTAATCAAATACAAAGCAATGAAAATATGCCCATAGATAGTAAGTATACTATCTTCGACATGCTTCTACCTTCAGGTTCACAAAATGCTTTGACATATAGGCCTACCCTAGTTATCCTTTTTAAAGGTGTTTTATTTGGTTGAGGGGCTTTAAAGTTCCCTCACCACATCTGGGCTCTCATTCTGTACTCCTCTCCGGCATATGCATCTTCTCTCCTACCTTCAAAATATTCAGATAATCTCTGTCTCAATGCTAACAGTCAGCCAGCTCTACTACTAGATGTAACTTCAGGTAACTACAGAACAATTTCTATCCTTCCTCAGACATGTGATCACAACTCATTAACTCTAAGTTGATCCACCTTCCCCGGACCATGAAACGGTCTCTTTGATGACAGATGTATATTTAGCATTACAGATAACCTGCACCTGGAAAGAAAATTCCCCTCCCCCGTTTCAATGAGGTCTCTGATTCTTTTCTCCAGTCTCTCTACTACCATTGGATGTCTTTTAAATAGTCTACCTCCCTACAAAGGGGTATCTTCCAAAACTCTCCTTAATTTTACAACGGGCTTTGATCTCTTAGGAAGTTCACCCACCAGAGATTTGATTATTACCTCTCAAATGAACATCTCTAAGCCTAAACTCTTGCTAAAATCTTGCTCTACCTTTTTTCCCACATAGATATTACAGAATCGTGTCCAGTGTATGCAGGAGTCACTCCAAAGCTAGCTATCACCCATGGACCAATCAGTTATCAAGCGGAGGCTACATGAGCTACTCTTGATTACAGAAGGGCAAGCAACTTGAAACACATCTAATGCTCCAGCTCTCTTGAACAACCCTTTCTACCCAGCATCAGTTTTTAATGCAAGCACATTGTATGATACATTTTGTTTGGAGTTTCTATGGTTCTTAGCAACATGCTGAATTCCTGTAGCTGACCACTAAACATTATTTGGTGAGATTCGTGTCCCATTAGATAGAGTAAACAATACCACAGTATATGGCAATACTACCATTATCAACTGTGTGCTAGTGATTAGCTAACCGATCTGGGCCTCAGCTCCCTTATCTATGAAATTAAGGGGCTGAAACGTCTTCAAGTTTCCCTTCACTTATAAAGTTCTGGAATCTACAAACCCTCTATTTTAAAAATGCACAAAAAATGAGAAAGAAAAGAATCATACGAAGTCACCAAAAATAATTTATGGAATGCAATTTACTGAGTTCCTACTGTAAAAGAAGGTATTTATATTAGAACACAGGAATTACTTGGAGAGTCCAATTCTCTGAAATTCTTTTAAAGTGGAATAAACCGCTGTTGTTGAAAAAAAAATGCACAAGCCTGCAAGGCATATGCTATGAGCTGGAATACATTAATATTGGTTAACAGAGTTTGAGTTCTATCTCTGAATTGATGAACTCAGTGAAATTTATCAAAACTTCTCCTTCCCAGTGGCTCCTAACCTGGCAGAATATAATGGATGACTAATAGGTCAGTGGTAACTTAGCACACCACATCTCTTTACTATGTGGTGCTCTGGAGAGAAAAGCTTAGGAGGCAAAGAGGGGACCATGAAGTGAAATATTTTCACTCTTTCCAGAGCTGAGCCTGTGGACACACCAGTAGCTGAATGATCCTCTGGAGGCGGTCTTGAACAATTCCAAAGGTGAAGAGGGAGAATCCCTTAAGTAATTTCTCTCCCTAGGGTTTTACGATGGCCACTTGGAAGGCTCAGAAACGTATCTGCGACATTGTTTTGTGTAAATTAAAGGAATATATTATTTCCAACAGTATCTCAGCAGCAAAAATGTACTCTATATACCAGGTACGCGCCAGGCAGCATCGCAGGTACTTCATACACGTTATCTTAGGGAGTCCTCACCGTGAAGGAGGGATATTAACCTCCACTTTACCAGTGAAGAAAGCTTCATGGCTACTGAACTGCACAGTGGGGATCTGAACACTCTTCCGTCTGATTCCAAAGTCCATACTCTTTTCCTCACACCACAGTGCCCCTCACTAGAAGCTCCTGAGGTGTGAGCTTGATGAAAGCGCTATGCCAGGACAAATTTATCCAGGTACAGACGTGGCCAGCTTTCAGGCACTGCTGATCACTTTGTGGATCCGGGCAGCCACTGAAGACACTGCTGTTCCCATTCTCAATTATGATCAGGAGCCACTGATGGCCCCAGTGTTGCTATTGCTACACTTGGGCAGCATTTCTCCACGTATGTTCTGTGGACGGAATGGGGTCTATATTAAACAAAGGACATCAGAGCTCCTTTTGCCAATGCATTTTGTTTTTAATGTAGCTTTTCTCAGAGATATTATGCAAGAACACTCCCCCATATAGCCAGAAGTCCCAGGAGCCTCAGAAGTTTCTGGAAAGTTAACCCTCCCATTTTTACAAGACCATGAACAGTAACTGCAGAGTTCTTCAGAGCTGGATGACATCTAACATCCTAGAGACCCGAATTCGAAACTCAGCTTTTCTATTTCCAAGTTAAACGGCCATGGCCCGATCACAATCTCTCTAGAATTCAGGTTTGCAACGTCCACAAGAATGGCTAAAATAATGCCTACCTTGCAGCATGTTTGTTACGTCTAGAGAATCTAAGAAGTGCAATTTGCAGAAGGCTCTCGATAAAAAGAGTAGTTATTATTACATTATTATTTTTCATAATTATAAGTACTACTTTGGTTTTAAAACACAGAACTAAGCAACACTACTAAGCCACAGAACCTGCTGGAGCCAGAAAGAGATCAGAAAACAAGCCACATGAACTTCTCTGGGTATCCTGTATTATTAAATGATTCTAATTTAAGAAAAGAGAAAGAGTTACTAAAGACAGCCAGGTTTCCAGAAAACCGGCATGCGTATGCCATACTCTTCTTCTACAGGGAACAAGGCAACAGGAGATGGGTTTCCAATTTTTCATAGTAATAGGACCCAAATAAACTAAAATCCATAGAAGTGAAGATCATTTTGAAAATTCATCATCCAGAACTCCTGTTTATGGAGATTATTTGGCTCCATCTTCTAAAACTTAACAACTTAATATTATATCTACTCCAGCCTTAGACGCTGATTTTCAGTAACTTCTACACCCTCTCTTTTACTGCCTCTCTAATGTCGTCCATCTTATCCCTGTAATTATTCGGAAATCCACACCTTGATCTCTGTCCTATGAACGTTAATCACTCATTCACGGGATCAACAAGTACTGCTTCTCCTTCCTCCTCTTTCCAACTAAATCCCTCGTCGAGTTTAAAATAAAGGAGGGCTCTAGGTTTTAGAAAGCACTGATTTCAGAATTTTGTTTTTTGTTTTTGCGGTACGCGGGTCTCTAACTGTTGTGGCGTCTCCCGTTGCGGAGCACAGGCTCCGGACGCGCAACCTCAGCGGCCATGGCTCACGGGCCCAGCCGCTCCGCGGCATGTGGGATCTTCCCGGACCGGGGCACGAACCCGCGTCCCCTGCATCGGCAGGCGGACTCTCAACCACTGCGCCACCAGGGAAGCCCCTCAGAATTTTGTTTTTAATTACCATGAAGACATACAACGGAACAGCATAAAATCTCTACTCACAGTACTAAGGAAACTAAACGCCACGCATTCCTAGTGGTTGCTCCAATCGCCACCAGTTGTAGCTGCTGAGCGTCTGAAACGTGACTGGTCCAAATCAAGCTGCTCTGCAAGTGTGAAATACACTTGAAGACCTTTTACCAAAAAGCATAATTTAAAATACTTCATTTATCATTTTATATTGATTATGTGCTGAAATGTGAATATATCCCAACATGTACTGTTAATTGAGCACAGTCTTCAGGTCCTTGGAAAGCTATAATTGTGAAGAATGTATTTGATGCTTGTTGGTACCTGATTTTTATCTCACCAGATTATCAATCTTCAGATCTTTGAAAACTCTGCAAAGTGATCTCAAAAATGTCGTGTGTATCTTCCAAAAGCACAGTCATTCACGCACAGCCATGCCTGAATTCAAGTGTCGAGGGCTTTCCTTAATCCTCATAGCCTATTAAAACTAAAAGATCCCCAGAGGACCAGAAATACAACCCAACATCCACTTTGTGTCCTGAAGCATAGCTGTATTTAAATTGATAAAATAAAATGTAACGTATTCTGCATCACATATCCACTCTGCTGCTGATGGGAAATACGCTGGACAATACATACATCATTAAACTGAACACAGCCAAGCATATTATGTTACAGCATCATTTGGAAACTCAGGCCAAACAATCCTCCGAAATTTCTAAATGTCAAAACTACTGACAATAACATTTTCATTCATTCTGTGTCTCAATGTTGCTCTTTATGTTTCTCCTTAGGCATTCTTCTGAGTAAACAAATTTGATTAACAGAGTTTCTCATTTTCATAATGTGTAAAAGTGGTGAAAGAATTCATTGTACATTTAAGGAATTTTTCCAGCACTTTTATTGACAAGCAGCAATACCTAAAAAACAATCACATATTATAACTCATACCAACCCTCATTTTTTTCATGGAGTTACGTGTGAAGTCATGTTTTCAATCGTATGATTTCTACCAAATATCCCTGGTGGGTCAGTTCCCGCCAGATGCTAACTTTATGAATAAGTGTGATACCAGGCAATGTGAGCAGGGCTAGACTCAGAAGACACTGGTTCACTGGCAATAAAACCTTTGACTTGAGAGAGAGGATCTGCTTGACAACGAGCACATGCATTTATTTCTTCTAATTCTGCAGAGGGTCTTTAAGAGTTGACATTCTCCACATGGTGGTATAAACACAGAGAGGCCCTCCTGTGTAAAAACTCCCGGAACCCACAACCCTTGGGGCATCTTAGGGGCGGAGGTGCCAGGCCACACATGAAGTTACCAAAGGCTAACTCAGTGCTTCTCAACCCTTTTCAGGGCATCCTCAACTGTTTAAGGAAATCAGTATCTCAACACACCTGGAACCGACCCCCAGCACATCAGTTGGGCAGCTCTGGGCTAATTTTCTGAGGGAGCTACAAACCTCCATGCTCCCAGGAGCCAAGAGGCTGAAACAGTGGAGCCACCCAACAGAAGGCTGGAAGCGGGACAGAGAAGGGATGTCCTCTCTGCAGAGGGCCGCTGGTCCTCACCTGCTGACAGTGGTTCCCTCGTAGTTATAGTCAAATGAAATGAAGCCTCTATACCCGTTTACGAGATCTCCTACTTTATAAACACAGTACTGCTGTACTGACAAAAACCAAACAAAACACCATCCACACATCAATCAGTTCATGATATGTACTGCACTGGCCTGACCTTCAGATTCAAAACATCTAGGAGGCCAAGGAAACTACAAACTATGGACACCCTAGATTTGTCTGGGCCTTTGCATCGGGGTGCCAGGAAGAACATAAATTCACATGATAAACATGGACTTTCTAACGGAAGCATCAATTTCACTTTTAGATTTTTTTTTTTGGAGAAACTGTATTAAAACAAACTGAGTATATTATGAGCACAGTTCAAAAATCACATGATTTACTGTAAAATAAGAGAGTCAGTAAATTCACTGCTTGCGGCAGGCTACTTTCAACCACACACCTGGAATGATTTTCCCTTTCTGAGGAAAAGTTTGAAAAGTAAACTACTGGGCAACCCTCAGAGGGGACAAGAACCCCTTAAACAAGCTCTGAACAAAATAAGATTTTTCAAGGACTCTTCCATAGTTTGGAGCGTGTATCAGCTCTGGGCCACTTAGATTGCTAATTCAAACATAATTCATATTGTCAACTTGTTCTAGAAGGCTCCTGGAACACTGCATTTCAGCATCTCAGGTTTTCCAGCCCAGTGGAGAGAGGGTACCCCACAAACACAACTGATTTACCCATTGTACATTCATCAACAGTTTTCTTCGTGTGTTCTGCATTTGTTTACTGTAATGAATAAAACATTAAAATGGCTATTTGGAATATAAAACATTTAATAAAACAAATGAAAAATACAAAACAAATAAAAAGTATTTGTAGTTCTTGCAAACGGTAAAGTTATGCTGGGCTGTAGTTTAGAGTACCTAAGGCTGTTATTTACGGAATAAAACTCATTATCGTTACTCAAATATTGAACAAGAATAGTTTGTATTCAAAGATAAAGTTGCCACAGGGGACTACTGATATAGGAAATAGGCTGCAGCAATAGGAGATGCATATTAAAATTTAAATACTGAAAAGGAAAAATGCATTTAACAGGTATATTTAATATTCCAAGAGCATCAACTAGAATTGTTAAAGTCATATTTGCTGACATTTCAATTATAACCTTCTATTTTCAGTGCCTTCAGCTCAATCCAAAAATTGTCTGCAGTCCCCAAACTAATGTACTTTACAAGGTCTCTGTTGGCAAACGATCTTTTTGTTAGCGTGCAGCACATTGAAACTTTCAAGAAAAAGACCAAAGGCAAATCTGAATATTTTTCCTCACAGGACCACAAAATTTTGAATTGAATATATTAATAGTAGGGATTTAAAACAATATTTTTCCAAGTGAAGCACATAGGTTAAGAGTTTGCCATGCTTAGTTTAATAATAAATGGCAGAGTCAGGAATCAAACCAAGGATTTCCACTCCAGAGTCTGTGCTCTCAGGTAGTATAGTTTATTACCTGTTTATTATCATGTGGATAGAAATATTTTATACACAATAATTTATATACAGTATTAGTACAGTACATATAATATACACATAGTATTATATTACATACCTATAATTTTTTTAAAACACTAAAAAATGTTTATTCTTATAATCTACTCTGGTTATCATATACAGACCCATATCTAACTTATTGTTACTGTAACCCTCCAATGCAATTACAATTGGTATGTGTAGTTCTTTGTGCAATTTCTGAAGTCCCCAACAGATTTATTTTCAGTGGGCATAGAGGCTTTCTAGGTTTACTGAAGTTATTTAAACTCTGGAGGACCCTGTTTTCTCAAATATAAAACAGGAATAACAGCTGTGCCTATGTCACAGAACGGCTATGGGAGTTCAATGAAATAATGCAGGTACAGAGCTTAGCACAGTGCACAGCACAGGAAGCACTCAGGAGATATTAGATATTATCATTGTTGTGGTTAATAATTTTATCCACCCTTGTGTCCTTGCAACTTACACAGGGTTTGGCACATGAGAGGTGCTCAGCAAACAGTAATTAAATAAATCGATGAATACTTTTTTCAACATCCCCCCATCTGCATGCAAACACATCCTTCCTCTCCACAGACACTGCCATTTCTCCAATATGATTTTGCTTCTTCCACCTAAAACACTATTCCCCATCTTCATTTTCATCTGGCTAACTCTTATTTTTCATCTAAATTTTGGTTCCCTTTCTTCTCTCATGGGAAGTCTTTTCTTAAAAACTCTGAGTCTATTATGTGTCCTGCTTATGCTTTCTCATTGGGCTTTCTCCTTGTCCCTAATTAGCAAAGCACTTAACCTTCAGTCTTCCTGATGTCTTTGACATGCCTTAATACCCCACTAGACTGCAAAGGCAGACACTACCTTTATACCATTGTAAAGGTATAGAACATAAGAGATGTTCAATAAACCTTGTGTTAAATGAATGAACACATACATATTTCTACCGGAATAACCTTTCCATGATCCTCACCCTCCCCAAGAAAAGTCACACTGGATTTAGGATATGGTTCAAATTTAGAAATGAACAAAAACGGAAAAGACAGATAAGCCAGTTTTTTTAATGGACCGAAAAAAGAGGGACAAGTTTTTCCCCAAAGACGGCCAAATGGCCATTAACATATGAAACGTATACACCATTATTAATTATTAAGAAAATGTATATTAAAGTCTCCTCTAAGACATCAACACACATCCATCAGAATGACAAAAAGAGAGTGAGAAAATACAGAGTAGTGAGATATGGAGCATCTGGAACTTTCATAAAGTCTAAATTGGTATAGTCACTAAGGAAAACTGTTTGGCAGTATCTACTAAAATGAAAATACATTCCTGAAGACTCAGCAATTCCATTCCTACTACTATGCTATGCAGAAATATGTACATACACGTGCCAAAAGGCATTCACAAGAATATTCATAGCAATATATTCCTAACAGCTGAAACCTGGAAACAACCGAGATGTCCATCAACAGTAAAATGGATAAATAAGTCTGTGGAAGGTTTCTGATAAATTCCTATAACAGAATATTATATAGCAATGAAAAAAGAACAATAGGAATGAATCTAAAAACGTAATGTTGAGACAAATACTGCATGATGTCACTTATATGTGGAATCTGAAAAATACAACAAACTAGTGAAGACAGCCGAAAGGAAGCAGACTCGCAGATACCGAGAACAAACTAGTGGTTACCACTGGGGAGAAAGGAGGGTGGAGAGACAGGGGAGGGCTAGGGAGGGCTCGGGATTAAGAGGTATAAACTAGTATGTATAAAATAAATAAGCTATAAGGACATACTGTACGGCATAGAGAATACAGCCAATATTTTATAATAACTATAAATGGAGTATAACCTTTAAAAATTGTGAATCACTATAATGCACACCTGTAACATATAATACTGTACAGCACTGTACTTCAATTAAAAATTTTTTTCTTCAAAACACAATGTTGCACAAAAGAATCCAGACTCAAAAGAGCATGTGTATTATGCAGCATCAGGGACAGAAAGTCGTCTACGGTGATGGAGGTGAGACAGCAGCCGACTGGTGCGTGAGCAGCTGCTGGTCATGTTTCATGACTTGATCTGAGTGGCAGTGGAGTGTGTTATGTTCACTTTGTGGGAGTTCACCCATTTGTACACCAGCGGTGTGTGCACTTTTCTGCATGTGAACTGCACTCTGGTGAAAAGGTGAGCTAAAAATAAATGAATAAGTAAATGCACTCAACCTTAAAAATAAAAGTCAACAGAGATGATTCACACAACTCCAGGAAGTCTGAAATCCTCTAAGCCTGACCAGTCACTTGATTCTATTTGAGATCTCATCTTGGTCTTATTTCTAACTCTTCTCTTTATTGGGAAATTCTATTTTAACCTATTTGCTAAATATAGACTACGTATACACAGGTTTAACACTGCCATAAAAAGGGATGCAACAGGGCTTCCCTGGTGGCACAGTGGTTGAGAATCCGCCTACAGATGCAGGGGACACGGGTTCGTGGCCTGGTCCAGGAGGATCCCACATGCCGCGGACCGGCTGGGCCCGTGAGCCGTGGCCGCTGAGCCTGCGCGTCCGCAGCCTGTGCTCCGCAACGGGAGAGGCCACAACAGTGAGAGGCCTGCGTACCGCAAAAAAAAAAAAAAAAAAGGATGGAACAGCTGAAATGGGGTCATGATCTTTTTACTCCAAATGGAAGAAAAAGAAGGAAAGCGGTTTTCCTGAGATAAGTTGGCAACTGTAAAGAGATAGAAATGATACACACACACTCCATGTACTTATGTTTATAGCAAAACATAGCTGTCAAATGGTCTGAATTGAAAGTAATTGGCAAAGGGCACTGAAAATACACAGAAAAGCAGAGGTCTGGACATATGAACCATTGGCCACCCTCAGGGATGAAGCAAGAGGGGGTAAGAAAGCATCAGAGCAGACAGGTCCAGAGCACTGCCGACTCGTACAGACTGGGAGAGTGCAGGGGAAACCGGATTATACAGAGGTGCCTGACCGCTCTGTGCTACCTACCAGAACACTATATATAAGAGAAGGTGAGAGGGAGCTTCAAGTTGGCGGAAGAGCAAAACGCAGAGATCACCTTCCTCCCTGCAAATACATCAGAAATACGTCTACACGTGGAACAACTCCTACAGAACACCTACTGAACGCTGGCAGAAGACCTCAGACCTCCCAAAAGGCAACAAACTCCCCACGTGCCTGGGTAGGGCAAAAGAAAAAAGAATAAACAGAGACAAAAAGATAGGGATGGGACCTGCACCAGTGGGAGGGAGCTGTGAAGGAGGAAAGGTTTCCACACACTAGGAAGCCCCTTCGCGGGCGGAGACTGCGGGTGACAGAGGGGGGAAGCTTCGGAGCCACGGAGGAGAGCACAGCCACAGGGGTGCGGAGGGCAAAGCGGAGAGATTCCCGCACAGAGGATCGGTGCCGACCGGCACTCACCAGGCCGAGAGACTTGTCTGCTCACCCGCCGCCGGGGCGGGCGGGGCTGGGAGCTGAGGCTCCGGCTTCGGCGGTCGGATCCCAGGGAGAGGACTGGGTTTGGCTGCGTGAACAGAGCCTGAAGGGGATAGTGCACCACGGCTAGCTGGCAGGGAGTCTGGGGAAAAGTCTGCACCTGCCGAAGAGGCAGGAGACTTTTTCTGGCTTCTTTGTTTCCTGGTGCGTGAGGAGAGGGGATTAACAGCGCCTCTTAAAGGAGCTCCAGAGACGGGCGCGAGCCGCGGCTATCAATGTGGACCCCAGAGACGGGCATGAGACATTAAGGCTGCTGCTGCCACCACCAAGAAGCCTGTGGGCAACCACAGGTCACTCTCCACACCTCCCCTCCCGGGAGGCTGTGCAGCCCGCCACTGTCAGGGTCCCGTGATCCAGGGACAACTTCCCCGGGAGAACGCACTGCACGCCTCAGGCTGATGCAACGTCCTACCGGCCTCTGCCGCCGCAGGCTCGCCCCGCATCCGCACCTCTCCCTCCCCCTGGCCTGAGTGAGCCAGAGCCCCCGAATCAGCGGCTCCTTTAACCCTGTCCTGTCTGAGCGAAGAACAGACGCCCTCAGGCGACCTACACGCAGAGGTGGGTCCAAATCCAGAGCTGAGCCACGGGAACTGTGCAAACAAAGAAGAGAAAGGGAAATCTCTCCCAGCAGCTTCAGAGGCAGCGGATTAAAGCTCCACAATCAACTTGACGTACCCTACATCTGTGGAATACCTGAATAGACAACGAATCATCCCAAATTGAGGAGGTGGACTTTGGGAGAAACGATATATATATTTCTTTCCCTTTTCCTCTTTTTGTGAGTGTGTATGTGTATGCTTCTGTGTATGATTTTGTCTGTTCCTTTTACCATTTGTGCCAGGGTTCTGTCTGTCCATTTTTTTTTTGCCTTAAAAATTTTCTTTCTTAATAATAATTTTTTATTTTAAGAACTTTATTTTATTTTATTTAATCTTCTTTCTTTCTTTCTACTTTTTCTCCCTTTTATTCTGAGCCACGTGGATGAAAGGCTCCTGGTGCTCCAGACAGGCATCAGGGCTGTGCCTCTGAGGTGGGAGAGCCAACTTCAGGACATTGATCCACAAGATACCTCCCAAATCCATGTAATATCGAACGGTGAAAATCTCCCAGAGATCTCCAACTCAACGCCAAGACACGGCTCTACTCAACGACCAGCAAGCAACAGTGCTGGACACCCTATGCCAAACAACTAGCAAGACAGGAACACAACCCCATCCATTAGCAGAGAGGCTGCCTAAAATCATAATAAGGCTACAGACACCCCAAAACACACCACCAGACGTGGACCTGCCCACCAGAAAGACAAGATCCAGCCTCATCCACCAGAACACAGACACTAGTCCCCTCCACCAGGAAGCCTACACAACCCACTGAACCAACCTTCGCCACTGGGGACAGACACCAAAACAACGGAAACTACGAACCTGCAGCCTACTAAAAAGAGACCCCAAACACAGTAAGTTAAGCAAAATGAAAACACAGAGAAACACACAGGAGATGAAAGAGCAAGGCAAAAACCCACCACCTAACAAATGAAGAGGAAATAGGCAGTCTACCTGAAAAAGAATTCAGAATAATGATAGTAAAGATGATCCAAAATCATGGAAATAGAATGGAGAAAATACAAGAAACGTTTAACAAGGACCTAGAAGAACTAAAGAGCAAACAAACAGAGATGAACAACACAATAAATGAAATTAAAAATTCTTTAGAAGGGATCAAAGGTAGAATAACTGAGGCAGAAGAACAGATAAGTGACCGGGAAGATAAAATAGTGGAAATAACTACTGCAGAGCAGAATAAAGAAAAAAGAATGAAAAGAATTGAGGACAGTCTCAGAGACCTCTGGGACAACATTAAACGCACCAACATTCAAATTATACGGGTCCCAGAAGAAGAGAAAAAGAACGGGACTGAGAAAATATTTGAAGAGATTATAGCTGAAAACTTCCCTAATATGGGAAAGGAAATAGTTAATCAACTCCAGGAAGCACAGAGAGTCCCATACAGGATAAATCCAAGGAGAAACACGCCAAGACACAAATTAATCAAACTATCAAATATTAAGTACAAAGAACAAATATTAAAAGCAGCAAGGGAAAAACAAAAAGTAACACATAAGGGAATCCCCATAAGGTTAACAGCTGATCTTTCAGCAGAAACTCTGCAAGCCAAAAGAGAGTGGCAGGACATATTTAAAGTGATGAAAGGGAAAAACCTACAACGAAGATTACTCTAACCACCAAGGATCTCATTCAGATTTGACAGAGAAATTAAAAGCTTTAGACAAGCAAAAGGTAAGAGAATTCAGCACCACCAATCCAGCTTTACAACAAATGCTAAAGGAACTTATCTAGACAGGAAACACAAGAGAAGGAAAAGACCTACGGTAATAAACCCAAAACAATTAAGAAAATGGTAATAGGAACATACATATCGATAATTACCTTAAATGTAAACGGATTAAATGCTCCAACCAAAAGACACAGACTGGCTGAATGGTCACAAAAGCAAGACCCATACATATGCTGTCTACAAGAGACCCACTTCAAACCTAGGGACACACACAGACTGAAAGTGAAGGGATGGAAAAAGATATTCCATGCAAATGGAAATCAAAAGAAAGGTAGAGTAGAAATACTCATATCAGATAAAATAGACTTTAAAATAAAGAATGTTACAAGAAACGAGGAAGGACACTACATAATGATAAAGGGATCAATCCAAGAAGAAGATATAACAATTGTAAATATTTATGCACCGAAAATAGGAGCACATCAATACATAAGGAAAATACTAACAGCCATAAAAGGGGAAATCAACAGTAACACAATAATAGTAGGGGACTTTAACACCCCACTTTCACCAAAGGACAGATCATCCGAAATGAAAATAAAGAAGGAAACACAAGCTTTAAATGATACATTAAACAAGATGGACTTAATTAATGTTTATAGGACATTCCATCCAAAAACAACAGAATACACATTCTTCTCAAGTGCTCATGGAACATTCTCCGGGATGGATCATATCTTGGGTCACAAATCAAGCCTTGGTAAATTTAATAAAATTGAAATCATATCAAGTACCTTTTCTGACCACAACGCTGTGAGACTAGATATCAATTATAGGAAAAAAATCTGTAAGAAATACAAACACATGGAGGCTAAACAACACACTACTTAATAACCAAGAGATCACTAAAGCAATCAAAGAGGAAATCAAAAAATACCTAAAAACAAATGACAATGAAAACACAACTACCGAAAACTCACGGGATGCAGCAAAAGCAGTTCTAAGAGGGAAGTTTATAGCAATACAAGCCTACCTTAAGAAACAAGAAACATCTCAAATAAACAACCTAACCTTACACCTAAAGCAATTAGAGAAAGAAGAACAAAAAAACCCCGAAGTTAGCAGAAGGAAAGAAATCATAAAGATCAGGTCAGAAATAAATGAAAAAGAAATGAAGGAACAATAGCGAAGATCAATAAAACTAAAAGCTGGTTCTTTGAAAAGATAAACAAAATTGATAAACCATTAGCCAGACTCATCAAGCAAAAGAGGGAGAGGACTCAAATAAATAAAATTAGAAATGAAAAAGGAAAAGTTACAACAG
This sequence comes from Pseudorca crassidens, assembly GCF_039906515.1. NCBI lineage: Eukaryota > Metazoa > Chordata > Mammalia > Artiodactyla > Delphinidae > Pseudorca > Pseudorca crassidens. Next base: position 32,091,112 of record NC_090313.1, on the reverse strand, counting down.
ACACCTCAGAAATACAAAGGATCATGAGAGATTACTACAAGCAACTATATGTCAATAAAATGGACAACCTGGAAGAAATGGACAAATTCTTAGAAATGCACAACCTTCCGAGACTGAACCAGGAAGAAATAGAAAATATGAACAGACCAATCACAAGCACTGAAATTGAAACTGTGATTAAAAATCTTCCAACAAACAAAAGCCCAGGACCAGATGGCTTCACAGGCGAATTCTATCAAACATTTAGAGAAGAGCTCACACGTATCCTTCTCAAACTCTTCCAATATAGCAGAGGGAGGAACACTCCCAAACTCATTCTACGAGGCCACCATCACTCTGATACCAAAACCAGACAAAGATATCACAAAGAAAGAAAACTACAGGCCAATATCACCGATGAACACAGATGCAAAAATCCTCAGCAAAATACTAGCAAACAGAATCCAACAGCACATTAAAAGGATCATACACCATGGTCAAGTGGGGTTTATTGCAGGAATGCAAGGATTCTTCAATATACGCAAATCAATCAACGTGATACACCATATTAACAAATGGAAGGAGAAAAAACATATGATCATCTCAATAGATGCAGAGAAAGCTTTTGACAAAATTCAGCACCCATTTATGATAAAATTCCTGCAGAAAGTAGGCATAGAGGGAATTTCCTCAACATAATAAAGGCCATATATGACAAACTCACAGCCAACATCGTCCTCAATGGTAAAAAAACTGAAACCATTTCCACTAAGATCAGGAACAAGACAAGGTTTCCCACTCTCACCACTATTATTCAACATAGTTTTGGAACTTTTAGCCTCAGGAATCAGAGAAGGAAAAGGAATCCAAATCGGAAAAGAAGAAGTAAAGCTGTCACTACAGATGACAGGATACTATACATAAAGAATCCTAAAGATGCTACCAGAAAACTACTAGAGCTAATCGATGAATTTGGTAAAGTAGCAGGATACAAAATTAATGCACAGAAATCTCTTGCATTCTTATACACTAATGATGAAAAATCTGAAAGTGAAATTAAGAAAATTCTCCCATTTACCACTGCAATGAAAAGAATAAAATATCTAGGAATAAACCTACCTAAGGAGACAAAAGACCTGTATACAGAAAACTATAAGACACTGTGACAGAAATTAAAGATGATACCAACAGATGGAGAGATATACCATGTTCTTGGATTGGAAGAATCAACATTGTGAAAATGACTCTACTACCCAAAGCAATCTACAGATTCAATGCAATCCCTATCAAATTACCACTGGCATTTTTTACAGAACTAGAACAAAAAATTTCACAATATGTATGGAAACACAAAAGACCCCAAAGAGCCAAAGCAATCTTGAGAAAGAAAAACGCACCTGGAGGAATCAGGCTCCCTGACTTCAGACTATAGCACAAAGCTACAGTAATCAAGACAGTATGGCACAAAAACAAAAATATAGATAAATGGAACAGGTTAGAAAGCCCAGAGATAAACCCACGCACATATGGTCACCTTATCTTTGATCAAGAAGGCAAAACTATACAGTGGAGAAAAGACAGCCGCTTCAATAAGTGGTGCTGGGAAAACTGGACAGCTACATGTAAAAGAATGAAATTAGAACACTCCCTAACACCATACACAAAAATAAACTCAAAATGGATTAAAGACCTAAATGTACAGCCAAACACCATCAAACTCTTAGAGGAAAACACAGGCAGGACACTCTATGACATAAATCACAGCAAGATCCTTTTTGACCCACCTCCTAGAGAAATGGAAATAAAAACAAAAATAAACAAATGGGACCTAATGAAACTTAAAAGCTTTTGCACAGCAAAGGAAACCATAAACAAGATGAAAAGACAACCCTCAGAATGGGAGAAAATATTTTCAAATGAAGCAACTGGCAAAGGATTAATCTCCAAAACATACAAGCAACTCATGCAGCTCAATTTCAAAAAACGAAACAACCCAATCGAAAAATGGGCAGAAGACCTAAATTGACATTTCTCCAAAGAAGATATACAGATTGCCAACAAACACATGAAAGAATGTTCAAAATCACTAATCATTAGAGAAATGCAAATCAAAACTACAATGAGGGCTTCCCCGGTGGTGCAGTGGTTGAGAGTCCACCTGCCGATGCAGGGGACACGGGTTCATGCCCCGGTCCGGGAGGATCCCACATGCTGTGGAACGGCTGGGCCCGTGAGCCATGGGCGCTGAGCCTGCGCATCTGGAGCCTGTACTCCGCAACGGGAGAGGCCACAACAGTGAGAGGCCCGTGTACGGGAAAAAAAAAAAAAAAAAAAACTACAATGAGATCATCTCACACCAGTCAGAATGGCCATCATCAAAAAATCTAGAAACAATAAATGCTGAAGAGGATGTGGAGAAAAGGGAACACTCTTACACTGTTGGTGGGAATGTAAACTGATACAGCCACTATGGAGAACAGTATGGACGTTCCTTAAAAAACTACAAATAGAACTACCATACGACCCAGCAATCCCACTACTGTGCATATACCCTGAGAAAACCATAATTCAAAAAGAGTCATGCACAAAAATATTCATTGAAGCTCTATTTACAATAGCCAGGACATGGAAGCAACCTAAGTGTCCATCAACAGATGAATGGATAAAGAAGATGTGGCACATATATACAATGGAATATTACTCAGCCATAAAAAGAAACAAAATTGAGTTATCTGTAGTGAGGTGGATGGACCTAGAGTCTGTCATACAGGGTGAAGTAAGTCAGAAAGAGAAAAACAAATACCGTATGGTAACACATATATATGGAATCTAAAAAAGAAAGAAAGAAAATGGTCAGAAGAACCTAGGGGCAAGATGGGAATAAAGACACAGACCTACTAGAGAATGGACTTGAGGATACGGGGAGGGGGAAGGGTAAGCTGGGACAAAGTGAGAGAGTGGCATGGACATATATACACCACCAAACATAAAATAGATAGCTAGTGGCAAGCAGCCGCATAGCACAGGGAGATCAGCTCGGTGGTTTGTGACCACCTAGAGGAGTGGGATAGAAAGGGTGTGAGGGAGGGAGACGCAAGAGGGAAGAGATATGGGGACATATGTATAACTGATTCACTTTGTTATAAAGCAGAAAATTACACACCATTATAAAGCAATTATACTCTAATAAAGATGTTAAAAAAGAAAAAAAAAAGGAGAAGGTGAGAAATTAGGGTTGGAACAAGCAGAGTCGTGAGAAAACATTTGAAAGTCCTTATAATTATTGTTTTTCCTATTTTTTTTTAAAGAAAAAGCATAAAGGCAACATCCCCAAGAAGGAAAAAAACTTCAATGCAATTTTAAATCAGTAATTATGTTGCTAAACAATGAATTCTTCATTTCAAACCCTTGCTCACTAAAAATTTTCCAGGATCTCTCCACTTCTCTTCCCCACTCTCTCCAGGTATCCTGCTTTCTTATGCATAACACGCAGCTAATTATCTCCTGCAGACATGACCTAAGATGCAGAGATGCCCTAAGAGGGAGCTCACCCCTGTTGAACAGTTACACAAAATAGATCCACACATACAATTTCAACAAGGCAAATTCACCTTCGGGAAGGAGTCACTGTTCAAAACATTCACACATGTAGTTTTTACCAGACATTTCATTTCTGTTTCATTAAAAATTATGTCTAACTCCATAATATTCAAATTTTTAGGCAACATCCTAGTCTTGTCATAGGTGACCTGTTACTTTGAAAAGCTACAACATGATTTTATTTTTCACTGATGAAATCAAAGAACAAATGTCAGGCATGCTTTATTCAACTAACAGAAATTACATAAAGTGTATGTATTTCCATTCGCATACTATTAACGCTTCATATGAAGACTTCAAACCTAGAGTTTCTTTGGCTCTAAAGTATTTGATTTTAATTCCGTTTCGAAATAACTCTCTTTGGATAACAAATATATTCCTCATAAATCAGTACAATTATTAAAGAACTATCACAGAGAGAAAGCAGTTTCCATTCACGGTGTTCGCATAGAAAATCAGATTTCACTGTCAAGAAGCTTACTTGTAATAGATCTTTTTAACTTCGAAGTACCTTGCAATCAAAGATCTGTATGTTTAAATAAAAGTAGGAAACAGATCAATTTCACTTTGCATCTCTTCTTGTAATCAGACTGAGAAATAAAATTTTTTCTTTTCTGGGAAATTTCTTTTTCTGGTGGAAAACACTTCCAATTTTAATATTTAAGAAGATAAAATCTACTCCTTTAACTATTTATTTCCTCAACAAAAGCAAAATAAACTACCCGCACTGCAAACCACACTGGAACCCTCTGGGGTTTTCTTTCACAGTCCTCTGTAATACTATAGTAACATAAACTCCGCCTATGGTCCCCATGCCCATCTGCTCTTATCACTCAGTGGCGTGGCCTGCACATTAAATACAAGTGTCAGGCAGTCATAAAATCTCAACAATTCCAAATGCTTTGGGGATCAAACATAAAATGACATTCTGCTGAATGGGAAATCCCATGGCCTGTGGCCACGTCTTCAAGGGGTCTGACGTGAGGGAAAAGAAAAATGCAGCCTGCCTTTAAAGCGAGGTCATTCTCACCCGGAATTTGGTTATAAAGGAGACTCTGCAAGCCTCGTATTGATATTCACTAAAGTATTTTTTCACGCATAGATAAAACTTCAAGAAGCAATTTTAGAAATTTGGTTTAACAATTTTTTTTTCCAAATAACACAGGACTCATGGACTAAAGCAACTTCTGTATAAGTCAAGTAATGAAGAAGAAGCAAGCAGCCCATACCAGTGATGGATTCAAGCACTCTCTACTCCCAGCCACCTATCACAGCTCTGCTGAAGAAAGAAGATGGGTACCCTAATCCCTACAGGGCAAATCCTAAAGACATGGCAGCAGCACTTCACGAACGCCTAATACATCCAACTCGAGGTCTCAGCAAGGGCAGGGCAGTTGACAAAATGCAATGATTCTGAATACACTCCAGTTTTTAAGAAAGTCAGTGTTACAGCCAGAGACAGGATAAATGAGAAGTCTAAGACACGTGTTTTCTGAGATTTATAATCAGGTAGAAATCGAAAGGGGAAGGAGATTAGACAAGTGTTTAGACTTTCCATCAAAATATGCAATGGGAGGGAGATTTTAACACCAGCCATTTCCTTTGCAATTATGGAGAAAGATGACTGATTTTTCTCATGGGTTTTCATGACCACTGAGATCCAGAACCCTTCCAAGTCTGCTCCTACATTAGCTGTGTCAGGCAAATCCTATCCTGGAAAAAAAGTGGTTTCAGGTAAAGGCTATGCAGAGGAAAAGGAGGCATGGAAAGAAAAAATCGTTTTGAATCAAACTCAAAAAGAACGGTTGTTGGCAATGAAAGAATGCTCAACATCATTAATCATTAGAGAAATACAAATCAAAACTACAATGAGATATCATCTCACACTGGTCAGAATGGCCATCATCAAAAAATCTAGAAACAATAAATGCTGGAGAGAGTGTGGAGAAAAAGGGGACACTCTTGCACTGTTGGTGGGAATGTAAATTGATACAGCCACTATGGAGAACAGTATGGAGGTTCCTTAAAAAACTACAAATAGAACTACCATACAACCCAGCAATCCCACTACTGGGCATATACCCTGAGCAAACCATAATTCAAAAAGAGTCATGTACCAAAATGTTCATTGCAGCTCTATTTACAATAGCCAGGACATGGAAGCAACCTAAGTGCCCATCAACAGGTGAATGGATAAAGAAGATGTGGCACATATATACAATGGAATATTACTCAGCCATAAAAAGGAACAAAATTGAGTTATTTGTAGTGAGGTGGATGGACCTAGAATCTGTCATACAGAGTGAAGTAAGTCAGAAAGAGAAAAACAAATACCGTATGCTAACACATATATATGGAATCTAAGGGGGAAAAAAAAGGTCATGAAGAACCTAGGGGCAAGATGGGAATAAAGACACAGACCTACTAGAGCATGGACTTGAGGATATGGAGAGGGGGAAGGGTAAGCTGGGACGAAGGGAGAGAGAGGCATGGACATATATACACCACCAAGCGTAAAATAGATAGCTAGTGGGAAGCAGCCGCATGGCACAGGGAGATCAGCTCAATGCTTTGTGACCGCCTGGAGGGGTGGGATTGGGAGGGTGGGAGGGAGGGAGACACAAGAGGGAAGAGATATGGGAACATATGTATATGTATAACTGATTCACTTCGTTATAAAGCAGAAACTAACACACCATTGTAAAGCAATTATACTCCAATAAAGATGTTAAAAAAGAACGGTTGGTATTGTGAATAGAATCAGTTTGATCTGTTACTGATAAGTTCATAAAATTGTCGCTCACATCTGGAATGATCAGGCATTTCACTTGACAGCATACTCAAACACTTTTCTTATCAAGAATAAAAAAGAGACAACTTAGTATAATAAACCCTATTAATTCGACTTCAATTTAAAGCAATAAGGGTCCTAGATGTTGACATTTGATGATAATTCCATGTCCCTAAGAAACTCTTAATAGAAGAAGCTACAAACAGGACATGATATTCTTGAGATAGTGATACAGGAGATTCTGTAAAATAACTGCCTTGGGGGGAGCAAGGAGGGAGAAAGAACAGGAAGGAGGGAAGGAGAGAAGGAAGAAAGGAAGGGAGGGAGGGAGAACAGAAAACACAATAGAAACATTAGCTTTGGTGTAAGAGCCAGAGAAGAGTTGGAGCTGCTCACAGAGGCACATGAGAGCTGACTGTGTACATCTCTGCACAACCCTGTGACTACACTTTTGTAGCTTGGAATTCATCACAGTCAGTACATTTATATCAAGGAAATCAGCAAAGGTAACAAACCAGAGCTTTTATTCAGAAAGCTATTTATCAGTATATCTGGTTAGATCCAAATTACCATGCTCAGTGACAGTCTCCTACCAATTAAACAGAAGTACTCTCATCTTCCTCAAAAAATTCATATGAAAATTAAATACAATAATACAAGAGTGCTTAGTAGACATACAAGAACTTCAGATAGCTATGACTATTATTACTTTCAAGAATTAGCCATCAAGTATACATCACAGAAGGCAACCTCAAAGAATTTCACCTAATGAGGTCTCCTTCATGGTAGCGCTGGTTCAGACCACAGGCTTCCAGTGGCTGAAGAGCAGCTGTGAGAGCAGCAGTGGAGTTTAGAAACAAATACACAAAAAGGAACATAGGTAAGGTCACTGGGAAATAGCAAAGCATGCACACTTGACAAGGAAACCAGCACAAAATGGGAAGTCAACACGGAGGCATTCATTCTGAGCCTTCTACATGAAACAGACCCAGGTTAAATTTGTCGCTTTTATGTCCTCCTAGGTATTTTAAATATACCATCCCTGTGTCAGAAATGGCAACAATGAAATACTAGAAATAAGCCACTAGGAAGCATCAGAGGTGTTAACCAGCTCTCAGTCCGTAACACTAAAGGCACAACCCACTCGTCAAGTCTACACAGTAAAAGGGGGATCACAAGATCAGGAGGAATGCCGTCTCATGAAACCATCACTCGATACAATGGTAACATTCACTACGAACAGAATTTCAGAAAAAGGAATGTGATTCACTATATGCACACATTTCTATGTCACAAAAGAAAATCATTCCCTAGCTAGATTTAATATCAGTACTAGATACTAGATAAAAGTATCTTCCATACTTTTTTCAACTCTACACTTTCATCCTCATCTCTTTTAATGTGGGCCCAAAGCAGGTTTTCAAACAGCAGAAAAAGCAATGGTAGAGAGAAGAGTCCATCTAAAAACACCAAGCCCCACCCTAACCAACATGCAACCAGCAGGGACCATTCCAATCCTTCGACCACATAATTCACTGGCCTCCTTTATCAGAGATGTCTGGGAAATTTTGCATTGTGAGAAAGAATCAGATACTAAATTTGTTTCTGTCTTCTTGAAAGTTAACATTAATCTAAACCTATCCATTGCATAACAAAAATCATCATCTCCATAATCTCAAAATTTTTAAAGTAAGTATCCCTGCTATTCACTGGGATAAAAAGACCTTTAAACCAGCATTTCTCAACTTTGCCTGCACATCCCAATACATTAGGAGCTTTTAAAGTCCCTCTGAGCCACCGAAATCCCTGACCAATGACCAGAGAATCTCTGGGGTCCGTGCTCGGACATCAGTGGGTCTTCAAAGTCACCCAGGTGATTCCAGGGTGCAACGAAGGCTGAGAACCGCTGCTCTAGACAGAATGGTTCTTACTCCGCGCTCTGTGCTCCTGATTCTCACTGCAAGCCACATGTTTCCAGATTCCCTTGGGAAGCTTAAACATACAGATGCCGGAGCCCCGCCCTAAGCCAACTAAATTAGAATCTCTGAGGCATGGAAACACTTTCCCACAAGATACTGAGCTAAAGCTGCGGTTGAAAGTAACGCTCTTCCAACTAGAGATCCTCAGCTTTGTTTTTGGAATTCCTTCAACTATTATAAGTTTCCCTATTTTATGTTCTACTTTTGTACCATTTCCAGTAGGAGTAACGCTTATGGAACTTTAAAATTACTTAAGCACTTGTCTCAAAACCAGACTTGCAATTGATAAACTCGGAGACTATTCTTTGCAGCTTATTGGCAGGTTTATGGGTTTCCTAGGGCTAGGTGGCTTATAATAATAGATACTTATTGTCTCTCAGTTCTGGAGGCTAGAGGTATCGGGAGGGCCATGCTCTCGCTGAAGGCTGTAGGGGAGAATCTGTCCCGTGCCTTCCTCTTAGTTTCTGGTGTTCCCAGCAACCCTCGGTGCTCCTTGGCTCGAAGACTCATCACCTCAATCTTTGCTTCCCTCGGTACATGGTATTCCCCCTGTGTGTCTGTGTCTCTGTATCTCTTCTAACGATACCAGTCATATTGGATTCAGGGCCCACCAAACTCCTGTATGACCGCTTCTTAGTTAATTACATCTGCAACAGTTCTATTTCCAAATAAGTCACATTCTGAGGTCCCATGAAGGACATGAATTTTAGGGAGACATCAATCAACCCAGCACAGCAGGAAAAAAGGTGAAAAAAACAGCAACTCTGGTCAGAAACATCAGGTGTTGCTTGCAAACAGGTAGTAGATCAGCCAAGTTTCTGGGGATCTCGAAGAAAATAAAGAGGTATGCGAAACAGAGCTAGAGTTAAGAGTGTCTCTAAAAGATAACCTGGAAAGGGGTTCCAAGCCCTAAGAGTTTATCACCACCAGTGCAATGGAACCCCTTCCAACTTCCAGCCTTTAAAATACCAAGTGGCCTGTGACGTATAACTTTCCTTATTTCTGTTGTCAGAGTTACAGCAATGTTCCTAAAAATTGATATGAGAATTCAAACAATTCCCAAGAGATACACTGTCATATATATATATATATATATATATATATATATATATATATAGAGAGAGAGAGAGAGAGAGAGAGAGAGAGAGAGAGAGAGAGAGGGAGAGAGAGAGAGAGAGAGGGAGAGAGAGAGAGAGAGAGAGAGTTATAATGGAAGTAGCATATTCTTATCAGGCAGGCATTATAGATGAAATGTGCTTTGTAGAATTAACCACCTCTAACAAGCACATACCCAATCATGTTTCAGGGACAATACTTTCTGAATTCCAACTTCATACTCTAACAAATACCCAGCAAAATAATAAACTTTCCATGATTCAGCACTTTGGTTATCCATCAAATGGTTTATATATTAATCATCCTCACCAGCAATAGTTAGCACAGACATTTTGTTTCCAATAACCAAAGAAATCAAAAAATATATGGGTCATTTTGTCATGCTCAAAAACTTCTCTGTGACACACTAAGAAGAGCCCCTACGATGTTAGCAGCCATCAGTTGGACTTCTGCCAAGAGAGAGAAAAGGAGAATGAGAAGGTATAATCAATACATGTAGTGCAAAAACTTTTTGACGAAAATCATTAGCCCATGGACACAAATTAGTTTGGTCCCTGGTCATCTTTTTTGGCCTTAAGCATCCTATAAATTAACTGGCAATATAAACAAGTTAGTACTGTTCATTTAAATACTATTTTAAGGGAGATGGGCAGAATCATTTATTTCAGCCAAATTTTGTTTTTCAACATTAAGGAAGAAAAAAGCAAAAACTCTCTAAAATGTAGGAAACTAGGAGAAACTCCAAGTAATCAAATAAATTTTTATTGATTGTTTTTTTCTTTCAATAGATTTCAAATATTTGAGATTCCTGACGTTTTTCAAACTTTAATAACTCACTGTTTTCCTAACTACATTAAGTTCTAAACAAAAATAAGGCAAAAGAAATCTCCCTTTATAACGTAGCTCAGAGAGAAAAAAAAATCTCTTCTATTTACTAGGCTGACATTTACTTTGATCTCTTACAGACCCTTTCAGGTAACAATTTATATATAACAGAGCAAGCAAACTCCTTTGGGAATGTAGAATACCTTAGAAGTCATGAACAAATGCAAATAAACTGAAAACACAAGGGGGCTGTATCTTTACTGCTTGCCTTTTTTTACTCTGTTTGACAGCAGTGTTTTAAAAAACAGGCAAGGAAATAAATCCTTCAGTTTGGCTGTGATACTTGAAAAGAAGCTTAAAGTGGTTTAATAACGGAGTAAGATTAAACCATACTTCTAAAAAAAACAATTCCAAAGGTAGCAAAAGGAAGTGCCTTTATGCAAATGTCATTCCTTCCCAACTACTTCTACTTTCTGAGAAGAGTTGCTAATCCACTCAGGTGAAGTGTCCAAACACATCTGATGCCCCAACTACTGCTGTAGCTTCAAAGTCGATTTAAAGGTTCTTAATGGTGCTACTAATTTAGCTATGAACATTAGTAAATTATACATGGTGGACATTTCATTTTTTTTTTTACAGTTTTATAAAATCAATCTAAGTAGATGCAAAGGCTCTGGTGCTTCATTGCCTTAGGTCTATCAAGCCCATAATAATAATTTACTAACATACACTGAGCATGAAAGATACAAAAGGGAATTCACAATCATAAAAGTTTATGCTCTGCCTTTATATAAACAGTCACTGTCATAAATACAAAATAATAGAGATTATATCAATCAATAAAGCAAAATGAAATGCATTAGACTGATCTGATGAGATAACCAAATGACTGCAGATACAGCTAAATGAAGCAACCAAGTAGATATGTCAGGCATCTAACTTGATTACTGCCATAAATCACACCTCTACCGTCCTTATGATACAAAGAAAATATTATTTGGAGAATGCAAGTTATCTTCCTTAAATAATTTAGACTTGCTAAGGTTTACCCAGCAAAACAGCTGTATTTTAGGTAACCTTACTCAAAGCTTAACTTTATTAATTAACATAATTCATGCCAAAAGAAACACATGCAAAATTATTGATTTCATATTTTTATTATTATAAAATTATTGTAAATAACTGCACATGGATTGCAAACCCATCCCATGAAAAAATTATCTTTTCTTTTAGACCTTGATGGGGAATAAAAAAAAAAAATCTCCACATTAGAGGAAAAACAGGTCTAAAATAACTTGGCAATAGTTCAGCTACCAAAATATATGTGTAAAAAATGCAGAAAGGCGGAAGAGGAAAGAAAATCAGTTATTTTAATTCAAAAAAAAAGTAAAAGATTTGCAAATCAACTTCTTTTTTAGCAGTATGCTTCTGTCATAAAACTTTATATAATTCCCCCTGATGCTTAAATTATACAGTGAATAAAAATCACCTTGAAATATCCACTTAAAATGGCTAAAAGGTCAATTTTATTGTCACATATATTTTACCACAATGAAAAAATAAAAATGAAGTGCTATTTAGAGGTTCATCTATTCATAAAATAGGGAAGGAATGGTTTTCATCTTTGTAGCTTACATATGCATACACATATTTCCAAGTTAGATACAGTTATCTGAAACTACGTGGATTTAACTCTACTTCTGCTGTTTGAAGACAAGAATCAGGTTCTGTTCATTTTGAATTTCCTATATTTAGAAAAGTTCTTTGCACAGTGTGAAAAGCTATAACTTTGTCAAATAAGTGACATGTTTTTTAAATGATTAAAAAGGTAAATTTTATGTTATGCAAATTTTACTACCACAAAAAAAAAATCACTTTATTTTGGAATCAAGTATCAGTATCATTCACCTTGATTTCAATCCAGGTGAATCTAAACATCAAATCTAACCTTCCATAATTTATATTCTGGAATATGGTTACATCAGTTTTTAACTTTTCTAGCCACTCTAATCTCAGATCCCTGGGAGGCCAAAAGGTATGGGATAGAAGGGACCGATTTGCGCACCAAGTTGATCAGTTCGTCCCACCGTGAAGTCATGTGCCCTGTCAGGTCCTTTCCTGTGTGAGTCGCCACCTAGAAATGTCAGGGGCCTGCCTTGGGCTTCTGACAGGAAACGGTTCCCCTGAAGTGCAAATTCACACGGAGGCAGGGCTGTGGGTGCACTGACAACAGGGCAGAAAGATCCAGAAACTCAGACTGTGCATTTCTTAAAAATAAAGCAAAGAATCTGAAAAGTAAAGAAAAAAGAGCAAGGGAAAGAGATGCAGAATTAGTTTGACCAAAAATACAAATCAACTGAGCCTATCGTAAGGCTTACAGAGGAAATGGTGAAGAAATTTGAAGGCAATGATAATTCAAATCTATTCCCTTCCATATGTGCAGGTCTTTCTCCCTTCTAAGTTTCTTCCCCTTGTCCTCCTCTTTTGTTCTCACCCTTTCCTCCTTTCTTTTTTTTTTTTTAAATTTCCTTCCAATTGTACATCTCACGGACATTCCCTTGCCCCTTTAGGTCTATTCGTCCAAGCTGCTGTGGGGAGGGGAGGGGAGGGGAGGGGGTGGGAGGGTACTGTGAGTAAATACTAAGATCTGTCCTCCTACAAATCAGGTGAAAGAGAGCAAGCTAAGAAGAGTAAGCAGTTGGCCTGAAGAGTAAAACTCAAGATAAGGATCCCCTGAGGCTATTTTTAACCACCCATGAAACCAAAACAGTGGTTTCCAATCCTACATTTAGTGACAGGGACTGCAGACAGAAAGAGGTTACAGCAAATGTTTCATTAAGTCAAATAATCAGTAATTCGATCTATAAACCGGAAAAACATTTTTTAAGTACTTTTTTTTTACTTCAAAGACTTTTCCTATAAGTAGTTTCAACTGTGAGCATACAAATTCATCATATAAAAGTCAACAAGTTGCATTAAAGAGTTTTTCTTTAAATTAGTTCCAGCAAGATGTGCTTTATTACAACTATACAACTAATTCCAGAAAACTGCAAGACATGACCAGATGTCTTGTCTTAAATCAGAAAGTAAGTACATGTCAACAAGGTCACTTTCGCCCCTTGTAAAGAAATAAGAAACTGTGAGATATCACTAAGCATCAATTAAATTAGCCAATTTAAAACGAATACCTATTATATTCATTGTTAGAAAATGGTAGAACCATCTTACTCGTACATTGCCTATGGCAATACCAACTACCAGAACCCTCTGAAAGGCACTCATGTTTTAAGAGTCAAAATATCAATAGTTAATAATCTGTGACCCAGTAATAATATTCCTGAATTAATCCTACCCCCTTAAAAAAAAGGGAAGGGAGGGAGGAAGGGAGGGGGTAAAAAACAAAAGAAGGAAAACTACACATATAAAAGGCTCATTGAGGGGGACTTCCCTGGTGGTACAGTGGTAAAGAATCCGCCTTCCAATGCAGGTGATGCAAGTTCCATCCCTGGTCAGGGAACTAAGATCCCACATGCCGCAGGGAAACTAAGCCCACACACCACAACTACTGAGCTTGTGCGCCTCAACTAGAGAGCCTGCGTGCCCCAACCTACAGAGCCCACGTGCTCTGGAACCCACGCACCACAGCTGCAGAACCCATGTGCCCTGAAGCCTGTGCACCACAACTAGAGAGAAGCCCGCATGCCTCAACGAAGATCCCACGTGTCGCAACTAAGACCTGATGCAGCCAAAAATAAATAAATAACATAAAGTTATAAATAACAAATAAATAAGAGGCTCATTGAAACTCCATTTGTAACCTAAAAACAGTTCCAGTTCTTTTCCGTTCATCACAAGGAAATGGCCGACTTAATTATGGTAAAACAATGTAATGAACTATTATGCTACCAATATAAACTACGTTTAAGAAAGATGGGGAAAAGAGCAATACTAAGTAAAAATGACGTGCACATGAAGAATTAGTAAAATACACAAAAGTATCTGTTGAATAAATGTGGTGTGGTGGTCTAAGGTTTCTTCCCTACCTTACCTTTGCATTACTGACATACCTTTGTAATTTTTTTTAAAAAACTACATACACTATATATTTTTATAAGTATATTTCCTAATACTATTTTTAAATATTAATAAACAGATTTCAAATAGCAGTGTTTATTGAAAAGACTATAAAGATTAACAAGGTCACTCCCAGAATTTGTCTTAACATGATGAATAATACAATAAACATGGCTCTTAAGTGGAAAACACTTCAAGATTCAAAACGTTCAATTAGTCTGCGTGTTAACAGGATTACCAAAAAGCATTTTGCCAGGTGCTGCAGAAAATGACAGTGTGTAAGAGAAAGAAGGTAAGAGAATCACATCATTATGGAAAGATTACACTATAAGAGAGAAATAAAGAAAAAGAGACTTTTCAGTTTGTTTAAAAAGGACATACATGATATGACCAATTACAATACTCTAGAGAAACAACCAACAATAATGTATAACGTAAAAAAAAAGGAATTTGCAATTATCGCTTACTATTTTTAATAGTTATCACTCGGGGGGCTGGGAGGAATTGGGAGATTGGGATTGACACATACACACTAATATGTATAAAATAGATAACTAATAAGAACATGCTGTATAGCACAGGGAACTCCACTTCACTGTACAGTAGAAACTGACACAACACTGTAAAACAACTAGACCCCAATTTAAAAAAATTAAAAGAAAACTATAATGGATTTTCTTTTTAAGTACAGTAAGTCCCCTACATATGAAACTTCAAGGTGGACAAAAAAAAAAAAAACAGTTATCACTCATTGAGTACTAATTTCCAGACACCTTGCCAGATGTTCTACATACTTATCATTTCACACTCAGTACAACACTACCGACTAGACAAGTTTAGTAAATGCATTTCACAGATGAGGAAACTGAAGCTTAAGTAGGAACTATAACTTGGCCAAGTTTATACGGAGGACATCCAATCAACAAGAAAGGGTAGAACTAGGCCTTGAACCATGTTCTGATCCTTTATTGCATGCTTTCTCCAACGACTTCAAAAGAAAAAAAAATGTATAAACCATATAAAAACAGCACTTTTACTTATATTTCTTTTTTTGGGGGGGTGGGGGTACGCGGGCCTCTCACCACTGCAGCCTCTCCCGCTGCAGAGCACAGGCTCCGGACGCGCAGGCTCAGCGGCCATGGCTCACGGGCCCAGCCACTACGCGGCATGTGGGATCCTCCCGGACCGGGGCACGAACCCGTGTCCCCTGCATCTGTAGGCGGACTCTCAACCACTGCGCCACCAGGGAAGCCCTACTTATATTTCTTTATATAATCCCACTAGATTTGCTTTTTCCTCAGGTGTTCGTATCTATTCTTCTTAAAAGAGAAGAATTCCTCAACTATACAACAAGAAAACTTCATCCATCATGGTTAGTCATCTCCTTTATTTTCAACAAGTTTCCTACTAAATGTTTCCAACTAAATAGAAATTTTATCTTTAAGATCACAAAATTAATACAGGCATGTTTCCTGATCATATTACTGTTTAGGTCAGACTTAGCTACACCACAGATGATTTGCCAGAATACACTGGATCAGATGTGTTTTTAACTTTTTCCTTTGGCGTCTAAGTCACTCATGATTTCTAAGGTAAGTATTTAGGAAGATCTGTGAACAGGTTTGGGCATCTAGGGCACCCAGTATCACTCTTCCAATTTGTTCTCATGTATTTTTCTAAGCATGTCTTATTCTAAACACCAGGTAATTCCCAGCCTCTAGAAGAAGCCTTGCATTCCAATATTAACAGCTCCTTCAATCATCTCCTGAACAGTTACCTCCTTCCTAAACAACATGTCTGGTTCCCTCTGAGTTAAGTTCTGTAATGTAATCTCCTAAAGGCACTGCCTTATCAACTCTTACCTCTAGACCATGGCTAAGTGCAGAACCAGGGCCAAGTGAAAGGCCATGGGGAAAGAAGGAGAGTGAGTTGCTACTGCCGGTAGAACATGATTCACCCTCACATGGGTCTTAGGGTACCTGAAATTTTGTATTTTCTTATGACATGAAGTTTCTTCAAAAAATTACACAGTAGATCTTTTATATTTTATTTAAATCATTTTAAATCATCACCTGTCTTGAATTACCTGGGTAAGTTGACAGGCAAACATGAAAGTCAGGATGCCCTCGGAGATGTGGACATCCCAGAGGAGAATGACGCAGAGCCAGGGCTGAGAGTTGGGGGAGGGGAGAGCATGCTCTGCTTTACCCGGTAGGGTAGAGGGTTTATTGGAAAACAGGAGACGAAAGAGAAGATGGCTGACGACAGAGTCTACTGGAGATAGAAGGGCTGCCTCTCGGGAAAAAGCATTAAGAGATCAGAAAAGCAGTCACTGGGGAAGAGCTGGGGAGGAATGGGCAGGGCCCTGCCCAGCACTGTGTGACTTCCCTCCTATGTCACTGCCTCTCTTTTCCTCTCCCTGCTTCAGACTCTGTATTTACTCATGTCAACCTCCGGCCCAGGGAAATACCAATTCCTTGCATTAGCACGGTGATCTCGCACCCTACTTTAAATGGGCCTTAACAAAATTTTTAAATACCTACATGGGGAAGGGACAAAAAGTTTGAACAGCTCCACTGTTCCACAACAAAACCTGGCCATCATTTACTTACCACCCACACCCGCCCTATTTCTGACCCACATCCAACCAACATAACTTAAAAAGAAAATAAGAAAATAATCATATTCTACAGATAATAGTCAAGCCACTAAGCATCACGTCTTAGAAGCTTATGGCAGGCCATAAAGAATACATTTACATGTTAATGCAAACCACAAAAGTAGCATTCTGCCGCATCCCACATCTCTTTTATTTAAGGTTAACATTTAAGCTAACACAGTACTAAAGGCTTGCAAGATTTATCTCACTAAAATCACAAGTTAGGAACTTGTGGTTAGGCACTCTTTACCACTTGACAGTTGAGGGAACTGTAACTTGAAGGTAACTTGTAACTTGCTCAACATCACAAAATGGGAGCAAGTAATTAAGGCAGGAGTCAACTTCCATCTCTCCAACTCCAAACTGAATTCTGAACTGCCAAATTATACTGCAAGTTGTTAAAATCTACCTTCTACCCTTTTTGATATCTGAAAGGCACTATATTTAATAAGGAGGAGGAGGAGGAAGTAGAGGAGGAGGAGATGACGGAGAAGAAGAAGAAGAAAAGAACTGAGCACCAATATGTACAAGGCACTATGCCGTATCCTGGAAATGTAGAGATTAGGTAAACAGTCCAAGTCTTGATGGGTTCATAGACTCCAACAATTCACCATTCCTTCTTATGTAAACCTGCCTTGGTCCACTAATGCCCATATTTATGCTCTTTCAAATTCTTGTTCCCTTTCTCCATAATGTCTTTCTTAACTAATTCTCTTTTTTTTTGCGGTACGCGGGCCTCTCACTGCTGTGGCCTCTCCCGTTGTGGAGCACAGGCTCCGGATGCGCAGGCTCAGCAGCCATGGCTCACGGGCCCAGCCGTTCCGCGGCATGTGGGATCTTCCCGGACCGGGGCACGAACCCGTATCCCCTGCATCGGCAGGCGGTCTCAACCACTGCGCCACCAGGGAAGCCCTAATTCTCCTTATTTATTCAATCAGTCTAGCAATGCTATTGTATATGATATTATCTTTGATTTAAAATCAATTCCTGTAGTTTCTTTTGTTTGAATGGCTTGGTACATAAAATTTACATTCAACAAATACAGAGAAGGTGTCTTCTACTTTGTTCTAAATGACCAACTATACCTACAATACACTGTATACTGAATATCAAGGAGAGTATACAACTTAGTTTGATGGGGTGTTATCTCAGGTACAAAGAACTGGATTAATCTTAATTCTAGGTTTATGAAAAACTATCATCATAGGTCTTTTTTACTTAGAGGATGTATGTGTTACTGGTAATAATCTAGTATTTGTGTGAAGCACACAAGCATTTGTTAATTTATTAATAAATACAATCGACTTGATTTAAATTATTACTAACAAAGAAATGGATCTTTTATCAAACCGGAAATGAATACTTTTTGTATACACCCTTAATACGCTACCTGTCCAGTATTATAAAGAGTACACTGTAAGACAATAAAATAGTTAATATCTATAGAATATAAACATGATATACTTAATACGTTATAATCACACCAAAAGATCAAGTGACATTTTATTCGTTACTTGAGAAAGCTAACTAAAATATTTATGAAGTCACTGACAAAAAACAATATTCAATTTGCCAGATTAATTTAAGAGATTTAAGGATGCTCCTTCACCTTGCAATGAAAGATTAAATGGTTTTTATAAAAGCATTTCAGGGACTTCCCTGGTGGTGCAGTGGTTAAGAATCTGCCTGTCCGGGAAGATCCCACATGCTGCGGAACAACTAAGCCCGTGCGCCACAGCTACTGAGCCTGCGCTCTAGAGCCCACAAGCCACAACTACTGAGCCTGTGTGCCACAACTACTGAGCCTGTGCTCTAGAGCCCGTGAGCCACAACTACTGAGCCTGCATGCCACAACTACTGAAGCCCACACACCTAGAGCCCCTGCTCTGCAACAAGAAAAGCCACCACAATGAGAATCCAGGGCACCGCAGCGAAGAGTAGCCCCCGCTCACCGCAACTAGAGAAAGCCCACGTGCAGCAACAAAGACCCAAAGCAGTCAAAAACTAAATAAAATTAATTAATTAATTATTTTTTAAAAGCATTTCAAAGATTAAATTACTTAACTGGTAACTTAGTATTCTACATGATCCTTTCCAAGTATAAATCTTCTAAAAAGAAACGTGGTGTGTGCTTTTAAATTTTTCTTCAGTTATAAATATATGTTTCAACAGATAAAACAGGCTACTTCAAATTTTGGTCTAAGCATCAAACACGTCTTCATCTTCCTCTTTCTATTCATTTTAAACAAATAGTTAGAAATAATCCCCTTTGGGGATTATCATAGAAGAAATCTCTTTACTGAGATGAGAACTCAAACTAAATGATGTCTAAAGCCCCATCCAACCAGAGTTTCTTAATTAAGAACGCTACTTACAAGAGCTCCAATCAGATTGATCAGCTACACTACTTCTCATGTAATATCAATGGGATGTTATATAGCATAAAAACACAGTTTGAAAACTGAAAATAAAACCCTGTGGTGTACAACAGGAACTTCCAAATCTGTTAGGCATGGACTCTTCTCTCTCTCTCTCTCTCTCTCTCTCTCTCTCTCTCTATATATATATATATATATATATATATATTTATGGCTGCATTGGGTCTTCATTGCTGAGCGCGGGCTTTCTCTAGTTGCGGCGAGCAGGGACTACTCTTCGTTGTGGTGCGTGGGCTTCTCATTGCAGTGGCTTCTCCTGTTGTGGAGCACGGGCTCTAGGTGCACGGGCTTCAGTAGTTGCGGCATGCGGGCTCAGTAGTTGTGGCTTGTGGGCCCCAGAGCACAGGCTCAGTCGTCGTGGTGCACGGGCTTAGTTGCTCTGCGGCATGTGGGATCTTGCCGGACCAGGCCTCGAACCCATGTTCCCTGCACTGGCAGGCGGACTCTCAACCACTGCGCCACAAGGGAAGTGGCGCAGTCCTTTAATCTTCTTGATTAAAGGAACTTCCTTTAATAAATCTATCGAACTGAAGAGAAACTTTTGGAAAACTATTATAATTAAGCCTGTAGACAGCCTCGAATTTTTTTTTTTTTTTTTTTTTTTTTTTTTTTGCAGTACGTAGGCCTCTCACTGATGTGGCCTCTCCCGTTGCGGAGCACAGGCTCGGGACGCGCAGGCTCAGCGACCATGGCTCACGGGCCCAGCCGCTCCACGGCATGTGGGTTCTTACCGGACCGGAGCACGAACCCATGTCCCCTGCATTAGCAGGCGGACTCTCAACCACTGTGCCACCAGGGAAGCCCCCTCGAATTTTTTTTTTTTAAATCTGTCAAACTTTCTACATAAATGCTTCACACTGGAATCTCTATAATCTGCCCTCGCCTTACTTTACTTCCCACCTCCTGCCAAACATTACTGAACTAAACGCCTGCTCCCATCCTGCTCTCTCTGGCTTCGACCACTTGCTCAGGCTACCTGCCACCCATCCTGTGTTCAGTGTCAACCCAATCCTTACTTTCTCCATGTACCTTCCCTATTACACATGAGTATTATCCAACCCTATCCATCTTACACTTTATAAGCATACTTGTATAGTACTTTTATAGTACTTTATATACAAGTATATACTTATATACAACCCTACCCTTATGACTCAGTTTTATTTCTGTATTTTCATCTGAAGTTTATCATTTACCACCTGATAACATACTGTTTTAAATACATACAGATTATCTGTTTCTGACGTTTTGTGTCTACAACTAGATTGTTAATTCTGCACCTTACACTTCTTCTTTATTCCTGGAAATTCTCCATATTCAGTAAATACTTAATGGCTTGTTGATAAAAATAAAATTACCTTTATATGAACTCTTTCCTTTTTTGACTTTTCAAAATAGTACTTAAAATTTTAAACTGATAAATGAGTCCAATGTTCAATTGTTTTTATTCTTTAAAACTCAATCTTTGTTGTAT
This sequence comes from Pseudorca crassidens, assembly GCF_039906515.1. Classification (NCBI taxonomy): domain Eukaryota; kingdom Metazoa; phylum Chordata; class Mammalia; order Artiodactyla; family Delphinidae; genus Pseudorca; species Pseudorca crassidens. The sequence goes on along the minus strand of NC_090313.1, from coordinate 32,070,177 downwards.
CTACCCTAAAAAGTACCACAGGAAACATCATTTACTAATTTCCTAATATGCAATGTCCCATGGGTGTTATGAAAAATGCCAACTATATATGCTCATCATTCATAGTTTTCTTCAACTCTTCCTCTTAAAGTAAAAGTTGACACACGTTGTATACAAATTAGAGGTAGTGTACCTACCCTTCTAAAAATCTAAAAACTGCTACTTATAATACAAACATTAAAAAATAAAAATAGCTTTGCTTTTTCTGATGAGAAAAGTACAATGTGCATATTCTAAAATCCTCAGAGAATGCCTAAAGGTATAAATAAGAAAATTTAAACCACTTGACATACTAGTAACGAACAGGAAGCATTGTTACCATATTTGCTGTGCCCTTTCATATATGCATACACACATACAAAAGTTTAATTCCGGAAGCTACTCATTAAATCCTGGCTCTATACCTCCTACTGCTGCAACCTTGAGCTATTTATCTTCCGGATGCTTCTGTTTGTTAATCTGTAAAATGGGGCCAATAATACTTAGTAGGAGGAACGTTGTGGTTACTAAGGGAGATAATCAATGTAAAGCACTTAGCAAAGGATCTAACATACAGCACATTTTCAACATTATTATATATCCTTGACATAAACGCCATTTTGTAACCTGCTTCCTTCAGTTGACAACACTTCACTGACAAATTTCCCTACCAACAAATTCAAAACTATGTTGTTTTTAACAGCAGCTTAGAGCTTCTTCTATCAATGTACCATATTTAACTATCTCTATTTGACGTTTTGATTGCTTCATAATTTTTAATGATAACCATACTCTGGTGAACATGATTGTAGCCAGATCTTTGCACATATCCATAATCACATTTTTGGAATAAATTCCTAGAAGTAAAATTTCTGGTCCAAAGGGTACTCACATTTTAAATGTTTATACATATTTCCACAGAAAAGTACACATTTACTCATGCTTCATCAATGCACGTGCCTGAGTATTTACCACATCCTCCCCAGCGTTTGGTATGGTCTTTTTCTTTTCTTTTCTTTCTTTCTTTTTTTAATATTTATTTATTTGTTTGGCTGCGCCAGGTCTGCGCCAGGTCTGCGCCAGTTGCAGCATGCGAACTCTTAGTTGCAGCATGTGGGATCTAGTTCCCTGACCAGGGATCAAACCCAGGACCCCTGCACTGGGAGCACGGAGTCTTAGCCACTGGACCAACCACCAGAGAAATCCCGGTATGGTCATCTTTTTAATCTTACCCAATCTGACAGCAGAAAAAAAATGGTTCTAATTTGAACTTCTTGGACTATCGATGAGACTAAACATGAATTCATCAGTTCACTGGTCACGTGTATGTCTTCTTCTGTAAAATCCCTGTTCAAATCTTTTCCCATCTTCATACTGGGGCAGTTGCCTTATTCTGGTTAAGAGATTTCTTCCCTTAAAAATATGAATTTTCGGGCTTCCCTGTGGCGCAGTGGTTGAGAGTCCGCCTGCCAAAGCAGGGGACGCGGGTTCGTGCCCCGGTCCGGGAAGATCCCACGTGCCGTGGAGCGGCTGGGCCCGTGAGCCATGGCCGCTGAGCCTGCGCGTCCGGAGCCTGTGCTCCGCAACGGGAGAGGCCACAGCAGTGAGAGGCCCGCGTACCACAAAAAGAAAAGAAAAGAAAAAAAAAAAAAAAATATATATATATATATATATATATGAATTTTCACTGCTATATATATTTCAGATAGTTTTTTTTCCACATTATAATCTGTCATTTCAATTCACCAAATTTTTATTATAAAGATGTGTTTAGATTTTTTAGTCAAATATACCCATCCATTTCCAATTTATGATTTCTGGATTCAGTGTCATCCTTTAGAAATTCTTCACCCATACAGATTTATAAAAGTATTAATCTAAATCTTACTTTAGTACCTTTTATACGTTACTCTGATTCAGTTTTATGAAGCAAAGTATTAGGACGATGTATGTGAAATCTTAGAGAATTATTTCTGAAAATATCTCAGGTTGGACAAAGCATAATGCTTCGCCAAACCACTGTATTAAGGATGATATAGAAGCGGCTTTATCTAAGCTTCCGGAGCAGAATATTATAAAAAGGCAAGTCAGATACAGTGGCTTCATATTTTTAGCAATTAATTTTTATCTCAATCCATATACCTCTGTTCTGCTTTCCAGGCTTGTTGATCCCACAGCTTACTTCACATCTGTACTCAAATTACTTCCTCAGGGAGAACGGCCTCACAGGTGCCTGTTATAAAGCACTCAGGATTTTTCCCTCTATCCTACAGTAGGTCTCGGTTGGAAATGAGACATTTATTTTTATTAATTTGATTACTTGAATCACGGCAGAGATGATGGGGATTTTTGATCCCCACTGCAGTAGCTGGCATCTAAACAGGTCCTCGAGGGCGGAAGGGAAGTTCCTTTAGCTTTAGTTCCATATAGCTTTTTGTCTTGTTTGCTGGCATTTGTTATTCTAGGAAAAATATCAAGTCAGGTTGAAACCAAACAAAAAGCTGTCCTTCCACAGTCCTTCTTCGGAAGTAATCCATCTTTCCCTCACACATATTTAGAAAAGCTGAAGAGGGGCACCATCATTCTAAAAATTCATTCCTGACGGGTCGAAAGGGGAAAACATATTTCATCCTAAAGTGATCTGCTAAATCGGGCTATTTCAGTACCATTTCATGCTCTTAAATATAGGTAAATACCAGTGTACTTTCCAATGCTCTGCAGTTTTAAAGCGTATACAAAAGAAATAAAAAACCTTTGATTTCTAAGACTGATAATCAAAGAGCAAGAATTCAAATCTGTGTAGGGTTTTGCAGTTTACAGAGCTTTTTTGTACACATTATTTAGTATTCACAACTTTAGGACAGTGTGAATGAAAAACATGGCCTGCCATATCAATAAACAAAGGATGTTGCAGCCATCAAGCCATCACACACAGTGTCCCCAACAGTGAGCCTTGAGAGAACTCAGGATAGAAACAGGATGCCCGCCGCCTAGCAGTCAAATGCTGCAGCCACCCCTGAGGATGCACCCTCAGGGGACTCAGGATGAGAAAGTACAGGATACTGGCGACAGACAGCTGAGGTGCATAGCAAAGGAATGATTTCAGTGAGCCCAGACTCTTGCATCTTCCCATACATAGAAAAATGCTAAATTCTTTAACCTGAGATATCTGGTTTTCTTTAATTAACAGTAATCTTTTGATGTTCCGACTATCTGGTCTCTGCTGCAAAAACTCCTATACACCCTGGCTCCCCTCCTTGCCTCTTGGGAGCAGTTCCTCAGAGTTATCTGAGATGCTGTATCCTGGGCTCAAGTCCTCAGTTTTGTCCACCAAATAAAATACAAGTCTTAACTTTGAGGTTGTGCCTATTTCTTTTTTCAGTCGACAGCAGGGATTTTATAATCAGTGAAGGAACTCAACTTGAATTAAAAAGTCCAGCAAGGGGCAGGACCTGAACCCAGGACACCTGCTCACCTCCACACCAGTGCACATATTAGCCGAGGCCCCCCTTCTTCAATGCCCAGCAGTCATCCACTCCTTGTGAACTGTCTGGAAATGCCCCTTCTCTAAGTCTTCATAGATTGCACCCAGACCACTTCCATCAGGTTAACAATGTATTCTCTCAGAACTTAAAATAGTCCGTGGCCTATTACTTTGCATTCCTGGTAAATCTCTTTTTCTCCCACTAGTAGATAAATCCTCTGAAGAGACTGTTAGCTCCTCAAAGATAAAGGCTTTTTTTTAAACTTCCCACAGCACCTAGTGTAAGGATTTAAAATTGATGGTTAATAAACTGGAACAGGGAGGTTATATTCCAAAACACGAAAAACAAGCTATTTTTAAAGGCTTAGCCAAACACTAACCCAGACGTGGTATCCCCACGCCCACCTGCAGACTCCCAGATCTGCTCAGAGCGCACGCACAAACCCACATTCCACGCCCAATAGGGGCTCAGTGTGCCCAAGACAGGTTGCAGGGTTTTCACCCTGAGGAGGTGGCAGTACTTTTCTGATCCCAGATCTGGGGAGTGTCACCTGGAGGCTTTTCCTTACAAAACAGGTCTTTCACAATAGCTCCTGGCCCAGCAGGTGCTCCAGGGAGAGGCTAGAGAAGGAAGAAAGGCAAGAAGCAGAGTCAGCAGGGGAGGGTCCTTTCACTCCCAGTGATGAAACTCCCAAGCCACTTCCACCACTTTGCCTTCCAGCATAATGAAATGAAATGTGAGAGAATAAGTAGGCGAGGGAAGGAGGAGAGACACTGCCTTCTCTCTCATATCCAGGCACGAGATACAATACAATCGCTATTGTATTGAGATTCATTTTCAAAATTTCAAACTACTTCCTAAAGGAAAACATCCACAAGCATCTGTTTTTTCCCTTCTACACCAAAAGTCTCCTCCATACTTATATAAACATAGGTGGTCATATCAGCGACCAGCCTGCTATATTCACCCCAAGGGACAGATTCCCTTTCAACACATAAAGTCACACGTTTAGACACACTAAGCCTACTGCATGCATCCATCCTTACAGCCTCCATCATGCACAAGGGATCTGTGGTCACACCAATTAAGACCCACTGGACACACCCATTCAGGGCACATGAGACTGCATCAGTTTTTCGGTCTCAAGATCATTTCCTAAGATTCACCTGTCAGTATCTAACTCATTAACACTGTGGATCCCCATTTTTAGCATTCGATTTATGTTTTGCAACCTCACGCATTTTCTGGATAATGAATATACCATGAGGTCTCTAAATTCCAACAAATGGGAGTAGACTCCCATGATGATAATGTTGATGATTCCTAACTTTGGGGAAGCCAACTTTAAGGTAAATGTTTCTTTAAAATAGGAAAGATGTAAACTGTTCGTGGGTGAGAGATGACCTACAGACTGGGGAACAATCACGAATGCTATCACTGCTGCTCCCTTTTCTTGAACAGAAACTAATTCTTTTACGTGCCACAGTTAACGCATAAGTGAATGCAAAGCAGAGTCAGCACCTGTTGCATGGGGGTAGGCAGGTGAACAATAAAAGGGTAGCACAAGGAAGCCTTCTGCCTGTGATAGCAGTTAAATAAATCTGCACGTGAAAAAACTGCACAGAACTATACACACAAGCACACACAAATGACTGCATGTAAAACTAGTGAAATCTGAACAAGCTTTGCAGATTGGACCAAGGTCTTGGTTGTGATTTTGCACTACAGTCAGGCAAAACGTTACCACCGAGGGAAACTGGGTAAAGGGATACAAGATGTGCTTTGTACAAGACCCAGGAGAATTCCTAGGAACCTATAATTATTTAAAAAGAAAATTTTCAGAAAGAAAACCTGTCAGTAGCAAACACTGTTTGCTATACATACAGACATACATTTAGTCATATTCATTCAATTTATTAAGCACATACTATTGCCTGGCACTGCTGCACATGCTGGGGCTATAGACACAGAAATGATATCACCTTTGATCTTGAGAAACTCACAGCCTGGTCATCCACCAGGAAAGCAAAGTATGGAGGGAAGAGAAGGTACAACGGTACTCTACGCGCAGAGGTCACGTAAGGGTCTGCATCTGGTACATGTCATAGTCAAGCTTTACATGAAAGCAAATGTATTTGCCAATCACCACTCCATTCACAAAATAAATGACTATGTACGACCAGAATAAAATGGTCATATTAACGTAAGGTTCACATCATTAAAAAATCTCAACCCTGGGGCTTCCCTGGTGGCGCAGTGGTTGAGAGTCTGCCTGCCGATGCAGGGGACACGGGTTCGTGCCCCGGTCCGGGAAGATCCCACATGCCATGGAGCAGCTGGGCCCGTGAGCCATGGCCGCTGAGCCTGTGCATCCGGAGCCTGTGCTCCGCGACGAGAGAGGCCTCAACAGTGAGAGGCCCGCGTACCGCAAAAAAAAAAAGTATTCTTATTTCATCGTCAATAAAATGGGGGGAAAAAAAAATCTCAACCCTGGAGAAAAGTTTCTGCTAAAGGTATTTCTATCTTAAGAGCAAATAAATGTTCAGTTAAAATAAGCTGACTGCTTTCATAAGAAAGGGGGTTGTGTTTGACTTCAAAATGTCAATGCTTCCTTTAAATTGCTTTTTGAGATATGTCTTTGGAAATGTTAAAATTATTCAAGTTAAATTTACAGCTTAGTTTAAAACATGTAAAACTGAGGGGTGATAAAGAATGTTAACTTGGAATAGAAGTTGCTATTCTTTAAAACACAGCTATGGATTCACTTTGCGTGTTACGTGCTTTCCTGGAAAACTTTTGTAAAAGCAAACAATTTCATTTTAAATCAATATGATCTTTTATTTAAGAGGTACTTCCTCCCTGATTCTGATTTTCCATTAACAATACGTCAGTATCTTAACTTTTATTTATCAGTCCCTCTCACAAGTTGGCCTAATCAAATCCTTGGGTTCCCTCATACTTCTAATATTATATCTGGAAACTGCTACACAAGAAAACATAATTCTGTAAAAAATTTTTAAACAAAGAAATAATGCCATTATTGTGCTTTGGCCTTATTAAAGATTTACTACAAAAAATCTTACTTTTGGAAATAGGAGAAAATAATAAAGGACAAATATTAGCTTTCAAAAACTGAACGCAATTAAGAGAAAAACGGAAATTCTACCAATCTCTCTAGCCTCAGCTTGGATGATCACTGGACTCAAGGGGGCAGAAGCAAAGATGGCAATGCTGACTACACAAAACTCCTGACTTACACACAGTACCACCTGCATTGCCCCGAAACTTTCACACATGACCTATCGTCCAAAAAATCAATATAAAACAGTATCTTACAGTCACTGTATAAAGTACACAGTACGGCTTGTTCAAAAACCAAACTCAGGGGGCTCCCCTGGCGGCGCAATGGTTAAGAATCCACCTGCCAATGCAGGGGATACGGGTTCAAGCCCTGGTCTGGGAAGATCCCACATGCCACAGAGCAGCTAAGCCCGTGCGCCACAACTACTGAGCCTGAGCTCTAGAGCCCGCGAGCCACAACTACTGAACCCGCATGCCTAGAGCCCATGCTCCACAACGAGAGAAGCCACTGCAATAGAAGCCCATGCACCGCAACGAAGAGTAGCCCCCGCTCACCACAACTAGAGAAAGCCCGTGCACAGCAACAAAGACCCAACGCAAAAATAAAAAATAAATAAATTTATTGAAAAACAAACAAACTCAGGAGACCAAACCCTAAGAGTTCTCATCACAAGGAAAAAGACTTTCTTCTTCTCTCTCTCTCTTTTGTTTTTTTTTTGCTATTTCTTTCTATTGTATCCATGAGTTGATGGATGCTAACTAAACTTACAGCAATAATCATTTCACAATATATATAAAGTTAAACCATTATGCTGTACACAAACTTACACAGTGATGTTTGTCAATTATATCTCAATAAAACTATAAAAAATGATATGCAGGCAAAATTAATAAGACTTACTATGTTACAGAATTTTTACTGTTTCCATTAAATAAAATACTTCTTATCTAAAATAAATTATCACAAGACATTAAATAGACCTAAATAAATGATTAAAGATACCAAGTTATGAGACTGAAAATATTTTTTTATTTTGAAGATGTCATTTCTCTCCAAAAACATGTCATATCAATTCAATGCAACCCCAATAATAATCCAGAAAGGGTTATTTATTTATCTTTGTTTTGTGGACCCTTATAAGCTGATCAAAAATATATTCATAAGTATAGTGGGCCAATAAAAACTAAGACACTCTTGCAGGTGGGAAAAAACTCATGAATGTCAAAAATTGGGTATAGTGTTTAACAGATATTCTGGTTGAAATAATTCAACTACAGGTATCACATACTGGAATACATAAATGGTAAATCAGACATACAGGTTCCTTAATTCACACTTTCCGTAATAAAGAGCCATCAGAATACCATGTTTGAAAACTTAATCTGCCACAGACTATGGGAACAGCTCATCATCTCTTCACTTCTATTTTTCTGATTCTATCATGTATCTGGCATGGAGCCAAGTGCCAAAACGCAACAGCCATCCAAAGCAGACAGGGTGCGTGCCATCATGGAGAGCATCTACAAGGAACAGAGAACGGTATGCTCTCCGCAGCCTGCGCACGAGACACAGGGCTGTGCGTGCAGACCGCCCACCACTCCCGAAAAAAGCACTGATGCTCCAAGTGGCTGCACTGAACAGCCACAGTCCTAGACTGGGACACAGGATTCCAGAGACCTCTAGACCTCTGGAGCTTCCATCAAGCCGAGAACAGTCTCAGGAATGAAGTGACTCCAGTCCTATAAACTCAGTGCCAACGCCAGTATGCCTACAGCTTCTCTCCCTTATTTTCAAGCCACTTAAGACTGAACAAGAGACTCTTAGAATACCTCATGCAGAAACAGCGAATGTGCTACATAACAAAGCTGTTGTTGTTAAGAGGTATTTTCTCCACAACGCCTTTAGGGACCTGTCCCCTCTCCCTTTAAACAATATTAGGTCGTATGACTCAGGTTTTCAACAGCTGAGGTGGTCAAAAAATGTTTATACCGAATATCGAAATAATCCTTGCCTCAGCAAGCTGGCTAAAATGAAAACCAGCTCTTCTGATCTCCATCCACCCTCTCAAGTCTGCTTGACTTAAAAGCCCGACACCATCCTGAACCCCCTTTCCTCCTCCCAGATCTTTTCCATTTTATTAGTTGTCAAGTCTTAGGGGTCCTGAGAATGACTCTCAAATTGATCCCTTCTCTTCCATTCTCACTGCCACAACAATCATCCAGAGTGCCGTTAAATGGAATTCCCATCATGACCCCAAACCACAGAATTATTCCCCACCTCGTACACATTAAATAAAATTCACATCATGACCCCAAACCACAGAATTATTCCCCACCTCGTACACATTAAATAAAATTCACATTATGACCCCAAACCACAGAATTATTCCCACCTTGTACACATGGGACCCAACAACCACACGCGACTACTCGCGCACACCCTTCCTCCTGAGCGCCACTGATCACCTGGTTCCCTCCACCTCAAATATCTCTGACAAAAATCCCATCTCACAACTTAGCTCGAAAGCAACTTCCTCAAAGAAATTATGTCCTAATTCTTTACCATCTCTGAACCCCCAGAATACCTTGTATCATTCATATGCCTTGCAATGCAGTTACTCACCTGAGTATTTATCATGGATGTATTTTATGTAAGGGTAAGGCTTGCCTTGTCCCACCCAGTGCAAGGACATATCCTGTGAACACAGTGCACAGGAGATGACTGATAAATATTTATCAAATGGAACTGACCTTGACCATTCATGTTAAAATGCTGGCTTCTTCTCAAATGCAAGCATTGTGTAAATGGGGCTAAAATGTTGATGAGTGGGGAGGCAGGAACTCCAGCAGTTCCAGTGATCTCAGGAACTGTGATTTCCTAAAACTCATTATCAAAATCACCAACACCCACGGCTCAACTTCATGAAAAAAGGAATCCAACATCAAAGATATGGCAATAAAATTCCCCAGGCCTCTGAATTACACACACACACCCTCTCTCTCTCCACCCCCTCCTTCTCTCTCTCCCCACCTGCCCCCATCCCCAAGAAAGGGGTAGACCTCAGGGCAGGACAGTCAAGCTTTTATAGCAGTCTCTGGAGTCAGAATGCCTTGGTCCAATCTTGCCTTGTTACTGTGTGAATGTATTCAAAGTATATAAATTACCTGCGCCATAATTTCATCATCTGCAAAATAAAGATTATGACGTAGTACCTCCTTCATATAAAGCATGTATATGCTAAATAAGTGCTACAGTATATGAGTGTTTGCTACTACTATTTTCCGGAATGTATATGATTTATTAATAATTTACTTAAATATTTAGAATGAGATTATCTACTGGCTGATTCTTAATAGATAAGATCTCATGTGCAATTAACAGCATAAGGACCCAATCCTGAAAATGGATCTGACCTGGGGGCATCTCCCAGGGCCAGGCACTATTCCATGCTTTTTACTGTAACAATGAAATCAAAAGGTCAGAGGGTCCTAAAGACTGCTAAAAAAGAAGCAAACCCAGAACAGGATCTCTGTTTTGATTCAGCTATGTTGAACACTGCAGGAGTTAGGGCTACAGGGATCCTAGCTACAGCCTGAGTTTGAACTGACTGAAGAGGCCTTAATGGACTGCCAAGTCTTAACATCAATTAAGACCTGATAGGTATGTCCAACAGAGTAATAAAATAATTCAGAAGGACCTCATAAATATGAAACATTAAATATTTGCAACATGTCATTCAATCAAACAGTTAAGATCTATGCTTCAGAGAACAGAAACTCATAAAGCACTTAAACGAACATGAGAAAAGCATTAACTGAGGCACAAATTAAAACTGAGACAGCACAATGCTCTCTATGGGCTGGGACCTTCTAGTACCCAGATATTCCAGGAGACACAACAAAGTAGGGAGAAACTGTGTAAAACAGGAATCAGAGTGTCAAGAAAGCAGCAAAGACTCATCAGGATCTTTCTCAAGATCATCCAAATACAAAAAAAAAAGAAGAAGAAGAAAAGTATAAATAAGATTCCATGCATGATAAGCAACGTCCGACTGACTGAAGAGCCTCTCCACAAGGTTAAACTGAGATTCCCTTTGTGAAATATTATTTTTTCATTAACTCTGTAAATGTGAAAGATTGTATGAAATGGGGGTCTAGCACTGCTCAAGCTTTTCTAATTAGTCCCCTAATGGCCAGAAGGAAAATAAAATTAAGAACCTCATCCTTTGACAAATTAAACCATTTCAAACATCAAAAATTAATGCATTCTGGGCTTCCCTGGTGGCGCAGTGGTTGAGAGTCCGCCTGCCGATGCAGGGGACACGGGTTCGTGCCCCGGTCTGGGAAGATCCCATATGCCGCGGAGCGGCTGGGCCCAGGAGCCATGGCCGCTGAGCTTGCGCGTCCGGAGCCTGTGCTCCGCAGAGGGAGAGGCCACGACAGTGACAGGCCCGCGTATCGCAAAAAAAAAAAAAAAAAAAAAAATGAATGCATTCACATGCTTCAAAAGAACAGAACGAACAGAATATGTTTAGTGATGACTAAATATGGGTCTGTGGAAGGAGGACAAGGACAGGATAATTCATTGTGGCCTGATGGAGGGCGATTCTGTCCGGGCTAACACAGCAGTAAGGAAACTGAGACAAAAGAACTCACTCCAACTTCCTAACAGACACACAGAAGGCCTCATGGAAAAATGGAAATTAACCTCTGTGTGTGCATGACTGTGTGTACACTCTCTACTTCCATAATGGCTTCAGTGTTTCTTGATACTTTACTAAAATACAGTAAATCCAGATTACAGAAGTATCTTGGTCCCTGGACAGGACAACCAGTTAAAGCTACCACTCTCCCATTTCTAAAGAGCACTGATTAATTAATTAACGAAAAGGGACAAAAGTAGTATTTGCTGTACAAAGACAGACGAAGTGGGCTTAAATTTTTCTCTAAGTAAGCGTTCCTTGAGGAAGGTTGGCATTTCTCTACTCCAGATAATATTTATGTTTTCAATAAAGACTGAAATGTAAAAATTGGACTATGGATCTAGTTATAATACATTAGGCAAGTCCTCAGAGCAACTGCTGTTTACGTTGAAAGAAGCGAGTGAGAGAGCATTACATCCATTAAACACTCCTAAAGGGTTCCATGTTTCCCAATAATCCTGTAAGGATTCTAGTCTTATTGTCAGAAACAATAAACAATACTCTTGAGCAGATCATATTTCATTTTATGCCTTTTTGGCAAACTGCAAAAAGAAAAAAAAAATGATGTGGTCAATAAATGAATAACTCCTCCAGTCAGAACATTAATAAAAACCCTCTTACACTTTGCCCTTAGATAAATGACTCATGAGAGGGCCCAGGAAAATAAACCACCTCACAAAAACATCAGTGAGAGAGAAAAACCTATTAGTTCCCAACTGCAGAGGAATGGAAGAAAAACTACCCAGAAACAAGGCCTCTTATTCCACAATGTGACCACAACTACTTCTACCCTCTTCCGTTGCCACCATTTTTATTTGGGACCTCCAACTTTACATCTGTAAAATGGGATAATAAAAACGCCCCGGCAGCAACAAGCACACCGTGTACCCAGATCTTGGTTTCTAGTATCATTCTCTAATAACAGGAACCAGGTCTCCTTGGAGAAATGTCTGATTCTAGGACTGAGGCAGGAGATACATAAAATGAGTATGTAGCATCTGTAGCGACAGAAAGTAAGGAAGAAAAGGAGGGAGAGGGAAAGGCAAGGGTAAAGGGAAGAAAAGAAAAAAAAAAAAAAAACACATAGGGAATTCCCTGGCCGTCCAGTGGTTAGCACTCCACGCTTTCACTGCAGAGGGCCCGGGTTCAATTCCTGGTAAGGGAACTTAAGGTCCCACAAGCTGTGCTGCACGGCTAAAACAAACAAACCACAAAAAAACACAATAAGGGGGTTTGTCAAAGGGATACAAGGACCAACTAAAAGAGTCCCCAATGCCAACACTAGAACAATCTGAGTAACAAAATAAAGTAGTATTAGGGGCTTCCCTGGTGGCGCAGTGATTGAGAGTCCGCCTGCCGATGCAGGGGACATGGGTTCGTGCCCCGGTCTGGGAAGATCCCACGTGCCGCGGAGCGGCTGGGCCCATGAGCCATGGCCGCTGAGCCGGCGCGGCCGGAGCCTGTGCTCCGCAACGGGAGAGGCCACAACAGTGAGAGGCCCACGTACCACAAAAAAAAATAAAAATAAATTAAGTAGTATTAGATTATAACCCAAAAGTATAAAATAACCATGAGTCTATATTAATATGTGTTTAGATAGATAGATAAAAATAGACAGATAGATAAATAAGGGACAACAGACAAATCTCACGAGTTGAAGTAGTCCAAATAATCTTTGTGTACACTTCACCCTCAAGGAGGAAGCGCACAACTCCCCACTCTTCAAGTGTAGGGAACACAGGGCGACTTCCTTCCAAGAAGTAACGGTAAGGAAAGAAAGAAAGAGGATAACTTTACAGTGTAGAAACCTGACCAACCCTATCTCAGCCAGGTAACCAAGGTCAGCATCGACAGTGATAAATCATTCTGACAGCATATACTGTTGATCTGATGTCATGACAATGGCACTTTAGCTCTGTGATCCTCCTCTTAAAGAGGTATAACCCCAGACTAACCATGAGAAGGACATCAGACAAATACCAATTGAGACTCACTCTACAAAATATTTGACCAGTACTCTGCAAACTGTCAAAGTCATCAAATATAAGGAACGTCTGACAAACTGCCACAGCCTCGAGAGGCCAAAGAGGCATGACCCCAAAATGTAGTGTGGGGTGCTGGATGGGATCCTAGAACAGGAAAAGGACAGTGGGTAAAAACTGCAAAGATGGGAATCAGGTATGAACTTACAATAATGTATCCATATTGATTGACTCATTGTAATAAACATACCATAGAAATGTAAAGTGTTTGTAATGGGAAACTGCGCGTGCGTGTATGAGAACTCTCTGTACTATCATCACATTTTTTTTCTGTAAATCTAAAGTTTTTCAAAAATAAAGTTTATTTTTAAAAATGCCTGACTAACCTTCTACGCAAGGCTAAGTTTTTTTTTAAGTTTATGGAAGGGGAGTTATTGTTCAATGGATATAAAGTTACAGTAATACAAGATGAGCAAGTTCTAGAGATCTGATGTGCAACATAGTACCTATAGTTAACAACATCGTGCTGTGCATTTAAAAATATGTTAAGTGAATTCCCTGGTGGGGCAGTGGTTAAAAATCCACCTGCCAATGCAGGGGACCCAGGTTCAATCCCTGGTCCGGGAAGATGCCACATGCCACGGAGCAACTAAGCCCATGTGCCACAACTACTGAGACTGCGAGCCACAACTACTGAGCCCACATGCCACAACTACTGAGCCCATGCGCCTAGAGCCTGTGCTCCACAACAAGAGAAGCCACCGCAATGAGAAGCCCGCACACCGTAACAAAGAGTAGCTCCTGCTGCCGCAACTAAAGAAAGCCCACTCACGGCAAAGAAGACCCAACACAGCCAAAAAGAAAAAGAAAATAAAAAATGTTAAGAGGGTACATCTCATTTTAAATGTTCTTAACCATTAAAAAATATAACAAAGGGACACAAACTCTTGGGAGGCAATGGATATGTTTACTACCTTGATTATGATGAATTAATTATTATGAATGTACAGATGTTCAAACTCATCAAATTATACACATTAAAGACATGCAGTTTTTTGTGTGTATCACACCTCAATAAAGCCATAAAAAAAAAAGTTTATAGAAGTATTTAGTTTGTTCACAAGCTACAACACCTGTAGTCTTAAAACATGTTTTAAAAATTATACTTTTCCATTTGTTTTCCAAAAGAAACAACATATTCCGTTTCATTTTGAGGGGCTCTTAGAGATTTGCTTTTCCACCTGATAAAAAGAAACTGGGGTCAGCTGTGACACTGCATGGGGCCTTTCGAGAGGCTCACAGGAGAAAAAGAAGAGTTACTTGCAAAGATTACAAATTGGAATTGAACCATATAAGGTTGTTTCTTGATTACAGTTGAGGCAGTCTGCTCAGATATACTGTAACCACTCTAATAAGGAATGCTTAATTATCACTAATAGAAATGACCTCTATTTAGAAAAACATTATTATGATTTTTTTTACCACAGATATTTTCACCTCATCATCTTACTACTGTATTCTATATAGGCAAAGAATGCTTTGTACTTCCTTACTACATCATTCATTTCATTTATTATTTCTTTACTGTCATCGATTTGCCTAACGAATAAAATCAGTCATTTTAACATTCATTGCATTCTTTGTAAAGGACTACTGAAAAACAGAAAAGCAAGAAATTTACATATTTTTTAAATCACAGCAATATGAAGATTAATTATCCATAACGCAACTAGACATATATAATATTTATCTTCCCAGCATCTTCTCGGAACCAGCCCTGCTTCATCCTAGAGAAATTCTGCTTAGTCCGTGTGTTTGGGTACGGATGTCCCTCCGCCTAGAGCCCAGGAATGGGCATGTGACCCTGGCCTAACTGATCTGAGCATTCTCCCCCATGGTCACCTCTGACTGGTTTAGAGAACAGGTGACAGGAACAACTGTTAAGTTATCAGAAGAAGTGCTTGCTCTTTCTCTGAGAATATAAATGTCTTTATGATAGAGGCAACCAGCAGCCATGCAGTTACCACACTTGAACCGTCTGAGAATAAAGCAAGCAGAAGCGACAAACCTGAAAAGTGAATAGAGAAAGTGAGCACTAATGACATAATTTAAACTGCTGCATGGGGCAGGACTTAAAAACAGCTTCCCCTCTTGGATGGACCCATTCCGTAAGCCAATAAACCATAAACCTGTTTTTGATTAAGCAAGTTTGAGGTGGTATATCAGTTAAGATTGGGTTTAGCTGCAAATGTCAGCCAACTTAAAAGGACAGTGGCTTAGACATGACTGCAATTTCTATCTGTAGCATTCAGAATGCAGAGTCAAGGGCTGGTATGGAAGTTCTGCTCCCCCAAGTCTTACAGAACCACGCACATTCTAGCTCACGGCATCACCATTCCTAGAGTCAGACCCCCTCTCATGAGTTTAATCCTACAGTTAGACCTCCTGCCATTGCATCACATGTCACACACAGAAAGGAAGAAGGGAGGAAGATGTGAGGTAAAGGGAATGCACTAGGTGACTTTACAGGTGGGTTCGTAGCAGCTACTTACAGTAAGTTCTTACTGGCTAGAACTTACTCGGCCACATTCAGAAGCTAGAAAATGTCAGTCACCTTTCTTCTGGGCAGCCACACACACAACTAAAAATTCTGTTGTCACAGAAGAAGGAAAGAACAGAGATTTTGGGACAATCAGTCCCTGCCAATCTGGGTGTCTACAATTTCCAACTAAGGTAACTTATACAAATCATATACTACGTAATAGGTGTTCTTTCAATGACTGTAATTTAAAAGCAAGAAACTTTAAGGCATTAAATCACTGCAGTACTTACATTTTGGGAATCCCACACAACAATGACACATTTAGAATCCAGCAATATGAGCATCTAATTTCACATTTTAGAAAACCAAAATTTTGAGAGTAGAGCTTTATCATGTGGCCCAAGTTGTTAACATAAGGATACAAATTCAATTAGGAATTAACACTACAATATCTAAAGAAATTCTACAAAGAAAAAGACAAGAGACTCAACAGAAAAATCTGCTAAAACATATGGATACATGATTGACAGAAAGGGAAACAAAAATGGCCAACAAGAATATGACTGGGATTAAGAGCAGACTGGTCATACACATTGACTTTCACGCTCTCCTCTACTCAAATGAGAGGTAATAGATTTTTCTTTTGGCATAGAACGTGAGATGAGTCAATCACAGCAAAAAAAAATTTCTGGAAAGGCAAAAAGCAGATGGAAGAAAGGTAAATGATTTAGCAGACCCTAGAAAGCTGAATGAAGATAAGCCAATTGTGAGGAAAACTGAGAAGCAATCTCACTTACCCGACAAAACCTTCCAGGATCTGGGAGGCTGTCAGCTCCACTTGACTCTAGAAAAGGGGGTAACATTCAGCTATATCAAGGGAAACTGGCCGAGAATCCCTCTAAGAGTTATTTAGATCTCCAGATGCCCTACCTTATTGAACACAGATGACCGCCCTCCCCAATCCTAGAAGACCGGTGGTTCACTCTCGGGATAGAGGAAAACATGGGGCTTCTACTGGGAGTCCAGGGACACCGTGTGAGTGAGGGAATCATACGGAGGACAGAGTACGGGGGGAGCAGACTGCTGAGGTGTCATGTCCAGTTTTCTTCCCAGTCAGGTTGCAAATGGCTGCCTGGCCTATACCTGTAGGCAGGAGTCTGGAAGCTCTTTCTTTGAGAACCTAATTGGTCCTAGAATCAAGCCTACAGATATTCCCTGCCATTCGGGGCTCCACAAGTAGTAGCCCAGGGAGGTGACTCTGCTGAGAAGCCCACATTCCAGTACAGAGCTTACAGGAAGCTGCTGAGTGCTCCAACCAGAGATTACAGTGATTATAAATGCATTCAAAAAACAAGAGGACATCATTAACAAAGGATTACTGTAAGAACAAGTGATTTTTAGAAATTAAAAATGTGACAGTAAAAAAATGAAATAAAAGGATGGGAAGATGATGATGACATGCTCTTTCAGAAAGCAGAACTGAACACAAAGGAGGAGCAAAACAATAACTGGAATTGAAGAAAATTGGAATTGAAGTCCAGGATGTGCAACGTGGGAATATGGGAGTTAAAGAGAAAACAGAAAATGGAGATGAGGACGGCATCAAACAAACACAACCGTCCTGCTCCCCAAACTCTGGTTGCCTGAACTGAATAGATAATGAAAATAAATTTTGAGGTAGTACTCTCTGGAGGAAACACTATTCCTGGATCCTCTGACACGTTCCGCTCTGGTTGCTTGCTACGTGAACTCAGTAAATGAATCAATTTGGATAACAAGGGATGTCTGCATTTGAAAAAAGAAATTTCCCTAAAACAAGGGTTTAAAAGTTGACACAACTATAAAACCAGCTGCAAATGATAGAAACTGCAAGATTTGATGAAAACCGATCACACAGAGGCACATCATTGAGAAATTCAGAACACTTGCAACAGGAAGACACTTCTGCAAGATTCCAGAGAGAGAGAGAGAGAGAGAAAAAGCAAGGGGGTGGGGGGAGGAAAGGAGCAACAAAAGGAAAGAAGCAACAAAAGTACTGGGAATCACGACGGCATCCAAACAGAAGCTGGAGTGGAGGAATGCCTTCAAAATCCCAAAGGAAAATCATGTCCGACCCTGAATTCCAGACCGAACCACAATGTCAATGAAATATAAAAGTAAAGGTATGTTAGGTGTCAAAAATTTACATCTCCTACAAGGACCCTTCTCAGGAAGGAGGAGGTGCACAGCAAAGAAGGAGGTAAACAAAGGAGGAGGAACCATGAGATAAGGGAATAGAGGGCTCAAGAGAGAGGAAAGAACTGACAGCTATGGGGCCCCAGGACCGGAGCTGTGCACGAGGCAGGGCAGCACCATAGCCCCAAGAAGAAGGATCTGACACAACACCCCAGGAATCTAAACGCACAGAGGGGAGAATCAGACAACTCGGGGATTGGAGCAATGATAAGAATATTCAAAACTCGGTAAACAAACAATCAGACAAAATTTATAAGAAAGGAAGAGTAAACGCTGAGCACAGCACAGCTTTGAGTAGTGTCTCCAAAGGTTTAATTACGTAAACACTTAATATGGATTGAACCAAAGCTGACACAACTACACTGGAGAGACAGCAAAGCTGTGGGTTTGGTGGGGGCAGGCAGAGGGGTGTGGAGAGGAAAAGGGCTCAATCCTGTATTACACACTGGGAAGTCGGCAGGTAAGCGCTAACACTAAGGGAAACAAAGAGATTAGTTCCTCAGAGGGCAGAAAAACAGAGTGAAGAAAACAAGCAAAGACTTGCTGCTGCTTCTTACCCAGCTGTGTTGGTCAATCTGACTGTTTAAGCTATGTGCAAACAAAATTTTAATGAAAACTAAGAAACCAAATGAGGATCCCGGACAGATGTGGGAGGGCGTTCCACGTGGAGTGATGCACAGTGAGGAGACCCTACCATGTGTCAGGGGTCATGGGGGACTGTAGGAGCCGAGACTAAGAAAACACCATGGACCAACCACACCGTGGTGGTGAGGCCAGATGCGGGCGGGCAATTCACAGAAGAAGAGCTGACCTCATACACAGAGGATGTAAAGCCATTAAGGGATCTGGGGTAGAAGATCCATGAGACACATTTAGGGGGATGAATCTGGTAGTGCTGAGCAAGGGGCACTGGGGAATGAGAGGCAGAGGCGCCAGTTAGAACGATATTTCAACAGTCCAAGAAGAGTTAATGAGCATGAGTTTCCATAAAAAGGCAAAGGATAGTATAATGAGGGAGAGAGAGTAGGAGAGAGGTTAAAACTCACTAGAAATCAAGGAAATACACATCAGAACAACAACCTATTACTTCAAATCTATCAGAATGGTGTAGAATGAGAAAGGAGAATAATATCAAGGTTTTGCAGTGATTTGGAACAAGGGAAAATTTGACATGCAGCTGCTGCATGTTTAAACTTGTAGAGCCATTATGGAAAAAATAAAACTATGGCAGTAATTAGTGAAATTAAGTATGTTTAAGCCCTATCTGATCACTCGTTTTAAAGATACATGTTTGGAAACGTTGACGGCAACACTGTAGTAATGGGAGTTGAAGGCATGGAGGTATACACTAGGGAATGGAAAAGTAAAATATAGTAGGTGAATGTTACAAAATACTATGCAGGAGTAAGAACTGATACCAAAGTAGATATAACTTAAAAATACAGTGTTAGGTGAGAACCGTAAAAAAGAGAAATGAGTTTTATAACATAGAACCATGTATGAAAATCAACCACACACACTTACAAACACCACTGACAATTCTGCAAGGGCTCCTGCACATCTAGGGACATAACGCCACATCTAGGGACATAACGCCACATCGGAATGTGTGCTTGGCTGGTTGTGAGAAGCAGGGCGTGACCAGGGGAAGAGGAGTGCAAGAGGGCATCAAAGACAAAGGAAGTGAAATGACTGAAACAGGAGAGGAGCCTTCCAGGTAGCAATAAGGGAGGTAAAGTACAATGGACTCAACTGTCTACAGCAGAGGATCAAAAACACCAACACTGCTCAACACTAAACCCCACCCCCAAAGAAAGACAGAAAGACGGACAGAATTGGGATGAAGTAGAGAGAAATATAAGGGGTGTCAAGTACAAAAAAAAAAAAAAAAAAGAGGATTTAGAATCAGAAGACATGGATTTCAAGTTTGGCTCCCAAATCTTCTAGGTATATGGCCTAAAATAAATATTTTACCTTCTATGCCTCATTTTCCTTATGCATAAAAAAGGAAGATACTGTAACTTCTGCTTAGAGTAACTGTAAGAATTAAACTAGAAAATTTTCTATAAATGTCAGGTTGCTTTTAAGCCCAGAAACTGGAAGACAGTCCAAATTTAAAGTGGCCCTTATGTGGCATCACAAATGTGGTATACAGTGTGTCGATCTCTGGGATACAGTGCCATAGACAAACAGTCTCGTGGTACCCACCTGCTGCCCAGTAGATAATTCTGAGAATTACAGTTTTGAATCAACTGTTGTGTTTTTTTGTAAGTTTTCTACTGGTCCCCACCTTGAGAAGACTACTTCTACTGAAAATAAGTTTTCTGACACTCCATGGAAAGGAAATCACAAAGCGTCCATTTATCAAAGCTGAGAATCACATTAATAGCCAAGGAAGCAGGCTACCTACCCTGCCCAACATCACACTCCATCACCTTGGCCTGGATCACAGCGCACACAATTCAAATGGGAGAATTCTTTCCCCGAAGCAAGTTTCCATTATATTTCAGTTCCCTAAATTTTAAAGGCAGTGTCCCTTGGACATGAGTAGGCCACTCACAGCCATGAGTAAAGAATCAAGAAGAATCAAACATAATCCCTTCTAGAAAATGTCACCCTTCCTGATGTCTGTCCTTTTCTCCCATTGCCACAGCTGAGAGGAAAAGCTGCAGGGCAACTAGCCTCCTCTCCCTTGCATATAATCTGCTCATTTCTTCCTCAAATTTCCAAAACACTCCACTCCTCAGCTGCTAGGCCTCTCTTCATCATCTCTGCTAATTAACACCTTGCTCTCCCTCTAAAATCTTTGCAGTCTTCCCAGCCGCCCTGTGCTCTCCATCCACCACAGTCATACCAGCAATAATTTTAAAAGCACATGCATATTAACTTACACCTCATCAGTAGAAAGCCATTGTTTCAGGAAACTCTATTATCTAGAGTTTTTTTTGTCCATATGTTTACAATGAGCATCTTCAGATACTTGCTATTATAAACTGAAATATCCAAAATAATTAAGGATGAACTATGTATCAAAGTAGGTTATTATCTAACCTAATTCTATTAAATATAATATTTATAGAGAAAAATCTCATTTGTGGTGAAAAACTGTATTCCAAAGCGAGAGAGTGGCATGGACATATATACACTACAAAACGTAAAATAGCTAGCTAGTGGGAAGCAGCTGCATAGCACAGGGAGATCAGCTCAGTGCTTTGTGACCGCCTGGAGGGGTGGGATAGGGAGGGTGGGAGGGAGGGAGACGCAAGAGGGAAGAGATATGGGGACATATGTATAACTGATTCACTTTGTTATAAAGCAGAAACTAACACACCATTGTAAAGCAATTATACTCCAATAAAGATGTAAAAAAAAACACATTGTATAAAATTTTTTTAAATTAAAAAGAAATATATGTTAAAAAAAAAAACCTGTATTCCAAACAGAATTTATACTTAATACATATTCCTTATAATAGAACTCTCAACTTCCCATGAAACTGAAAGAATCATGATGGCAAGAAATACCACCTACCACTTTCAACAGTACCATTACTACTATTAATGAATGATAGTAATATAATAATAAGCAATAAGGATTATCATGTATCAGGCACCATATTAAGTCCTTTCCATGTATTAATTCATTTAACACTCAGCAACCCTGTGAGATAGAGTTGACTTCCCTGTTTCATAGACGAGGAAACCAGCATAGAGAGAAGGTAAAGACTGGCCAAAGACACAAGCCGTGGAGTAGGATGAAAAGCCAAGCAGTCAGAGGCTAGCGCTGTTCACCATTCAACACACTGCCCGCACTAGCTTCAAAACAGCCAGAACACAGCTTCCCTGGTGGCGCAGTGGTTGAGAGTCCGCCTGCCGATGTGGGGGACACGAGTTCGTGCCCCGGTCCGGGAAGATCCCACGTGCCGCGGAGCGGCTGGGCCCGTGAGCCGTGGCCGCTGAGCCTGCGCGTCTGGAGCCTGTGCTCCGCAACGGGAGAGGCCACAACAGTGAGAGGCCCGCATACCGCAAAAGAAATATATATATATAAACAGTGGAGCTTCCCTACGTGGGTACTGGACTTCACACACTGCAGATGTTCAGTAAGTATAGAATGAATGTGTGAAAACTTAAATTACTGCATGAACCTCTCTGGATGAGAAAATGTGCTAAAAAGATTGCTTTAAAATTATATTATTACATTGTCGAGAAGGAAGATGAAGTGGAGGAAAAGCAGAAAATCTTTTGGCATATCACTGTGACTCTTCAGAAGGGTAAATGAGACTAGAGACTCATATTCACTGACAAACGGGAGAACAAACCCATTTTGTGGGACTAGTGACTACAGAGTATTTTTAGGAACATTTCAAGGCTTATTAGTTCTGGGGTGGGGTGGGGTGTGATGAATTGGGAGATTGGGATTGGCATATATACACTAATGTGTATAAAATAGATAACTAATAAGAACCTGCTGTATAAAATAATTAAAAATTCAAAACTTCCAAAAAAAAAGTAATTTAACTTGTAATTTCTTATATGATATCCCAATCCCAGTAAACTTTTCCATGTATTCCATCATATAAAATAGGATAAAGATATGTTAAATTTAAAGCTGCTCCTATCTTCAACATGTATTTCAGACAACTCACAGCATCAAAATTCTTAGACCCAAGGGGGATAAAAACCAAACACAGAAAGTTCATCCCTAACTCCAAAGACTTACAACCACCAGGCTACGCAAAACAGCTAGGACAATTCATAAAAAGAAGTCAAAGCAACTAACTCAGAGTGATCATTTAAACTTCTAGACGCTTTAGCCAGAAATAATTTATACATGATACAGAATACAAAAAAAAAAAACAAAACAAGTTGAGGGCCTTATTGTCAGGAGCTGGAGTTTCTTCATCAGCAACTTTAGTGCTACAGAGACTCAGCTCACAGAGGTCTGCATCAGCTCCCTTGCAGGGGCCAAGTCCAAGACCTGACACGGGCGGGAGGAGCAAGCAGGGAAGGGCAGGGAAGTGGATACTTGGTTTTAAGATGACAGAACACAAGGGAACTCTGGGGCTGGCAAACTGAAATGACTCATTTTACAAATGAGAAAATACCTCATGACTTACCTGGCAGCACAGAGCTAATGTGAGACAACTTCAAGATCAGAGCCCAGGGCCATTCTCGCGGCTGTGCTGCCTCACTGTTCATGGAATTTTTTGGTGTTCTGAACATAGTAGTGTGCCTACATATTTTACTGACTACATTAACTCAGGGGTTTTCATTTTCTGGACACTGTACAGTACTTTCCATTCTTGACAGAACTGCTTGTTCCTCATTTGCCAAAGTAAAAACAAAAGGAATACACGAGGACCTACTGCACAGCACAGGAAACTCTACTCAACACTTTAATAACCTATATGGGAAAAGAATCTAAAAAAGAATAGATATATGCATACGTATAACTGAATCACTTTGCTGTTCACCTGAAACTAACACAATACTGTAAATCAACTATACTGCAATAGAAAGTAAAAAAATTTTAAATAAAACAAAAGCAAAAGGAATATGCCTATTATCTTATTAGGAAAAATGACTCACGAGCTTAAACATCTTCAATGCACCACTGTCCTAATTAAAAATTAGTGAGCAAAGATTGACTTTAAAGAAAATAATAAAAATCCATTATACTGTACTTTGTATTGACGCATGAACTCTACTCCAAAGCATCATGACATCCCTATAAAAAAAAAGTGGGGAAAAATTATAATAATTAAAATCTTATGGGCAGGGAAAGAGAAGTTAAATTTCTTGCTCAAGGGCATCTAGCAGGATGGATAACACTGAACAAAACTTCTCATGCCCCAGGAAAGTAACCATTGATGACAATACTAAATATTTTAAAAGCACCAGATGGTGGAAAAACTGGACAGCTACAGGTAAAAGAATGAAACTAGAACACTTCCTAACACCACACACAAAAATAAACTCAAAATGGATTAAAGACCTAAATGTAAGGCCAGACACTATAAAACTCTTAGAGGAAAACATAGGCAGAACACTCTATGACATAAATCACAGCAAGATCCTTTTTGACCCACCTCTGAGAGGAATGGAAATAAAAACAAAAATAAACAAATGGGACCTAATGAAACTTAAAAGCTTTTGCACAGCAAAGGAAACCATAAACAAGACAAAAAGAAAGCCCTCAGAATGGGAGAAAATATTTGCAGATGAAGCAACTGACAGAGGATTAATCTCCAAAATTTACAAGCAGCTCATGCAGCTCAATATCAAAAAACAAACAACCCAATCCAAAAATGGGCAGAAGACCTAAATAGACATTTCTCCAAAGAAATTATACAGATTGCCAACAAACACATGAAAGGATGCTCAACATCACTAATCATTAGAGAAATGCAAATCAAAACTACAATGAGGTTATCACCTCACACCAGTCAGAACGGCCATCATCAAAATATCTACAAACAGGGCTTCCCTGGTGGTGCAGTGGTTGAGAGTCCACCTGCCGATGTAGGGGACACGGGTTCGTGCCCCGGTCAGGGAAGATCCCACATGCCACGGAGCGGCTGGGCCCGTGAGCCATGGCCGCTGAGCCTGTGCGTCCAGAGCCTGTGCTCCACAACGGGAGAGGCCACAACAGTGAGAGGCCCGCGTACCGCAAAAAAATAATAAAATAAATATCTACAAACAATAAATGCTGGAGAGGGTATGGAGAAAAGGGAACCCTCTTGCACTGTTGGTAGGAATGTAAATTGATACAGTCACTACGGAGAACAGTATGGAGGTTCCTCAAAAAACTAAAAATAGAACTACCATACGACCCAGCAATCCCACTACTGGGCATACACCCTGAGAAAATCATAATTCAAAAAGAGTCATGTACCACAATGTTCACTGCAGCTCTATTTACAATAGCCAGGACATGTCAACAACCTAAGTGTCCATCAACAGATGAATGGATAAAGAAGATGTGGCACATATATACAATGGAATATTACTCAGCCATAAAAAGGAATGAAATTGAGTTATTTGTAGTGAAGTGGATGGACCTAGAGTCTGTCATACAGAGTGAAGTAAGTCAGAAAGAGAAAAACAAATACCGTATGCTAACACATATATATGGAATCTAAGGGGAAAAAAATGGTTCTGAAGAACCTAGGGGCAGGACAGGAATAAAGATGCAGACATAAGAGAATGGACTTGAGGACATGGGGTGGGAGGAAGGGTAAGTTGGGATGAAGTGAGAGAGTGGCATGGACATATATACACTACCAAATGTAAAATAGATAGCTAGTGGGAAGCAGCTGCATAGCACAGGGAGATCAGCTCGGTGCTTTGTGTCCACCAAGAGAGGTGGGATAGGAGGGTGGGAGGGAGACACAAGAGGGAGGGTATATGGGAATATATGTATACATATAGCTGATGCGCTTTGTTATACAGCAGAAACTAACACACCATTGTAAAGCAATTATACTCCAATAAAGATGTTAAAAATAATAATAATAAATTAAAAATTAGAAAAAAAATAAAAATCACCAGGAAAGTCATGTCAAGAGAAACTACCAAAGAAAAGTTAACTGCAAGTTTTAGTAAGTCAAATCCTGCCCCTTACTCTCTCACCAAAATGCTTTGCAGTCTTAGCATCAAGCAAGTTGGAAATTTAGACTTCTACTTCTCAAATCCATTCCATTCACTTAAATGACTTTAAAAAGAAAAACCCTAGCTGCAAAGCAATTTATTAGAAGAAAAGAATACATGATGCTTGTGCTAATGGGCCACAATAACAAATCAATGCAAGGCATTTACTTTGCCATTAAAGTATCTGAGGATACTTGTAAATTTTACTTTCTTGGTTCTTAACAAGATGTAACAGAAAGCAACAAGGCTTGCTGCCCCAGTTAAGTGTGGTTCTACACCACTGTGCACATATGATGCTCATCTCCAGAATTCGAAAGCAGACTGTAGGCACAATCAAGATTCTTTAACCTACTTCCCATGGTAATATTACAAGGCCCTTCAGCCTTTGCACAGGTCTTAAGTTCTCTGCAGGCAGAGCCCACTGTGGCCCAACACGTGAAACAGTCAAGATGCATCCAAAGAGGGGTTTTCATTTAACGTAGGAGGGTATGGATAAGCAACCATGACAGAAGAAAAACAACAGCATCAGTCCACCCCAAACACAGTTGTTCCAGGCAGCAGGCAGCCAGGAAGCAAGGGCTATAAAGCACCAAGCCCAGGACCAGGATAAACGGCAGCACGGTAAGGCCCAGGAATGAGTCCAACGTGCAGTTGGCAAAGCAGGCATGAATAACAATAGCCAAAACCACCACCCCAAGAGCAACAGTGGATTGTACAGATGGGCAAGGAAGGCAGAGGACACAGAGACAGGAAGCATCAAGCGTGAGTGGGGCCCAACCACTTTAAAAGCTATTCTCCACCCACCGCAGGGAAGATGGGCATGCTTGGGACCACAGATACAGATGATGGGCCTGCTTGGGACCACAGATACAGATGATGGGCCTGCTTGGGACCACGGATACAGATGATGGGCGTGCTTGGGACCACAGATGATGGGCACGCTTGGGACCACGGATACAGACAAATGGAACACCTGCCTGAAGAGTGGGAAGGAAGAGGAAAGGGGCAAGCGGTTCCCACCCAGAGAAGATGTTTTTAACAGGAGTTAAGAGGTGTGGGAAGTATGGGAGAGGACGGAAAAGAGAGAGATGGAGGGGAAAACGGAGAAAAGAATGGAGCCCAAGCTAGGATTTGAAGTGAAAACCATGGACCATATTGAGGGTACACACCAGGGCATCAGTTATGCAACATACATGTAACCCAAATTTCACTGACTGTCACTTCTTTCTGAAGCATCTGTTAGGGGATTTTTTTTTTCCTGTATGTTTGTTGGTAGTTTTTTAAGGCCTGCTTTTATTGCTCACTTGTCATTCTACTTACAGTAAAGATTAATAACACTGCATATGGTGTGTGATGAATAAGAAATCCAACTTATATGGCACTAGGTATAAAATTATGCAGTATATCCCTTTGAGTGTATAAGAATCCCACTTAACATGAAGAGTTTCCTATGCAGAGAAAAGAAGTGAAACTTATTTGTGTATTTGTCATGCTTTGGTCTGCAAATAGGCTCAGAAAAGTAATCTGTGAAAATGAAAACTGTGTTACCGACGATACTGTCAAACTGAAAAACGTTTTTTAAAGTTACAGTAAACTTCAACTCATCCAAAATCTACTCAACCAAAAAGCCAAGATTAACATAATTTGTTTTGGCTTTAATTCTACATGTAAAAGAGGACTGGAAAAATAAAAGCCATGTCTGCCTTCTTTGGGAGGGAAGGGGGATGAAATTCAACTCAGTGGGAAAAAATCTGCCTACTTCCCCTTTCATTGTGAGGCCTCTAAGAGAAAGGGGAAAGCAAAGATTTGGAGTTAGAAATTATTAATGATTCTTTAGATAAGCAAAAGGAGATTCAGAACTGGGCACCAGGGTCAGGGGAAGTTGTAGTGCTCTGTATAACATAAGAGCTCAGAATTATTTTTTTAACTTACTGGGAGCCATTAAGGGACGAGAGAAGGAGGGTCAAGGTGAATGATGGGTGGCCAGGCACAAGTTGTTGGATCCTGACAAGGGAACTTTTAAAATATGGTCTAGTATTCAATTCCAAGCTTTTTTTTGTTTCTGGAGGTCTAACTTTTCAGTTTCCCTTATCTTCATAAAGTTAATTCTACATGGTCTTCTGATAAAAAGGAAAAAGCAAGGGCAAGGGGTTGAGTGCTTGTGTGAAGAGGTACAAAGTGCAACAGGATAGCAGGTTCGAGACAGTGAGACAGAGACAGGCTGGGGCCAGCTGTCCCTAGCCTCTGCCCAGCCCCAGAGCCCGGGAGGGAGCTCTGACCTCCTCCCGTCGCTTTTGAAAAGGGTCCAACTAAATTCACTGGACTCTCAAAGAATAGGTTACAGTAGGTTTTCTACTCCTAGGAGACAGATTTAAAGCAATCAAAATGGTAGCTACTATAGGATGGCCTTTTAAAAGCAGAGCACTCTGTTAGTATAAGTAGAATTGGCTGTCAATGAAAAAGAAAATTTTCAAGATATGTATCTATGAGTTGCCTCCATCTCTTAAACAAGAATAACAAACTACTTTTCCTGTCAGCTAGTCATGGACATGCAGGGGAGGCAAGTTAAACTGCTGGCCACAAAGTGCAACTTAATTTAACGGCTTTAAAAGAAAATGTATTCTCTCCTTTAAAAATGGGTATAGAATTCAAAAATCATTAGAGACAGCAACTCTTAAAAGTTGTTTTTGTCATACATAAGAGAAATGAGGAAAGACAAAACAACAGAAAAATAAAATGAGGAAAAATAAAATAAAATACAAAGGGAGAAGAATAAGATGAAGGGTGAAAAGGAAGGAAGCCAAGAAAATACAGTGAGGAGAAGAATCGGATGAAGAGAGAGATGGAGACACGGGGGAGAGAAAAACAAAAAGTGAAACAGAGTTAATGCAACCACTTCTTCACAAGTTTCTCAGACCCTCAGTTTTCTCATCCATAGAACAGGTACAAAGAAATCTCTCTCATAACTTTACCATCATCATTTAAATAATATATGCAAAAATCTCACATAAAAATGCATACCCATGAGTACAGGGTCATGAGTAAGAAGTGGAAGCAAAAGAGAGGATATCTTAATATATAAAATGACCGTGAATGAAACCTGCCATTGTGAACTTGGGGGTGTTCCTACAACCTACTCCGAAATGTTCACTGACCTCTATTCACAGGTTTTAATGTCTTGAACTTTATTACTGATAGAGCATTCATTTCAGCCCACCAGAAAGAAAATTATTTTCCAGTATACAGGGGTGAGGGCAAATGTAGACCTTGGTCCCTCATGGGGTCCAATACTCAGACGGAAATGAAACTGAATCCCTCAAACGAGGGCCTTGAGGTATTGAAGAACAAAATAACATTATTAGTCATCTTCCGCACAGGCCAGATTTATTTTGCTCCTTCTACATACCAGACGCCACACTAAGGCATTTCAGATCTGTTCTTTCAAAATGTCACAACAATCCTTTTTGGTAGGTTCGTTTATTAAGTTCATCTTACAAATGAGGGAACTGAGGCCCCAAATATAAGTCACTTGCCCAAGGTCCCAGCAATAAGGGGGAAGTTAGATTTCAAGCCTGGCTTTTCAAAACTATACCAAATTTCGTGACTCTCAAGTTCCTTCTAAGTACCAGAGAAAGAATAAATTATAGCCAAGAGAGCTTTAATATAAGCATATTACAGTTTTCCTTAATTTTCCACCCAAATAGCAAGTCTAATATTGAACATAAAGTAACCCTCAATTAGACTCATTCATCTAATTTCCATTAATACTTCCTAGATTACGAGATTTCAGGTAAGGAAGACACTTGGGGGTCCGAGTTTCTTCACCTGTAATTGAAAATGTTCCAAAGGATGGCCCCAATTCTATCAAAAAATAGAAAATGACTCTGCAAACCCTCCTCGACCTTCCCAGAAGTTCTAAGGCAATAAGGAAACACCCACCTAAACAAAGGTTTCATTAACTTCGAATTCGTAAAGTATTGTAGAAATCCAGGCCATGCACCGTCATCCTTGACTTACATGAGAGCTTTGCTAAGCTGTTCACCGTTACTGAATAAGAAATGTAAGGATTGTGCTTTTTAATTTAAAAAATTAAGAAGTAAACAAGAGCTCTGTGAGCTTTAGCAGTATATAAACACCTATACCAAACACTTTGGCTTTTTCTTTTTTCCTTGCACTAGGGCTTGCTATTCAGAATGAAAGTGCCAGCAAAACCTTCCTCACTTGCCTGAGACTGTGGTTACCCTACTTCTAATAAACAAGGCAGCTTTCTGTCTCTGACATCCCATTGCTCAACAGGGTTGAATCATGGCAGCTTGCACAGCCATGACCCCTGAGTGCACTCATGCTAAAGAGTGTCTGCTTTGATTCACTCCTATTGTAGGAAACTACTTATCAGAGGACACCTCTTGCTTTCTGAATTGAAAATACTTGCATCACTGAAGCTGAAAAGGAGCGAATTTCTCACGCTCAGGCTTAGTATCTCATTATCTCTAAATTTATCTCCATTTGGTTGATGTCCCTGGACTCTTTCTAAGTCTCTGAAGGGCTAGAGCTCCGTGTACACTTTTAGATCATTTCGGAAGTGGTTACAACAGCATCCGGTAGATGATTCTCTAATCAAATATTCATTTATGCCTTTCTGAAGGATCTTTAGAGGCAGAGCCCACAAGGCAGAGTTCAGAATTCAAAAATTTAAATGCAGTTCAGGTTACAGAAAAAAACTGTTTCCAAGTGATAGATCTTTTTCTTAAGCGTTTAAGAAATACAACTGAACAGTATTTTCTCCCACATTGGGGCTGTTCTGGGGTCATTTACTGTCCAGCATAGTATCCAACTTGTTTTCAATATGCTGATAAATTATACATGATGCACGTCCCACTTCCTTTACTTTGCTCATAATCTCCTACAGGACTGTGCCAGCAAAAAGGGCAGCCTTTGCATTTCTGACCTTTTTGAGAAAGAAAGAAGGTGGGGGGGGGAGAGGGAGAGAGGCAAAGAGAGAGAGAGGGAGGGAGGGAGAGAGAGAGAGAGAGAGAAAGAGAAAGACAGAAAGAGAGAGAGAAGGAAGGAAGGAAGGAAGGAAGGAAGGAAGGAAGGAAGGAAGGAAGGAGGGAGGGAAGGAGGGAGGGAGGGAGGGAGGGAGGGAGGGGAAAAGGAATCTGTCTTGCTGCTCTATAAACAAAAGATTTCATCTCCAGCACCATCTTCCTTACCCAGGGCCACCTATTCTTTCGGACAATCCTGGCACCTTGATATTGAGACATCCCTTCAGATAACCTGGAAAGGCTAGAAAACGCTCCCCGTCCTTCTGCCTGGGCTGTTACACAAGCCCTCATGCTTCCTGGAGATGTCGGATGCTGTCAGTCAGCAGGGAAATTTTCTGCTTCTGAAAACCTCTCTCTCAGAGCTTCCTCTATGCAGCACCTCCAGCTGCCTTAGAGCACCATGTCAGTGCATGAAAATAGCTCTGGTCTGATGACTTCACTAATTCTCACAAACAGGCCAGTTGGCAGAACTCACATGCAGTCTGCTCCTGAGGGGAAGGCAGTGTTTCTTTCCCCACCACCCCCTAATATGAATATTTAGTTTCATTTTGACTCTGGAAGAAGTCTTCTTGCTGAGGTTAGAGTCAGCACACACCTAACGCCAGAATTTCAAAATGCTGGAAGGAGGCCTAAAGGAAAAGAGCTCACCGATAGCCAATATGAGACATCCAGAGGCTATTAGTATTTTTTATGCTAAACTTTAAGAACATCAAAACTGCTTGGGAAACCAACCTTATATAACATGTTCTCATTTCATTCATTTCAGGGCCAAATCGCTTCCTGAAGAACATTTGCAATAGCTAATAATGACCCACATTTTTTAAAGTCCGATTTCTCATGTTTACTCCTTTTCTACAAATAAGAAGGCTGACAAGGTATCAAAGTAAGAATTAATTACCACTACAGCTAATCAGCCGAAACTGACTAAGGGCCTCTAAAGGCATTTTTTGCCATCACAGCAAGCTTTAGTGATGAATGCTCAAATGGATTTTGAAATTAAAAAAAAAAAAAAAAGTACAAGGCATTTCATGCAATGAAAAAGGTGTTCTTTTGTATTAGATTACCAAATTTTCTTTTATTGTTTATAATTTTCCCTTATAGAGTTTTTCACTTCCCTTTGTAGTAAGAGAATATTCTAAGAGAAAAGTAGGACTGTCTGACATTCCGGTACCATAACTCAGTGCTATGTCCGCACTGAACTTGGATTCCAAAAGAGAGCATTTATATTAACTGCTTCAGTGCCCTATAGACACAAGATTTATGCCCAGAGGAAAAGCTCCCATATGATTCTATGGACACAGAGCTACTTAAATCAGTGGTTCACTGATTTAAGATGGTTCCTCTAAAAGGGGTGCAATAACTGTTCCCAAAAGGCAGAAAAGCAGTAACATTCTACTCCCACCATCCCTAAATTCCACACCCTGTCTGTCACAGTTACCAAGAGCATCTAAACAGTACTGCCATCTTGCAACCATGATGGTAGGAAACCACCCTTCTCCACCATCTCCAAGCAAAACATTGCAAAGGAATCTTGAGAAAACACATGGGCACGTAGATAACAATGAATTATTTAAATGTATTTTATCATATAATTTGTTCATTCCATAAATGTATGCTGAGTATGTAGCATGTGGCAAGGGTTATCTATGTACTGCCTACAAAGATGAATACTGCCTTCAAGGCTTTCACTCACTCAGTCCTTTTAGTTAGGTATTAAATAGCCAGGTAGCCTTAACAAAATGAGACAGATTGCTGCAACATTTTCTTTATGTTAATGCAAGGATTTAGAAAATGTGGTTTTGACAGTACATCCAAGGAAGTGTTGGATTCCCTTAATTATAAAACCAGGGGCCATTTTGGGCATAGTTCAGAAAAATAACCATGAAATTAGGGTTACCATGTCTCGCTCCCACAGAAGCTAATAAACAAAGATACAACAGAGATTCTGAACGCAGAAAGGTCAGTTATAAATGTCATTATAGATAGAATAACTCACACAGTGATGGAACAGGCCAAGTAGTTTCAGATAGTGACTGCACCAACCATCAAATTTTAGAACCATAAAAGACTGCAGTTAGATCTCGTAAAAATCTCGCCTAAATCGTGCCTAGAAAGGTTGTGTGATTCACACAGAGTCATGCAGGTGTTATCATTTTGGAATCATCATAAATTTTATTTATCCTGTGTTTTTCCAATTATACTACTCTGATTCTCCCACACACACTTACTTTATACTACTATGTGTCTGAATCCTGTACAAAGATACAAATGCACACATATGTATCATGCTTGCCTGTCCCTGATTCTTACACACACACATTACTCTGTGTCTGATTCACACACACACACACACACACACATTATATCACTGTGTTGGACTCATATATACATACACACACATATATATTACACTATTTGACTCTTACACATTTGATTCACATGCATACACACACATACACATATGTGCAGCAATCACACAACTGTTTGATCTGTACATACAACTTACTCATATGTATCATACTACTTTGTGCCATACACACACACACACACCTTGATAATACTGTGTATGTTATTTATATTCACACACTTACATACTGGCATATAGACAGACACTAAAATTTAAAGCAGTAAACCATGTTCGTATTCAAAATACATATTTTTCAATGTGAGAAGTTCAAATGTGAAACAGACACTCATGTTATGATTTCAAAGTTACTGTAACTGATACTATGTCGTAATTTACCTGGACCCTATTCACCTCTATGAGAGTTCCTAACTTGAAAGAAGGAGACATATCTAGGTAAATATGATGACATGGAAACTCCCTGAGCCCATACCTATCCATTTGCATGAAGACTGTTGTTTCTTGGCTGGAGGATGAGGGTATTCATATTGTTTGTGTTGTAGTTGTCCATCATATGGGGTAAGGAATGGATATGCACAGCAGCCAGCAACAGAGAACAGTATTATATGTACCTGCTTCAAGACAAATTCCCAGTTTATAAGCCATAAAGCAGTGTTAGGAGTGACATGAAGGAAGTACATAATCAACATGGCTTAGGACCCCAGCTACCTGAAGGGACATTCTCCCTTCTGTTCAAGGACTGACAATCTAGAGAGCTCTGAATGATGTCTCTAGACATACAGAATTAGGATTCTTTCTTACAAGACTTATAACCAGCAAGGATGAGGCCCTCTCAGGGATTTTAGGAAAAGAGGATGTAAGCAAGCAAGAGGCCAAAACGGAGAAGACTCTTCATGGTAACCAGCGGACGGAATAACTCATCAGTACATATAAGATGTCCCTGGGCACCCAGACACAGAAGGATTAGGGGACACTTTAAAGGAGACTGGAAGTGCTACAGGAGCAGGTAGGTGCATCAACAGGAAATATGAGCTGCTGTGGATGATACGGTCCATCCACATCCACACTCTAGTAAGGCCAGTGGACACAGAGGTGATACTGAGAAGGTGAAACTTATGTAAAAAGGAAATGGAAACGCCTGTGTGTGTGGGTTTTAGACTGTACTCTATTATTCTCAAAATGTCTACTGAAGCAGATGGTGAATGTTTGGAACACTTGCTTTCTCAAGCTACTTGCTCTAATAGTCTAGCATGCTTCTCTTTATCCATAAATAATTTTCATTTATTATGAAATATAGCCATTTCCAACTCATATATACCTTATACTGAAAGAGCCTGTACAGTCAACTATCAGGTCCTACTTTTATGATCCATTTAGAGAACAGTTTCAGAGTTTTAAATAAGATAGTGAAAAGAAAACACCAAGAATAATGGTAATGCAATATGAGTGTACCCCTCTGGGTGTCAGGCAGGAGAGTTTCACCTAACATTGAAAATCAAAGACTGGGAAGGAGTCCTGCCAAAACAGAGATTATCATACAAAGTCAGTCAGAAAGAGAAAGACAAATACCATATGATATCACTCATATGTGAAATCTAAAATATGACACAAATGAAACAGAAACAGACTCAAAGACGTAGAAAACAGACTTGTGGTTGCCAAGGGGGTGGAGGGAAGTTTGGGATTAGCAGATGCAAACCAGTATATATAGGATGGATAAACAACGAAGTCCTAGCGTGTAGCACAGGGAACTATATCCAAT
The DNA here is from genome assembly GCF_039906515.1 of Pseudorca crassidens. Classification (NCBI taxonomy): domain Eukaryota; kingdom Metazoa; phylum Chordata; class Mammalia; order Artiodactyla; family Delphinidae; genus Pseudorca; species Pseudorca crassidens. The sequence continues at coordinate 32,035,310 of NC_090313.1, read as the reverse complement.
ATCCTGTGATAAACCGTAATGGAAAAGAATATATATATATATATATATATATATAACCGTATCACTTTACTGTAGAGCAGAAATTAACACAACATTGTAAGTCATCTATACTTCAATAAAATTTTTTAAAAAAAGCATCATCACTCCAGACTTGGAAGACAGCTATAACAGGTCACTAGCCAACTCTTAAAAATGGGGCATTATTCCTAAAAAGGAAACACGTAGCTTAAAGAAAATAAACCTAGGTACTTTGAAGACCATTTTAAAGACCTTATCCATAGCTCAAGATAAACATCTGCCAACGATCAAAACGGTTAGGCCCTGGGTAGAGGCTTAGGGTACAGGGACAGCGTCGGAGGCGACATATATAGCTAACTGCTTTTCAAAAAATGAAATCAGAGCCCTATCAAGGGATATAGGGAAACCCTCAAAGATTAGAGGGTCAAGGAAAAACTACTAATCAGGCTGCCAAGTAAGAATTTGACAGTAACCTTACAAAGTCCTCCAAAGCCAATAAAAAGAATGTTGCTTAAAAAGATAAAACCTCAGGAAGTAAAGTAAGATTTTCTGCAAAGCATGTACTATAGATGAGAGACAGAAAGACAGAAACTGAATAACTGTTTCCTTGGTCTTTATTGCGGAAAGTATCAAGAATATTGCAAATACCAACTTATCTTTTGAAACAGATAAGCATGCAGGACTTAATCAAAGAGTCATTAGTTCGAAGGTGGGTCTAAACCTAATTATTAAACAAGATGTAACAAAAATTCGATTGGCATTATCACAGAGTTAAAGATTCAAAGTGGAATTTGTAAACTGTTGGCTCAAATGTAAAATTCTAGTTAGACAGGCCACTGGACAGAAGGATGCAGTTGCTAACAAGGATGACGAAGCAGAATTTTCAAAATGAAGGCCTTTTAAATAGTCAAGAAAACAACATGTTGAGGGACAAAACCAAACAGGAATTAATGGTAGAATACTGCTGAGCACTCATTCTACTAGAGAGCAACCAACAGACTGAAACAAACCAAAGAGCAGTTTTAAAAATTGCATTTTGCCGCGGTTAAAGCAGGAGACAAATGACAGAGAAACAGACGTACAAACGTGAGAACGTCCAGGAGACAGGTGCTCACCGTGGTCTTATTTAACATTTTTATAAATGACGTAGAGAGAGTGCACACGAAAGCAGGCACGTTTCTATCCAGCTCTCTTAGTTACCAAAATGCCAAGTAACAAAGATAACATCTTTTAGCATCAATCTGACAAACATGGTAGAATGCTTTTAACCAACTTCCACTTAACCAACTGTCCAGATGAACCAATGATCTCCACTCCCTTTGTAAATCATACTGACTGATGCACCTGGAATGCTCCCAACCAGCAGCCTCCTTCCTGAGCAGAGCAACGGCCTCTGCTGCCATCAGCTGAGCCATATCTGTAGCAAGAGTAGTTCTGATCCTAAACCTGTTCAAGCAGTTATACTTTATTATAGTAATGTGATTTTTATTCAATGATATATTACTTAAAGCAGTGAAACTGGAGTACGAAAAGAAGCACAATATTTGTTTCTATGAAAAGTACGTTGAACGCTTTCAAGATTTTCAAAGACTAGACCTAATAAAATACTAATATTTAAAGCTGCCATTGAATAAGGCATGGGCAATCATAATTGTACAATGAGAAAAATAAATCAAAAATATCTTCAAAAGTGTTTCTAAGGTTTTTAGTTTCACTCTAAAAATAAACAAATTGGAAATAACAGATAATCCATTATTAGTTTTGATACGAAAGATAACACTGAATCCCATCTGTGAATTGAAACTGGAAGAAAAAGTCTTGGCTTTATATCAAAGGGTTGCCAAAAAATGCATTTGTAAGTTTTATGTTTAAAATATTTAAGATATGTATACATCATTTTTATGTTTCTCTATTTTAATAACTTTCCTGACTAACTGACCAACTATTGATTCTTACTTCATTTGTTGAGAAAGCTCTACTGTACTTATCGGTATGCCTACTATGTGCCAGGCAGTAGAGCAGGGGCTGTGAATACAATGAAGAAGAAGGCTTCAGCCCTTCAGTAAGTCACAATTTAATGGAGTAGATGGATGTGCTAACAAAGAATAGCTATCCATTATACCAAGCACTGAAAAGAAACATGAAGTGTCAAAAAGAAAGTAACTTAGTCTGAAGAGCAGTAGGGTGAGTTGATAGTGTCAGTGAGGCTATAGCTGTGTGAGTTCAGGCACACGCAGACAGAGCCCGTGTGCCAAAGCAGAGCCGCATTAGAGAGCACCACAGGTCCCAGTCACTGAAAGTTCCCAAACTGTGGAAAGGCTGGAAAGGGAGGGTGGGAGCCGCGTCACGAGGGACAAAGTTATTTAAGTTTCAGACTATAAATTATGGGGAATCATTACATGTTAAACAAAAGAATGACACCATCATACTTGTATGTTAGCAAAGTTATCTTTCCAGTTTAGCAAATGGATGGAGGTAATACAGAAAGAGACCAGCCATGACACTAGGTTATGAAAACAGCCTATTAAAAAAAATAAAACAACAGAAGAACAATATTGAGGAGGTAAAATCAGCCTGATTTGGTGACTGATGAGAGATGTAAGTAGTGAGTCAAGTATGGTTCCCAGGTTTAGGGATGGATGTAGCACCTGGTGGTCAAAGATTCATTAATAAAAACAGGAATTTGCAAAGCAGAAATAAAGACACAGACGTAGAAAACGGACGTATGGATACGGGGGGAGCGGAGGGGGGATGAACTGGGAGAATGGGATTGACATAGATACACTATTAAGTATGAAACAGATAACTACTCAGAACCCACTGTATAGCACAGGGAACTCTATGCAGTGCTCTGTGGTGACCCAAATGGGAAGATAATCCAAAAGAAGAGGGGATATATGTATACACATAGCAGATTCACTTTGCTGTACAGTAGAAACTAACACATTGTAAAGCAACTATACTGCAATAAAAATTAATTTAAAAAAATAAATAAGAACAAGAAATGCAGGATTCTAAAGGAACAAATAAAGAATGTAGCTGTGGACATGATGAGTCTGAAATGCTACTATATAACCAAAAGGAGATATTTAATTAAAAGCTGGCTAGAAATAACTGGACAGTTATTCCAAATTCCAACTCCAGAGGCAAGAAGGAAAAGATAAACCCATACAGGAGTCTTAGAAGTAACAGTCAGAAAGGAAGAAGCAAGAGCTTGGGAATGATATGGGAGCCAACAGAAGGGAATTAAAGAAGCAAGCAATCAGCACATCAACTGCAAAAGCAAGGTCAAATAAGATCACCATGACACCACTGTACTTAGCAGTTACGAGACCATTAGCAAAGGAAGTTTGAGCTTGGTAGCAGGTACATAAGCTCAAGGGTCTTGAGTTGGCGTGTGAAGATCAAGAAGTGGAAAAGAGCTCTTTTAAGAAACATTCCTTCAACTGAAGTGAAAGAGAAAGTGAAGGTACTTCTTAGAGAATGGAACAACATAAAGGAAAAAGTTGGTTTTTTTAAGATGATATAACCTGAGAGATTTTCATAAACGGAGGAGGAGATGAAAACAGTCATGGGAGACAAGGTGAGGGGCCCAACTCCCCAAAAGCCAGGAAGGACCCGGATTCTAAGAGGACCGACGTCAGGACACGCCCAATTCAAAGAACTCGCCTGTCTCAGAATGGGAAGGAAGGAACGGGTAGAGAACTAGGCTGTGGTAAGCCCACAAATGGATCAAGTGAAAAGCTGAGAAAGTTACTCACACAGAGACCTACTGTCTCGGTGATACAGACATTATCTATGAGGGTGAGAGTGGCATTGTTTGGGGAAAAGGAATGAGAAAGGAAGGCAACGAAGTCTTAAACGCCCCCTGTGTGCAATGCAGGGGCCCTCCTGAGACTCTGGAAGTGGGTCTGTAACATTTCCCCGATAATTCATTTCATGAGGAGAAAAAAAAATCAGTTTTAGATGTTTATAGCATCATGGGTGGCAAGTTATAAATAAACTTAGGAAATGTGCCCAAAGGCACTATGAACAACTCGAAGGTATCTCTCTAGGACACTCTTAACTCACAAAAATATTTTTAAAATTTAAACATGACCCAAATAGAACTAAAAATAAAGCATACAACATTACCTTTACAGAGTTGTGATGCCCTTCATAGTGTTAACCACCAGACCTTACTAAATAATGCATGTTAAAGGCGATACCTACTCACAATTTAATGATCATGAGAATGTGGGAGGGCCATATAAAAATAATGTGCTGTCTTGGTCTAGAAACAGAAGCCAAATAATCTATGGAATCGTACCTGCCCCATGGTATGATTTTATAACACAACCTGCCCATCTAATCCTGGCCGCAGTACACAGGTCTACCTCATTAAAACCTGAGAGAAATATACATAAGGTTTAGGAAAGAAAAAGTCATTATTTTGTAAGGTAAGGCAGGCAGGAGACCTACATAAAATAATCCTTTAACCTGTGAGACTAAATTTTATTAAGTTAAAAAAAATAATAATGAATAGAAAACTAAAGTGGATTCAACAGAACCAAGTAGTAGTTTAAAGAAATTAAGATGTCAGTGGACTATTTTCAGGGGCAACCCAGAAACATGACCCTCCTTGATTGGCCGTGAGTCTGACCCTATACAATGATTTTTATTTTAAATCGATGCCAACGGAAAAGAATGAGAAATTCTACATGTGTTACCAGAAAAATGTAAAACACAATGTAATCTAATAACATTTCCTAATCTTCCTTCCCCCTAGAACAAGTAGGCAATACCTCATAGACACTTCGATCACAAAAGTACAGAAAGCAGGGATAGTATTCAAACCTCCTTATGAACCCTTAAGTTATTGCTACAAAAAATAAAACTTTTACCTGAAAATACAAATTTATCTGGAAATAAAACAAATGAAAGCAGATCTATGCCACTTACCTTCTCCCCAAATTATATTCCACCTTTATTATTACTTAACTGTTTGCATATTATCATGCATTTCTTTTGTCCCTGTGAGTACTTAACAGAGTGTCTGCTATATGGTAGATACTCACTAAAAAGAAAAATTAATGAAAGCATGATTATGATAAAAAATAATGAAAGCATGATTATTTTTTTTAATGTATGAATGGGTCTTCCCTGGTGGCGCAGTGGTTAGGAATCCACCTGCCAGTGCAGGGGACATGGGTATGATCCCTGGATCGGAAGATCCCACATGCCACAGGGCAACAAAGCCTGTGCACCACAACTACTAAGCCTGCGCCCTAGAGCCCACGAGCCACAACTACTGAGCCCACAAGCCACAACTACTGAGCCCACGTGCCACAACTACTGAAGCCCGCGCATCTAGAGCCCATGCTCCGCAACAAGAGAAGCCACCGCAATGAGAAGCCCGCGCACCACAACGAAGAGTAGCCCCTGCTTGCCGCAACACAGACCCAATGCAGCCAAAAATAAACAAATAAATTTATTTTAAAAATTTAAAAACAAAATGTATGAATACATTCTTGCCAACTCCTGATCTATACCATTTCAAAGATCTCTACTGAAGCAATATAATTATATAAAAGATTACTCCCCTTAACTATCTATGAGAAAAAAAATAACATGTAAAAATAGCACACAATCACTACAACTAAGCTACAATTTTTGAAACTTTCTTAAATTAACCAGCATTTGTGTTTTACACTCCTCTGGCATTACTAACGATTATCTAGCTGATATGACCATGTACTTAACTGATTATTTCTTGTTTTTCTGTTTGTTTTTTGCTTACAGATGCTGATCCTATGATTTTAAAATACGAGATTTTTTTTTAAAGGAGTCAATTACCATGAATCGGGGGTGGAGGAGAGGAATTACACGCAGTAATGTAGACCTCTGCACTTCCGCAAACCTTTCTAAGACTTTTTTGAGGCACAGGAAGTTCCAGATCCTGCTCAGCGTTGCTTAAGGAAATGCTTTGTTCAAGCTGTTTTTAAAGAAAACAGTCGATAACTATGCTTGTTCCTCTGAATTCAGCTGCACCAGCTGCTGACTCAATGACACTGAAATTAGGAAGCTTTGTTTGAATGGTGGCCACACAGAAGCTCCTTTGGTATACGTCTAGCGCCCCAACAAACAAAAGTCTTTAAAAGGTAAACGCCAATCCACACACGCCCAGAGAATAAATTCTTTGCAAAACAAAATAAACAAGTAAAACGGCCCCAATAAAAAGTGTAGGAGTTGAGGGCGGAATGCAGTGTGAGGGAAAAAACCTCAACAACTAAATATTTCATTTACAAAGTAAAAGCAGAATGTATTTGTTAAAATATTTTCCTAAAAACATGGGACATGCTATGACTCTAGATATTATTACTCACTATTGCATATATAAATTTAATAATGCCAATGGTGGCAGCAAAGACTCAACCAGGAGGAAAGCCTTGTTAAACCTTGCAATCTTTCTTTCTTCCCATGTGTTATATTTCCATCAGGAGCACCACAGCAAGATACAAAAGCCAGCAACACACACCCACTTACTCTTATTCAGAAGGTATTTGCTATATGCTGAAAGGCTGGAAAAGCTAAAAATAACTGAGTGTTTAAAAAAATCACTGCTTAAAAAAAACAAACTATTGCCCCATCTGCTTCTGTTTTCTCACTCTTAAATATATGTGTGTGTGTATGTGTGTGTGTGTGTGTGTGTGTGTGTGTGTGTGTGTGTGTGCTGGGCTCACATGCACACACATGGACATTTTACTATTTTGTTCTAAGCTCTCTTTTTTTCCATAAGTAAAGTCAACGCTAAAATAGTCAAGCAACTGTATAGGGAAGCACAGGAGAGATGATCAATCCAGTCAGATCGTATAAACTCCTACAGAAACACACCATTCCTCTTCCTCCCCTGCTCTCAGAAAAGAAAATGTGCCATGGGGTTGAATGGAAGCCTGGCTTCTAAGACCAAGTCCTCCAGGGACAGACTTCTCTCATTTACAACCCCCAGTCCGTGTTCCCCGTCTCCGTCATCTAACTTGACATTAAGCTTCCCCAAAACTCAGTCGCTGGTAGGACCCATGTGTTTGTGATACATGGAGAAGTGAGACCTAAATTACTCATCCTAACCAACTCTATCCTGATGACTCAAGCCTGGCTAGATGTGGGGTATCCCTGAGCAGACAAATGAGGAAATGACAAACAATGCTTGGAATGTTCCTGGATATCAAAAAGGCATAATTTCTACAAAGGATCTGAGGCACTGCAGAGCAGTACGCCAAGAGGGCTCAGCTGTGATTCTATTCAACTCAACAAATATTTATCATGCATCTTTTGCCAACTCAAATGTAAGAAGGCCTCCAAATTGTATTTATATCCTCAGGGTATAAAAGAGCGCTGGAACAGACAGTAGGCACTTAATAAATGTCGAAGGAAGGAAGGAAGAAAAGAAGGAAGGAACTTCTACAGAGCAGGCATTTGCTAAGTACAGAGGATGCAAAGACCAACAGCATGGCAAATGAGCTTCAGAGGTGCTGCCTGGTGATCTACTCAGGGTTCCCTCTCCTACTTTCTAATCTAGCCTTGATTTAATCAGTTCTTTTTCTTAGGCTTCAGACAGACAAAAGGTAAAATATCTTCAAATAATGTTTTTGACAGCAGGAATCTAAAACAGGTTTTTAATCTGGCCATACAGGAGAATCATATAGGAAACTTAAAATGGGCCAGCTCCTGGCCCTTGGGTCCCATGCTGAATTAAATTATCAATTCAATTACAATCTCTGAGGAGTAAATAAAGGTGCTAGTATTTTTAAATACTCACGTGATCCTAATCTGCATTAGATTGAGAACTACTGCCTGATAAATAATGCTACATAAAATGTTCTGCCTGCGATACGCTGTGAACCTGATAAGCTAAAACAGAAATCTAACCATGTGTAGGTTTATAGCTCCTACAGTAATATATGAAAGTCATTTGTTTAAGCAAACATCATTCACTTCACCTTCCTGACCAAAAACTTACAAAAACAGCAACAGAGAAACACTAAGTCACTGATATGACCAAAAAAAAAAAAATTTTTTTAAGTTTTTCAGCTCAGCACACTGGCACAAAATGTCTCTAAATAGCTGAGAAATAATTACAATATAATTAAAGGTTTTCAAACATACGATTCTGACATTAATTTAAAGATTATTTTGTTAAAATTGCCTATTCTTTTTCTTTTAAAGCAGCTCTATTCTTAACAGCCAAAAACTGAAAGCCACCTGGATGTCCCTGAACACTCTACTTTTAAAAGTAGGTATTCTATGTTCTAAAATTGATTGTGGTTATTGTTGTACAACTCTGTGAAAATGCTAAAAACCACTGAGTTGTACCCTTTAAATAGGTGAATTATATGGTATGTGAATTATATCTCAAGAAAGCTGTTACAAAAGAGAAATTTTTTAAGCAGGTTTATTTTCTTAGCTACATTAAAAATGAGTTTTTTCATAGTTGTATACAGACTATAGGTATTCCACAAAATATTAGTATAAATCTTAGTTTCTTTTTCATATTCTCCTAAAATCACAGGTATATTCCATACTGGAAGAATTTTGGCTTCAACAGCTTTTCAAACTCACAGGCTACAGCAAAAATTTTTAACTATAAAAATTAACATTAAAATACTGAAATAAATGATATAATTAGGGAGGGAGCAGGGAACAAAGTGTGATGAAGTTATTAGTGAATCACTAAGTGTGATGTGGTGGAAATGAAATGGTCCTAAGAGTCAGAAGTCCCAAATCCTAGCTCTGACTAGGATGAGTATTCTTGGACAAATTACTCAAAATTTCCTTAAAAATTATACATCAGGGCTTCCCTGGTGGCGCAGTGGTTGAGAGTCCGCCTGCCGATGCAGGGGACAGGGGTTTGTGCCCCGGTCGGGGAGGATCCCGCATGCCGCGGAGCGGGCTGGGCCCGTAGGCTGTGGCCGCTGGGCCTGCGTGTCCAGAGCCTGTGCTCCGCAATGGGAGAGGCCACAACAGTGAGAGGCCCGCGTACCGCAAAAAAAAAAAAAAAAAAAAAGAGTGTTGAAATTATTTTGGCTTTCTTACAAAAAGAGAGAGGACAGAGTTCAGAAAGAGACTGTAACTTTCTCCAAGAACCTTTCAAACTTTGTTCTCCACCCCCTTTTTCCTGTAGCATCACTTAAACTACTTAAGTTTCTCTTGTCTATGCACTCTCATCTCTAAAAGAGAGACATATGTCTTTTAAGAGGTTTTTGAACTGTAAATTAAGTCCTCTACTCTGGAAAGTAAGTGCAGCTGATGAAACAAACTAGGGGCTGACTTCCTTCATCTGCCTTTTGGACCTAAGACAATACTGTGTGTTTTTATAATAGTGCAATTATATACTGCAAGTGGGTTTTGTGTGTTTGTTTTGTGGTTTTCTGACAAGAATCCAGACAGCTATGGGAAAGGGAAAGAGCTGGAAGGAACATTATTATTAAAAATGCTTGTCATTTACAAATAGAAGACACAAGTATATGGAAATGTTTCTACAAACTTTTTCAAGCATTACTGAAAACTTTTGTAAGGCATAATTATAAATGGTCCTAAATGTAATATTATTTAATTGGATCTTCAACTCTGGTAAGGACTGATTCTTACATTAAATTTCCCTCATTGTGTGAGGATATGGAAATACATATACCCACACATGTGTGAGTTGCTCTACTGTAATTAATGATGCACTTTTATTCTCTATTATTGTGTGGAAAACATTCTGACACAAAATAAATGAAGCATAATCATTCAGAGTAATGATTCGAATGTACTGATTAATGATACCTGATAGCTTTTCTGTTCTTTAGTTAAATTAAAACATTTACTGGGCATTGTAAGGGCATCCCCTAAATGAATGTTTTCTAGGTAATCATTTTACCTTACGGAAATCACCTACCCTACCATCATCGAAAACAAGTACCCATCAATTGTAAAATGTACCATTATTTTATGTGCAAGAGACTAAACCTCTGTCAAATTAAACTAGTATACAATGCTAAATTGCCTTCAGAGATGTTACAACGTGTGTGAGGCCGATCCTGGGGGAGGGAATGTGCAGATACATGGCATTCTATTCCCAAAGGACTCAATAAAGGTTAATTAAAGAAACATTTTTAAAATGTTGCAACAAAATATTTTCAAATTTGAAATAGACCAGTCACAAAAAACTGTTATGATTTCACTTATATGAGACACCTAGAGTAGTCAAACTCATCAACAGAAAGTAGAATGGTAGTTGCCAGGGGCTGGAAGAAGGAAGGAACAGAGAATTACTGTTTAAGGGTACAAAGTTTTAGTTCTGAAAGATGAAAAAAGTTCTGAAGATGGCGGTGATAACTGCACAAAATCTGAATATCCTTAATGCCACTGATCTAAACAATTAAAAGATGGTAAGATGGTAAATTTTATGTGTATTTTATCACAATTAACAATAATAATAAAAAATATCTCCACAAGAAAAAAACAGTATGCAAAACAAAATCACAAGACAATGAAAATCTTAAGCTAGGAAGTACCTAAATTCAACCCAGCCAATTAGCTAACTTGATAAGGTAACTTTTCCTGAAAAACTTCTATTTTTGAAAAAACACTGAGTCATCTCTCATTGGACTAAAGAGGAAGTTCTATACACTGATTCCTGAAGCTGGCACTGTTGTAGTCTCTGCAATACAAAGATGTGCTCAGATAGTGGTTTACACAGTTAATCTACCATCAGACTCACCAGTGGGCTTTTAAAAGATTTTCTGACACTTCATAATACCCAGTGGGAAGGCCACAATGCAAAAAAAAACAAAAAGAAAAAAATTAAATAAAATTAAGTTTTGGTGAAGATATAGAGAAACTGAAACCCTGCACTGTTAGTAGAAATATAAAATGTGTAAAATGGTGCAACTGATATGGAAAACAGTATGACATTTCCTCACAAAATTAAAAAAGAACTACCATATTATCCAGCAATCCTACTGCTGGGTATATATCTAAAAGAATTGAAAACAGGGTCTCAAAGAGATGGCTGCACACCCATGATCATGGCAGCACTATTTACAACAGCCAAGAAGTCAAAGCTCCCCAAATGTACAGTGAGAGATGAACAGATACACAAAATGTGGTATATACGTACAATGGAATATTATTCAGCCTTAAAAAGGAAATCCTATCACATGCTACGACATGGATGAAACTTGAAGATATTATGCTAAGTGAAATAAGCCAATGACAAAAAGACAAACGCTGTATATTTCACTTATATGAAGAATCTAAAATAGGTAAATTCATAGAAACAGAAAACAGACTGCTGGTTACCAGGACCTAAGAAGAGGAAGAAATTGGGAGTTGTTTTAATGGATATAGTTTCAGTTTTGTACAATAAAGTTCTGGGTATCTGTTGCACAATGTGAATATACACTACTGAACTGTATGTTCAAAAATGGTTAGATGGTTTTTTGTTGGGTTTTTTTTTTTTTGCTGTACGCAGGCCTCTCACTGCTGCGGTCTCTCTCTCTCTAACCGGGAAGCCCGGTTAGATGGTTTTTTAGTAATCAATCCATAGACTTCCTGACCCCCATCACAAACCTACTGATAGGTTTTCCGGAGATTGGGTTAAAATACTAGTATGTGGGGCTTCCCTGGTGGCGCAGTGGTTGGGAGTCCGCCTGCCAATGTAGGGGACGCGGGTTCGTGCCCCGGTCCGGGAAGATCCCACATGCTGCGGAGCGGCTGGGCCCGTGAGCCATGGCCGCTGAGCCTGCACGTCCAGAGCCTGTGCTCCGCAACGGGAGAGGCCACAGCAGTGAGAGGCCCGCGTACCGCTACAAAAAAAAAAAAAAAAACTAGGATGTGTAAAAAGCTCCCCAAGTGAGAGACCAAAACCAGCAGACAGAGATCTATCAATTTTATCAGTTTCCTAACCGAAAGTGACTCAAAGACAATGGCAGCCATGTTGAACCTTCAGTTTGCTTTTAACGAATGTTTATAGGTGTATGTAAAATATTTCTTATAATGGAAATTGATACAAACGTCACTAAAAATGGATGACTTTTAATACTGATACTTATGACAGAAGAGACAAAGGCAGTCCCTTCAAGTCCCTCTACAATAGTCCCTCTCTCCATCACTGAACTGATAGCAATGGGTGGAGCCCCAGGTCCACTGACAGCAGTATCTGCTTTACACTTTTGCTCTAGGAAGAGCCCCAAGAAGTCTTCTTTTGCATCTGTGGTGTCCAGAGAACTCCTGGTACCCAACTACCATCGTGGGCCAATCCTGGTCCAGACAGTTCTAGAAAACCAGAAAAGCAGTTATACAGCAAAGCAGTAAAACAGGCAGACAAAATAGGTCTCACAACCTAGCTCTGCCCCCTAACTGCCAGGTGATTTGAGAAAGATACTGAACCTTGATTATTGCATTGAGGAGTAACAGGAATAATCATCACAGAGTTATTATGAAGATTCACTGGGATGATATATGTAAACCACTTAGCACAATAAATAGTGCAAAATAGGTATTCGGTCATTAGTAAATGACGCTATCTCTACGGTTGCCTCATCTCCTTTTTTATTAAAAAAATTACTTTAAGTACTATAGATTTCACTACAAATCACTCTCCATGAATGCACCGATTTTTGTCTCTACTTCTAAATTACAACCTCAAGGACCATGTTTAATATGTTTCTTCTATGTTCCTTAGAGCTCATCACATGGTATTAAGCAACTAGGTATTTTATTTATCAATTCAACCATTCACTCAACAGGTAATAATTATGGATTTGCCGTGTGCAAGGCACCGTCCTAGGCATAAGACATACACTGATCTCTACCCCTGAGTTTACAATCCATGCTCAACAAGATCTAGTGCGTTTTACTGAATTATTCATTGGAACAATACATGCATACAGGCATGGAAAGCTTCCTTCTACGCAGTTACAATAATCTGTTCCCTTACTCCACTCCTATCAGAGAATAAGTCACCTTATTTAATTGTTATACTAATTTCAACTACATAGATTATAGAATCTCATGTTCCAGCAACCTCAACTACTGGGATCTGTCTAAAAATGAAAAATGTCTATACATGCCTCAAGAGCTTGTAAAAGAGCCCATCAGAATTTTTTTTTTTTTTTTTTTTGCAGTACGCGGGCCTCTCACTGTTGTGGCCTCTCCCGTTCCGGAGCACAGGCTCTGGACGCGCAGGCCCAGCAGCCATGGCTCACGGGGGCCCAGCCGCTCCGCGGCATGTGGGATCCTCCCAGACCGGGGCACGAACCCACATCCCCTGCATCGGCAGGCGGACTCCCAACCACTGCGCCACCAGGGAAGCCCCATCAGAATTTTTACCCTAACTAAAAGTATTATATGGCAAAATTGTTGATACAAGAACAAAAGAAATTCACAAAACCATATTTATGCATGATGCTGTAAAATATTTCAATATATTTACAGACGGAGCTTTCTTTCCAATTCCAGAATCACCTTTTCTCATGTAAAATTTCTTCTAGTTAGGAAAAAAGCGTGAGTGAGCTAAAACAGAAATGTCTTGAGGAAATCACACTGTACTGCAAGTAGCTAAGAAAGAGATTACATGTTATTAAACTAACGAATCTGTCAATAAAGAAAAAAAGCATAATTTTCTCCATTTGTTCAGCACCATCCTTTCTTCCCCTCCAACCCCACCTCATGGGCCCCAGCCCAAGATTCCACACTACGAGCTGCCTTAGACTTCTACCCCTCTACCAAATACAAGATGTTTTTAGTGAGGATGAACATGCACATATTTTTGTACAAGATGAGTATCTAGTTTGCTATTTCTGGCAAACGACAGAGAATGTCCAAGGTTGTCAGTACAACTTTTATCTCCTGTGATTTAACTGGACCTTTAGCAAGCACAAAAATATTGCAAAGGAAGGAAAGGATTTTTTTTCCCCATGGCTAAATAAAGCAAGCCAGGGAGGATTTTCTGAGGAGGGGGACACTGACAGACCTTCAGCCAAGAGTTAGGTGGGTAAAAAATTTTGAGAGGAACATTAGAAAATAAAAGAATTCTTATTTTTGCATTAAGTAAAGCAAAATAAGACAACTATAGGCAGAGGAAAGAAAAATATTTCAACCAAGGTAACAATATAAAACTAAAACATAAGTAACAGTGACTGAGACAAGAAGTTTAACTTTACGTGTGTGACAATACTGTAATGGTTTGGACAATGTACACCAAAGTATACTGTGGACTCCTGTATATGCTGGCATTAAAAGGGTGTGGCTCACAGAACAGGTCTCATTTCTAAATCAATTATTAGCTGTTCATAAAAAGTAATGATTTAGACAGTCCAATTGATTTCATTTCAACATTTCTTGAACACATTTGTCATGTCCATAACTCAGCAAGTGCTCTAGAACAGAGATATGTAAATCCAAGTCCAAGATGTGTTTTAAGTAACTCAGATCATTTATTTTGATAAGTTTGTGCAGTTCATGATGAAATACGTATGAGGTCTGACCTTATTAACTTGATGTTTTGTAGCTCAAAAATAGTTGAATAATGGTAATTTCATATGGTTCAGCCTGATATGATACCTATCAGTGAAAACTAACAAAATAGCTGTGAAATAGAAGTCTAGGCAAAATGTCTCTTTCTGACATATAGAAAGTACAAAAATTAAAATTCAAACAAAAGAAATCATTCACTTTTGACTTTGGAAAGCAGGACAGCTTCTCGGAGCAGATGGCATATGAACTAGGCAATCAGGTTTTGAAAGTTGGAATAGTTAGAAGAGGGAATAGAGTGGGGAGGGAAGTAGCAGATGGGAATTTTAAGCTGAGGAAAAGCAAGAACATAAACACAGGATCATAAAGTGTAACAGAATAATTCAAATGACAGAATCATGTATTTTAATGTCACAGAACACGTACAGAAGGTTCACTATTAAAAAATAATTTATATTCAATTCACTTGATGAATTTGACGTTATGTCTCAAAATCCAATTAAAATCTGGGATTCTGAAACAAATATAAAGGTTTTCTGATAAACCATAAAAGGAAATTGAAATAAGAGCGTCAAGTCAGTCACTCCCTATAAAAGGGCTGCAAACATTCTCAAGTTCATAGAAGTCTCAATACAATACAATACACGAAAAGCTCCTTGCTCTGCCTCAGAGGCAGCAAAACAATGCATTAGATGATACTGTTTTCTGTTCGGTGATGGGCAACAGATTTCCCCTTGACTATTGTCCTTATGGGTACCTCTGCTTCTGCTTCAAACATCAGGGTTTTAGAGAGGCCCTATTGGATTTAAAGGCCAAGTTCTTCCCTCCACTCCACTCACAAATAACTGCAAGTAACCATTATAAACTTGCCATGGTACTGGCAAAATTTAATAATCACGAGAACTTACTGAGCGCTTTGTGGGAGCGCTGGCTTTTGCATGGTTATGAGGATGGTAATGAAATCTAATCTACTGCTCCATTACACATATTATTCTTAGCCACAATAACAGTGTTCCGTTTAAGCTTTAGGCCTGTATTTAAATAGATGGTCTAGGAAACAATAAGGCCTAAAAGAATACTGTAGGTGTATTCCAAATTTAGAGTGAGTAGGAAACATCAGGGGAATTTTATCGGCTCCATCAAGCAATCAAACACTCGGAGCCAGCAACATAAAGAGGCCAAGAAAACAGGGGACGGGAACTCTCCTTATTAGAGAGTCTGTGAGCGAATAAAAATATTAATCAAGAGACACATAAAAGGACTTTTAATTATAGTTTGGCAGGAAGCTTTTTTTTTTAAGAGGAACATTTAATGCTATGCTGGTTATACTTCATAAACATTGGACCCAAGGGGTATACTATATATCATGACTAGTTAGAGAAGCAAGACCCAAGGGATATATACCTATCATGACTAGTTAAGGGACAAAAGGAAGAATGGAGTTAGGGGACCAAGTAAAGGAGGAATGAGACGCACACAGAGAAAGACACAAAACACCAAAGAAGTAGAAATATAAGAGAAAAGCAACCTATAATCAAACCACATGAACACAGAATGGCATTCTAATTTCTCAATCTCTCCAAACATTTTTACTGACGACTAAGAGATGTCTGTCTTACTATCATGAACATGTGCAAAAATGGAGACACCTCATCACCTGCCCCAAGGGGCATGAGGAACTATGCTAAGGAACAAATGTAAAAACCACAGTGCAGAGGTTCTTTCCCAACTAAAGCCCATCACAACGTTAGAGGCTCCAGCAAGAAGGATGGAATTTGGACTTTTGGAAAAATGAGATATTCCTGTTATTAAACCTGCTGGAAAATATCAAAATGTTGTAAATTAATTGTCGCGCGTACGCTTGAGCCTGATACCATACTTGTTGAACAGAAGTCTAGGCGGTGACCTTAATTTGTGAATATAACCACACATTTCAACAACTGTATCTTCACTTGGACTTTTAGGTTTAGAGAATGAGGACTGCAATTGTTTCCATAAAAGCATTCTTCTACAGCTTTACGTCAATTTTGGATTGTTTTCTCTCATCTGATAGTTGGGCTTGGTTGTGGTTTCTAACGTAGAAAGGGTAGGAGATGAATGATAACGCGTTTCCAGAATTCAATGTAAACTCAAACTTGGCAGTGAGAAGGCCCACCAGGGCACATGACTCGACTGTCTGCATGTTCTCTGGAAACTGGTTCCCCTTCCCATGTTGCTATTTGTGGGGACTCTAACACCTGAGTCCTGGGCGGTCTTGAAAGCATTCAGGCAGCCAGCTTCTCGGATGCTGAAATGGTCCCGGTCCCCGTCACTGCTTTTGAGGCCGAGTGAGAAGGCAGTGGTAGAAAAGGCCCGAAGAAGGGCTGGCGCTGCGTAAAGACGTGAAGCAGCAGGTGTGGTGGGGGCACTGGCCGCTGCCACCAGGCCTGAATTATCACAAGGCCTGACTGCCTCTGCACCACGGATGAACGTCAATGAAGCTTCCACGGAAAAACCACATTCACAGAGAGGAGAGCGGGAGTCAGCGAACTTCTCCTGTCAAGAGCCAGAGAGTAAATATCATTGGCTGTGTAAGCCAAAGGGTCCACAACAGCCACGGACAATGCCTAAACAAACGGGGTGGCCGTGCAGCAATAACGCTCTTTGTAAAAACGGGCCGTGGGTCTGGCATTGACGTCGTGACTCTCCAAAGTTATTTTTCTGGGAACACTCTCACAGCCTTGCTTGGGGGACGATGAGTCCTAGCAGCTATTATGTCATTTGGGTGCAATGCTAACAGTAACGAGCATGGCTGTGCCTGCCCTGCCCAGAATTGCTTAAGCACTTGCTGTGGACCAGACGCTGAGTTCACTGGATCCGTGCACCTCCTTGAGGTAACTACATCATCCCTATTTCCACGTACAGATATGGCAGCAGCCTTAAATGTCGCAGCGACTGAATCCAAGATCTCCGTGACTCTGATCTGTTGCTGCCATCTACTAGCCAGCCAGCTTCTAACTTCAGAGCTCACCACAATCAACGGGGAGCTCGTAAAAATGCCCATTCCTGGGCCTCACATCCAAAAGGTTCTGATTTAGTCATGTGGGGTTAGGCCCAGGACTCTGCATTTGAACACATACTTCTCGTTAAGTCTGGTGCAAACTGTCAGTGGAACCAACCCTGAGAAACACTGCAATCCCATGCATTTTCCAAGCAAAGAGCCAAGCATCTGTACTGGAACAGGGATCGTCAGTGCCTGCTAAAACCATGCTTGAAGTGGGTGACTAGCCTCAATGAGGAAAAGCTGCAGTAGACTGATTTCAGCTAAATTTTAATTTCAGCCTGCTTTCTCTTCTTTTATGAATTAAAATTATGAAAACTATACTGAGCTTTTAATATTTTATAGAAATGTAAAAGTGCTTTAAATTTTAAAAACCAGTTTTTGTTTAACAAAAAATAAGCTAAACAAATCACTGATATTTTAAGCACAGCGAGAGGTTGATGATCACCTGCCAGCAGGTAATCTTTTGTTTTAAAGAGGTAAACCCATTATACCTCTCTCCTGTATCTTCCAAAACATATACTGTCTAGAACATTCTACTTATGTGCCCCTGAGGATGCTAGAGAAAAACTATGACGTTTTTGGCAACGACTGCACTTGGAGTTAATTCTGACAACACAACTTGTTGAGTAAGTAACGGAAAGCCTGGCCCAACATGCAAGTTCAGATCCAAAGCAGCAGCTCCATGCATTCTGCCATCAGTAGCACAAGGCACAGAAGCTTGGCCACCAGCAAGAGCACGTGATGTGAATGTTGACACAGGTCCTCTGTCAGAAGTTATGTAGGTCAGAGACAAGACAGCAGAATGGCTTCAAAAAAAAAAATCTTGGCAGGATTTTCTCACCTCTGAAAGCAGCTGATGTCCCTGGGCCCTAAGAAGAGAGCCTCAGGTTCCCTGTAAAGAGTCTGGAATCTTCTGCATAAGCAATCTCACAATAGCAGAACTGGGGGGAGCCACACAATATGGAGCGGGGGCTCAACATTTATACAACACATATCTGGGGGATCCAAGTACGAGCCAAGATACATGCTGAGTGCTCGGGCTAAAACACTGATTAAAATGTATCCCCTGTTCTCAGGAAGCTTAAAATCTGAGAGAAGTCAGGTTCCTAGCCCCAGTTTGTACCAGCTTCTGGTCCTGTCATTCAAGTTCCTGAGCCTCAGGGGTTTTTTATTTGTAAATTAGAGACAGAAAGTTCTTCCACTGTTAGCATTAAATGAGAATCTCTGTAAAGTGTAAGGTACTAACACATAATGAGTTGGTGCTCCTCAGCGCACTGCACAGAGGAAGCCAGACCTGGGCTATCAAGGAAGCCCCACCAAACACACAAAGAGCTAATGAGCAGGAAAAGGATGCACCCAGGTGCACCCTCAAGCAGGAGAGCACTCACGAGGGCATGAGCCAGGGTGGTTTTACCAATATGCTCTTATTCTTAGCAACTTCACAGGGATGAGTGATTGGAGGAGGGGGTGTTACAGACTGCGGACAAAGTATGGTCCTGCTCTCTCTCTCTCAACATCAGGGGACCCTAAGAAACAGGAATCTGCTAAAAACTCCACGAAAGACGGTGAGATCAGGCCCAAAGGCCAAGCAACTCTTACTACTTAGTAAATCATCTGCTTAGAAATTCCACTAAGGATAAATACCATCCTTCAGAGGAATTTAATCTACCACAGAAACTACTGCGCTGGTGACATTGTTGGCTGCGGCTTTCTTGCTGCTCTAGCACAGCAAGGACAAAAAGAAAAAGGCGAAGGCCATTCAGAAATCAGAGATGGTCGTTAGATGGTCCTTTTATGCAGATAATTTGGTTTATACAAAAGAGCATATGGCTGGGATTCTGAACATCTAGGTTACTATGTTTCTAATGTCACTTCATAGATCTGCAACCTTAAGATCTCTAAATGACTGAATTTGTTTGTCTGACAAGTTCAGATTACAATATTAACTCTACCATTTTTACAAGGTTTTGATGATGGCCAGAAAGGATGACAAATGTGAAAGCATTTTAAAGTGTTAAAATCACTCACAAGGAATTATGATTAAAGAAACAAACTTGCACGCATATGGGGATGTTTGAAGACAATAAGCTTTCATTTTTTGGATTGTATTATAAACAGCTGTATTGTGTTCCAAGCTCCTAAGAAATAAGAAAACTGTGCAATAAATTATTCTGCTACCTGCAGTGGAACTGTGCAATTATCATTTGTAAAATTCTCATGTTCTAATCATTAAAAAAAAGCAATAAAACCCTAAATACAAATCCAAGCTTAATCTCCAAAAAATTAACTTTATCTTATTCATAATATAATATATTCATTGCTTTTCAGGTAAATGACGGGGTAAATGAGTCCTATAAACATACACACAAAGAATCAAAAAACACTTCCACCAAACAAAACAAACAAATAAACTGTGGAGAGAAAACACACTAGGTTCATGAATACAATAAATTCTGTCATTCCACTGCAACAATAGGTGCTACTGTGCTCCCTTTCCAATCCTAAAAAAAAAAAAACCTTCAAAATATGATAATAGAGACTAATTCATATGCCATTTTATTTAATGTGTGCACTTAAATAAGCCCATAAAGAAGTATTAGTCATCAATGACATGTTAAAAATTCCAGCTAATCTAAACTAGGCATTTAAAAATGAATTATTTCCAACAAAGACTTCACAAGAAAGCTCTAGGCTGGTATGTTTTATGCATATGAATACAAAATCATCAACAAAATACAAGCAAACAAAATCCAGCAACATATAAAAAGAATTACATATCATGACAAGTCGGATTTATCGCAGGTATGCAAGGTTGGTTTGATATATGAAAATCAATTAATGTAATAACACCATATCAAAATACTAAAAAACCCCACAAAACACATGATAATATCACTAAACACAGTAAAAGCATCTGACAAAATCCAATTCCCTTTCATGATAAAAACTCAACAAACTAGGAATAGAAGAGAACTTCTTCACATGCTAAAAGGCAGCTACAAAACACACACACACACACACACACACACACACACAAATTACATCACACTTAATGGAGAAAGACTAGACACTTTCCCCCGAATCAGGAAGAAGACAAGAAAGTCTGCTCTTGCTACTTCTCTTAAACACTGTACTGCAAGTTCTAGCCAGAGTAATTAGGCAAGAAAAAGAAATGAAAGCCCTTCAGATTGGAAAGAAAGCAGTAAAACTAACTATTCACAGATGACATGACCCTGTATATAAAAATTCCTAAAGAATTCATTTTAAAAATTAAAATAAATGAGCTCAACAAGGTTGCAGGATACAAAAATCATTTTACAAAAATCTACTGTGTTTCTATATACTTGCATGAACAATCCTAAAATGAATTAAAAAAAACATGTCTACTGGTAGTTAATAACACTGTACTGCACATTTGAAAGTCGCTAAGAGAGTAAACCTTCAAAGTTCTCATCACAAGGGAAAAAAAATTTTGTAACTATGTGTGGTGATGGATGTTTAGACTTACTGTGGTGATCATTTTACAATACATACGAATATCAAATCACTGTACTGTAAATCTAAAACTAATATCGTGTTATGTCAATTACACCTCAATTAAAAAAGAAAACAATTCTATTTACGATTGCATCAAAAATAATAAAATACTTAACAATAAATTTAACAAAAGAAGTACAAAACCTACACTCTGAAAACTAGAAAATACTATTGAAAGAAATTAAAGACTATCTGAATGAATGAAAAAAACATCCCATGGTCACGGTGAATTACAGCATCTTCCTCACAAGTGGCATCTGAGAAAGAAGCTTCCTCACCTGAGAGTGCTGCCAGGAGCCAACTTCTTCTCATCCTACAAGTGAAAAACCAGATACCTTCCTTCTCACTCCTGCACACTTGAGGAAGAGCCAGAATGACGTTAAAGCTGACACAGAAAGACAGAAAGAAACTGGATACATCCTTGATGATACTACTGAGACATTAAACCAAACTAATCCTGAAGACCTACCTGCCTCTGGACTTTCTATGATCAGACCAAAGTCTCCTTTATTATCAAAGCCAGTTTGAGTTTATTTTCTTTACTCCTAATCAAACACATCTTAATTGACTAAATCACAGAGTTAAGAAATGCTAGTGGATAAGTGGAGCAGAAATATCATCTTGGAGGCAAATGCTGAAACAGCTATTTTTGAAGAAAGGCAAACTATGTTTCCCCCTAGTGTATTGAATCATGTCTCAAAGCTTCACTCAGAACTCTACTCTCCAAACTTTTTCCAGCTCAAAGATCTTACCTGAGCTCCAGTTCCAGTATTCTAACCACGTGAGCACAGGTCCACTCAAATGCCTACCATCAGCTCATACATAATCTGACCATTACTGAGCTCAGAATCTAACTCCAGGTCAGCTCTCCCACAATCTCCCCATGTGAATGGCATCTCCCAATCACCCAACGCTGAAACTTCAGAATCCTCTTTCCTCTCTCCCTCTCTTTCTCTTCGTTTGTAGTCTCAGGAGTCAAAACACCCTTCATGAAATGCTCTTAATTCTACCTATTTCTTGCATTCCAACACTCCCTACCTAGTCTCCTTGATTCTAGTTTCTCCTCATTAAACCCAATCCGCATGCTGCTCAGATTAAGCTTTTCGCATTATTTTCACCATGTTGCTGCCTTCCTCGAAAAGTTCCCTTACTGACTGCAAAGTAGTGCTTCATAATCCACCCCCCCCCAAGTTAAGCATCTGCGAAAGATTAAACTAGATAGTGGTAGGAATGGTAATGGCTGTTTCATTTGCTCTGCTGAGGTACAAAAAAGTCACCATGGACATCTTTATAGGTGGCTAAATCATCTTTGAGGACAGACTGGGGGCAGTTAACCCAAAACTTGGGAAAGAAAGGTCACTCGTCTCCTACTTTTTCTTTAAGAAAACATTCAATTATTTTCTTCACTTTTCCCATGCTCCTGCCCTTCCGTTATCAAAAACAGGTCTTTCCTCTTCTTTCCACCACCTGTATGAAGAAATCAGACCCAGTGTCCCTTAGTTCTTACAACTACTTCCCATTTTATTAATCAATATAGTTTACATGGACACTTACACAAATCGAAAAAGTCTCCCACTTCCCATGGAAATTCCATTGTTCTTTTTTTAGTCATCTTTGCTGACTCTAATGTCCAAAATAACATGACACAAAGAATAAAGAAATTAAAATACAGAGGTCATAGATTTAGGCAAAGCTGGAGCTCCATTTAATGAAAAAGAACTCTGTAAACTATAAATGACCATAATAGAATCATTATCATTTGCTTACAAATAACTTTAAAGAATTAGACTCCATTAATTTTCAAAGAATTCTTTTCAAAGAATCCCAGCTCTAAAGTTATAATTCTAAGGTTTTCGAAAATATATCATCATGTGCCACATATATGTGTGTGTGTGTATATATATATATATATATATAAAAATAAATACACACACACACACACACACAGTGTCAAGAAATGACTGTAAAATTATATACAGTGAGAGGGACTATTCGCCTCAGACCCATTTCTCTAGATAAGTAAAACAAAGAAAAATACAAACTAACATAAAGGAGCATTACTTCGGTTTAAATAGCAATTCAGCATTTAAACCACTCTGTTTCAACGCTTAGGGAAGAACTAGTTTTCCCAAATATTTCAAAGTATACTAGGTGTACTAGTGAAAAACAATTTCTTTAAAAAGCTAGGGGATAGTCCATATTTGTTACACAAACATGTATTCAAAAATTTAAATCGGTATGTTTCATAGATTCTGATGTATATAATTTTATATATTTTAGACCCATCTCTTACATGTGTATACTAATAAATATTTGTCATACACACACAAATACATACATACACACACAGCAGAAAAAGTTTAAAATCCTGCTTATTCAAATTATTTATACGTTAATCCCTTGAGGGCTGGGAAAGTAAAGGACACTGGTTTTATTATTAATAACTCTAAAATATACGGATTTAGAAAACTACAGCTCCTGGCTTTAAAAAGCCAATGCACGTGCCTTTGTGGCGGGGAAGAAATGATCCGAGCACAACTGGCTTCCCCAGTGCTCTGCACTTTCCCTTATAGATCACATGGGTCATCTCCTTCATCAGATGTGCACTTCTGAGGGGAAAGGACTGGGCCAGGAGTCCCCAGAAGGAAGCACAGGGCTGGCACATAGGAGGGACTCAGTAAAAATGTTTTTTCCCACAACCAGAAAGGCTTTTAGATCTATTGTTCTACTGATTTGGCTACATTTTTTAAGCATTTCTGAAGCTACCTGCTTTCAGCGTTAAATACCCTGCGTAAATAATATATTCTACGATTATTCTACTCACTGTGTACAGTATTATTTCATTTCATTTGTTTTATACTTAAATATCTTTCAGATTTCAGAGGAAAACTCAGTTCTATTACAGATTTCTGAGATTTGATCAATTAAGTCGGCATTTTATAGGCTCTGATCATATACCCTCCAGCCTGAAAAGTTCACATTTTTCAAATCCCCAGGTAGAACAAAAATCAGTTCATTTCCCTTCTTTCAAATCCATATATTTCTTGAGATGTGATTGAAAACCCCACGTGGGATTTCAGATTAGAAGTGTCAGGGGGTTATGACTGCATTCAGTGAAACTTCAATTATCTAGACTCCTCAAGGAATAAGTCCTCCGAGATGACTGAATTTTTGTTACACTGAACATTTTCAGTGCCTCTATTTTTTATTGTAGTTTTTAAAAGACATGTTTATAAGCTGCATTACATATTTCCAATTCCTTACAAAGAATGTACTGAAAACTTAAAACTATTCATAGTGACTTGGGGTTACCATTTTGAACATGATTTACAGTGATGACCTCTGCCAATCCTCATATCTGATTCCAGAATCGCACTGGGTGTGTTGGGTTGTCTTCAGCATGGTATCGTGATACCATCAAGGACACACAGTCCCCCCCCCCCGACACCCACACCCACACCCACACACACCCGGTATCTCTCACACCTTCATGAAATCCTCTAATGAAGGTAGTGGCTTCCCCACCCAGATTCCTACCATCTTCCATCATGTCACGAACTCGCTCTTTTGGTCTGAAGAGGCTCAACTTTTACACGCACATCCTGAGCAGTTCCTTTCAGTTAGGTCAATTTGCTGACAAGTGCTCAGAGGCTGTTTCTGGAGGTTTTCTTCTTCCCCTGTTTAATTATAAAACTCGAAAGGTTTTCATCTGAATTGGTGGAACAGAAAGGTACCAAGTTCAAACAACTCCAAAAGTGTGCCTGCCATAAGACAGACTACAAGAGTTCATCATTCTAATTAAACGCTAAGCTACATCTTAAATTATGTTTACCTTCCTTTGTACCCACTGCCCCTTTCACACTGGCACTCAGCACAGTGCTCAGAAAATCAAAGGGTGACTGACTAGACTGTACTCAGCTACAGGAAAAAAAAAAAAAAAGGTCCCCCATTTCTCCAACAAAGAAATCACACAGGCAGCAAAGATTACAATCAGAAACCTCAACGCAAATTTCACAGAAACACCTATTATGCAAGATGCATTCTCCATAAAATGTGATCATTAAAGATTCAATTATTTAACTTGCTCTCTTCAGAAAAACTATTTTAAAGGCAGAAACAATGGCCTAGGATTTCCTCCAAGCTTTTTCAAATCAATATTTGTAAATCATGTCTGTTTCCTAGGAAACTCAGCAGGTTAACCTAAGGCAAGGAAACTCTACCAGTGTCATTTCCCTTTTATCCTCAGCTCACATATGTGGTTACTGCCTATTAGAAGAAAAAAATGACCTTCCAGTATCAAAGAAATCACAATGAAATGAGAAGGGAGCTAGAATATCATTTTCCCAGCCTGCTTCTTCTCCTGGGGTGGATGGAAGAACAAACAGAAGAAAAGTCTGCCCAGAGAGCTCCAAAAAGCTGGAAAGCGGTTTATGATCTAGTTCAGTAAGTGCCCAACACAGTTTGTGGCATTTAGCTTAACTCACTATGTGAAAGGCGAGACAAAAAATGTGTAAAACCTGGATTTATTAGAAACACTGGGTCAGACATTTCTGAGTTCAAATTCCAAATCTCTTTCCCTGGGTAAGTTACTTCACTACTCTGAACTACGGTTTCTAACTCTTAAAAAAGGAAAAATACCTAGCTCATATTGTGCTAATATATATTAGATTTAAAATGAATACAAAATACCAAGTTCAGAAACAATTTTGTCTCTGAAGAGTCTCCAAGTGCTATATTCAAAGACGGCAAAACTGGTAGTTTCTCAAAGTCTTTATGCTATTGTTAAATAAGGGTGTGATTTTTTTTTTCGGGGGGGGTGGCTGTTTTTTTTTTCTCCTCTTAAAGGGTTTACAGGGAGACATGGCGTTTACAGAAAGTACAATGGAGTATCACTTCTACAAACATCGGCAAATGAACTTTTTAGCCCTGAGAATATGGTTAGTATTTACTATACATCTTTGCTGGGTCCACAGTACCTGGACTTTTTTCTTTAATCAACAACCAAATACAGGAGGAAAACTAAGGCACAAATCACAACATAAATGAGTTTTAAACATGACTGTAGAGCTTGTTTAAACAGTTTCAAATTTCTAAAAGCCATTATTAAATCACAGTAATGTGTAAGGCATCACAA
This sequence comes from Pseudorca crassidens, assembly GCF_039906515.1. Lineage (NCBI taxonomy): Eukaryota > Metazoa > Chordata > Mammalia > Artiodactyla > Delphinidae > Pseudorca > Pseudorca crassidens. The sequence continues at coordinate 32,009,079 of NC_090313.1, read as the reverse complement.
CCCTGGCCCAAAGATCCAAACACTACATATGCTGCTGAGATTTGCTGCTTAACAAGATTCAGACACTATATCCCAACATTTTTAACACATTTTTAAGTATTTTCCCAAACATTTAACCACACAGCATACTTTAAAATGTTATACATATATTCATGTGCTTGGATGATTTAAATGTCTGCAATTGCAAAGCAACTTTTCTCTAAAGCAGCAACTTAGTATTTTTCCATACTCCAAGCCCCAACTCTACAAAATGCTCCTCCAAATACTTGTTTGAGATACTCCTTTTGACTTATAGGTGCATCTACTGGCCCACCACACAGTTATTCAAAATTCAATGTTCTCTTCTCTCCCTTTTAAAATACATAAAAATCCAAAAAAGAAACTAGGAAATGGAAACAACTAGCTAAACTAACTCTCATAGGCCACATTCAGCATCTACTACCAAATGACAGACACCACAGCTCTACATTTCCATCTGTACCATTCACCTCCTAATAGCCCAGAAATCCTGATCCCAGGAATGTACCATTTCAGCCATAATACCAAAGACAATTCAGATTTTCAGCTTCTCAGTCACAGATAAAGCTGAACTCACTGATCAGATTCTTGAAATTAAACATTGACGAGCGAACATTGCTCCCATTTTAATTAAGTGCTAAAAATGGTCCAGGTAATTACTAACCATCGGTATTGCTTACCTTCTGGCAAAAGCTTGGTGTTACAAACTGTTAGGCTAATCAAAAAATAATTATATAATATACAATTATTTATGTAACTCATTTTTATAATATATTATTTATATAGTTATTTATAAAAATATAAATGTTAAACTGTTATGATCATAAAACGCATTGTTATTATTATTATCACCACTACCATCACCACCAAATCCAGAAGCACTAAAATCTCAGGCATAGATTTTGACTTAGAGCCATGAGAGCTAAATTTCTGTCTGGGCCCCTGGCTTTACTGCATTCAAGGTCTATAACCTAGTACAAGTCACTTTACCTTTATCTACAGAAGACAGATGATTTAAAGCTCCTTTAAGCTTCCATTACTCTTTAGGCCTCATGCCCTGGAGAGCTGTGTACTGAATAATGAATGGCCGTATCAAACCTCATACATGGATTTTGCCACAAGGCAGGAATGCATACTTCCCAGATATTTAGTCAATACCACAGGAAAGAGCCATTATATAAATCAGACCTTGGTAACCTTTGTTTTCAAATTTTTACGCAAGGAGTCTTCATCATAGGCTTAACAATTTTTAGAAAATATTTTGCTAGCTTGTTTATGTAGCACTGAACTATTATGAAGCAATTGTGTTCAAAATGTAAAAAGGTTTTACATTTAAGCGAACAAGTAAACAAGTTCACATGGGACACTGAATATTTTCAAACCCTTAAAGAGACAACATGTTATGTGCTACAGGTCTTGTTTTACAACACAAATGAGTGAAGTTTCATTAACAGGTGTTTACTTTCTAAGGTTAGGAAAGGGCATCTTTATGACTTTCTCTATCCTAATTATTATTCTATAAATGGCTTTAGAGAAATCTCTTTGCACTGGGCCAAGCCCCATAAGCATACAAACCTTTTACGATACAAATCTTACCTGGCTCAGAAACATCAGCTAGAGCCCTCCCACCAAGCAGAAAATGAGTCATAAAAATAGCCTTTCCCCTGACCAAGAGAGGAAGACTATGAAAGACCATCAAACCAAGGTGCTGGTCTCATACCCAGAGTCTGCAACTCTCCAAGCCTTTCCTCTAGCCTGGCCACATATCATATTCACACCACAAATAACAAATAATCCATTCAGTAAATCTTGGAGGAGAAAGAAGACACTAATACGGGGTACTAGGGAAGCATGTTGAATGTACATCCACAACATTCGTTCTCCCCTTTTTGTAAAATTCATCACATTTAATTCAGTTGTTTCACCCGCTAGTCATGGTCCCATAATGGGTGGAGACTGTGTCTATCTTCATTCTTGTAATACACCCAGCGTGGTGCCTCACACAGGGTAAGCCTTCATTGAAAAAAAAAAAAAAGTGTTGATTTAAACTGGAAATTTCTTTGAAAACACATTCTAACAACAGTGCTAAAGGTGCTGAAATGGTACAAAGCTGACCATAAGATATTACTGTGTTGTTTGCCCAGAAGCACCCAAGGACATGGAGAGCTGCAGGGGTGGGGAGAGAGGATGGTACATGCAGGTGAGCATGCCCGCTGGCCCTGAGCACCCGGAAAGCCCAGGGCAGAGGGGAGCAGCTGAGCTGATGCACGTTGGCAGCTATCCACTGGTGACTAAGGACACAGGGCAGTGGAGGTGGACAGTAAGGAGACAGCACACTATGTGACAGAGAGTCGATAGAGAAAATAGGTAAAATGATTGAGCAAATAAGGACGTATGCTGAGGCTAAGCAGGGCCAGGCCTCACTGCTGGAGCAAGGGCAACGGCTAGAAAGACATGTTGGTTTAGAACTGGAAGTATAATTACGAACTTAGCTTTAAATATATATATATATTTAATATGTATATATATGTATATATAAATATATATATAATATGTATTAAATATATATATTTAATATGTGTGTATATATACACACACACAGATGTACGCGTAGCTATAGATGAAGTGTTTATGGGTGTGTATATGTGTGTAAAAATGCTTGCATACGTGCATACATGGACGTGTTTCCTAGCGTCTGTTGGGAAGGCCCAGATCTTAGTTCCTGAACACCATACAGAAAAGGAACCACGGTTACCTTAAGAGATACAGCGTATTGCAAGGATGGGGCAGGGAAAGGGCAAGATGAGCCTGGAACAACTTATTCTGTCACAAAATAAGGAAGTGCTCGAAGATTGATGAGACACATAAGGGGTCCCCATTTGCCAAATCTGGGACAATATGAGCATCAAAATAAATAAGGATAATAGTGAATCGTAATGCCCTGAATAAACTAGAAATCTGTGACACATAAAAAAAAAATTAAAAGATGAGGAAGAAGGGAAAGCTCTTCCATAAAGGAGATTACCAGTAGAAGGAATGACAGAAAACTAAAGTCACCATTTGGCAACTATCACCGTGTTGGCTGACTCAGGCAGAGCCGTCAGTGGAGAATAAGCCTGGTGGATGGTGCTTTGATGAGGGAAAGGACCCTGACGTAATCTCAGATTACCTCCCTTGACAGCGCTCATCAATTACACAGGGGGGAATGGTGACTTTGGAAGGGAAATCCGACATACACTCACATGACCAGCTGATCAAAACTAACAGTCACTAACAAGAAACAATCTCCAAAGTGGCCCAAGCACACCCCTCAGAGAATTCTGAAGAACAAAGTCCAACCTTGAATTAGAGGTATTATTTGGCTAAGTTAGAAGTGCTATTTGTATCTGACTTTATAGATCTTTTTGAGGGAAAAAAATAATCACAATTAAGGAAATGTTTCATTGTCACTGAAATGATCCAAAAGGAAAAAGACAACTTCAAAATCACTATGAATATGTACTGATGAGCCATAATTCAATTCTAATTTCAAAAGACTTAATCTAGTATGATACTATAAAGTACAATGATTACACAAATAACTCATCAACACAACGTAAGACATACTTTATCATAGCATCACAGTTTACACTATGATTTAGAGACGATGATAGAAGTTCTGTTAAAGGTTGGTGAAGTTATTAGTTAAAATATGATGCTATAATAGATCCTAAAAAGTTAATTTAATACAAGAAAAGTGAGAACAATTTTCCCAGTGGAATGATTACCTTTCTAAAACTGGGTCATAAAATTGATGTTATCCTGTTATTAAAATACACACACACACACACACACACACACACATCATACAAAAAATAAAGAGGCATATACAGATAAGGAAATTTCCCAGATAAGGTGTTTTTTGGGCTTGTGAGTCATCACAGTTGAACATATTTTTAATACATTACTTCAATGATTTGTACATTATTCCTCTGTGGACAGGTAGAGATATTCAGTGAATGATTAAACTCATGCACTGTGTCATACCACATTCATTCAACTGTAACTTTACAAACTGACATTTCTGCACATTCACATAAACTTAAATTCAAAAGGATGAGTAAGATACCAAAATTTCCTGACTTGCGTGACCTCCGAATCATTAACGATTAAATGCTTGGTCAATATCATATGGTTTCAGTGAATCCATGTACCCGATGTTTTGAATGACCAGAACCCCACTCTGCTGGTTAAGTCAGATACGGTTTTTACTGTGTTTATCTCCAGCCCCCTACCTTCCTCTCAGCTTCTCCTTATTTCTGTTCATGACACCACCATTTTCCCAGTCTCACAGAGTGAAAACATAATATAGTAAAGCTAGTATACAATTTCAGGAGTCAACATGTTCTATCAAGAAAACATTTTCCTAGTTTAGTACATAAGTCCATTAGTGCTACTAATTAAATCTATTAACTTCTAAATTCATTAGATTTAGTTTAGGAAGCAACAGACCAGCAATGTGAAATAGAAGAGCCATAAGAAACCACGGCGACTGGGAGATAAAATATGGAGTAGATAGGCTCTCGTATTTTAAACTTGATGAGTAGACACTACTGAAGTAGGTTAGGTCCCCCTTGACACTCCATACAGGTTCCACAGTAGCTCTGTATACTTCTCCTCTATAGCCCTTCAGCCACCTTCATTAATGTAATTAATTTCTGAGATTATTTATTGTCTTTTTTTTAAGACCCTAAGCTGCACGGTTCACAGCAGGTTGGGTCACCATGAAATTTGGCACATCATCAGGGCCAAGTACAACATAAGTCGATGATTATTTCAGTGCTGATAAGAGAGATCTGTTCTTTCACTAAATAAATATAAGGTTTGCTGGATGACTGTATTTATAAATCTCTTAAGAAAGTTGAAGACAAAACTATGCAGTTTGATGGTCTATAAGAAAGATCAGGAGATAACTGTCAAAGGAAATAGTGACTGATTTAGCCATTTCAGAATTCTCAAGAGACAAGTATTTTCTAGAAATACAATTACCTGAGTTTTGTATCCCCAACAGAATTGAGTTTTGTTCCTAATTATCGCTAACTTTATCACAGACTCTTTGTTTAAATTTTTTGAAAATATCAATCTGATCGATGAAGGGAAAAGGGGAAGCAAAGCTAAGAATAAAATCACGTCATTATTATATTTGAAATACTTTAATTAGAAGCATCATACAATACACAGAGAATAATTTGACATTATTGAAGGTTTATCCACAAAGCAAAAAAAAAAAAAAAAATTACTGAGAAGGCAAGAAAGGGGAACAGAAGTTAGAAAAGAAAGGAAAAGGATCTTTGGTAAAAGAGTAAATTCATACAGGATGGAATGCAGGGGCTGAATTCTTGGCTTCTCTCATCAATGTACAAGTGAAGACAGCATTACTTGGCTTCCAACCTAAATATGTTAACAGAAACAGAGCTTCTGAAGGACTTTTTTTTTTTTTTTTGCGGTACGCGGGCCTCTCACTGTTGTGGCCTCTCCCGTTGTGGAGCACAGGCTCCGGACGCACAGGCTCCGCGGCATGTGGGATCTTCCCGGACCGGGGCACGAACCCACGTCCCCTGCATCGGCAGGCGGACTCTCAACCACTGCGCCACCAGGGAAACCCCTGAAGGACTTTTTCCACGAAAGGATGAAGTGCTTGTTCAAATAATGCAATATTCAAGCACTGACAATAAAAGGAGAAAAACTAATACACATTGTGCCTACTGATCTCCAAAGGAAAAGAGGAAGAAGGCTTTTGCAAAGAGAAAGGCAGGGAAAATGACTTTCATACTACGTGTAAGGAGAAAGTGTGTAGAGGGGGAAAAAAAAAGAGACTCAAGCCCAGACACCGATGCTCTCAGCATTATCTCTTATTGTAATAAAATTAAGGTGGTTACGAGATAGCAATTTCTTGTCAGCTTTAAAAAGAAATGATGTAATTGAATTTTACACACTCGGTTGAGCCTCTACTCTACGTAGCTTGTACCCCAGCTACTGGGAATTCAAGGCTATTTATAAAGCATTGTCCCTGTCCTCAAGGCACTCACAGTCAATTATATTTCATAATCACATTTGGTGCTTCCTAGCTATTAAACGCTTCATCTGTGCTTTACCTGTAGACAGGAAATGCTCGCAGACGCGTAAACCGGTATCTATCGAAACTGATATTTAGGACTGTTTTGACAATACAGGTATTTCAACAGCTGTCTGGACCAATTTCTGTTTTAAATTGGACATCTTAGATATTAAAATTGAATTCAAATACTTAAAATAGAATTTTCACATAATTATCTGAAAAGTTCATTTATTATTTTAAATATTGGTGAAATCATGATTATACGTCACTATAAGGGGAAATTAATGGCTTCTAACATAATAGACTAATTTAGGGCACTTTATAATTGAATTCCCACTTCTCCTACTCAACAATACATTTCAAGACATAAATTTTTTTTTTAATTATCAAATGCTCTAAATCTTTCTAAACATTCACATTCAAAAAATAGTGACATTTTCTGGAGAACCAAAATCAACGCAACAAAACTGCTGATAGAAATTGTGCATTCTTTCATTGGGTCATCAAGACCATAAATCAAATTATATTCAAAAATGTAACTGCCTAGAAAATATATGATTGTGTTATGTGAAACAGATGATTGTAGACGCCAGCTCCAACCCAAGTATTGTTAGGTATTTTTCTCTGTAAAGATAGCAAGGTGTTTAGCAACTCAAATCTATCTCCCACTAACCACAAAATACAGCCAAGTCAAACAATTCAAGAAAGTCTTTCCTATTCTTCCTCTGTATTATGATAGTAAAGTCTTGGCAAGGGAGTTAGTTCCACTTCAAAACAGCTCAAAGGAAAAAGGAATAAAGCCACCTCTATGGGACACACGTGTATTAAGGATTCAATTTCTAAGAGCAAATATCCTGGGTAGAGTCCCTGTGAAATTTTTCTTCAAACTTCCCAATCAAAATTTGAAATCACAGTGTTACTACACGAAAATAAAGTAATAAGCTGAATTTCAAGATAATCATATCACTACAGAAATAAGAGTAAAAAGAAATGTTAACTCATCACTTTTTAGATCGTTTTATGTTCTACTTCTTTAAGTATAAAGTCTCTAGGTATATGTATATTATATATATGTATGTATATGTGTGTGTGTATATATATCTCAATTTGAGGTCTCTGGGTATATGTATACATATCTCAATTTAAAGAATAAGAAGCAGATTAGAGAAATAAACCACATATCAGAAACAAGAAATCAAGTAAAGCTAAGACATTAAGACTTGCCCTGTACTTGAAGCATGGTGCACCTACAGAGCAGGAGCAAAGAGAAAGAACCAAAGCGAAGATGCCCACACATGGCATTATTCACCTAAGAAACTGAATGTGTTACAGATGCATAATAATCTATAAAGATAAAAAAAAAAGGCTCTTTAACGTATGTCCCTCATCTCCTTGAAAATACACACACACACACATACATATATATATATATATTTATTTATTTATGTTCTCTGCAATAGCAATAATAATTTGTCCATGTCTAGGTCATTTTGGCTTCCTTAGGATCTCCTGGGATCAACTTTTTCACCAAATTCCTACTGACTCCAATTGCTCTATGACTCTGAGCAACTCTAAATAATGTTCATTTACATATTATCTTTCTTCAAGAAGCTAAGCAGAACTCTTCAAGAGCAAAAGACAAAAGTTAGCATATTTATGTCAAATTTCATACTGAATAAAAACACTGTTTTTAATATAGAGAGAAATTTTACCTAAGTTAACCATATACACCATGACGAAGAATTTTAAATAAATACCAAAATGCAGAAATTGTAAATCAGATTTTCCAACTAAAAAATAACTAGATGTAAAATCCAAACACTTGGGAATAACCAATTAGAAAATGCAACAGAAAACAGAAAAAAATGTACTAAACTTGAATATTTTTTTAATGGTAAAATGAGTTATCAAACTAAAAAGCTTTTGCACAACAAAATTAAAAGGCCACCTACTGAATGGGAGAAGATATCTGCAAACAATATATCTGATGAGGGGCTAATATCCAAAATATACAAAGAAACTCATACAACTCAACATTAAAAAAAAAAAAAAATCCCAATTAGAAAATGGGCAGAGAACCTGAACAGACATTTTTCCAAGGAAGACATACAGACAGCCAACAGACACATGAAAAGATGCTCAACATCACTAATCGTCAGGAAAATGCAAATCCAAACTACAATGAGCTATCACCCCACACCTGTCAGAAAGATTATCAAAAAGACAACAAAAACAAGTGTTAGGAGGGTGTGGAGAAAACTGAACCCTTGTGCACTGTTGGTGGGAATGTAAATTGTGCAGCCACTATGGAAAACAGTATGGAGTTTCCTCAAAAAGTTCAAAATAGAACTCTCATGTGATCTAGCAATTCCACTTCTGGATATTTTTCCAAAGAAAACAAAAACACTGATTCAAAAAGATACATGGACCCCTATGTTCACAGCAGCATTATTTACAATAGCCAAGATATGGAAGCAACCTAAGTGCTCATTGACAGATGGATGGATAAAGAAGATATATATAAAATGGAATATTACTCAGCCATAAAAAAGAATGAAACCCTGCCATCTGTGACAAGGACAGACCTAGAAGGTAGTATGCTAAGTGAAATAAGTCAGAGAAAGAGAAATACCATATGACTTTACTTACATGTGGAATCTAAAAAACAAATGAACAAATATAATAAAACAGAAACAGATTAATAGAACAGACAGGTGGTCGCCTAAGAGGTACAAACTTCCAGTTATAAATGAGTCACACAGATGAAATGTACAGCATGAGGAATACAGTCAACAGTACTGTAATGTCTTTGTATGGTGACATGGAAACTAGACTTATCACGGTGATCATTTTGTAATGTACATAAATATCAAATTACTGTGTTGTGCACCAGAAACTAACATAGTGTTGTAGGTCAATTATACTTCAAAAGAAACAAACAAATTCATGGAAAAAGAGATAAGAGGAGAAGAGAGGGGGATTTGGATGAAGGCGATCAAAGGGTACAAACTTCCAGTTACAGGATAAATATGCATTAGGTATGCAATGTACAACATGATTAATTAACACTGCTGTATGTTATATATGAAAGTTGAGAGGATAAATCCTAAGAGTTCTCATTACAAGGAAATATTTGTATCTACACGAAACGATGTTCACTAAACTTGTAGTGATCACATGATAATATATGTAATTCCAATCATTATGCTGTACACCTTAAACTTATACAGTGCTGTATGCCAGTTACATCTCAATAAAACAGGAAGAAAAAATTAAAAAAGAATAAATCATAAACTAGTTTATTTCAAAGATATAAGATATAAAAATCATGAAATTAAGAATTGCTTTTAACTACCAAGTAAAAACTTTTTAAATATATTATGTTTAAATTTATGCTACTAAATTTTGGAGGTAACCAAGGCTACTAATCGACATTGATCTAAAAGAAGTAGGGGGACTTCCCTGGCGGTCCAGTAGTTAAGACTCCGAGCTCCCAACGTAGGGGGCCCAGGTTCGCTCCCTGGTCAGGGAACTAGATCCCACATGCTACAACTAAGAGCCTGAATGCTGCAACTAAAAGATCCCACATGCCACAACTAAGACCAGGTGCAGCCAAATAAATAAATAAATACTAAAAAAAAAAGTAGGAAATCTGACTGAATCAGTAACTACAGATCCGATTCAGTGGGGTTGCAGGGGGAAAAGAAACAAAAAATTATTTTGAAAAGATATACACAAACATGAAGTTTCTCAACATTTAAAGAACAGGTAATATATTTTACAGTAACTTTTAAAAGAAAAGATCATTCTGATGCTCTAGAGTACAGAAAAACATGGGACACTTACTAATTTACTATAGAAAAAGAAACATACTATAAGGCAAAGCATCAACATGTCAAAAAGAAAAATCATAATGTAACATGCCCCAAAATACTTGATAACATTCAAAGTCTATTCTTAATGATAATTCTTAGTGAAGAAAGAAAAGAACGCTTCCTTAACATGATAAAAATATCAAGCCAAGCCAGCAGAGACTGCCTACCAGAACACACTGAATAAAGCAGCAATAATAACCAAGACATTTCTGAAAATAATGGAAGAAGATTTGAGCTATATTAAAATGCTAAAATATATTCATTAAAACAATGTGAGGCTAAGAAATGGTGATAAGCTTCAACCAACAGTTGTAAACAAATTGTTCAAGAAAAATTGGAAATGTAGATTTAAGTGAAATCTCTCAGGTTACTCTGTTGGCTTAAATTTTTGAAAGCATTGTGTATTTCCAAAGAAAGCATTGCTGTGGGCTAAATCAGCTACAGTGGACCTCAGCCCCATACACACCCAGCACTTCCTGCCTCACCCTGAGCTCAAGCTGCTTCCTGTGTCTAGACAGCCCTTTCCTCTCCCTCCACCCATTCAAAGCAACCCACCCAACAAGGTGTGGCTCACAGGCCATTGCTCTACAGAGCTTCTTAGAATCTCTAGAAGGAATTACCATTACTTCCCCCTACTGCAGTTCTTATCACAGCTTTAACATTACAAGTTATTCAATGTGTTCTCTCTCTCTTCCTCTAGATTGGAGAGTACAACACTGTCTAAGAATAATATGTACTACTATCTATTGGCCATATCTGTGCCAAGCGCTGTGATGAAACTTTGCACACAACTTCTATAATCCTCTCAACAAATGCAGAATGAACGCTGTCCCCGTTTTACAGATGAGTGGGTGTAAATAACTAAACAGGCCCTGGAAGAAATAGGATGCTAATTCTTTTTGCCAGATTTCACCAACTACATCACAGTTGGTCTGAATTTAACTGACTTGGTATTCTCCTCTGAAAGAAGGAAAGGGTGAGAGATAATGGCTAAAAGAAAAAGGAGACTGAGGTTAGGACTTCGTGGTGTTGGTAGGGGAGGGGTTTGTACCCCAGAAACAGGATATGAGTACCACATGAAGCACAAGACTGACTACTAAGTATTCTAATTCTGTATTTGAAATTGATTTCTATAATTTGTATCCAAAATTACCTTTTGCTTTAGAAATTTTTATTGATTCAGTTGAGCTCTATGTACTCAGTGGGGGAAAGAACAAATGGGAACTGTACTATAGTCTGAAAGAAAGTCTGAGCTTTTGAAAAGACAAGCTTTTGAAATATCCGTAATATTCTTTTCATTTTAAGCTCAGCATAATGTTTTTATAACACCTAATTTGCAACAGTTTTGTTGGAACTAAAAATAAGTAATCTCTGAGGTAGCTATATAAGCTTACCTTGAAAGAATTCAAAATAATAATTTGTTGATAGCTTCTAAAGATAAAAGCACTTTGGGATGTTTCAGGAGCTGTGAGTGAAAAAAGAGAAGACAATCTAATGATAAAGTCCTTTCACAAGATGATCTGAAACGTCCATTTAATCATTCATCCTAAAGAACACAAACTTGTTGAAGCATCTTGAAAACTACAATACATCTCACATAGAGAAACATCTGTGCCGACGAAAAAGAAATGGTCTTTTAAAAGTGCTGTCAGTTACTAAACAGAAATGTAGTCTTTTAAAGTGGTATTATTAAAGAAATCATCAAGATGGCAAGCTTCCTCTTCTTTTCGGATCTTTGAAATATATACTTTTTAAGTTCCACTTATTTAAAAAAAAGCAAAGGTATTAAATAAAACTTAAGCATTTATCTGGCTGTTTCTACATTCGTTCAATCTTTGTTTGAGGTTAGAAAGCTATAAAGTTCAATCAGTCATACCTTGGCTCAGATTTTAAGCTGTTCATATTTAATATCTCTTCTTTATAGCAGAAATACTTGACTCTCCTTTTGAAAGAAAAAAAGACCCCTAATTTAAGATATTATTATATCATAGAACAAGAGTCAGCAGACCAAAAAGAACCCATGACCTGTTTTTGTAAGGCCTGCTCCCCAAAAATAATTTTTACATTTTTAAAGGGTTATTTTATATCTATATCTACACACACACACACACACACACACACACACACACACACAAAATGGCTGTAAACATATATGTGTGTGTGTGTTTGGAAAAATAAATATATATACACATATACACACACACCCCCAGACACCTTACATGGCCAACAAAGTCTAGAATATTTACTTTCTAGCTCTTGATGCAAAAGTTTGCAGACTCCCAATCACAGAGCATAGAGAGTCTTTATAACTGTGACCTCAGGACACGTAGGGCACTGACTTCATACTACTCTCTGAGCTGCCAAAGGGACTGATTTTTTTAAATATCTTTTACATTTATCACAGAGACAAACTACTCGAGCCCGGTGGCTTCAAGTTGACAATGTCACTTCAAGAAACAGCTCTCCTCTCAATACTTGAAAACACTGAGCTTTCAGATTGGGTGCTTGTCTCCCAGATGGAGGTTAAAGGAGCAGGACATGATACTTCCCACACATTTCTCCCTCATCCCCTTTCTTCCAGGCACACTCTTACTCCTCATTCAAACCCAGATGGAAAGTTTCATCCTCAATGAATCTCCAAACTCTCCAAATTAGCAAAGTTAGCTGTACCCTTCAATGCTCTCAGTACACTCTGTACAAACTTCTGCTACACAATTTACTGTAATGTTTTACTAGGCTTTTGTTTACATTTCAAACAACGTTGACTTCTTGGTGACAAGGACCCTGTCTTGCTCAATTCTGCACCCCTAACATTTAGCAGAATGCCTTCCCCATGGCAGGGGGGCGGGGCGGGGATTAGTTTCCTGAAGCTGCCCTAACAAATTACCACAAACTTGGTGGCTGACACCGAAGTTCCGCTCTCACACTTCTGGAGGCCAGAAGTCCAGAATTAAGGTGGTGACAGGGACACGCCATGCAGAAGGCTCTAGAAGATAATCTATTCCTTGCCTCTTCGAGCTTCTGGTGGCTGCTGGCATTATATGGTGTTTCTAGGCTTGCAGCAGCATCCCTCCAATACCTGGCTCTGTCTTTATACTGCCTTCCTCTCTTCTGACTCTTATAAGGACACTTACGGGATTTAGGGCTCACCCAGGTAATCCAGAATGACCTCATCTCAAGGTCCTTAACTTTAGTGCATCTGCAAAAACTCTTTTTCCAAATAAGGTAACATTCACAGCTTTGACAAATTCAGAAATGGACAAATCTTTTTGAGAGCCACCATTCAACCCACTGCAGTAGGCATTCAGTAGATACGTGTTTTCTTGCCTTACATCCAAATGAAATAACCATCTTCCCAAAAAGAGGAAAAATGGATAAAGAATAGCCTTTACTTTGTTCCCTTCTTTGCTAATGTCCTGCTTGAAAAGCAACCACTGAGGCACAGCCAGAAGCCTAAGCAGCGTTTTCTTGCTGATCCCCAAGAATTACTCTACATAGTGCCAACAACAAATCTTTGGAGACCATATCTTTATTCTGAGGAAAAAAACCCAGTTATATATCCTTTCTCACAAACCAACGTACTTGTTCACATGGTAATTTTACAAAGACCTTCTCTGGGTGAGGTTCTGATCTCTTCAAATTATTTATATAAGGACATGAATGTGTAATTTTACTTGAGTGGTTGAAAGTCAAACTATTGACAACTCACTCTGATAGGAAACTTAACCAAGAGTTAAAGCCTTATTTTTCAAAAATTTAGGCTTTTGATCTGTTATGGACAGAATGTGTGTGTCTGCCCAAAATGTTTTTGTTGAAGCCTAACCCCCCAATGTGACTGTATTTGGAGATATGGCCTATGAGGAGGTGATAAGGTTAAATAAGGTAGGGCTCTAACCCAATAGGGCTGGTGTCCTTAGACACCAGTGCACACTGTCTCTGTCATGTGAGGACACAGGGAGAAGATGGCTATCTGCAAGCCAGGAGGAAAGTCCTCACTACAGACCAACCCTGGTCTGGGACTGTCAGTACCCAGAACTGTGAGGAAATAAATCTGTGTTGCTTAAGCTACTGAGTCTGTAGCATTTTGTTAAGGCAGCCCAACCAAACTAAGGCAAGATCTAAACACAACCCCATGCGCATTATACATACTCAGTGAGAATTAGCTGATTTTCATGACTGTGATTGTTCCCAGTACACAGTTTATGACTTCACAACAAGACTTTTCAGAAAATATTTTAACTATATGGAGATCAAAGATTGTTATGATTTCCAAGTTAAGGTTAGAAACTGGGATAACAATCTCAAATCTTTTTAAAACTAAATTAGGGCTAAAGTAATTTTTCTGCCCAAGGTTTGAAGAGATCAATGAACTACTCTTAAAATAGAAACCTCCAGCAAATTATGAAAAGTGCTAGCAGTACAATGTGTGCGTAGACTCCTAACCTTAGAATAAAACATCCCTGATATCGTACTCCACGATATCAGGATGCCAATATAATGAAAACTCACAAAGGAGAGAATTTAAGAAAAATGGCAATCACCTTGCAGTAAGATGTAGTGGAAAAGTTATTTCCTAACTCTTATCACAGCAAGCAACAGGCAACCAATGGCATCACATCTAAGAGGGGGCCCTTCACACTGTAGACACCAGAGATTTTTATGTCGGTTACTAAAATGTTCTGGCAATGGCAGTATATTACCAAAAAAAAAAAAAAAAAATTTGTCAAACAGAGTGGTCTTAAGGAAATGGTGCATTTTCTTTCTCAGACATCAGCACTACACGAGCTGTAAACATGAAGTTGGGGTTGGAATACTATTAGTCAAACAGCACAGTGAAGCATATCTTCCAAATTGATTGGGGTCATGTAGGAAATAAAAGAATATAAATATCAATTTGATTAAATTCACAAAAGTATGAAGAAATGAATAAAAAATCATAATTAAGAAAAACACAGGGACAGTTATTATGTTAATGTGACTATTAAAAAGCTGAGATAATAAAATGGGTAAAAGAAAAAGCAAAATGCTGAAGAAAAACACTACTTTATATTATAAAACAAACTTAAAACAAATTAAAAAGGAAAAGTTAATGACAGAATAAGTCATTTAGTCCAGTAAAATCATATATATTTAAAGTCTCTCTCAAAAAGAAAAACAGGATACACAAATGGTCAATAAGCACATGAAAAGATGCTCAACATCACTAATTATTACAGAAATGCAAATGAAAACCACAATGAGATGCTACTTCAAACCCATCAGAATGGCTTTTTTTTAAAGTCCAGAAAATAAAAAGTATTAGCCAGGATGCAGAGAAACTGGACCCCTTGTGCACTGCTGATGAAAATGCAAAAGTGTTATAACTACTGTGGTAAATGGTATAGTAAGTCCTCAAAAAATTAAACGAAAAATTACAACAATATACAGCAATTCCACTTCCAGTTATATACCCCAAAGAATTTAAAGCAGGGACTCAAAAGACATTCAAACATCCATTTTCATGTAGCATACATACAATGCAATATTATTCAATCTCAAAAAAAGAAAGAAATCTTGACACATGCTATAATATAGATGAACTTTGAGGACATCATGCTAATTGAAATAAGCCAGACACAAAAAGACAAATAATATATGATGCTAGTTATATGAGGTATCTAAAATAGTCAAACTCAAAAAACCAGAAAGTAGGGTGGTGATTGCAAAGGGCTGTGGGGAGGGGGATGGTTAAGTTTTTTTTTTTTTTTTTTTTTGGTTAAGTTTTATGTCACTTATATTTCACAACAATTTAAAATAACAAAAAATAAATTTTAAGTTTAATGAAGATGTAAAAATATGATTAGAATGTAAAACTCAATACACCACACTTTTTGAATTAATCAAATTTAACAGAACAGATATAAGTTAGAACATAAAATAATGTAAAATAAATCAACAAACAATTTAGCAGATTAAAAATAGAAAATCACATTCCTCAATAGAGAAGATACTGCTATTCAAATCTCTCGGGAATATTTATAAAAGTAAATCATATACTTAGACATTAAAAAAAATCTTAGTGATTTAAAAATGAGACTGTTTTACAGATTACAATCTCTGAATGTAAATCAAAATTCAGATGGAAATACAAAATTGAAGACCTAAAAATAATAATCAGAAATTTAAAAACACATTCCTAGAAACTCTTGATTCAAAGAAGAAATAAAATTACCAACTATCTAAAAACAATGAAAAGGGAAGTAATTCCTCAATAAGAACACATAGAATATAGCAAAGGATATATTCAGAACAATATTTCTAACGTCAATGCCTTCATAGTTAAAGGTTTTTTTTGAAAAAAAGACAAAGCAAAAAGAAATAGATAAGGACAGAGAATTGAAAAAAAATAAGCAAAAAGTCATGAAAAAGAAAACAAGGAAAAAACAGAGTAGAAATGATTTTTAAAAACCAAAAGAATTTTTCTAAAAGAAAATTAATAAAACAGCAAAGTAACACATGGACCATTTATGGAAAGAACAGTTTAAAAAAAAAAGACAATATTGGGAATAAGAAAAAAGTGTGTTACAGTAGAAATGTAATTATGCATTAGGGAATACTATAATACATGTTATCCCAAGGTAACAAATTTAAAAGCCTATAAAGCAAATGGGTACATACAGATATCCAGAGATCGCAGATACAGAGAAGAGACTGGTGGTTGTCAGAGGCTGAGTATGGGGGTGGGCAAAATGGGTGAAAGTGGTCATAAAGTACAGCCTTCCAGTTATAGAATAAGTAAGTCCTGAGGATGTAATGTAAAGCATAGTGACTACAGTTAACAGTAAGGTATCAGATATTTGAATGTTTTCTAAGAGAGTAGATCTGAAAAGTTCTCTTCACAAGAAAAAAGCTATTGTAACTAGGTGTGGTGACAGATGTAAACTAAGCTTACTGTGGTAATCAATTCAGAAATCACCTGAAACTAATACAATGTAATACATGCCAATTATATTTCAATATAAAATAAATAATTTTAAAAAGCAAATGGAATATTTCCTAGCCAAAACTTGATCCGAAAAGAAGCTGAAAACTTTAATGGACAGATATACAGACGAAATTGGAGAAAAGATTACATATGTACCACTGGGGGAACATAAAAAAAAACCCAACTATGATCCAGTGGTTCACACCTGAGTATTAGCCTTTAAGAGACAGTTCCAATTACAGTGCAAGGAAAGACATGAATACTTTCTAAGTTAATTTATGTATCCACCAAAATTATTATATAAAAATCTGATTCAGCACCAAGAAAAATATTATAGACCAATCTCACTTGTGAATACATATTCTAAATATCTTTCCAAGTTATCAAATAGAATCAAGCCAAGTTATAAAAAGTAATAAATTATTTTTTAAAAGGGTTTGCTCCTAATGCAAGGATAGTTCAATACTAGCAAATCCTCCAATGCTTGCTAACAGTCAACTAAAGGAGAAAAAAAATTTTCCATCAGTAGATTATATACACATACATACACACACACACACACACACACACACACACACAGTCCAACAGGTATTACCAGAGGAAAAGAAAAGAATGAAATCTAAGCACATTTAAGTTAAGCAGATATAGAAAGAAAATACTTATGTAAGATGAACACCCTACAAATTCATAATGTTTTTGAGACCAAAAAGTTTAAGTCACAAGGCAACCAGGTGAACTAGGTTCCAGTTCATAGGACTGACCCTTCATAGAGAAATAGGAATTGCCTTTGGCCATGATAATGGAAAAAGAGTGAACAGTCATAAAAGCTGATAAGAAACACAAACAGAAGGGTGGTTGCCAGGGTCCCAGGAGAGGGGGTAATGGAGAGGTGCTGTTCAGTGGGTACAGAGTTTCAGTTGTGCAAGATGAAAAAGTTTGAGATGTGAAGCACAACAATGTGAATACAGTTGACATGACTGAACTGTGAGTTTAAAAATAGTTAAGATGGTAAATTTTATGTTGTTTTTTTTTACTACAATTAAAATTCTTCTTTTAATTTTTAAGCAATATAAAACCACTAAAATAGTGATAAGTTTTTAAAAGCTGAATGTGGGCTAGCAAAGTCACTTAGTATCCCAGGAAGCGCCAGATGCAAGGACACTCCACAGCCACTCACCTACTCTTCTGCATAATCCTCCTCCAGGTGCTAAGACAAAAGACTAGAAAAAGAACAGGAGACCTAAAAGAGCTACTCTTGGAAGTGTTGGCATGCGGGTAGGGATCAGCTACCACTGGGGGACAAGCATAAAAACTGGCTTCATCCAAGACTCTAACATCAAATGAAGCAAAAGCCATCTGCCACAGAGAAAGGGACAGTAAATACTAGTTCTCCCTCCAGGCAAAGGTGGACTGTGCTAGAGGAGGAGAAGAAGTTACCTGCCACTGGGAGAGAGAGAGAGAGACCCTCTGCCTAGCCCTCTTCCGAGGTTCAAAGGATAGTAGCCACTGAGTGAGAAACAAAAATCATGAACACAGCTGCCCTGCACTGAACACTAGGTAAAACTCATCTGATCCTGGGGTAAGGCAAGAAACTCACTGAGGCCCAGAATTCTACAGTGATACAAATAAGACATCAGCCATACTGATGTAAGAATAGAAAACTCACTGGCACAAAAGCCTACCATTGACACAAGGCAGAGTTTGGCTACCACAAGAGAAAGGGACAGACATGCTGACAACGTCCCAGCTCAGACTTAGTCATCCAGGCCAGCCTAAAACTGCATCTGGTGTAGGGAAACTGAGACCCCACACACTCATCCATCCACAACTTCACCCAGACTACTTCCAAGATAGACGCAAAAAGCACAGAAAGGGGTCCCTTGTGTCACTGGAGTTCAGGACTAGCGGAAAGTTGAGGGTATAGCAGGAACACTGAGAAGAAAAATTCTGTGGCACTCCAGGTCTCACAGAAGTCTCCAGGTAAAGCAATGCATTCCTGGAGAAACTTGAAGTCTCTGGTGATGTGACAGTTCACTAGCAACAACAAAGCAGTAACGCAGCACATATACTGAACAAACTGATTCATTTACCCGTCTCGACAGACACTAACACCTTGCAGAATAAGAGGCACATCCATGTCTTAGCATAATAACTTTTTATCTCACTATGCACTATTCTTTTACATAATGTCATGCAGCCAATCAAAAATTACAAGACACCAAAACAAAGCAAGGATACCCAATGTCAAGGGATAAAGCTATCAACATAATCAGACCCTGAGATGGCAGAGATGTTGAAACTATCAAATAGAGACTCTGTAATTAAGATGTTTAAAAATCTAGAGAAAAAGACAGACAACATGAATAATCAAAAATTCAGCAAAGGGCTTCCCTGGTGGCGCAGTGGTTGAGAGTCCGCCTGCCAATGCAGGGGACACGGGTTCGTGCCCCGGTCCGGGAGGATCCCACATGCCGCATACTGGCTGGGTCCGTGAGCCATGGCCGCTGGGCCTGCGCGTCCAGAGCCTGTGCTCCGCAATGGGAGAGGCCACAACAGTGAGAGGCCCGCGTACCGCAAAAAAAAAAAAAAAAAAGAAGAAGAAAAAAAAATTCAGCAAAGATGTGGAAAATTTTTTTAAGTTCTATGAAAATACTAGACAAATTGCTTTATCTCAAAGATGAAGAATGCTTTCACTGAGCTTACAAAACACTAGACACAACAGGAAGAATTAGTAAATTTGAGCACAGATCAATAGAAATTATTCTGACTGAAAACTGAAGGGGGGAGTGCAGAGAATCCTAGACCTATGAAGCAATATCAATTAGACTAATGTACTTGTCAAAATAGTCCACAAGAAGCAACAGAAAGGAGGCAGAAGAAATATTCAAAAAGATAATGGATGAAAAATTAGGAAGGACAATAAGCTACAGATCAAAGAAGCTTAGAGAACCCCAAGCAGGACAATTATAAATGATAACACACCTATGCACTTTACAGCCAGGGTAAAAAAAAAAAGTTTAAAAAAAATCCTGAAGGCAGCCAGAGAAAAAGAGAATTATTACTTATAGAAGAACAAAGATCAGAATAATAAAAGACATCTCTCAGAAACTATGTAAGCTATGGGATAATAGAGCAATATCTTTAAAGTAATGAGGAGAAAACTGTCAGCCTAGAATTCAAAACCCAAATAAAATATTTCAGAAACAAAGGCAGATAGACTTTTTCAGACAAGCAAGAGCTGAGAACAGTCATTGCCAGCAGACCTGCTCTACAAGAAATACTAAAGAAATTTCTTTAGGCAAAAGTAACATGATACTAGATAGAAACATAGAACAAACAAATAAAGAATGCAGGAACTAGAAAAGACATCAGTAAACACACACACAAATATATATACATATATATATGTATATATATATGTATATATATGTAATTGACTCTTTAAAGCAAAAATAGTATCTAGGAAATTATGGTTTATAACACGTATAAGTAAAATATATTAAGAAAATAGCATAAGCAAAGTGAGAGGAAAAAAATGACAGTATACCATTGTAAAATTCTGACATCATACAGGAAGTGTGAGAAGTTAATGATGTATGTTGTAAACCCTAGAGTAACCACTAACAATATAAAACAAAGAGCTGTAATTAATAAGCCAAAAGTGAAGATAAAATAGAATATTAAAAAATAAGCCTAAAGAAGGCAGGACGCATGAAAATAATAGCAAAGAACATATGAGACAAATAGAAAACAAATAGCAAGTTAGTAGATTGAAACCTAATCACATCAAAATGTTTAATGTAAATGATCAAATGATTCCAGGTAAAAGCTGGAGACAGTAAGATTGTATTAAAAACAGTAACACCCAATTATACGTTGTCTACACGAGAAAAAGGGGGATACTACATGATGATGTAGGGGTCAATTCATGGAGAAAACATAACAATCCTAAATTTGTTTGCACCTAATAACAGAGCTTCAAAATACATAAACAAAAGCTGATAGAACTGAAAAGAGAATTAGGATAATTCGCAATTGAATTTAAATACTTAAAGCCCGCTCTCCCAAAAACTTTCAGAACAAGGAGACAAAAGAAAAATCAGTTAACAATGTAGAAGACGTGAAGGACATTAACCAACTTTCCAAACTGACATTTGTAGGATATAGGTCTAATATACATACAGACTGCTCCACCCAACAATGCAGGATCCACTGTTTTCAACTGTACATGTAACCTTCACCAATACTGACCACATTCTAAGCCATAAAACAAATCTCAGCAAACATTTAAAGACCCCAAATCATACATACCCTGAAAACCATGGAATTAAACTAGAAACCAATATAAGAAGTATATCTCAAAATGCCCAAGTATTTGAATATTAAAATACATAATTCTAAATAATCCAAGATCAAAGAAGAAATCACAATGGAAATTAGAAAATCTTTTGAACTGAATAAAAATGTAAAATAACAGAGCTCAGAGTGAAATGTATAGCATTACATACATTACGTTAGAAAAAAGGTCTCAAACCAATATTTTAAGCTTCCACCTTAAGAAACTATAAAAAGAAAAAAGTAAACCTATAACAAGCAGAAAGAAGAAAATAATAAAGATCAGGAATCAATGAATTAGAAAAAAGTAAAATACTAGAGGAAAAAATTAATGAAACCGAAAGCTGGTTCTTTCACAACATCAATAAAATTGATAATCCTCTAGACAAAGTGATCAAGACAAAAATACAAAAGTCACAAGTCACCAAAATTAGGAATAAAGTGTTATCAGTGCAGATCCTACAAATATTAAAAGAGTAAGGTAATATGAACAACCTTATGCCAATAAATTCTATAACATATAAAAAGCCAAATTCCTTCAAAATCACTAAGAAGGTTCACTCAAAAATTAATTTATAATCTGAATAGCCCTATATGCATTAAATAAATTGAAAACCTTCCTAGAAAGAAAAATAAGCCTCTAAATCCACATGAATTCTCTGGTGAATTCGTCCACACTTCCAAGGGAGAAAAAGTACCAATTCTACACAAAGTATCCCAAAAACAAACAGGACAGAACACTTCCCAAGTTATTTTCGGAGGCTACAAATACCCTGAAAGAAAAATCAGATAAAGACACTACAAGAATAAAAGCTAACTTTTAAAAAATTCTTAACAAAATATTAGAAAATCAAATATAGCTATACATAATAAGATAATGCATCTAGACCAAGTAAGGCTTATACAAGGAATAAGGAATGTCTGGTACAACGTTCAAAACGTAAGCAGTGCAATTAATTCACTGTATCAACAAACTAAGAAAAGAAATTATATTATCCCAATAGATATAAAAGAGCCAAAAACCTATAATGTACTTAGAATTAAATTTAATTAAAGAGAAAACAATCATTACAAAAATATATTAAAATCTATTTGAAGTATAAAAAATAAGATTGAACAAATGGAAAGACAACCATATTTTTGAATTGGGCTGATAAAATGAAATAACATTAGAAATAGAGATAACATTAAAATATTAATTGTCCCCAGATTATATATAAATTTAGTGCAATTAAAATCACAATAGGGTTTTTATGTAACTTTCGCCCAGGGGAGGTGGACAATGAATACAATACTCCTAAGACATGAATCCTAGTTATATGACTGAGAATATCTAAGAAAATCAGTTTTAAAAGGAAAAAAACCCGGCACCAGAAGATGTGACACATATATACAATGGAATGTTACTCAGCCATAAAAAGAAACGAAATCACGTTAT
Source organism: Pseudorca crassidens (assembly GCF_039906515.1). Lineage (NCBI taxonomy): Eukaryota > Metazoa > Chordata > Mammalia > Artiodactyla > Delphinidae > Pseudorca > Pseudorca crassidens. Next base: position 31,986,352 of record NC_090313.1, on the reverse strand, counting down.
TTGTAGTGAGGTGGATGGACCTAGAGACTGTCATACAGAGTGAAGTAAGTCAGAAAGAGAAAAACAAATGTCATATGCTAACACATATATATGGAATTAAAAAAAAAAACAAATGGTTCTGAAGAACCTAGGGGCAGGACAGGAATAAAGACGCAGACGTAGAGAATGGACTTGAGGACACGGGGAGGGGGAAGGGTAAGCTGGGACGAAGTGAGAGAGTGGCATGGACATATATACACTACCAAATGTAAAATAGATAGCTAGTGGGAAGCAGCCGCAGAGCACAGGGAGATCAGCTCGGTGCTTTGTGACCACCTGGAGGGGTGGGATAGGGAGGGTGGGAGGGAGACGCAAGAGGGAGGGGATATGGGGATATATGCATACATACAGCTGATGCACTTTGTTATACAGCAGAAAGTAACACACCATTGTAAAGCAATTATACTCCTATAAAGATGTGAAAAAAAACAACCCAGTACTGTCATAGGATATACGAAAACAACTGTGGAATTTATATTTACTGGGAAAGGGATTCATTACCTTAAAAATGGTTCTGATTCAATGGACTGGATATGCATCTGAAAGTAAGAAAAAGTGGACCCCCTCCCTCCCCTCTCATACCACATATACAACTAAAAATTCCAAATGGACTAAAGATAAGATCAAAGTGGAAAGAAAAATTAAATCTAAGTATAGGACATTACATGTTTATTTTACCAATGGAGAAAGTCTTTTAAAAACGTAAAACAAAAACAGGAAACCAGAGAAACAGAGAGGAAAAAAACTGATTATATTAAAATTTAAAATGTTAGGGACTTCCCTGGTGGTGCAGTGCTTAAGAATCCACCTGCCAATGCAAGGAACACGGGTTCAAGCCCTGGTCCGGGAAGATCCCACATGCCGCGGAGCAACTAAGCCCGTGTGCCACAACTACTGAGCCCATGTGCCACAACTACTGAAGCCCACGCACCTAGAGCCCATGCTCCGCAACTAGAGAAGCCACCGCAATGAGAAGCCTGCACAGCGTAAGGAAGAGTAGCCTCTGCTCACCACAACTAGAGAAAGCCCGCGCGCAACAACGAAGACCCAACAAACCAAAAATAAATATTTTTTTTAATTTAAATGTTAACAATATCAAAAGATACTTCTTAAACAGACAAGAGGCCAAAGATTAGTTTTTGAAAAAATTATCTGCAATGCAGGCATCAGACAAATGGTTAATACCTGTAATATATAAATAACTCTCACAAAAGGACAATAACCAAATAGAAAAATGAACAAAGAATAAAGGGCAACTCTTAGAAGAATACCAATTTACCTACAAACATAGGAAAAGATGCTCCAGGTCACTAGAAGTCAGGAAATAAAAAACTGAAGTTAACAATGAGATACCACTACACAACTATCATACTAGAAAAGTGTCATCTATTGCTGATGGAGTTTATGGGAAAGGGTATTTCCCTGCATTGCTGGTGGCAACATTTTGAATCAATAACGCCACCCTGGTGATCGATCCCACAAGTCTGTAATATAAAGATATTTATTACAATATTGGTTTTAGTAGCAAAAACTGGAAACAAAGTATTGCCCATCAGTAAGGTAACAGACTATAAAATAACCATACCTTGCAATATATACAACAGTTTTGTTTTTAATGGATTAGAGTTCTTGCAGCTAAGTGGAAGGATTTCCCTTAGGCAGGACGAAATGAAAAAAAAGAGTCTCCAAAAAATAATCTCATTTTTGTAAACGTGATCAAAAAACCATGTGTGCAGATGCATCTATAACTCTTATGGATATGGAGAAAAATATTAAGACACATAATACTGATAGTTATGATGAGGGTTATGAGGGAATATAATGCTATTGTTGGCTAGAGGAAGAAGGGAAGCTAAGTAAAAAAAAGAGAAAGGAGTTCACTATAAAATCAAGTTTAAAGTCTCCACACACGTGTACCTACTTTTATCAGAGAGAGAGATTTGTAAACCCTGCCCAACAAGTGAGTTTCTGCAAAACACAGCTTATTTCCTATAGATCTTAAGTGGTAATCCTTTGAAAAACTAAGTCATAAAGGTAAGAATAAATTCACATGTAAATATTATAAATATCTAGCTTTGAGTTGGTTGTAAACATTAAATACTACCTTTAAAGCGTATATACACATTTTATGTACAGTAAATGTGCAATATAATTTTTGAAAGAGAAAACACTTAGAAAACCACGTTTAAATGGAAAAAGGTTTTCCAAAGGTTTTCCGATAAGATTGAAAGTACTTAAAAGAGACTATAACATAAATCTAAGAATATCTAGTGTATTATTTTTAGGCACATAAAAGATCTACATGAAGAAAATAAACTGAAGCAGAATACACTAGCATGGCCCTTCCTTTGGGCTTAACTGTGCTGCATTTTCCCCAATCTGCCTATACGTTGGGACAAAGCCCATGTTCTATTTATCTTAGTATTCTCAGCACCTAACATAAGCCCTGCTATGTGCTAAGTGATGAAGCATCTCCCTAATTTCCTTCAGAGTATGGATGCATTCCAATTGCACAGTCTCTTCTAGGATTAATTGGGTTGATCTCTCTAAGCTGTTATATTTGGGGTTTTATATACCCCCTTAAAGTATGTTTTGGAAGGAGATAAGAATTCATCCAATAATATTCACTGAGCAGCACCTCTTTTGTGCAATGTGGACTTTCAAAATGTTGGCTTATTAAGACTAAATGAAAGTTAGGAAGACAGCAGTGGAATGAAATGGGAACAAATTATTTTACTGGTGTTGGAAATCAAGGTTCTAGTTTTGACTTGGCTACCTTCTAGCTATTTTACCTTCACTGTGTCCAATCTACATTATAGGATTGTCAGGATGAAACTAAAACCACTCTGTAAACCACCAAGCACTAAGAAATTCTTTTTTTGCTGGCCCCTACTTCTCAAGAATTCTAAACTGTCTTAATTACAAAGCTACTTATACATAAAACACAACTGCTTCAGCCTGGAGCCTTGGTAGAGTCCCAATATACTCAACAGAAAGTTCAGTGTACAATAAAAATACCGTCAATGCTCTTTATAGACTCATTAAGAGTTCATTTCTTTCTTATTATACAGTCTCTCAAAATGAAGTATCTCGTGTGTTTGCTTAAGTGTCCTGTATTTATACCTACAGCAGAAAAGCTAATGCACATTCCAGAGGATATCACTCTTTAAATATTCAACCACTCTATTGTAAAGTTCCTTTCTAAATATCCCTTCAACTGACTCTGACCTTCTGTAAAACTGATCGATTTTCAAGTTTTCCCTTCCATTGTTCTTACACAGAAAAAAAAGATTTTATTCCTATATGTAAAGGCTTTTGGTCAAGGCTAAAATTCCCAACATTTGTAAATAAAACATATATCAAACCTCTTCAGCAATATGCAAAACTTTTATTAGATAACTTCATATAAAGTGTACTTTTAAATTTTTATTAATCAACCACCATTATTTTTGTTTATCCAAATAAACCTTCTCTAAATTCACTGTAACACTGTGTGCCCTACTAGCCAAGCATATGCCGGGATCTATTTTTGGAAAAGAAAATTTTCTGGTGATACAGCAAATGACAGAAGTTCGCCAAAACACCATAAAGCCACCAGCTCTAAAAGATAACAGAAAAAGAGGTGTGAAATCACCACAGATGCCAAAATAGCTGTTTTTAATTTGCTCTCTTCCACTTGCAGGTTTGCTGTTTCTTTTCTATAAAACGTAAAACTTTTTCCATGAAGGATTTGTGCCACCTATCCACTTTCAAACCTTGAAACCTTTGATTTCCCAGCTAGGAGCAATTTTTCTCCCCTGCCTTTTGTTTAAGCAACTTATAGCACTTGATCCATGTATCACAAATTACTTTGAATTATAATTTTCTACAGAAGTCTTACTTCTCCTACTTGATTTTCAGCTCATTGGTGATGTCCTACCCATTTTCATATATAATTCCAGATACATGGTAGGAGCTAAATAAGCATAAGTCCAATGAGAAAGTAAGGCATTTTTTATACAGATAATATGTTTTTTATTAATTTTATTATGCCTCTGACTTTAATAGCTTTATCAAACAGAATGCATACTGGTCAGAATTTATTGGTCTACTATTAACATTATGGAACATCCTGTAGCAGTTGCCGCCTAAAATAATTTTTTGGATTAAGTCTCTTAAACACAGAATTGGCTTCTACACTGAAGTAAATATTCTAGTAAAGGTATTCTAGTAAATGTGTATCAATATAATCTACAAATAAAACAGCCTCTAAAGACAATATTTATTTGTACAATCTCCCATTCTTTTGCTCTAATTCTCTACAATAAAATTAATTGGAATAGCATATTTAATGCTGAAGGGAGGTAAGAGTAACACAGAGGACAGTTCAAAGGTTTTCCAGTCTTCAAATCTTTGCTTTAAAGCTAACTGGTTATTGATAATGATGGCATTACTCTGTGAAAATCAGTTTCCACATCTATTAAATAGAAACCATAATATCATACACATGTACTCAATGAATATTTAATAAAGGAAGGGAGGAAGGAATCTCATGTTTCTAATATATAATGCACTCCAAAAAACTTGTACAAAACTCAAATATGTGTAAGTCAAGGGACTAGACTTACATTTCAAAGGACACCCATTCCCAGAGACAAAGGAATATTACAAAATCTGTAATTATACACAATCTATTAGTGTCATTAAAAACAGATGTATAGCATTTTGTATGTTCTGTCATCTTATTATTTTTTTACAATTCATTAGCTTACCTCCGCTAAGCACTTTCAATAAAGATTTACCAATTTTCAGCACACCTAATGATTTCTTTGTCTCAACTGGATAATAAGCCCTGTTTCTCAAAACCAGAATCAAGATTTTCATTTTCCCCTTTTTCTACTCAGTTTGTTAATGAAAGGCATAAAAACAGTAAAATTCACAAATAATTTTCGAAATTATTATCAAAAATGGCAAAATCAGGGCGGGGGGAGGGGAAAGACTGTTACGTGGCCCCATCTTACAAGAGTTTAAAAAAATTCATTCATTCATGAACTGATGATATTCGTAAGTCAAAATCCAGTGTACAAAAAGGTACTTCGGCGGTCTCCACATAGAGTATTCAAAGTGTCAATTATTTGAAAGTCAACTAGGCATGCCTGTTTACTAAATAGTACATATTAAATAACCTAAGGGACTTTCCTGGCAGTCCAGTGGTTAAGACTTCGCCTTCCAATGCAAGGGGTGTGGGTTCGATCCCTGGTCAGGGAGCTAAGATCCCACATGCCTCTCAGCCAAAACACCAAAAACATAAACCCGAAGCAACACTGTAACAAATTCAATAAAGACTTAAAAAAATGGTCCACGTCCACAAAACATCTTTACCGTAAATAAATAAATAAGCTAAGAAATGAAAAGCACAGTGCCTAATTTCTGTATTATAGTAGCTGCACAATAAAGAGTAGTTGTTTTGTTGCTGCTATTCATTCTCAGTGGCTGCTTTTAAGAGAGGCCATCAATATACTAGAAGAGGGCTTCCCTGGTGGCGCAGTGGTTGAGAATCTGCCTGCTAGTGCAGGGGACACAGGTTTGAGCCCTGGTCTGGGAGGATCCCACATGCCACGGTGCAACTGGGCCCGTGGGCCACAACTGCTGAGCCTGCGCGTCTGGAGCCTGTGCTCCGCAACAAGAGGGGCCGCGATGGTGAGAGGCCGCGCACCACGATGAAGAGTGGCCCCCACTTGCCACAACTAGAGAAAGCCCTCACACAGAAATGAAGACCCAACACAGCAAAAATAAATAAATAAATGAACTCCTACCCCCAACATCTTAAAAAAAAAAAAATACTAGAAGAGATGAAAGTTTTTTTCTTCCAGTTTTATTGTGATATAATTGATATATAGCACTGGGCAAGTTTAAAGTATAACATACACCATGAAATGATTACCACAGTAAATTTAGTAAACGTCCAACATCTCATATAGATACAAAAACATAAGACAAAGAAATTTTTTCCTTGTGATGAAAACTCTTAGGATTTACTCTCTTAACTTTCCTATATAACATACCGCAGTATTAATTATATTTATCATGTTGTATGTTACACCCCTAGTACTTATTTATCTTATAACTGGAAGTTTGTACCTTTTGAGCAGACTAATATTTACTGAGCACTAAGTATGTACAAGGTTCTATATACTGGATGCTTTGCAGGCATTACCACAATTCTGATCCTCAAAAACATTCTGCAATGGTGACATTATATGTTCTTGTTTTTGTTTTTATTTACCAATGAGTAAACTAAGACTTGCAGAAGCAACTTGCCCAGTTAGACGGCTAAAAACTGGGTAGCTTAAGGTTTCAAATCCAGTAGTATTTAACTCCACTGCAAGGCTTCATTTGGCAAGGAGAAAAAATTTTTCAGGAAAATGTAGTGAATTGTGGAATGATTAATAGACATGAATATACTGACTAGAAATGAAAAGGCAAGGGGAAATGACCATGATATTTGGCACTTAGCTACTGAAAGGACAGTCATATGGACTGTACTCCTCAATTTGTTCCTTCATTAAGTATTTTAGCACTATATGATCAGCCACTATGTTAGAAGCCATGAAAGTAACTATGAAGAAGATTCATTTCCTGCTCTCAAGGGGCTTATTATTGGGAAGGGACAAGACAAATCAACAAGCAATTACACCAGAAGGAACATCGTGTGTTATGGGGCCATAGATTACAGACTGGAACCTGGTGTATTCTTCAAGCAAGGGATGATAAATAAGAGTCCCACAGAAAGTGATGTTTACAGTGATAGTTGTAACATGAACAGGAGGTAGGCAAGGTGTATGTGTGACACGGAAAGAGTTATATTGATGAGCTAGTTTGAGTCTGTTTCTTTGCTACTGCAAGCATAGCAGTGTGCAGAGTGTGAAAAAAAATTGTTTCTTAACTGGAGGAAATGTAGCTGGGGAGAAATTATGTAAAGTATTATTGTTCTTAATTTTCTCAAAAATGTGTGTGTGTTTAAAAAATGTACATGGCCGGAAACGTGTGCATATAAAAAAATGTGTGCAATAAATTTTCAAATACCCATTTAAGATCCCCATCATCTACCTTCCTTTATTGTTCACACGTTGTACTGCAACAACATCTGAGTCTAACCAAGAGACTAAACCATAAATCAGACATAACTTAATCAACAGAATCTTGGCTTAACTAGGGATTTGAAGTTCAATAGGCTGTTCTAAATTATAGTACAACAGCACAAATTTAATGATTCCATTAAAAAAAAAACATTAAGGGCATTTTCAATGACCAGTCGATAGAGGTTTCAGTTGACTCACTGAAGAAGTAGCCTGGAGGTTTATAATCTCTAAATAATCCTTGCTGATCTTTATTTTCTATTTTCTATAAATGATCATGGAAACTGTATTGTCATGTATTTTCCTTTGGAAAAGCTCAGATACTTCACCTGCATTATATAAATGTTAACAGTCAGTAACTTTTATACCAGCTACATAAAAACTTTTTAAGAGTGACTTGATCTCAAGGTCATAGAGCAAATCTCTGGTGAGACAGGAATGGAATTCATGACCTTTGACTGCCAGGAGTTTTCTACCCACACTCGGAAATTCCTTCTCCATAAGCGTAATTTATATGCTCACTTTGAGAGGCTGGAAAGTTCATCCCTTTTAGGGCAGGGGGTGGGGGGACGGGGAGGTAGTGGTTTTCCTGTCAAATCAGTTGACACACCAGTGCTTTACAGTTTTACAAAGTGATTTTTATCTACATTATTTCTTCTTACCCTCACCACAGCCCTGTAAACTGCATATGATTTTTCCCATTTTAAAGACTCAGAGGCGTTAAGAAATTTAACAAAGGTCATCCAGAGTTGGTAAGCAAGAGAACCAGGCTCAAACTACAACATCTCTGCTTAAATCAGTCCTTGATTCCAGGATGTATAATCTTAGCAGACACCCGATTATGAAATGAATGAAGGTTTTCTTTACAGTTATTTATTTCATTTTTTACAATCATTTACCTTGGTTGTCATGTAAGTCTGTTGGTTTGTTTTCTTTGGGGCAGGGCTGTTTTCATGTTTTAAGTCTGCTTGTTAAACTAAAGTGAAAATAGTATTATTAAACATAGAATTTGAAAAAACAAACTCGGCTTGTTCTTCTCCTCTTTTATGCAAGTGGGAAGGGGGCTTTTTACCATAATTCGTGGTCATAACGTACATGGTTTATGTATGGGGTATGTACCTATACAGGTAGAGAATATAAAAACTCACATTCATAAATATAAATACTATGTATGTACACATATATATGTACATACCTAAAATAGTGGCTATATTTTTATATATGGTATATACATACACATCATGCCAGCAATTATTGTGAAAAGCCATATATACTGTTAAGCACGGTGAATGTAGCACATGAAACACAATTCCTGGCTGTGGAGGCCAACAAGTTGTGATAGTGGCAGCTTCTATGGCCTCTGATGGGGGTGGGAAAACTACCCCAAAGCTCTGTAGTTTTTCCCCTCGTCTTCCACGCCGGAATACAGCAGCAAGGGCTTTCTGCTACTGCATCTGTACCTAAAAAGCAACACTGTTTGGACCAGTCCAATTACTATGCTTTTAGTAAAATTTCAAAAATATATACCATTAAATTAGCCACAAAATAAAAGTATGACTTTGAGTTGGAAAAAAAGACAGGAGGAAAGCCCATCCCAGAGCAGAATTCTTTGAGTGAATATCCTGTAATCTACTGCCAGACCAAAACAAATTTTCATTGGAGCAGCAGGACTACTCAAGTAGCCACTTTTATGACAATAAACACCCCAAAGCGAAAAATCCTTTTGTAACATAATTACTGAGAATATATAGAGAAAGTAACCATTTAATCCACAGCATGTGTTCCCTACCGCAAGAACTCAGAAGCTGACATCGGATGGGGTGTCGCTGCTCTATGGCCTGACAATGAACTCTGGCCAGCTGAAGTCAGACAGTTCTCTGCAAGGGCCTGGGATCTAGAAACCAAGCAGGTCTCACAGAGCCTAAGGCTGCTGCCCTTCTGGGCACGGGGGAGGGCCATCTGGTTACCTGCCTTTTGATTTGGGGACCCCTGGTTGCGGTGGATGACTTAAGGCTGTGGTTACAGGGTGTTGCCAGGGATTTAATCTTACTATTTTCACCCTTACATTTTGTCCATACGTAAGACTGAAAGGCGTGCATAATGTGTAGCCTGAAAAAATAAATAAACGTGAATTTTAAAATGGAAAATAAACGAACACTGGGCAAAAATACAGACATTTCCACTCCAGTACCACGTGGTATTTTCAAAATGTAAATGACAAAGGTGAGCCACTGCCATCTATTTTAGGAGTTATTTACAAAAATGAAAGTTGTTTTCTAAGAGAAAAAGATAACCATGGCGTTGATTCTGAATAAAACTCTTTGGAGATTTTTAGCTCTTGTTCATTAATCAACATGGACGCACAAGCGAGGAAACTTATTTATCCAAAAAAGAATAACTTTTCAAATAACTTTGTGCCACTTCTAGTTTTGCAGAATACAAACTTCTTTGTATTAATACACAGATCATCTACAGCTAGATTTATGAAGTTGACACTAAGAGGACTGTTACTCTCACAATATAAAGAAAACAAACCATTTGACGCCCCAAATTTAATGTGATTAGTCTCATATTAATTCGCAGAAATATGAAATTCCACACTTTCCATTTTGTACCATGATGAAAATATCCAAGACGTTTATATGTTCAACTAGTTAACAACATCACCTCACTGGTCAAGTTACTCAATACTCTAGATTAACCAATCCTGGCTTGAGTTCAAAATGCTCTCATATGGGCTTAGAGGCCTAAGCACTTATGCCATCTTTATGGGGATAGAAAACACACCTATATTTAAGAACAAATTATTTCATTACGTTGATAGCAGCCTGCTTCATGATATGACATCTAAAACTCACTCTGAGTCTGCTGAAGTGCATGTTTACCTTTCCCAGGAGGCCGGAAAGTAATCCCCGAGGAACATAGATTTTTTTTAAAACGACCAGAACACTAACGCTATTACATGCCTGATGGGTGCTCTTCGGAATGACTGTCAAGCATCCTGATTTGTTTTTCCCTTGGTCTGGGGAGAGAGAGCGCACCAGTGTTTGCAGTCCCTCCCTTTCTGTACACACATAGGCTGCAGCTGTAGTAAACAAGCGCCAGCCAAGAGTTGCTGCTAAGGTCAAGGTCTCAAATGCTATACCAGGACCAATTTTCTCCCAAATGACATTCAGTTGTGGAAAAGGAATTTTCTGGAGGAAAAAAAATACTAAGGGCCCATTAGCGCAACCATTTTCATTCAGTAAATAGTAATTCAACGCATTCCAAAATAAAGTTTAGCTGACAGAAGTTTCTTTTAAATATGCATTACTAAGCAATAGATAAATAACTGAAGCACTTCAAAAAACAGAAACCCCTCAAGGATGTTTCTTTACCTCACACAGCTATAGTAGTTTTAGTACATAAGTGATTAAAATTTTATGTGAAAACATCCCAACTTTTACCAGCGCAAGTATATTTCATAATAGTTATGAATTAGAAGGTAAAAATAACAAACCTCTTCCCTAACTACATTACAAATTTCTGTCAATTCTTGTATGTTCAAAACCCTCTCTCCCCAACTCAGACTCTAATTGACCAGGCTGCAGCCATAAAGATGTAACTTATGCAACCGAATGTTTGTCCTTCAACCTATTTCTAAGCTTCTAAAGTTAAACATTTTCTAGTCTAAAAGTATACCCCTTTATCACAACCAATTTCTATGTGGTTTTCAAAAATGTAAACAACATCTGAATGAGGTCTGCAAATAGCACAACCAGGCTTTTTTTTTTTTTTAAGGTGAGGGGTCACTGTTTTTACTGAATGCCAATTCCAAAGAGCATTTCTTAGAAGATGGAATACACTCACCCTTCAAAGTGACCACCCCTATTCCCCATCACAAGCTGCTGCCCGTTAAAAGCCACCAAATTTATTTCAAAGCGTTAACTTATCTAAACAACTCTATCCTCCAGTAAGAAAAGGGCATGAAGGCGTCTAGGTGGATTTGCAGAATGACGTGCGTTGATTGGCAGATGTCTACCGAAGCCACTAGATGCACACGCACTAAACGTAAATAGAGCTGCTCCTCTCCCTGGTGTTACAGGGAAACAGAGAATATTAAAGCTGATTTAAAATAAAATATTCGAGTGCTCGTCTGAGGAGGATTCTATTAGCCAGTGGAATTGCTTAAAACAATCCATACAGCACGACACTTAAACCATCTGTACAGTTAAATTAGAGAGCCGACAATACTAACCACACAAACTGTTTATCCAGATTACACATTCCGTTGTACTAATACTCTTTAACTCAACACAGTCAGCTTTTATCAGCTGAATAAAGGCTGTTACTATTAAAGTATGCAAAACTGGAAGCGCAGGGTGAAGGGGGTTGGGAAGCTGCAGGGCATATAACAAAGGAATTGGTACTTTTTCCAAGCATTTGCCTCAAATGCACTTCGAAACAGAACTGTTGAGTGCACCCCACCCTTTTCCCCAAAGATAAAAGTTTTCAAAGTTCTAATAGGCAGTTCTCTACCCAACAAAAGCAGGATTGATTCTCCCCGTAGGGAAGCATCTAACGCGAACACCAACTAATGTCGCGGAGGTCAAGTCCGAGTCCTCGGAGCGAGCCTCTTAAGGCAAGAAGTGGCTCCCAGGCCGTCTCCGCGGGCTTCCCGGCCCGGGTGGCCCTGCAAAGTTGCCCATTGTCAACTCTGGTCAGGCCCCCCGTAATTGAAAATAACAGCCACGGGCCAGCCCCTGGCTACTTCCATGGACCAGGCACTGTAGCAAGTGACAGTTACACATCATTACGACCAGAGACAATAATGAATGTAGCACCAGGACCACTCACTATTCATGCCAGCAGTGTCATCTCCGCCTTAACCCCTTCCCCTCCGCTCTCTCCAGTGCACACCCAAGCCCACAAGGCCCGGTGCGGCAGCTCTTCACCCAACTCGCTCTCTTCCTGGGGGCACACTACTTCCACAAGCTCCCCCCCCCCCCAATTCAGCCCTGGTGTTTTATTTCTCATCCTTGGCAACTGTCAGGCAAGCACTGCAACCAACAATTCCACAAGGGGTAGAAAAACATTTGCTTAATTCACGCTACTTGATAAGTTCTTTTTTAAAAAAATTGCGAGGCGGGGGTGGGGGGGGAGAAACCTCCTTCTTTCTTCTCCACGAATCCAACCGACGCTACTTGCTCTGCAGTAGCATCGCCCTCCCTCGGCCCCCTCCCGCTTCCCAACACTTTCCCCCTTTACGAACACAGACCAACCAAAATGATTTAACTTGAGCAGATGACAGAAGGAAAATAAAACATGTTAAGAGAATACGGTCTGATCTGGGATGGCACAAAAAAAAAAAAAAAGAGGAGGGGGTTGTTTATTTTGATAAGAAACGGAATCGGCACAGACCTGAACAGAAGCTGCAGAGCAGGAGAAATTGTTTTCTTTCCCTCACACAGAGTCCCCCTCTCTCTCTCCCTTTCTCTCTCGCTCTCACACGCGCGCGCGCGCACACTCACACACACACACACACACACGGCGTCACCCGCGCACACTCACACGCACACTCGCACACGCACACGCACGGGCAGAGCCTCTCAGCTGCTCTCTGCAGTTCTCAGGAAATGAATGGGGGGCAACCCAGGGAACTGTTGTACTTGCAAATGACTTACCCGGATCACATGATGCGCTAAATGTAGGGTGGGCCGGTGGGTGGAGGCTGCCGAGACGCGAGCCCGGGTCTAGCGGGGGGAGCCTCGCCAGGCCCGCATCGAATTACCCCGGGGCCCAGCCGAGGGGGTTGCAAGACGCCGCTTCTCCTCCCTTGCAGCCCGCAGCTCAGGAAACCGGAGAGGCGCGGAGGGGGGGGGGAGGGTTGGGGGGAGCGGGGGGGAGGTGAAAACACCAAACCCCCAAACAAAAGAGCTCCGGGTCCTCCTCCCCCGAAACAAAGCCCCGCCGCTGCGGGCGAGCCCCGGGGTGGGGCTGAGGGCGGGGGCGGCGGCGGGGAGGGGCTCGCTCAGCAGGCGCTAAGTCGCTTTATTGCCATAAAATGGGGCCCCCGAGCCGCTCCGCCCGAGGATTAGGAGGCGGGCTCTGAGTGTGATGGTTGAAATCCCCTGTGGGAAACTAACCCCTCCCCGCTCGCAGAGGTAGAAGGCAACACCCACTGCCCGGCCCTCGCCTCGGCGCCCGGGCCGCCGGCTGGGGGGTGGGTCCGCGGAACCTCCACCCCGCCCCACCCCTGCCCCCGCCCCCGGCCGCGGCGGAGCCTCCCGATCACCTGCACCACCTTGCTGCGGCACCCAAAATAACCTACACATGGCCAACGCCGCTTTGGGAGCCGCGGGGCGAGGGGTGCCCGCGGGCCTCGCGGCGGGAGGAACCCCCGATTTCAACTCGTCTGGGGAGGACTCGCGCGGAGCCGCGAGAAAGTCCCCTCTTTTGTGTCAGCGCGCTAGGCAGCCTTAGGAAGGGAATTCGGAGACAAATAAAGCGCGGAGCCCGCTCGGCCCACAGCCCCCGCCGCTCCTCTCCCCTTCCCTCCCGCCCGGGTGAAAGCGTGCAGGGAGGGGGCCGGGGGCCCGAGCCGTCCCCGCGGCTCACCCACCAGCTAACTTGGAAAGGTGTGGGCGGAGCCGGCTCTAGCGGCCGGCGGAGGCTGCGGGACCGCTCGCGGGGACCGCCCCCGGACGCCGGGCATCGCCCGCGCCGGGCAACAATGGGGTCCCGGCCCGGGCAGGCGGTTCCCTGCGCGCGGGGCTGCGCGCGAGGCTGGGCTGGGCGGAGGGCCGCACGCGGAAGGCGGGGGAAGCATTGTTTGGGTTCTGGAGCGACGCAAGTTGCGGGCTAGGCGGGGGCGCCCTCCCTCCCAGCGGTTCACCTTGGCGGGATGAATGGGGGCGAGGCGGAGCCGCGCGGCCGGCTCGGGAGCCCGGGGAGAAGGGGCGTCCGCCCTCGCTCGGAATTTAGGCAGGCGGGCGGACTTGCGGGCGGGAGGAGCAGGAAGCAGGAGCTGCAGACCCGGAGCGAGGAGCGGCGGGAGAGGGGAGTCCAGCACACCCCCACCCCGCCCTGCGCCCCGAGATGCGGGCAGCCAGGAGCCGCGTCCTTCACGCCCTTCCCGGGGGCCCCTCCCTCCCCGCCTCCGCGCCCGGGGGAGCGGATCGGCGCGACTCTGGGGCGGGAGGGGGAGGAGGCAGCCCGTGCGGCCCGGCGTTCCCGCGGTGGCCCCTAGGGCGCGGGGTCAGCGCGGCGCTGGAGGGTCGGCGGGGGCGGAAGCCGGCGCGCGGGGCTGGGAGCTGGCGGGCCGGGCGCGGCCGGCCGAGGTGGCGATTGCGTGCGCCACTTTCTTGCAAAGCTGCGTGAGCGCGCTGGGGCGCCCAGGCCGCCGGACACCCCGGCGCGGCGCTCCTGAGCCCGCCCCGCGTGGGAAACCGCCCCGGTCGTGGGAAGGCAGCGAAGGGGAAGTTTACATTAAGGGAAGAAAGATTCGCAAGTGTGGCACGAAGTAGGGTGGGAAGAAAAAGGAGGCAGAGGCCGAGAAACAGGAAATGAGAGTGAAGGGACGAGTTCTAGCCAGGAAAAGCCATGTTCTACATTTTCTGTGGCATTTTCCAAACACTTCTAGAGGCCCGGTGTGCGTTATTAATGAAAACAAAGGCAGTGCACTGCCTGGTGTGCTCTCTACCTCCTGCCACATTCTGTAGGTGAGGAAGATCGGCAAGGTGGTCCAGACCGGAGCAGGATTCCACAGCCCACTTCTGGTCCTGACAGGATGAATCACTGGGCCTGCGCCTGAGAAATCAGGATTAAGAGGAGGGGTCTGTCCTGGTGTTAGGGTGTCGAAGAACAAATAAGTGAAGGTGGCCAAAAATTGTGCCCCACTCCTTAAGCGAAGTATCCTTAGACTAGGAAAGCAGCGCGAGCGGGAAGGCGATGGAAGCCCACATCCGAAGACGTGGGTGCGGCAAGGGAATCAGGAAGCCCAAAGGAAGATGGAAACTGGGGGCTGAGGGGCCCTCCTTGGGGTGGGGACTCTTCCGGAGAAAGCAGCCCCGAACCCCACCCCCTGGCCTGATCCTGGGCGCCGGGTAAACAGCCCTTTACATTCCTCTACATCTGGATAAAAACAACATGAAAAGACAAGTTTGAAAAACCGTAGAACATCAACAGATGCACAGCCTTTAAATGAAAAACTTGCCTCTACTGGAAACACTGTAAAGTTTTCCTCTAGGTGGGGCAGGGAGTGAAAGAAGTGAGTTTAACTGCGAGAGTGGAAGGATGCTATAAGACATTATGTCATCGTGGCAGTTCTTGTACTAACAGCTCTTTCTCGAAGAGAGCTGAGTGGCGGACTTACCATAAATATATTCTAGAGCAAGTGATTATGCACGTGGAAACGTATTCCAGACTGCACTTCCTTCCTATGGCTCCAGCCATGAGCATGTTAATAGAATGATGAAAGATAGATAACAAAGTACGGGGCTTCCTTCGTGGCTCAGTGGTTAAGTATCCGCCTGCCAATGAAGGGAACAGGGGTTCAAGTCCTGGTCCGGGAAGATCCCACGTGCCGCGGAGCAAGTAACCCCGTGTGCCACAACTACTGAGCCTGTGCTCTAGAGCCTGGGAGCCACAACTACTGAGCCCACTCGCCTAGAGCCCCTGCTCCACAGCAAGAGAAGCCACCACGATGAGAAGCCCGCGCACCGACACAGAGTAGCCCCGCTCACTGCAACTAGAGAAAGCCTGCATGCAGCAATGAAGACGCAATGCAGCCAAAAATAAATAAAATAAATTTATTTAAAAGAAAAAAAGAAAACAAAGTACAAGAATCCATTCCAGAGGGTTAACGAATATAGAGATAGGTCAAGGTTAATATCTAGAAACTGTATAGTGTGGTTAAAAGAGAGAAGTATATCAAGTATTAGAAAAAAAATACTAGCAAATTTTGTTAAATTGTTGACATAAGAAAGAATACAAATGTTAAATTAAGGCAACTCCCCAGATAGAAACAGGAAAAGGTTTAAGAGAGAGAATCACTTCATTGTGTGAGCTGGGGATGGATATGGAAGGGCAAAAACAGTAAGAAAATAAAGAAGCAAGGTATTATTGGCACTTAGGATACTGGAGACAATTGTATGTGAGTGTGTGTCTGTGTACAGGCATACATTTCCAATTCAGTTTGTATAATTCTATCTCTGCATAGAACTTGGATTTAAACAGTAGGGTGTGAACAGCTGGGAGGAGGTAGGAAAAAAGTCTACATACCCTGGCAAAAGTATGTGCACATCCTTTATGTTTAGTCCTTTCTCTTCTACTTCCATGTGTATGCAGGGATGTGAAAAAGCAGAAAATCTAAAGATGGCAAAGTTATTTTACCAAGAATGCATAATTCTGTCTGCATAAAAGAATGTGTTGAAATTACAGAATCATAAAATTTCAGTGTTGAAAGTATCTGTCAAATCCAATTCTATATGATACTATAGTTCTGTTTCAAAGCAAGATGATTTGGGTCAAAGATAATGACCTGTTTTCCTAAGTTTATATACTTCATTTATTTAGTCTTTATTATTGCAAATACCAGAAGAATGAATTAAAGAGGATGTAGGTTTGTATTCTGACATTCTTATACACATAAACAGTACACACGTTGGATTTCTTTTCCCTAACATATTGGCCAGAAAGAAAAAAAAAAAAAAATACACATGCACCATCGAAGCAAATAATATACCTAATTCAATGTAAATACACAGCTAAATTTACAACTAGAGATGTTAAGTTGTTAATGTAAATGTTACCTACCCAGAAATTTTTTGCCAGATCTTCTTATCCTTTACCAGTTGTGATACTCTTTGAAAAATTAATGTCAGTGACAG
This sequence comes from Pseudorca crassidens, assembly GCF_039906515.1. Lineage (NCBI taxonomy): Eukaryota > Metazoa > Chordata > Mammalia > Artiodactyla > Delphinidae > Pseudorca > Pseudorca crassidens. The sequence continues at coordinate 31,969,326 of NC_090313.1, read as the reverse complement.
GAACTCTTTTACAGTATTAAGAGTATTACCTGTCCCATAGCCTGATTTCTCTAAGGTAAAGACTCTCTTCAATATCTATGTACATGTAAAGTTCTTAAGCCTTTGGCTGCATGATGCCAAAGATTGCATGGATGATTTAACACTAGTATAATTTGGCGGGGGTCGGGGGGGCGATGAAGTCCATTTTCAAAAGTAAAAGCTGTGTTGAAAGACTAGAACTGACTAGAAGTGAAAATGCAAGGTGATTCCCGGGGCTTTAAATAAATGAAAAAATATAACCTTGATTTTTCCTAGGGCCTGAAGTGAATATGTGCTATTAGGTTTTCAATGCCTGGTGGTGGTTGTTTTTTTTCCCTTGTGTCATATTTTGGCAATAATGTGCGGCAAAGGGAGATTTTCCCGTATGAGAAAGGCATCTAAAAGCCTTACTACAAATGCAAACAGCTGGTGATATTATGTGATTACATGCAACATCTTTTGATTTGAGTGAGGGGGTATCTAGAAATTAGAGGAAAACGACATTTCATAACTTTGTTTTGTTGTAGTCAACACAGTTTTTGGTCCTTCTAGCTTCAATATCTTCCTCACATCCTGAGATGTGTCTCTTCTTTTCCAAGATCCTGCATAGTCATTTTCATTCAAGTCTCCCCCTGTTCCCACTACCACATGCCCTCCTGGTACCCCAGCTCTGAACTTCTAGCCCCTCCTCTCATATGCAGTCCACCTCTCCTACAGCAAAACCTTGATTATAGCGTACCTATATTTAGAAACCCAAAGTGGCACAAATTTGTTTCAATACAATACGATGACACTTAAGGGCCCCACTTAGCTTTTCATATCTCATACTTCCCCTCCCAGCACATGTGGCCATCTTACAATGCCCCATCCATCCTGGATACCTTCACTTAATAGTCCCCCTCCTTTTCCTCCTGTGGAATCATCACCAAATGATGACATGACACCCCATACACATGTATGCATCTCTTATTCCCTCACCCAAAACTCATCTTTCCCTTCTTTGAGCTTCTTCTGGTATAATGGAAAGAGTGCCTCAGCCACTGACCAGACGGTTTTTTCATCCTTTTTCTGATTCTCAATTTTTCTACCTATTTGAATAATATTTCCCTCATATTGAAGGATTAACGTTTATTGTACGCTTATTTGGACCGATGTGAAATATATTTAGCCTGAGCAGGCATCCAGCAAATGTAAATTCCCTCACTTGTTCTTAAGGTACTTACACCTTTCTGCTTTCATTAAATATTGTTGGCTGGCCTATCACAGATAATCCTTTGTGAACAAGAGCAGTACCTGAACCATTTATTTAGCCTTCCTTTCACCCGGCACACTATTTTGCACATAGTAGGGAATTAATGAGTACTAGTTGAATCTATTCAACAATTATTAAAGTTAGAATGACATCATTAAAATACAATATAGAAGAAAACCTGAGTTTCCATTTGTGTACATATATTGAAAATAAGATTCTGGCATATGTTGACAAATACCTTCTGAACATTAATTCTGGCAACATTCTTCAATCAACTTTCTTCTAAGTTAGAAGTTTTTACGTAAAGGAATATATTAAATTTGAAGCATTTTTACCTAATTCCACTGTTCCTATCATATGTAATCATTTAAAAATTATCCAATCAATTATACTACTTTTCTGTGTTATTAGAATTAGAATTATACTGTATTGAATAAAAATTCAATTCTTCAGTATCAGAGAGGAAATTCACAACAAATTTGTTTTCTAAAATGGCACTTTGCAACTTTTTAGGTTGCAAACATTGGAGCTATAATTTTGTGATAGAGATAATCTACAATTTTAAATATAACAAATTGAGGCATATCAGATTTGAACTATAGTTATCCTTGCCTTTTAAAATTTTACAAATGAAATTTGTACCCTCATGGAAACAATTTAGCTCAGCTCAAGTATAGATCGTTTACAGAATACCACTTTAATTTCATGCTGAATGCAAGGGACTAGCCTCAGTATTATAAGCTTATGAAGATGAGCTCAGATAAAACTAATGAACAACAATAACACGAGGTACAATTAAAATACTCTGGATAAAGTTATATCTGTTTGGAAACTTTGTGGAGAAGGTTGCACTTAAAAGATGGAAAGGATATTTTTATTTCTTAATAACATGAAATGTATCATGTATGTAAAATAGTATATATCAGGTACATGTGGCTTCTCCCGCACTTAAGAAACATAGGGTTTCCAGTACTTTCTAAGCCACCCACTGTGGTCATCCCAGTTGCATCGCTCTCTTGTCCCTTCAGGGGTTACTATTTTTCAACTTGGGGGAAAAATTTCATTGCAGTTTTTTATTATTAATATTTTTGATCTTGACATAAAGTCTTCATATCATTATTTTTCCTAATAGTGATTTGCTATTACCTATTTAGGGTACTGTCCCTCCCACATTCGAAGTTTTCCAAATGTTTGCAATTGTACTTACTTTAGAGTAAACGCCTTGGCTTCTTTCTTTTAAAAATAACTTTTAGATAGTTTCCCCTAGTTTCAATAGTGTTACTGAAACAAAGATTATGAATTTGTTTTTATTATTCTAGAAACATATTGTTGAATTATTTTTCAAAAGTATTTTACCAGTTTACCATGACACCATATATATGAGAGTGCTATTTTCTTGTGTTCTTGCTAAGATTGGGTGGTGTTTTGACATTTTAAAAAAACCTTAGGTTGGTAAACAAGAATAGCTTGAATTTTAATTGTTTGATTAGTAGAGACTGAACTCTACTCTAGAAATATAAATGTGAAATTGGTGGGTAGGACGCTGGGACTGAGTCAAACTGCTGTTGCCACAGCCCGACTAAGAGGATGCCAGTCCGTCTACAATAGGAAACCAACATTGGAACAGCTGGCATTACAAATTCAGACTCTGAAATTCAACAACTTAAGTATTTAGGGGAAGGGGTACAAAGGAAAGAAAATAGGAAACTTTGTCTCAATTTTCAAGTCCTGGTAATAAGAGAAAAAAAGTGTCTTTATGAAATTCATACTTGTTTTTACTTTTGATAAACTTGTAAGGCATCTAAATAGATATTTAGTTCTACCACACTGGAAGCTAAAATAACAAATTAGATAGCTGATAGAGAAGAAGAGAGAAAAAGAAAGAATTAAAACTTAGCCAGAAACTTGGGAATAAAATAACATGAAATGAAAATAGGGGGAGAGAAAGGGAAGGAAGAGGAAACAGAGGGAGAAACATCACTGTACTGATCAGTAGTACTTTGCTTTCGTCTGCAAACAACAGAAAACCCAGCTAATGTCTGCTTAGGATACATACCCTTCCCCCTGCCCCGCCCACCCCACCCAATGCCCTTGAAATGAAGCAAGAAGTCCAAAGGTACACAGCCAGAGCTCAAGGCTGTGAAGCTGCTCTCTGGTGTCCGAGGGCCTCCAAGTCCATTTTCTTTTCCTGCTTGCCTTCTGAAAGTGTAACTCTTTTTTCCCTCCACAGGAGGAAGAGGGAGAACGGCTAAAGATAAAGGTCAGATCTATTCCTTTTAGAAAATTTTCCCAAAGCCTTACCCATATCATCTGCTTATATCTCATTGGCCAAGATTGGGTCACATGGCTTCCCAGAGATCCATCACAGGAAAGTGGACACAGACAACATCTTAGGTGGAATTTGGGACAGTCAACTGACAGTCTCTACCTTTTTGCTATGTAATTTCGCATAATGTTTTAAATTGCAAACCTTTATATTACTGAGACTCTATTGAATTCTTGCTGGCTGACAGCTAAAAAAAGAAAAACATATAGTAGGCTGACAAATTATTGACACAGTCATTGTAAGGACACCATTTCATAAAAGAGAAAAAAAAAAAAGACTTTGTGATATTTCTTAATATATACTTTTCCCCACAGTGTGATTTTTTAAAAATCATTAAAGTACACAAACCATCATGTAGCCAATTTAAGATTAATCCATGTGTGATTTACCCAAGGCAAACGTGAATCCCAGTTTAGCTTCACCCAGTAACAGAGTCTGGTTGTGGCTCATCTTGCTATTCTATCGATTTACATGTCTTTGAGAAATGAACATTAATTTTTAAAAGTTGGACAAGCAAGTCACAATCGGAAAGGTAAATATAAACTGCATTCGTATTTCATACTCAAATACTAGAGAATCAGCAGCAAAAGAGCTTGTGCCTGTTAACCAAAAAGTCCTGAACTGATTATGGGTTTTCATCACTTGATTGAGTGACCGTTGACAGCTTGCTTCATTTTTCTTGATTTCAGTTTTCCTCCCTGTACAACTGGGATGGCATCTTCTTTACAAAGATGTGGAGAACAAATGAGGTCTTATACACCTTCTCCTTCAAGACTGTAAGCTCTCTGAAACTTGGCAAGAATTGTGTGTGACCACTTCTTAGTTATCCCACCAATGCCTCACTCAGCACCCAACACATAAGTCCTCAAAACTTTTTCATGGAAAAATGAAAGTAACTTCCAAATTGCCTAGCACATTGTGGGTGCCCTATGAGTATTTATTTTTCTTTTCTATTAGCTAGAACTGTTAACTTCTTTAATACAAATAACTCATTGTTTGTTTACTATTAAAATACACCTAAATATAGTCACCTTCTAGAATAATAAAGTTGTTTGTCAAGAAAAATAATCTTAAGGAATATATGAGATTTCTATAGATTTTATATAGTTCAATAAAATGTTCGAACCCAATTACTAAAGATTGGTACTTTCCTAGATTCGGATTTAGATCTGTTTTTTTCTTTTGCGGTACGCGGGCCTCTCACTGTTGTGGCCTCTCCCGTCGCGGAGCACAGGCACCGGAGGCGCAGGCTCAGCGGCCATGGCTCAGGGGCCCAGTCACGAACCCATGTCCTCTGCATCGGTAGGCGGACTCTCAACCACTGCGCCACCAGGGGAGCCCTAGACCTGTTTTAACTGAGCCATCTTTCAAGTTAGTCACATATAAAGTTAGAGTAATTTAAACTATATGCCTTAAAACAATTTTACTCTTAAGATGAACTCTTAAAGAACGTTTCTTTCCTTCTCTCCTTTCTCCCTTCCTTCTTTCCTTCTCCCTCTCCCCTTCGCTTTCTCCCTCTCCATGCCCCCACTCCTTCCTCCTTATTTCTCTCTTTTTAAGACAGGGACAAAATGTGGATAACTGATCCATGAAGACCTAGGTCTTCCAGTTCTTTATTTTTATCCAGTTTACAAATTAGCTTTATGAACGTTTTATGCAAAAGTCAAATACAATTCCATTCTTAACTCCAGATAAAAATGGCCATGGCCAATAAAGGAAAGTCTGCAGAACAAACAAAAACCTTCCTCAAGATAACCCTAAGCATCACACCCTCTTTTTCAACCTGACATTTATTAACCCTCTACTATGTGCCATACACTGCTCAACGCATTTTGCATATAATTCATTCAATCTTAACCAAGAATTCTACGAACCTCTACTACTGTTTTTACCTCCTCAGGGCAAGCATCACCAACTATTGCAACTAAGTTGCAAGCCCCACGGTGCACTCTGATCTTCCTCTCCTTTTATCTTTCTCTATACAGCACTTATCACCATCTAATACACTACATATTTTGCTTTATTTTTGTTGCTTACTGTCTATCTGCCCCACCACTAGAGTAGGAATTCCACAAGAGCAGAGGATTTTTCTCACATGTTCACTGTTGCAGCCCATTGGGTTAGAAAAGTGCCTGGAATGTAGTAGGCACTCAGCAAATATTTGGGTATTAACACAATTCCCATTGCATAGATGAACTCTGAGAACTCTGAGGCATCTGCCTTTAGTATCACTTTGTCTTTAAAACTATTGTAAGTTTGTTGTATAATTTGTCATTAATTGTCATGATATAAATCCTTCCCATATATCTTGTTGACATGAAAGAGCTTGATAACCTCTCAACAGACCCAGCAGATAAATATTGGTCTCAGGAACTTAATGGGTTATCACAAGATCATGAGAGAGAGTTTCTTCAAAAATGAGAATGAAACCAGGACAGAAAAAAGTGAATACACGGCCATTAGGTACTGCTACTATACCTGCGTATTTGTACACTATTTGTAGTTAAACTACTGACTGATTTTTGAATAGACAGTGTCATTCCTTCATCTCTCTTTCACACCAATCACTGCATAGTTGTAGTATATAAGGAATTCCTTAGTCTCAGGAACTAAGCAGTGTAACAAAGGGGAATAAATGTATGGTTGAACACTGTATTTTAACTCACTGAGAGAGAAAAATTAGACAGAATCATAATATTTTCATTCTCACAGTATGCCTGGTACTTTTATGCCTAAGTATTAAGATGATAGGTGCTATAGAAAGGGTAAATAAATTCAACAGAGGAAGTCTGTTTAGTTATTTTAGAGCTGTTGTATTGAAATACTGTCTTGTTTACAACTTTCAACTCCACAAATCCTCATCAATTATTAAGTATTTTTCTCATTGAATTAAGCACGGTGACTATTTTCTCAGAAAAAGCATCAGGTAAAACATAAGGCTTACTCTTAATATATCAAAATGTTCCCATGTGAATGAAATTCTATAACTTTATTACACTACCCACCCCACCCACAAACTAACAGAAAGTATACATTCTATTTGTTACATAAAAGGAAAAAGAATTTAAATTCCGTTATTTATTTCTTTGAAGCTGGAAGCAGATCTTTCCTATCACAGTGACAAAATAAACAAAATGTTTCGTAGAATTTAACCACTGGGTATCAGGCATCGTGTTTGTCCTGGCTGGCTCCGGGGAGGTTACAATGAAGGCAAGTGTAGACAAAAATCAGAGAGAGAATGGGACTGTCACATCTTACAGCACAAAATGCTATGTGGTTCTTCCATCAAACAATTATTTTTTCATTGGGATGATTCTACATCATTTATCCATTTATCACTCATCAAAAAAGTTTGGTTGAGTAGTATTCTACAATGATACAATTTGCTATTAGCATGCTTCTTTGTTTCATTTTGAGTTATGTTCATTGTTTATATGGCTTCTTGCCCGCTAGAACTGTTATCCACATGCTTGAGTTCCCTGGGCAGCCACCTAGACAAGAAACATATGGCTGGGTCGGCTGCGAAAATCTAGACGCACACCATTTGTAATTCTATCTCTTTGTGTGTGTGTGTATTGACTTGTGTCATTCATGCACATCTACATTTGGGATCTGTATCTCTTACAATCATATGCTAATAAAAATATTTATATAATTTCACCCCAACGATACTTATAAATACCACTTTTATTTAGTAACATGTAATCAAGCAGCAATGAAATATTTTTGCCATTTTATCTAGAAGTATCAGTTAGAAAGGAGATATGCAATCCTCCATGGGTTTGACAATAAAACCTAGATTTCAGGTTTTTAGCTCCTACTTCTGAGCCTGGTCTTGGATCATGTTCCATGGTTAAAGCAAACATACTCAAACACATTTTAAACCTACAAGCAAAATATAGTGTATTTTTTAGTCTTAGTATCACAAAGTCTAAGAATTATCTTCTTACAAGAAGAAAGCAAACTTAATTCTTTGAAATTTCAAATCTAAAGGAAGGTTTTATTTTTCACTAGAACATGTTTTTAAAAATTGCTGTAATTATCTTGGAATTTTGTCAAAGTAGAAGTCTTTGAAAATTGGTAGGTCCAGATCTTAAAGTGAGCACGAAGCAGGTACTTAAAGGATGCTAATAACTAACAGAGCACATCTAAGTTAAAGGGGGGAAAGGTTTAAATGGTCAGAGACCTTTGAATAAAAGAGAACATTAAACAAACATCTTAACCATAGAGTTATAAATATGTCAGAAATACAGACTTTCCTGCCGCTCTATGAGTGGACCGATTGTGACTTTTTGTTGACCTTTACTAAGTCAGTTAACCCTTCATAATCTTTATTTTCCCATTAGGAACAATACCTGCTTGTAAAGGAAATGCTAGACCACAAATCTAAAATAATATTATTTTATTACTATTATTATCCCCAACAGAAAAGCCATCCCTTTCTGCAATAATGCAGTACAAGTTCAATAAACCTCTGATGTAGACTTTTGTTAAAATACTGAAGAGAAAACAGACTAGGAAGGAGCAGTGTGTTGACTTCATACTTTTCAGAACCAAACCAGCCACTTATATGTTTTCTTTTAAAAACATTCTTAATTTCCTTTGCCACACTGTTAATACAGAACTAACGCTGCTTTACAATTTCACAAGACTTTTAATTTAGAAAAGTGCTTCCTATCAGTTATTGCTTGTTACAATATACAGGTAAAAGTTCAATGTGCTAAGTGAGGTGTTTTTTTCTCATTTAATCCTCATAATAGCCAGTGAGGTGGGTGATATCGTCTTCTCTGTTTTGCAAAGAAGAAAACTGAGATCCATGGATATTAACTTGTTTCCAAGGTGACACAGCTAGTAGGAGATGGAAATAAGATTTGTCCCTGGTTTGACGGATGGCAGATGAGTCTTCTTAATCACTGTGTATTCTGTACTCACAACTGGTGGAGGAAACTTGCTAGTCGACATTTAGATACTTGAGTGCTGGGTACCTGCCGAAATCGCCCAGTCTATGCACTTCAGCTTTGAGTTCCTGGATCCCAGCACATTGTTCTTCCCGTTAGACTGAATTGTCCTTCCCGTTAGACTGAATTGTCCTTGAAGGCTTTCTATACCCCGTTAGGGTTCTTGAGTGAGGAACTTCAGAAAAAGTTAATGAGCTCTTCCCTACCTGGAGCCTCTTAAGTTTTGCATCTGGTTCAGATGTTGCCCCTTATAGGTGGCATAGCAGTGACTGCGAGAGCCTCTCTCGGGGAATTAATGAACACCTTTGGTGATGCTGTAGTTATGACAGTGATTTTTCCAAACTGGGGTCCATGGAACACTGTTCTGAAGGATGCTAATAGGTAATGGGACACAAAGAGGTCTGTGCTCTCAAACATTTGGGAAATTTTTGATGATACAGTGTTAAACATCTTTCTTTGAAGAGGATGCTGTAGTTGCTGTTCACCTCGTAACTGACGTCGTGACTTTGGAAGACAGGGCCGACAGAGCATACAGTAGTTCTCCAAAATATTTAATCACTTGGTTTTCAAACATGTTTTTAATACTCTGGGAATATTTTCCCAAGCAACCTGAGTTCCAAAATGCTCCTCTGGGGTGTAAGTCCTGCCCACCAATCCTAGGACATTTCCTGGCCCGTTGACTGTTTACACTTCCTGTCTCACCTCTTTCAATACTATTCTTCCATCCTCACCCTCCACTGTGAGTCTTGCTTCTTACTTCCCTGAGAAAACAGAAGCCCTCAGGAATGAATTTTCCACATATAGGCTTACACGCTCCAGCTACCCATCTTCTTACAGCTCCACCTTCCCTCCTGGTACCATGGATAAACCATGGTTCTCATATCTAAAGCCAGTTCCTCCCCCCTTTAGCATGAAATTCCTTCTCTTCTCACCCACTCATGTATATTGCTCCCTAATTGTTTCCTCACTTCTGCATCACCAGTTTTTCCTTCTCCGCTGAATCAATTTCTTTAGCATACAACGTCCTGTAATTTACAAAGTCTTCAAAATGAATTTTAAAACCATTCTGACCACCGCAGTCCCCTGCAGCTCCTACCCCCTTTCTCTATTCTTTGTTAGAACAAAAGCCCGCCAAGAAGTGCTCAATTTTTTTCTGTACTCAATCTCGCTTCTCCCATCCTCTCTTGAAAACAATTCCATTAAGGCTTTTTTTTTTTTTTACATCTTTATTGGAGTATAATTGCTTTACAATGGTGCGTTAGTTTCTGCTTTATAACAAAGTGAATCAGTTATACATATACATATGTTCCCATATCTCTTCGGTCTTGTGTCTCCCTCCCTCCCACCCTCCCTATCCCACTCCTCCAGGCGGTCACAAAGGCTTTGATCCCCACCGCTCTACCAAAACTGCATTTAAGGTCAACAAAAATTAAATCCGGTGTTTCAATCTGGTAGTAAATGCTCAGTCTGCATCATCTTGACCCATCAGCAGCATGTGGCACAGAGAGGTCAAGAAGATGAAGTTTAACACAAACACGAACCAAAAGTGAAAGAGATAGTAAAACACCCTCTCCTCCTTGAAGCATTTTCCTCCCTTGCTTCCCAGAACACCACATTATCTCATTCTTTTTTTGTTTTCCTGAGTTTCCTCATGTTGGAGTGCCCACATTTCGCTGTTCGGTCTCTCAACTGTCTCTGCCCACCCCCGTGGTGATCTCATCCAGTCCTGATGGCTTTAAATGGCATCTCTATGTTGATCATTCTCAAATGTATATCTCAGGGTGCCCTTCACTCCAGATTTACATAGTCTACTCTCTGTTCTATAGCTACACTCATGTGTATGATGGATACCTAAAATTAACTTATCTAAAACTGAACTCCAGATCTTACCTGTCCCCACCCTAACCCTAACCATTCCTAGTCATCTTCTTCATCCCAGTAGATAGCAATTGCTTCTATTCCCCAGTCGTTAGGGTAAAAAACTTAATAACATTCTTGAATCATTCTCTTAGGGTTCGTGTATGATCAGCCAGCAAGTCCTACTGATTCTTCTTTCAAGTTCTATCCCACCACCTCTTTGTTACTACCCTTCACCTTTCACCCAGGTTATTGTGGAAGCCTCTTAAATGGACGTTCTGCTTCCATCCTCCCCTCCTTATGGACACTTCTCAGGACACTACCCAGAGGGAACCTCTTAAAACATAAGTCAGATCTTATCACTCCATGGCTCAATGCCCTCACAGTGGTGTCCCCTCTCACTCTTTATAAGCAAAGTCCTCACACAGGCTTCCAAAGTGGTTATGTCAGGGCTACCTGCTGCCTCTCCAAAACCCATCTCCCACTTTTCTCCTTCACACTTTTCCACCGACTCTGGCCTCCTGGTTGTTCCTGAACACACCAGGCCTCCCTGCCCTGGGACCACGAACTTGCTACCCCCTCTGCCTGGTATGCTCTGCCCTGAGATCTGTGCCTGGTGAGCACTGTCACCTCTGGTGTCTGCTCACCCAGTCATGGAGGCCTTCCCAGACCACCTTTTGAAAAACAGCACTTCCTCCCCACCCTGTCCCACCTCCCTTCCCTGCTTTATTTCTCTCCATATATCAACATCAATGGTAAACATTAATTCATTCATTTTTTATTTTTTCTCTCCTCCCCACTAGGTTGTAATCTCAGGAAGGACAGATATCTGTGTCTATTTTGTTCACTAATGTATTCGCTAGAAGAGTGCCTGGAATATAGTTGGCACTTAATAAATATCTACTGAATTCATTATTGAACAAACTAATGAACACCTCTCTAATACATGTTGAAGGAATTCTTCCCACCCAAATATCACCATCCGTGAACACTCATACACGGAGCATTAGTATTTTAAATAAGAGGGATTTGTTTCCATGAATTAAAAGACAAAATTTCTGTTATCATTATTAATCAGTTGTAACATAAGAAAATAGTAGTCCTCCATCCCTGACAACTAATTTTAGGATCTATAATAGGTGGTGAGGGTTTTTTTTTTTTTTTTCACAGTTAGTTCCATGAACATAAACTTGTTTAGGTGATTACAAGTGTGGATAGAGAATTGGCTTTAGGGTCTGAGAGAAGACTGAAGATTAATAGTTCTGAAAAATAAGTCTTGAGAGCAGGAAAAAATGGGGGCATTTTCATATCATAATTTACGTTTAAAGTTGGAATTCTAACTAGATAAAATGTGATTAGGCATTTATAGTCAATAGGCCAAACTATACAAACTCCAAACTAAGGAGAATCCCTAAACCTAGGAGAAAGTCAAAGGAACAGTAAGAAATTCTGACCAGGAAATGATTGAAACTTATAAATACATGATTCAGGAGCCTGACTTGACAGAAGGAATCTACCACCAGTGTGGCTTGGAGTTACAACATGAAGAATAAAGATAGCTCTTTATATCTGCTGATCAATGTAACCAACCAAAAATATTAGGAATTTAAAAATCTGTAATTAATTTGCAGTGTTTCAAAAATACATGTTGAAAAGAAAAAGATGAGGTGAACAGATACAAAGTGAGAAGCGGTGGCACTCTTAACGTATAAGAAGAGGTGATTCATAACGGCGGTGTTCCATTTTTGGCAGCATTTTCCAAGAAAGCGGGTGGCTTGACTTTGGAATATAAATAGATGCCGTGGTACAGTCCCTTAATGGAGAGAAAAGCAGGCCACTGGGCTCCTACAACGTGTTGAAAATAGCCTGCAAGACCACCCAACACTTTTACTCTGATCCCAGATTTAGCGAGCCATTAAAAAAATTTTGATTTCTCAATACAGCTGGTTGGCAAGAATATTAAGCTAAGTTTCTCACTATTAATTATTTAAATGTCATCCTGGTACAAATAATTCATGTGTGACTTGGGGGCCAGATGAGCTTGTTTTCCTATCCAGGCAAAATTTCTAGAATGCTCCCCTCTCAGACATTCGTCTTTACCTTCTGCCTTTTATTACTCCACCCCGTTCCCATAATTGTATTTCCACCCTAAGAACCAAAGATTTTATTTGCCAGTACTTTTGTGCCGCCTGATAAACTAACAGGACATTTTAAAGAGGTTTGCTTTTATGGAGGTCTCTTAAGACCTAAAAGTTGATAGGACCAAAGCATAAATTTCAGATAACAATGGAAAGATGTAATAATATAACTGTTAGCAGCTATCATTTATTAAATGTTTGCTATATACCTGTTACTCTTAACATATACATTGGGTTTAATTTTCACATAGTCACAAAATCTGGGTGTTAAATATGAAAATGATTTTCTTTGCTCCATAACTGAAACTACTTAAACTTGAGAATTCCTGGTCTCTCTGATGTGGAAATTTTCGTATTGCCAATTCAAATTTACTCAGTAATCTCCTGAATTCAATGTGGTCAATTTAAAGCTTCAAATCAGTCAATCAGTGATTCTCCCTCATTCTGTTTGAAGACAGAGGGTGAACTAAGACCTGGGTCAGAAAGAGGTCGAGGGAGACACTGGTAAAGATGTTCTGGCCTAGGGATGAGCCATCTGATCCAGGTGTTATCCTCTGTGCTTGTTTGGTCCAGTAAGCTATAGCTGGTCCTGCCTGGACTTAAGTATCTGTATATCCACTGTTGATCCATATCCCTCCAGTGGCCCCCAGTTGTCAAACCATGCTTTCTTCACCTTCCTTGTTCCAAACATGAGGTGTCCTTTGGTCCACCAGTTCTCTCAACGCACGCTGCCAATGGCCTTCTCCACACCACACTCAGGTCAGGGACTTCAAAGGCCCAAGAACTCAGAGATCTTATTCAACCACTGTTAGTTAACAGCATTCGGTTTGATGTTGGATTTAAACCTCTAGAAAATTTTCAGTGTGTGGGCTTTACCTGGCGAAGCTAAGCTATTGCTCTCCTAGGATTCACCCCTGAACCTATTGCCCCCCATTTTGGGTTTCTAGACATCACTGATCCTCTTGAATTTACCCTCTTGCTTGCCTACTTGGGATTTTTTTAAGTTTCTACCAGCAAATGGAATGGTGACTTTTTTGTTCTAAATTGGATCTGGTCCCCTCCTAAAGCAATGAATACCATTTATTCAGTAAATAAAGCCTTGAGACTATTGAGAACTTAAGAATGACTACAGTGGGATGAATTGGGAGATTGGGATTGAAATATATACACTAATATGTATAAAATAAATAACTAGTAAGAACCTGCTGTATAAAAAATAAAATTAAATTAAAAAAATTTTTTTTAAAGTTTTAATTCTGGATGATAGGAGTATAGGTATTTATTGTTTAATCCTTTGTGTTTTTCTGTATTTTAAACAGTTCTAGAAATGTAAATAAAATACAAACATCCAAAAAAAAAAAGAATGACTACAAACATAAATTGTATTAATTAAATTTTCAAAAATATTATCTTTTTTCTTTTATCCCCTTAATAAGTATTTGCATTCCTATGAAGGGAAATATTTTGCTAAGAGTATCATAGCTAAGTCCCTGTTCAAATGTTGTTTACCCATAATCTACGCACCAGAGTCTCTGAGATCATGGAGTTACATGTGGATCATGGGTGGAGTTGCCACTTGTTTCCACTGGAAGATCATCACTGCTTTCCCAAGAATTTCCCTTTGCTCACTTTGCCCTCCGAGGTAGTCTGTACTACAAAAGGTGCTATCATGATGCTGGGATAACTAAGGTGTCTTTGCTTAGGGTTATATGAAATGATGTATAGGACCCCCCCAGTCTAAATCTCCTGGGATACCCACTGGTTCCCGGGAGTAGTGACTCTCCCATCACTGTGTCCAGGCAATCTGGTTAAAGGCATGATAGACACTGACTAATCAATCCTCGGCTCCTGCAATATCATGGTGTCTCCACTCTCCAGGTCTCAAGGACCCCCTCCCTAGTTTATTGACTTTCTACATCACCAGCTATGAGTTCTCCTCACAGCTTGTTTCTTCTTCCAAAGTCAAACTCTTCAAATATCCGCCGTCACCACATTTATGGCCAGAACTGGTATCCCTAGAATCAGCCTTCCTTCTATCAGTAGGACATTTATTCTTTTGGCGTTTCCGAGCCACAGTTAATATCACAGTTTGGGGCTCCAAACTTTGGCTTTCTGCACACAGTTCTCTCACAGCATCATGGTCCTGACCAGTTCTTGAATTGCTCCAGTTCTTGTCTAAGGTTCATGGTGCAAGTATGCTTTACATGAATGTTCCTTGGAATTTCAGGCAAGCCCCCAAATGTAGCAGATTTAAAGTTTTACACTCACTAACCTATGGGTGCAAATCTCTAATAGTATTTATTTTTCTAGAACTGAACTTAATTCAGTTCTAAAGCTCCCCTTTTAAAGGTCGTAGGAAGATAATCTGTGCAATTCAAGGTGACTCAGTCATTTACAACTTTTGTGTGGCCGAATCAAGTTAAATATTTAGTCACTTGAATATTCCCTTCCTGTCCTTCCTTCTTTTCTGGGATAACCTGCACTGGGAGGAATGCTGTTGCTTTTGCATCATTCTTTCTCATTACAGTTCTTTCTCATTAAGTCCAATTCTGGCAAACCAAAAGTGCTTGGAAATATTGACACAAAAAAGGGTTGCATAAGTCAGCTTTTTGCCCCTTCTCCTAGGAAAAAGGCAAAAGCCTAAGGCATTAAAAATGGACCTTGCAAACTTAATTTTTCATGAAATTACACATATAATCCACTAAAATCTGCTAACTTCATGTAAGAATGACCAAAAGTCACAGGAGGAGGTGGAGACAAGAAGCCCAGAAAATTCCAGAACTCGGATTGAGCCACCTCCTGAAGATAAGGGGCTCTCCTAAAGTGCAGATACTACTTCATTTGTTTAGAAGAAGGGGTCAGGGACTGGGGTGTGCAGGGCTGTAGTAGAGGTCCTTTAGATCCTTTTGGTTCAGATAAACAGAAAAGGTAGAATTAAAAACAGATGACCCATAACTGCAGAAATTAGCTTCCCTCTGTGCTAGAACAGGGGAAGAAATGTTCCTGCTGGGAAGATCCTCCAAGGTAGCCTTACAGACTCCATGACCTCCAGGAAAAAGCTCAAGTGCTACAGCATCATGAAAAGATATTCTAAGAAAGAAAAATATGTAAAAGAACAGCAGGGCTTCCCTGGTGGCACAGTGGTTGAGAGTCCGCCTGCTGATGCAGGGGACACGGGTTCACGCCCCGGTCCGGGAAGATCCCACATGCTGCAGAGCGGCTGGGCCCGTGAGCCATGGCCGCTGAGCCTGCGCGTCCGGAGCCTGTGCTCCGCAATGGGAGAGGCCACAACAGTGAGAGGCTCGCGTACCACAAAAAAAAAAAAAAAAAAAAAAAAAAAGAAGAGCAAATCTTCCCAGCAGATAAAAAGCAGGCATCGAACTGTCAATATTTTGAATACTTCTACAATATTCCCAGAGGGAAGTGTAAGTGAAAGATTAAATATCCAGCCAAACTATCCTTCGAATATAAAGACTAAAGTCTGTCCAGGCTGTTTTGAACATGAGGCACACAGGGAATATTGTTCTAATTAACTCCTCTTGATGAAATTCCTGGAGATGACTTTGGAAACATTGGCTGATGCAATGGCAGGGAGCGTTGAATTGGTTTAACTACAGGCAAAGATTAAACCAAATGTGATGGAACGTGGTGACAGAACAGACATATGGGTTATATGCCCTAACAGTTTAAAAAGTATTTAACTAATAAAAATTTGGAGAGGAAAAGGGGACATGGGC
The DNA here is from genome assembly GCF_039906515.1 of Pseudorca crassidens. Taxonomy (NCBI): domain Eukaryota; kingdom Metazoa; phylum Chordata; class Mammalia; order Artiodactyla; family Delphinidae; genus Pseudorca; species Pseudorca crassidens. The sequence goes on along the minus strand of NC_090313.1, from coordinate 31,953,040 downwards.
GTTAGCGTCAGTTTGCTGATTGCTTCGTCTATAATAGTTGAGAGTGAGGAGATGTCATTCCAAGTTGACAGATCAAGTGATAGAAATGTAAGCACATGTAACCATACTATTAAATATTTAAAAAGATAATAGAGACAGGGAGAGGAGAGAGGAAACAGGAAACATGCTAATTTTATCATTGCTCATAATAGAAAGTTAATAGGGACTGTCTAAAGAAATGAAAAACTAAGGATATTATATCGTTATAATTATAAAGGTTCCGCTAGTGTAAGAATACAACATTTCTAAATAATAGAAGAACTACACAAACACATAGACATGAAGAATACAGACCATAGAGTTAAAGGTTTAAATAAGTAGCCTATAAAACTGAAAACATGATATTATGTTTAGTCTCTCTCCTCCCATTAGATTGCAAGCTACATGGAAATGGAAATACAGAAGTGATTGTAGATAGAAAGATGGTAGATAGATAGTTAGATAATCCTCCTTCACTCACATTTCTGATGCCTAGAATGGTGCCTCTATCTATCTATGTATCATCTATCTATCATCTATCTATCATCTATCACTTCTGTATTTCCAGCTCCTATTATATATACCTGGAGTAGAAGAACTCAAAAAATATTAACTGACTGAATAAGTGACAGAACTAGGATATCTCTCATTAATAGATATAAATAGGTTTCATTCTCTATGAAAGAAGGATTTCAGACCAATCTCGAAGAAAAGCCAAAGCTATGCTATGAGTGAGCCATACCTAAAACATTCTGATTTAAAAGGATTGTAAATACGGTATTTGTCTTTCTCTTTCTGACTTACTTCACTCTGTATGACAGACTCTAGGTCCATCCACCTCATTACAAATAGCTCAATTTCGTTTTTTTATGGCTGAGTAATATTCCATTGTATATATGTGTCACATCTTCTTTATCCATTCATCCGATAGATAGATACCGTATGCTAACACATACATATGGAATTTAAGAAAAAAATGTCATGAAGAACTTAGGGGTAAGACAGGAATAAAGACACAGACCTACTAGAGAATGGACTTGAGGATATGGGGAAGGCGAAGGGTAAGCTGTGACAAAGCGAGAGAGTGGCATGGACATATATACACTACCAAATGTAAAATAGATAGCTAGTGGGAAGCAGCTGCACAGCACAGGGAGATCAGCTCGGTGCTTTGTGACCACCTACAGGGGTGGGATAGGGAGGGTGGGAGGGAGGGAGACGCAAGAGGGAAAAGATATGGGAACATATGTATATGTATAACTGATTCACTTTGTTGTAAAGCAGAAACTAACACACCATTGTAAAGCAATTATACTCCAATAAAGATGTAAAAAAAAAAAAGGATTGTAAATAAAAAGCTGGGCAACCTTTCAGCAAACAAAAATTAAAGAAAGCAAGAGTCATGCTCTTAGTATCAGTTATGGGGTTTCAGGCCCATAAGCATTAAATAAAACTAAGAAGTTTTATAATTCACAGGGGAGATAGAGGTATGGATATTTGTGCTCCACCCAAAACAAAGGCAGAATAGCAATAAAGCAGAAATTTAAAAAATTACAAAAGAGGCAGAAACATACTAGCACTACAAGTCCTTAATTCACCTTTCTCACACATCAAAATTAAGTGACTAAAAGACTTAAATAGTATAATTAGTAGGGTAGATCTGATTTATACCTACAGATGTATGTATCAAATGTTGTATCTTGAAAATAGCAAATACACGTTCAAGTGCTCAAGTCGCATTCACAAAAATTGATCACCTATTATGCTACACAGAAAACCTTAATGAATTTTGAAAAGTAGAAATAATACAAATATTCTCTGATTCTACTGCAATGAAATCAGAAATATCAAAATCTAAAAAATATTGCATTTATTTTTTCAGTTATTTAAAAAGTAGTTTTATTGTTTTGTTTGACTTATTTTTGAGCACTAAGAAAATGATATTATACAGTAAGAACTTTTCTGGGACTTTTTATTTGTTTTCACCCATTGTCATCGTTCTGGTCATCTATCCTTATGCATCACTCCAAAACTCAGTGGCTTAAAACAACAAACGTCATTTGTAGTTGATGGACATAAGCAGACATCTCGTGCTGTCTCTGGATTCAGGAGTTTGAGAGAAGCATGTTTCTGGCTCAGAGTCTCGTATGTGTTTGGAGTCAAATGATTTCTAGAGCCAGAGTCATCTCTGAGACATCTTCACTCACATTCCTGCTGCCTGGGCTGGTAACACAAGCCCAGCTTCTCGGGCTACCTCTATCTCCTCTATGTATTCTTTCCATGGGGTCTCTCCAGCTTGGTGGCTGTAGGGTCATCAGACTCTTTACAGAGCAGCTTAGGGCTCCAAAGGCCGGGAGGAAACTACATTGCCTTTTTATGACCAGCCCTCAAAAGTCACATCGTTTCTGTCTTGTATGAGTCGAGGCAGTCACAATGACCCACCCAAATTCAAAGGGAGAAAACACAGACTCCACCTCTTAATGGGAGGTGGAGGGGAGGGTGGAGAAGGTTCTGGAAGAACATTTGGGGCCAGAACTAATATTGTGGCCATTTCTGAAAAATATCCTCTGCTACAATTACCTTTCCAAAGTAAGTTGTGGTTTATCTGTTTTCATCATTGTCTGAAAACACTTCATTTTACTAATCCATTCTTCTGTTTGTGAACATTGGGATTGCTTTCGTCTTTTGCTCTTGTGAACATCTTTGCTGCAGACAATCTTGTATAAGGCTCCTGATAACATGTGTGCAAGTTATTTCTCTTGGGCATATACCTGGGAGCGGGAGTGCTGTGTCATAGAGTATCAGACATTCAACCTTGCAGCATAATATTAAATTGTCTTCCACAGGAGTTGAATCCATTTAGAATCAGCCATCAGCAATGCATCAGTTCCAGTTTCTTCCCATCTTCTCTGCTCTATACCGTCCCCTTTATGTGTGTATGTATCATAAGAGTATATTGCCTATTGTACAAAGTGAATTTTAAAAATTCAAAATTTTTGTTTGCTTTACTCACAACTACATTCCCAGTGCCTAGAAGAATGCCTGGAAAAGAATAATTTGCTGAACGAATGAATGAAGTGTTGTGTCCTGTGACAAGTAACTGAACTTGGTTTATTTGGAGATTGTCGGGAGGTTCGAGATTCAACTATTTTCTTTTAAAATTAAAGATATTTCATTTCAAGAGTAGTACTTGCAATATGAGAACATTAAAAAAGCATGAAAGGAATTGTTTAAATGGCACTTTGCTTTTCAAGTCTTTTGTCTCTTCTAAAAATTTCAATAATTTTAGAATTTAAAGACAAAAATGTGACTGCTGATTCCAACATATTTTTCTCACTGTTTTCTTTTATGTCCTCTTTTTCCTGAGTCTCTGCTTTCCTCATCTAGTTTGAGTGACGGAAGGGCTCTAGCATTGAAAAAGAGTTAAAAGAAAGATACATCGGGTAATATTTCAAAACATTTTGCCACACTCTCTCATACTATCCTGAAGCAACCCTCGTGGTAGGTAGGGAATAACTAACGATATAAGTGAAGCACGTGAGGCTCAGTGTAGTTAAATGACTTGCCCAGGGTCATATAACAAGTAAATGAGAGTCAGGATTTGAAATCACCTCAGTCTGAGGTGATATACTTCCCTTTCCCAGTCCATATACTTCCCTTTTCTTATCCTCAAAATACAGGTAGCTAATTAAGTTTTTTCCCCCAATCCTAAAAAACTATTTACTTTACTGTAGAAGATTTAAAGAATACAGAAAAATAGAAATAAAAACATTTGAAATATCTGAAATTCCACTTTGGGGATATCTCAGGGAGTGTTCAGTATTTTGGTTAATATCTTTCTGTATCTGTGTGGGGTGGGTGTGTTAGTACAAACTTATCATAAATGGCATCATACATGTTGTTTTTTGACTTTGTGCATTTAACAGTGAATCACAGGGGATTTCTTTATCAGTGAATAAAGGTATACACTTTTAATGATTGCCTAGTGTCCTGTGATATGTACACATGACAATTTATGGATCAACTGATATTTGGTTTATCCATCAAATTTTGCAAATATATAAAATGCTGTAATAAAACTCTTATACATGTACCCTTTTCCCCCCAATTGTCTTTTTATGACAGATTTCTTGTCATAAAAAAACTTGCAGAACTTGCAGGGAGCTTGCAGAACTCATCTAATCAAACACTGGTTTACCTCATTCTATAGCCAAGTGCCCCAGAGCAGGGCTGAAGGCATCCGTAAAATCACATTATTCTACTGCTCAGGAGCTGATTACTTAGAGAAACAACAGTTGAATTTTTAAAAACATGCTTCCTGCAGCCCTGATTTTACTTTTGTCGGGGAGGGCATGGAAGTTTATCGCGTCCCCCCCGCCCCACTCCCCGATGCAGAGCTGCAGCCCACAACAAGGTGGACACAAATACCAGTACAGAGCAAACGAGGCGCTCAGAGGCGTTGCTGGAGATAGTCAGATTATGGCCATATTCTGCCTGACCTCTTAGGCTTCCTGTGGCTCCATTACCAAATCCTGAACTTTACCCCTGACTTGTCATTATCATGCCCTAAAATACTGGACCGAAAAGGTCAACATGTTGGAATGGGCCAATTCTTTGGATCAGAGAAAACCACTAAACAGGGGATCTGGGATTCCGGTTGTCTTGGGTCTTGGTTAATTGTCACGAGGGAAGATGCCTACTGAGTCTGTAGACATTCTGCTGTCTCTGATGGCACTCACCAAGTAAACTCACAGTCAACCCCCTTCCCTGCCCTAGGGACAGCCCCATTTTAGTTTCCTGTGCCTCTCCCCTCTTCATTCTTTTTTAAAATTTTAAAATTTTTATTGAAGTATAGTTGATCTACAAGGTTATGTTCGTTTCAGGTGTACAGCACAGTGATTTACTTATACATACATACATATCTATTCTTTTTCAGATTCTTCTCCCTTATAGGTTATTAAAAAATATTGAGTATATTTCCCTGTGCTATACAGTAGGTTGTTGTTGGTTCATTCTTGTATTCATTGCTGTGTGAGTTGCTGCTGCCTCTGCTGCACTTTGTTGGTTTGCTCTTATTCAAATATGAAGTGTTATGACATTTAAAATCGTGTTTCTCTTTAAAATCTTCATAATGACATTGGCGGAAATAAGTGGAGCCCAGACACAGACCTTGCAGGTTCAGGCATGGCTGAGATGAGAGAGCGAGCGAGGGAGGAGACATTCAGGACTCCAGGGGAGGGCCCTGTGGGTGGTCTGGGAGGTCCTTGGGAGGCTGGCGACCTGCGGGGGCTGGAGTATGAGTGAAGACACATGTGTGGCCGCAGGATGTTGGGCTGGATTCCTTCCCAGCCACCCTGTAGGGGATTTTCAAGGGGGGTGAAAGATGGAGGCGACCTGGGAGGTGCTGAGTTCTTGGAGCAATCTTCCACGAGGATGAAGAAGCCTGCGTGACCTTCCAGTGTTGCAGATGTGAGCAATTCACCTTCCGGGATTAGGTTAGTGCAAGGCCACTGGAATCCTTCACTCAGACTCCTGCTTTTTGGTTAGAATCTGCTTTTCCTAAACTTCTGAACTTGGATTACAAAGCCGTCGGCAGACTTCTTGAGGAAAAAGAGTTCAAAGCAAGTGAGTCCCTGAGAAAAATAAATCTTGGGGAGATCGTGGGAAAGGGAAACACGGAGGAGAGAGCGAGTTGGTTGTAAAGAGAGATGATCAGATTATTCGAAAGAAAAGAAGATCATATGTGGACATTGAGTATTGAGTGTGGGAAAGAAGGATGTAGAATATGAGGAAAAAAGCTTGAAATCATTAATTTCAATAAGCTCTCCATGGTCAGGGATCTTGCCTGAAATGAATGTTCATTGAATGAATAAATGAAAATCTATTAGAGAAAAAACAAATTTGTAAAATGTCATTCACCAATCTGGATTTTAATTCACCAAGGTTTAGTAAAATTTTTAGAGTTAAAAGAGCTATTAGAGATGATTGGTTGATTAACCAGCACAGGTACCTATTGTGTGCTAGTCAGAGGGATTGGAAAATGAGCTACCCCAGTTCTATGTCTAAATACAAGGAAACAGGCATGAGTTTCCTATGCCTCAGGCACTTCGAGGCAGAGCTGAGACCAGAACCCAGATATCCTGAAGCTTAGTTCTTTGCATGTCCCACTGGCCATGTTCTTTCTAGGAATTAAGTACATTGGAGACCACTTTGTCCACATGTGTCCTTGAGACCTTGTGTGGCAAATACAAAGGACTGCAGATTCCAAAAAAGCGTGCACCCTTCAGTCTGATTAAAATAACAACAGTTCACACAAGGGAATGAGTGTAGCCTTTTGGAAAGGATATTTTTCTAAAAATATAAAATCACATTAAGATAAGTCATATGAGAGTGTCACAGGTAAGATAACAATGCGACCTTCCTGAATTCCCATCAGGGAAACCCGAAACTAAAAACATTCTGAAGATCAAGGGGGGAGATATGGATGTAATAATGCCGAAAATTCTGACACTAAGTGCAATTTTAGTCACAGAAACTTTTGCACAATAATAAAGAACACTGAAACTTGAGAGCCGGATAAGGCATACATTCCATTAATACTTGCATATACTCTGGAGCAACTGAGGAATTTTGATGCATGGCACCTGTAACCCCAAGGTAGAGAAGTTGCTATATGACTTAAGGTCATTCATTTCTTTTACTCTCATTCAATAATCCAAGATATCCTCTAATTTTGATTTCATCTCTCAAGGACACATTTCTGTTGAGAAGGTACTACTCTAACTAGCCAAAGTGAGCATTGCAATCCACCTGGCAGTAACATTTTTCAGTGTAAATTAATAAATTGGAATTTTGGCTTATCAATGCTTTGCAATTTGATTAATGTGAATAAGCTCAGCAGAGAGAATTAAAAATCCAATTGCAGGATATTGAATATAGTTCCCTGTGCTATACAGTAGGACCTTGTTGTCTATTCATTCTATATATAATTGTTCGCATCTGCTAACCCCAAACTCCCAGTCCACCCCTCCCCCACCCCCATTTCCTTGGCGACAACAAGTCTGTTCCCTATATCTGTGAGTCTGTCTGTTTCGTGGATAAGTTCATCCACTTTCATGGATAAGTTCATATATAAAATCACATATTTTAGATTCCACATATAAGTGATATCATATCCTGTAAAAAAACATAATGGAAAAGAATATGAAAAAGAATATATGCATGTATATATGTATAATCGAATCAGCTTGCTGTAGAGCAGAAACTAACACAACATTGTAAATCAATTATACTTCAACAAAATAAATTAAAAAAAAAAGAAAAACAAGAATAGGAAAAAATCCGATTGCAGAACTTAAAAATGTAAGGAACATAGTGTCTTCTTTAGTGTAGGACCATGGCATGATGGTACATGTTCCCGTACTCTTTGCATGTATATTTTCCTTCTGAACACTGAAGATGAAACTCTGGACCCATGGAGACCTCACTGACACACTAACACCCAATGGAACTCAGTCTAAAATAGCCAGCTGGTAGGTCTCTCATACCAATCTTATTTACACCACCTTGTAACTAAATGCTCCCTAAATATAAACATGTGGGATATATTCTTGTATATTCTCTGTTGCAGAGAAAAGAGAACTAGGAAATCTTTCTACAGCGATGTTTCTGTTTTTTAATGGAAGGTCTCAGCCTAAATCTATGTAGTTACCCAGGCCTTTCCAGAGGGCAGAGAGCATAGAACAAACAAAATCTCTTTATGTAAATGCCAAATGAACCTGAGGGAGATAAAAACTGATGAGGGTCACTTAGGCTTTGGGCTCCTTCCCTGCAGCCCCACCTTGAGAAATCAGGTTACTGGGTTCACTCCTTAGTCTTAGAAGCATATGGACTGTAAAGGGAAGAAACGTAGGAAAGTTAGGGGAAATGGAAAGTGGGGGACACGCTGGATGAGGTCAGTGGGAGGAATAATTCGGAGTAGTTGACTCAAGAGAACTTTTGACCCAGAATGTTTGAATTTCAGTCAGGTTTTGGTCAGCTCTAATTAACCTAAAGTGCAAGTACACAAAGCTCACTGCTTGTGGAAATTTTTAAAGTTCTGATCAACATGAGGACGCAAAAGCTCCTTCTCACCCTCTTCACCAAGGCATCCATCAGAGCAGAGCAGGGCAGCAGCCTCGATGGAACCACAGGTGGCAGGATGAATAGAACGCCACGTCATTCACGTGGGAGACGGCTGTGGGATGGAGCGAGTGTGTCGTCTGGGACATTCCAGGGTGTTTTGGATGCATTCTGGTGAGGCTTCATTAAACTGGACTGGCAGATTTGGGAAAGGTGGTTGAATTGGAGTTTTTGCAAATTTGTTAGTCTTTGCTGAGCCATATTTTAAGAACTGCTGTTGTAACCTGTAGTGGGTTGTATAGTGTCCCCCCAATTCATGTACACTCAGAACCTCAGAATGTGACTGTATTTGGAAACAGGGTCCTGGCAGATGTAATTAGTAAAAGTTCTAAGGGGAAATCATCCTGGATTTAGGATGGGCCCTAAATCCGAAAACTGGTATCTTTATAAGAGAAAGGAAAGTGCGCTTTAGACACACACAGAGACACAGGAGAAGAAAGCCATGTGAAGATGGAGAAAGAGATTGGCATGATGCAGCTACAAGCCGAGGAATGCCAAGGGTTGCCAGGAGCCACCAGAAGCTGGAAGAGAGGCAAGGAGCGACTCTCCCTCAGAACCTCCAGGAGGAACCAACCCTGCCAACACCACGATTTCAGACTTTAGGCCTCCAGACTGTGAGAGAATCAATTTCTCTTGTTTTAAGCCACCAAATTTGTAGCAATTTGTCATAGCCTCCCTAGGAGACTAACACATCACGATATTCCTCAATTTTAGATCCAGGCAAGGGTGGCCCATGGAAATATGGGCTGCATAGTTATTTGCTTAGCAACTGAATAGAGATTAGTTTTCATTTCTCCTCACCTCTCCTTCTTCAAGCACTCCTGATACATAAACAAACAACACACCCAAAAGGACCCACAGATAAAGACTCAAGGGTCAGGAGGAGTCATAAGAAATATTCAAAATAACTCCTTTCATTCCCTGATTAAGCTGAAGACACAATTTTAAATTCTTGTTCTTTAAATCAATGTGTTTTTATTTCTATCATTTTGGCAACTTCTTTGATAAGAAAATATTTTTCCTATCATGTAGAATTAGTTATAATAAGGTACACAAATTCCATGGTGGAGTGAACACAGGGAAAGTGGCAGCAAAAGACATTCCTTCCATTTTCAAAAGAGAGAGTTTTCTGCTATAGAATTGCAAACCAATGAAACATGCAATCACGGCAAAGTTAGGAGCATTGAGCCTTTCTTGTAAAGGATGTAAGTTATGTGTTCAAGTCATCTGTTAATCTCACAAAATAACGTTCTCCTTCTCCCTGCTGTTTGTCCAATGTCCCTCTCCTCCTCAAACACAGTGGACGAATGACACTACAAAAGAACCCTCGAGTTTGGCAACACAGGTTGATCAACGCTGAAGAGACCTTGACCAATGTCTCCTTTATCTTTAACCTTTTTAACCCAGGTTCTTTCAGCCCTAGCACTGACCTCTTCAGGTCTGGTTTGTAAAATAAGCCCAAAGCTTAATTTTGGGTTTCCCTGTGTCTTCCTCCTGAAGTTCATCCTAACAACCTGGAAGCTTGCCTATGTATGTGTGTGTTTGTGAAATAATAGGGCTCTGAAATAGTAGGGTATAATGCTGTTTATTTGCTCTTCTCTTTTATTTCTCTTCCTCATTGCTCTCTTACCTCTTTGGATTCTGCTTGCTTCTCCTCACAGCCCTCGTCAACATTTTCAATCTTTATTTTCCATCCCTGGCAGAGGTCTGCAGGTCAAGTGTGGAATTACAGGTCAGCAGTGGCATTGGTTAGAGTGCCAGGTCCAGGTCCTTATGACTATTACTGCTCTATTAACATAGGAAAATGACAGGGTATGCTGGATAAAATATTAATTATGAAGTTAGAATTATATTTTTAAAAGCATGTGTAAAAGAAGGGCTTCCAAATGAAAATAGATTATACCAAAGAAACCAGGCAACAATAAATAAAAAAAACCAAGGAAAGTAAATGAGCTGCTAAAGTCCTATGAGTTTATATTCAGAAGAGAAAGTGGATGAGTGGAGTTGATGCCAGGATTTGGTGGAAGAGTGGAGATAGGAGTGAAAGGAAGTAGGTAAAATGAGAATGGGTAATCAGAAGAAGAGGGAAGGGAAAGTTGAGGTCATCCGAATAGAAGAAACAAAATAAGGAAAAAAATAGAAAGAAAAGTGAAAAAAGAAGAAATATCAGCATGATGCATAAGAAAAAGAGCAAGAAATAATAAGGAAAGAATTGAAGACCAAGAAGAGGTGCATTTCAGGAGAGGCCACATCTGGCCATGGCTTTCTAGTGAACAGATTTTAATAATTATGACAGTGTTTCTATGTCTCCTTTGGAAGCCAGTACGATGGAGCAGAAAGGCTTTGGCCTGAAAGAAGGGTTACATTCTAGTCCTGCTGGCTGCTGTCTAGTTGAATGATCACCGCTAGATCTTTCAAACCCTCTATTTTGTTCCCAAGGTAAAATAAAAGCATGTTTATGGCCTTCTTGTTCTCTAAGACTTTATGTATTCTTAAATAAATTTTAGTTAACTTGATTAATCAGGAGTCAACATGGCAATGTTATTTTATTTATCTGTATTTATTCATATACTTAGGTTTTTACTGCAATTTACTCATATTTCAATTTTCTTGTATATTTCTTTTTGTATCCCCAGTAGAAGGTGATAACACATGAAAATAGGTAGAACAACTTGTCATGCTTAAGTTCTCTGGATCTGGGACAACAAGAGAATGTGCTAAATTATTTTTAAATATGTTAATTTGAGATGGCTTATTTAAATACTTTCCTGAACTACTAAACAAATGTTTTCTTTTAAAGCCTAAAAGACGCAATGAAGGTTATAGCTTGATTGCCCAGTCCAGATGTGATTGAGAGGCTAAATGCTTTGGGGTTTAAATAACAGAAAATCCAGCTAAATTATGGTTTATGCATGTAACACATCTGGTAGTTGGCAGTTGCTAAAATAGACTCAACTATTAAATGGGATCAACCAGGAGTCTGACTTTTTCCACCCTTCTACTTTGCCATCCTTTTGTATTTGTAGCCTCATGGTTTCAAGATAGCTGCCACATCTCCAGGCATTATGTCTTTACATTGGTATCAGAAACAGGAAGGGATAAGTTCCTGTACACTACTTTTGAGGCAAGAAGGGAAATACCAGGTTTCCCTTGATGTCTCATTGACCAGAACTGGTTCACATGCCACTTTGGGACCAGACCCACTAACAGAAGGGAATGGGATTATTATAAATGACCTAGACCAATAATGGCTCATTCCCTGGGACCAAGTCAGGATACTACCTTGCCTGATATCAGATCTCTGCCACTCAAAATGATGTTTCTCTTAGTATGTAGGAAAGGCATAATGACCATTGGGTCGACAACTAACAGAGAGACTTGTGACGTCTAAGAGACCTATATGGGCAAAATCTAGAGAAGGTATAAAACTTTCTTCTTAAAAACTAAAAGCTCATCTCTGTTGGAGAAAACAATATAGTAGTTAAGTCCTCTTTATGTCACTTTTTATACATTTCCCCCCAACATTTGTTTCTATTATTTATTTTATCTTTAATCCTATTTCTGCACTGATTTTCCCTCCGTTTTTCTGTGTCTACTAATTACCTTTCAGATTTGTTTCGTTCTTTAGACTCTGACTCACCATTGACTTTGTTCTAATATTGAATACACAGTACTGCACTTTTGATACTTAACAACAGTTAACTGGAATTCCTCCATGCCTTTAACCTTTTTCAAATATATGCACCAACAGTTGGCTCTTCTCCCACTGAAGCCCAGGTTATCTCACTGATTTATATCACCCAAGCTCCCCTGCCCAACGTACACTTTGATTCTCTCCATTCTTTCTCTTCATAGATATTTGCGGCCGATATGTCATGCCTTTGTCATTATGCAGAAGCAAATGTAGGCAAATAAAGCCATATTTTTTTCTTTCACCAAACTAGAACTATGTATTGATCCTTCTCTCTGAATACCTTGAATGCTTTCGTTCTAATAAATTCCAGTTTCTTCTTCCACATTCACACACTCTGAGCCTGTGTCTTGTTCTTTTCTCTTTATTCTCTGCCTCTTCCTCTGGCCAGCTACCTCATAGAGGTGCTCAAGCAAAGAATGCATTAGGGCATAACTGATTTGGCTTCCTTGAGAGGCAAGCCTTGGAACATCTGGTATACCTCCCTTTTTTGCTCACAGAGGCCAGCAGGGAGAAGACAAAAGGTTAGAGGTTTAGTATTAAGAACATTGGAACCAGTATAGGGTCAAGTGGAAATAGCTCCTTTACCCAGAGGCTGTTTCTAATTGGAGTTAGGGAAATAAATTTTAAAAAACTGGAACCACACAGATTTTAAAGAATATTTCTTTATCTACTTTCACACTTCTTCATATCATAAAAAACAAGACTAGTAGTATTTGGCGAGTCTGAGGTATATGAAATATCAACCAAGTCAATTTGGTAATGAGAATGAATTTCTCATTTCTCTAAAAAGAACTAGTATTAACGAAGTAGCTAACATATGCCAGGTACTGCGATTTTATACTTCATCTCATATTTAATTTAATTCTCCATTGAATTTAATCCTCCATTGCACTTCATTGTTCCTGACATCTACATAATACAATCATAACAGATCTTCTCTTTATTATCATCAAAACAGCAATCCTTCATTAGCAGGGAGCAAACGCAAGGTATTTGTTAATCTACTTAATCAATTTATACAGTTTGTAAAAGTATTCACTAAGGAATGCAAGACACTCACAAAGGATGCATTTAATGAATCATCTATAAAGTTACCATGAGTATGTTTTAAAAATATGACATTAAAGTGAAAGAATGCTTAGACAAGCTGGCTAAACATCCTTAAATGAGTCAAAACAAGTAATTAAAAAAAAATTATTAGAATTCAAAAATTTCCAAAATTGGTTGGAATGGTTATATCAAAAATGAAATGAATATTTCATTTCATATACAAATCAGTGACTTTATCATTGGCTGAGCTGGCCTTAAGCCAACGAGTTTTAGGTGTATTTACCTGATAACATAGCAAGGCTTTGAAATGGTAGTTCAAATTCTTTGCATCCTGAACCATCTCTGCTGTAAGCGGCGTCTGTGAGACACTGTGGGCCCCTTTATGTGAGTCACTATACTTGCAGGTGGTCCAATATGAACAGCTTTAGCAAGGGGATGGCAGTGTTAGCCGCTGTGCAGCCTGTTTCTTCTCTCTCACCCCGGACTGGACTCTGGCTCTGTATCTTATATTGCTCCCTGTATTACAACTCTTTTGGCACCGGCGTGTTTGGCTCTCTGTGTTTGCTTGTGTACACCTATCTCTGACTCTGAGTTTTAACTCCTGTCCAGTCCTCATGCCAACTTGGGCACAACAACTTGTGAAATAGTGCCACTGGTGATATTTGACAAAGAGACCATGGGCCTCTCAGTGAAAAGATCAAAGTACTCACCAAGTCTGACCCAGTGCTGGCTGAAAAGCTGGGCTATATCAGCAGACATGGTGGCCACAGTTAGTGCACTTTCTCAAGGCTGGGGCTGGCCATTTAGAATGAGGTGTGCTATTAGAAATGGAAGTAACTAGTGACAAAGACTTAGCACATTAGGAGGCTGCTGAAAAATAATTGTGGCTTGTTTTCAAATAAATCACCTTTAAACAATTTACCAGCCTGAAGAGGTTGGGCTATTTTGGTAATTCTAACCTAGAAGATACCTAGAAAATAATCTGATGTCTCTGGGATGAATCAAATAAGAAAAGATCTTTGTGCACCAATGGTTGAGGTTCTTATAATATGAAAATATTAGGGATTAAAATTCATAGTCCTGGAGCATTGTAGCTGCCTTGTATTTACTGAGTACAGAGCACAAACCAACCCTGGCTTTAGACAGGAATTCTTCTCACTGATTTAATTACCTTTTGGTAGCTTCATGAGAAGAGTCCTAGAAGATTTTATGGTTTACTCTGAAGAAATAGGTTTATGTTTGGGGACTCTTTTTAAACCAGTGTTGTCCATTAATTCAAACTATGGATCAAAGTATTACTAGGAAAATTATATTACCCGAGGAAAGATTTTAATAGAACACAACTGTGACTTTCAAGAATATTTGTAGCATTTTAATATGTAACTTATAATTTTTTGTGGCTACAAGAGTTCTGTTCAGGAAACACAACAATAATAATCTCCATTATTATGTACCTACTCTATGTCTGACTCTCTGAAGATATGTCACAGATATTACCTTATTCAGTCTTTATTCCTGTTTTATAGGTGAGGACATAGATTCATAAAAATATTAAATAGTTTGCCTGAGCTCCCATAGCTAATAAGGCGCAGAAACAAGATTCAAATTCAAATATGTCTTATTCTATCTGCAAAATGGAGAAATTGTGAAGATTAAATGGAACTATGTATAAGGAAGTGTAACTGAGTAGGGTTCTATGGGGGCTTTCTGGGACAGACGCTTCCGCCCAGGTCCTCTGCTTTAATTCCTCTCTGAAGTATCTAGATAACAGTATCTGATACACATTTCCTGAGTTGTTTTACATATGCTAAAACCACCACCAAATGGAAGAAGTTAACTATCTGATGGCCATGAGTATGTAGCTCCCAGACCTACTGGAGCCTAAGGATTGATAATGTTAACCTCTGGGGCACCACCCTGTTACTTCACCATCAACCAATCAGAGAATTGGGCACCAGCTGGTCACATACCCTGCGATGCCCCTCCCTCACCTGGCTTTTAAAAATGCTTCCCTGAAACCCTTTCTGGAGTTCGGGTTTCTGAGCACGAGCCACTGAGCTACCCATTCTGCTTGTATTGGCGCTTTGCAATAAATACTGCACTTTCCTTCGCCACACACGACTCAGTGTCAGTACATTGCACTTGGGCGAGTGGACCCATGTTTAGTTCAGTAACAGAAGTATTCTGTGAGCTTTTAAACTGATATACAACTGTTAGGTATTGTTAATATTGTCAACAGGCTTTGGAATAGACTATACCCTTTGCCCTTGGACAACTTCTTCAAGTACTAAGATATGCTCCTTGTACACACAGCATCCTCAAACTGGGTACATGAGGTAAAAGACGAATGTTGAGCTGACAAGGAGACACTCCTGGACCATAGAGTTGTGACCAAGAAACTAAGAATGATGGTTTGAATGTCACTGAGGAGGAAGAGACACAGTGACTGTGAAGATTGTCTGCGGGGGTGAGAAAATCACTGGGGAGAAGGCCCAAAAGTTAAAGTTGCTTCAACTTTAGTTCTCTAATTAGTTTTACAGAAAAGCAGCTGTGTTATGCTGCCCAAAGGGTCAACAGCTGCACATTTTTCACTCCACCTTTATGAGAGTCAAATTGTTTAAAAGCAAACAAAGATTGGTGATTTTTTCCCTAGAAAGCAAGTGTCAGACTCATTGGTGGAGTCCTTTCCATTCATCCCTATATGCCACATAATCTTCTCACATCTATATTTATACCTATATGTACTGCAAATTACTATCATTGATATTTATAATCATGAACTCTCAAATCCCTTCTGAAAGTGATATTATGCCCTGTGTGTTCTGCTCTAGAAGAGACGAAGATAGGAAAGTATAGAGTATGTTATGGAAATTCTTTCCACTAAAAACGAGTAAGATGTTAAAACTCTGTTCTCTGCTTTCAACTTATCTCTGGAAATAGGTTTAATCAATATTTATGTGTTAATTAGTGTTAAATAATAGTTCGCAATTTATAAAGGCTTTTATATATACTTAGCACACTTAACAACCCTGGGAGTTTGGCACTGTTTTCCTTATATGGTTTCAATTTCTTGGAGAATGCAGTGCAAGGAACATGCTGTATGTCCTCAGAGGAACTGATGTTCACTTTCCTTAATGAAAACCCAGTATATGTACCCTCATTTTTCCCTTCATGCCCTGGCTTCTAGGAACCTCAGATTCTAATGTAATGAAGCTTTATGGCTATTATATCAACCTTTAGCGTTAGAACACTTTCTCCTTTTTCTTTGTTCTGCTTTTCTATTTCTGTTTCATCAGCCTCAGGTGATTATTGCACATATAATTTTTCATAATCTGCTTCAAATGTTCTTAAAGAGGATCCATATGAGAAAATAAAGAAATGAATGAAAGAATAATTTGGCTATTATTGTCTTAATTTCAGAGATAGGTGAAGCTACTACCTGAGCAAAGTTATTACGCTCATACGTGGCCGAGCCGGGGCTTTGTCCCAGGTCTCCTGATTCCAAATTCCATGTTGCTTCCAGAATGATCCATCTCTTGAGAATAAGGTGAGCTAAGATTGTACTCAATTAATGCCCTGCCTCAAAGAGTAAAACTATTGCATTTCCTGCCCAAGGCTGGGCAAATCCGTGCTGTCACCAATATCACCTTCTTAAAGATCCTTAACTCCTGAGAAAGAAGGAAAAGCAAAGGGACACTGCTTTTGTCATTCTCAGCTTTTTACACCTTCAGTTAGGAGAACCCCCATGTTAAAAATGGGGGTGAAGGTGCAGTTGTGGAATGAGATGGTTACTATTCACAGTCCCTCCCATTTCATCCGAAATAGGAGGACAAACTGCTTCTTTTCAAATGGTCCATACATCTTTGCCTATTGAGAAATGGCAGCAGCTGCCACCCTGTTCTCCCTGCAGCTCAGCATGAATTTTTCTCTTTGTTGGAAAGAAGATATAAAAAGTCAAGGCATTCTTTATAGTAGTTATTTTCATCATTACATATTCACAATAATTGAAAGGTGGAAGTGGAGTATAATATACTAGAGTGGGAAGAAAATGATCTGCAGTAACTTCAGAAACATTCATAGGAAATGTTCAGCTGCTAAAAAAAACCCCAACACAAACACTGGATCCTAAAATACCATGTTAAGCCACCCACATCTGCAAAGCTTTATTTCTGCTACTTACTGGTCCAAAGAAATAGAGTGAGATTGGGATTGACATCTATACACTAATATGTATAAAATGGATAACTAATAAGAACCTGCTATATAAAAAAATGAATAAAATAAAATTCAAAGAAAAAGAAATAGAGTGAGTGTAAAATAGAATCTGAAGGAGAATTCTCAATTCCTTCCATGTTACAGGGCTTATAAAGCAGTTTTTTTCCTTTTCCTTTCAGAGTAAGCATAAACTTCTGACGTTTAGCCCAACATCCTAATGGGTCCAGGACAATGTGTTCTGTGCTGACATAACTTCAATTCATTTCATAACCAAGCACTCTACCATTGACCCCAGTCAACTGGATATCAAATACATGTTCTCAGTTACGAGGAGAACTGGTTGAGAAAATGTAGATGGACCCATCCAAATTTATCACCCTCATGAAACACATGAGCACATACACACACACACATTCTTTACTGACATGTGCTCCCAGGACTATATTTGTCTACAGAGGAAAGTACACACTTATCAGATATAGACAGTGTATTTTCTATGACAAGACACTAAACCTTAGGTTCCCCATGTATGATGAGAGGTGTTTGGACTGGATAACACAAAGGATCTTTATTAGTTAGGAAGTTTTCAACTAAAAGTAACAGAAAAACCTGACTCAAAAATATCTTAAACACTAATAAAAATGTATTGTTCTGTAATAAGAAGTCTGTAGCCTCTTATTGGGTGTTTCCAAGCCCAGTTAGTTTAGTGGCTTAAAGGTATTGGGATTGCAACTGAGGTTCTTCCCATCTTTTGGTTCTGTTCTGTTCCTGTGGCCTTAGCCTCAGTCCAACTCCCTTCATGGTCACACAGTGTTGGCATCGGTCCAAGTATTGCGCACATGCAGAACAAGGTCAAATGGAAAAAGAGACTTCTTTTTCCTCATGAGTCTCCTTTTACTAGTAATGAAAAATTTTTTTCTGAAGCCATTCAGAAGATTTCTCCTAATGTTTCATCGACTATAATTGCATCACGTATCCTTTGCTGTACTGCAGAAAAAGGGGATGAGATGACCATAGTTGACTCATTGAAGTCAAGAAGAGAATGGGCTAGGGACTTCCCTGGTGGTCGAGTGGCTAAGACTCCATGCTCCCAATGCAGGGGGCCCGGGTTTGATCCCTGGTCAGGGAACTAGATCCCACATACCGCAATGAAGAGTTTGCATGCCACACCTAAAGATTCCGCATGTCGCAACTCAAAGATCCCGCGTGCCGCAACTAAGACACGGAGCAGCCAAATAAATAAATATTTTTTAAAAAGAAGAAGAGAATGGGCTACCCAAACAAAATTTTAGCTCTTTAAAAAATGGGGGAAACGGGAATTGATGGTGGGCTAGCAATTTAAAAAATGCCTCCTCAGGTTTACCCTTTGCCCAACCATCAGCTAAATATATACACTTTGTCCCATTCACACTTGGTAAAAAATGCTCAGACCTACATAAAATATACCCACTACTTTCTGAATGGGAGACAGCCCAAAATCTCACCTGTCAATACACCCAATCTACATCTGGGATTTCTAGACTTTTATTCTTCTATCATAGTCTGTGCACATATGGCTAAAAAGAAATGTTCATCACTAGAATCCCTAACGTAAAATACAATTAATTCTCCCCTTATCCTCTCATCAAATCAATTCCAATTCTGAAAAGGAAAGAGTAGAAACACCTGACAACAGTCACTGGTCCCTAGCACTTACATTCTGCTGGATGAGAGTAGCAAGGCTTCTTATTCTGGCAGTAGAGAGAGGTACTTGGTCATCCAATTGTACAGCCCAAGTGTTACTCTCAGGACTGGTCTTTCTTTCCTCTGTTGTGGCAGATGGTTAGCTGCTCTCCAACACCTGCTTCTTCTTCTTCCTGGGCACACAACTAGGACACCTTTTTCAGCCTTTCTTGCACTTAGTCGTAGCCATGTAGACTGAATTCTAGCCCATAAAATATTAGTGGAAATGCCATGCATCACTTCCAGGCTGGGCTCATAAAATCACCAGCATGTGTGATTGCATGTCTTTTTTTTCCTCCTTCCAGCTCACTATCAAGTATCTCAAGTGGAGATACCTGATAAGATAAGCTTAAAAGATGATGTTGAATATGGTAGAACCTCTTTCAACCTGGATCCCCAAATTACTGCATAGGTCAAAGCTGTGCCACCCACTTCTTCAGTTGCTCAGTCCTGTTACTTAAATAGATTGGTTCAAGATGGCGGAGTAGAAGGACTTGCACACACTCCCTCTTGCGAGAGCACTGGAATCACAACTAACTGCTGAACAATCAAGGACAGGAAGACGCTGGAACTCACCAAAAAAGATACCCCACATCCAAAGACAAAGGAGAAGCCACAATGAGATGGTAGGAGGGGCGCAATCACAATAACATCAAATCCCATAACTGCTGGGTGGGTGACTCACAAACTGGAGAACACTTATACCACAGAAGTCCACCCACTGAAGTGAATGTTCTGAGCCCCACATCAGGCTTCCCAACCTGGGGGTCCGGCAACGGGAGGAGGAATTCCTAGAAAATCAGACTTTGAAGGCTAGAGGGATTTGATTGCAGGACTTTGACAGGCCTGGGGGAAATAGAGACTCCACTCTCGGAGGGCACACACAAAGTAGTGTGCACATCGGGACCCAGGGGAAGGAGCGGTGACCCCATAGGAGACTGAACCAGACCTACCTGATAGTGTTGGAGGGTCTCCTGCAGAGGTGGGGGCGTGGATGTGACTCACCAGGAAGACAAGGACACTGGCAGCAGAAGTTCTGGGAAGTACTCCTTGGCGTGAGCCCTCCCAGAGTCTGCCATTAGCCCCACCAAAGAGCTGGGTAGGCTCCAGTGTTGGGTCGCCTCAGGCCAAACAACCAACAAGGAGGGAATCCAGCCCCACCCAACAGCAGACAAGCAGATTAAAGTTTTACTGAGCTCTGCCCACCAGAGCAACACCCAGCTCTACCCACCACCAGTTCCTCCCATCAGGAAGTTTGCACAAGCTTCTTAGAATAGCCTCATCCACCAGAGGGCAGACAGCAGAAGCAAGAAGAACTACAATCCTGCAGCCTGTGGAACAAAAACCACATTCACAGAAAGACAGACAAGATGAAAAGGCAGAGGGCTATGTACCAGATGAAGCAACAAGATAAAACCCCAGAAAAACAACTAAATGAAGTGGAAATAGGGAACCTTCCAGAAAAAGGATTCAGAATAATGATAATGAAGATGATCCAGGACCTCAGAAAAAGAATGGAGGCAAAGATCGAGAAGATGCAAGAAATGTTTAACAAAGACCTAGAAGAATTAAAGAACAAACACCTAGAAGAGAGATTGGGATTGACATATATACACTAATATGTATAAAATGGATAACTAATAAGAACCTGCTGTATAAAATAATAATAATAATAAAATTCAAAAATTCAGAAGAAAAGAAAGAAAGAAAATTTCCAAGGGGTGGAGTCAAGATAGTAGACTAGGAGGACGTGGAATTTGTGTCTCTGCACAACTAGGGCACCTACCAAGCACCAGTGGGGGACCACAGACACCTAAGGGGACAGGAGAAACCCCCAGCAACCGGGTAGGACGTGGGGCATGGGAGGAGTGAAGGGGAAGGAGAAGTGGAGGTGGGACAGGACTGGCATCTCTAGGGGACGGCTGGGGGAGGGGAAGGGATCCCACACCCAAAGGGGGAAATTGGGAGGGCAGAGGATCAAAAGGGAGCATGGCCAGGTTTCCCCTGCCCACTTGGGCCCCCAGGAACCTGCTGAGACCCCAGGCCTGATCCTTTGCCCACCTAGGCCCACTCCAGCCAGGCGGGTCCAGAGGGAGTGGGAGAGAGGGAAGGGGGAACAAATGTAAAGGCCGGACCTCCGGGACTGGCACCGCTGACGGGTGGCTGGGGGAGGGGAGGAGTTCTTACACCCAGTGAGACCCACACACTGTTAGGGGTCCAAGCAGTGATGGGAGAGACCCTGGGAGAGACGGGGGCGGTGCAGAGGAACAGAAGGGAACACAGCCAGCACTTTCCCTGTCCGCTTAGGCACCAGGGAGCCTGCTGGGCTCCTGGGCCTAATCCTCTGCCCTTGGAGCCTCCCTCCTGCCGAGCAGAGCCCAAGCCCCACCCCTAACCCCCCACCCAGGGACCCACCTCTACACTCGGAGACCCCCTCTGAGACACCCTCCAACGCGCTGGGCCTAAACCCCACCCACACACCCTCACTCAACATGCTGAGACACATATTAATCAAACTATCAAAAATTAAATACAAAGAAAAATATTAAAAGCAGCAAGGGAAAAACAACAAACAACATAGAAGGGAATCCCCATAATGTTAACAGCTGATCTTTCAGCAGAAACTCTGCAAGCCAGAGGGAGTGGCAAGACATATTTAAAGTGATGAAAGGGAAAAACCTACAACCAAGATTACTGTACCCAACAAGGATCTCATTCAAATTTGAGGGAGAAATCAAAAGCTTTAAAGACAAACAAAAGCCAAGAGAATTCAGCACCACCAAACCAACTTTACAACAAATGCTGATGGAACTTCTCTAAGCAGGAAACACAAGAGAGGAAAAAGACCCACAAAAACAAACTCAAATCAATTAAGAAAATGGTAATAGGAACATACATATTGATAATCACCTTGAATGTAAATGGACTAAATGCTCCAACCAAAGACACAGACTGGCTGAACGGATAGAAAAGCAAGACCCTTATATATGCTGTCTACAAGAGACCCACTTCAGACCTAGGGACACATACAGACTGAGTGAGGGGTTGGAAAAAGATAGTCCATGCAAATGGAAATCACAAGAAAGCTAGAGGAGCAATACCCATATCACATAAAATAGACTTTAAAATAAAGACTGTTACAAGAGATAAGGAAAGACACTACATAATGATCAAGGGATCAATCCAAGAATAAAACATAACAATTATAAATATGTATGCACCCAACAAAGGAGCACCTCAATACATAGAGCAAATGCTAACAGCCATAAAAGGAGAAATCAACAGTAACACAATAATAGTGGGGGACTTTAACACCCCACTTACACCAATGGACAGATCATCCAGTCAGAAAATAAATAATGAAACACAAGCTTTAAATGACACTACAGACCAGATAGACTTAACTGATATTTTTAGGACATTCCACCAGAAAGCAGAAGAATACACTTTCTTCTCAAGTGCACATGAAACGTTCTTCAGAATAGATCAAATTTTGGGTCACAAATCAAACCTTGGAAAATTTAGGAAAATTGAAATAGTATCAAGCACCTTTTCCGACCACAACGCTATGAGATTAGAAATCAATTACAGGGAAAAAACCGTAAAAAACACAAACACATGGAGGCTAAACAGTGTGCTGCTAAATAACCAAGATACCACTGAAGAAATAAAAGAGGAAACTACAAATACCTAGAAACAAATGATAATGAAAACACAATGATCCAAAACCTATGGGATGCAGCAAAAGCAGTTCTAAAAGGGAATTTCATAGCAATTCAAACTCACCTCAAGAAACAAGAAAAATCTAAAATAAACAATCTAACCTTATACCTAAAGCAATTAGAAAAAGAACAAAGAAAACCCAAAATTAGTAGAAGGAAAGAAATCATAAAGATCAGAGCAGAAATAAATGAAAGAGAAACAAAGAAAACAATAACAAAGATCAATAAAACTAAAAGCAGGTTCTTTGAGAAGATAAACAAAATTGATAAACCTTTAGCCAGACTCATCAAGAAAAAAAGGGAGAGCACTCAAATCAATAAAATTAGAAATGAAAAAAGAGATAAAGAGATTACAACTGACACCATAGAAATACAAAAGTTTATAAGAAATTATTACAAGCAACTATATGCCAATAAATTGGACAACCTGGAAGAAACGGACAAATTCTTGGAAAAGTACAACCTTCCAAGACTGAACCAGGAAGAATTAGAAAATATAAACAGACAAATCACAGATAATGAAATTGAAACTGTAATTAAAAATCTTCCAACAAACAAAAACCCAGGACCAGATGGCTTCACAGGCAAATTCTATCAAACATTTAGAGAACAGTTAACACCCATCCTTCTCAAACTCTTCCAAAAAATTGCAGAGGGAGGAACACTCCCAAACTCGTTTTACAAGGCCACCATCACCCTGATACCAAAAGCAGACAAAGATATCACAAAAAAAGAAAATTATAGAACAATATCATTGATGAACATAGATGAAAAAATCCTCAACAAAATACTAGCAAACAGAATCCAACAACACATTAAAAGGATCATACACCATGATCAAGTGGGATTTATCCCAGGGATGCAAGGATTCTTCAATATACACAAAACAATCAATGTGATACACCATATTAACAAATTAAAGAGTTAAAACCATATGATCATCTCAATAGATGCAGAAAAAACTTTTGACAAATTCAACACCCATTTAGGATAAAAACTCTCCATAAAGTGGGCATAGAGCGAACCTACCTCAACATAATAAAGTCTATATATGACAAACCCACAGCAAACATCATTCTCAATAATGAAAAACTGAAAGCATTTCCTCTAAGATCAGGAACAAGACAAGGATGTCCATTCTTGCCACTATTATTCAACATAGTACTGGAAGTCCTAGCCACAGCAATCAGAGAAGTAAAAGAAATAAAAGGAATACAAATTGGAAAAGAAGAAGTAAAACTGTCACTGTTTGCTAATGACATGATACTATACATAGAAAATCCTAAAGATGCCACCAGAAAACTAGTAGAACTAGTTTTCTAGTAGAACTAGTAGAACTAATCAATGAATTTGGTAAGGTTGCAGGATATAAAATTAATGCACAGAAATCTGCTGCATTCCTATACACTAACAACGAAAGATCAGAAAGAGAAATTAAGGAAACAATCCCATGTACCATCGCAACAAAAAGAATAAAATACATAGGAATAAACCTACCTAAGGAGGCAAAAGACCTATACTCCGAAAACTATAAAACACCGATGAAAGAAATCAAAGGTAACATAAACAGAAGGAGACATATACCATGCTCCTTGATCGGCAGAATCAATATTGTGAAAATGACTATACTACCCAAAGCAATCTCCAGGTTCAATGCAATCCTTATCAAATTACCAATGGCATTTTTCACAGAACTAGAATAAGAAATTTTACAATTTGTGTGGAAACACATAGGACCCTGAATAGCCAAAGCAATCTTGAGAAAGAAAAACGGAGCTGCAGGAATCAGGTTCCCTGACTTCAGACTATACTACAGAGTTACAGTAATCAAGACTGTATGGTATGGCATGGAAACAGAACTATATCAATGGAACAGGATAGAAAGCCCAGAGATAAACCCACACACATATGGTCACCTTATCTTTGACAAAGGAGGCAAGAATATACAATGGAGAAAAGACAGCCTCTTTAATAAGTGGTGCTGGGAAAACTGGACAGCTACATGTAAAACAATGAAATTAGAATACACCCTAACACCATAGACAAAAATAAACTCAAAATGGATTAAAGACCTAAATGTAAGGCCAGACACTATAAAACTCTTAGAGGAAAACATAGGAAGAACACTCTTTGACATAAATCACAGCAAGGTCCTTTTTGATCCACCTCCTAGAGAAATGGAAATAAAAACAAAAATAAACAAATGGGACCCAATGATACTTAAAAGCTTTTGCAGAGCAAAGGAAACTATAAACAAGACGAAAAGAGAACCCTCAGAATGGGAGAAAGTATTTGCAAATGAAGCAACTGGCAACGGATTAATCTCCAAAATATACAAGCAGCCCATGCAGCTCAATATCAGAAAAACAAATAACCCAGTCCAAAAATGGGCAGAAGACCTAAATACACATTTCTCCAAAGAAGACATACAGATGGCAAACAAATGCATGAAAAGATCCTCAACATCACTAATCATTAGAGAAATGCAAATCAAAACCACAATGAGGTATCACCTCATACTGGTCAGAATGGTCATCATCAAAAAATCTAGAAACAATAAATTCTGGAGAGGGTGTGGAGAAAAGGGAACACTCTTGCACTGTTGGTGGGAATGTAAACTGATACAGCCACTATGGAGAACAGTATGGACGTTCCTTAAAAACGTAAAAGTAGAACTACCATATGACCCAGCAATCCCACTACTGGGCATATACCCTGAGAAAACCATAATTCAAAAAGATACATGTACCACAATGTTCATCGCAGCACTATTTATAATAGCCAGGACATGGAAGCAACCTAAATGTCCATCAACAGATGACTGGATAAAGAAGATGTGGCACATATATATAACAGAATATTACTAAGTCATAAAAAGGAATGAAACTGAGTTATTTGTAGTGAGGTGGATGGACCTAGAGTCTGTCATACAGAGTGAAGTAAGTCAGAAAGAGAAAAACAAACACCGTATGCTAACACATATATATGGAATCTAAACAGCGGTACTGATGAACCTATTGCAGGGCAGGAATAAAGAAGCCGACGTAGAAAATGGACTTGAGGGCATGGGGTGGGGGGAAGGGGAAGCTGGGATGAAGTGAGAAAGTAGCATTGATGTATATACACTACCAAATGTAGAATGGATGGCTAGTGGGAAGCTGCTGCATAGCACAGGGAGATCAGCTCGGGTGCTTTGTGACAATCTAGAGGGATGGGATAGGGAGGATGGGAGCGAGGCTCAAGAGGGAGGGGATATAGAGATATATGTATACATATAACTGGTTCACTTTGTTATACAGCAGAAACTAACAAAACATTGTAAAGCATTTATACTCCAATAAAGATTTGAAAGAAAAAAAAAGAAATAAAATTTCCATTGGGTCTATTTGTTATGGCAAATATTGGGTCTATTTATTATGGCAGTCACCCTACCTGTACCAATATAATTCTCCTTTACGGCGACATTAGAGATGAACATTGGGGAATATGCTCTTACTGGGGGCTGCACAGTGTATTATTCTATATCCTGTTGGTGGGAGTTTAGGAGCTCAGGGATTTGCCTTAGAGACGGAGTAGTCACTGTTTATAAACAATAAAGTTAATAAAGAATAAAGCCATTGTTTATTAACCTTGGACTTTCTTTGGTAATACAATTCCTGTAAGAACTCAGTAGGCTTCAGGTGCTTCCAGTCAACTCCATGGGCTAACAACACAGCCAAAGATCTTTTCTAGAAATAGATTGTGAGCCTGAGAATTCGTGACTCCATGCCAGGGACTTCTACATGGTGCCAGTCCTCCTAGACCTCAGATTAATGACCTCTGCCCCGAGGCAGTTTAAAACAATAACCTTGGGTAGAAAGGCAATACTCATAATCCAGTCTTGGCCATCTGGGTTTTTCTCTTCATCAGGCAGAAACAACTTTATAAAAATTGTTTGAGACAGGTCTGGCAGATTGCACTTGTCTTTTGGCTCAAATTTACCAGCTGTTGCTAAGTCTCCTGCTTCCCTCTTTAAGATAGTTCATCCTTAGTTTTAACTTGTTTCTTTCCCATGGAACTTCACTGAAAGGCATCCATCGATCTTCCTACCATTTCCACTAATACCGAAATCTCCCTAGGTCCATGATCTGTGTTCAAGAGCAATGGATAATTTAACCTATTGCTTCACAACCTCATAAAAAGAGTTACTATCTTACCAGTCAGGTTCCTCACTACCATTTACCCAGTTCCTCACTTTATGTTCTGTTGCTTTCAGTACTCCACTTCTGGATCAATCATCTGTACCAGTAGAGTTTTTAGTTGTCAGAATCATAAACCAAATCTATCTGATTTAAGGAGAAATTGCATTTGCTGAATGAATAGTGGGTAGGAATCATGTGGGCATGCAAGACCAGGAGGAGAGGATGTGTCAGGAACAACGGCATGCAGCACATGCAGAACTGTGTGAAAACAACCTGCAGCTCATCCTGCTGATGTCACCAGCATGGAGCACACAGTGCTGTCACTGCCACACTGACTAATACTACTCTAGGAGATTAATCTGCTTCCATAGCCCCTGCCACAAGAAATGCTTCTTTGCTATTCCACATTCCATATCCCAGGGTAAAGCCTGGGAAGTCGCATCTCTTTGGGCTGAGCCTAGGTCTTATGCATGCTCTTGACCTGCAAGGGAGGCTGGGATAAATGAGGAGCTGTCATTAGTTTCTACCTCTAGCTCATAAAATGGGAACTCCCCTAAGCAGAGAAGCAGCCAGAAAGAATGAGAAGTATTTCCTACTGTCCTTTTAAACAGTTTGAAAATGTGCTATCAAAGCTTCTATTTTCTAACAGAGCATTAAAACTTACTGTTAAATTAAGTCATATTAATTCACTCAACAAATTCTTTTTTGTCCTTCTCATGTGTCAGCCACACCATTAGTTGATTTTCTGACCTTTTTATGTCTCTGAGAATGAGGATCTCCTTTTCCTGGATTTCATCTCTGATAGATGCTGCCGGGGGCATCCCCAAGATGAGATCCAATCCAGGCCACAGAATATTCCTTCCAAAGCTTAAGCCATCCCTGTCATTGGAAGGTAAGTATATGGACCCTAGGTGATTTCAGTTCTAAACCACTTGGGTTAGAATTTCCTTATAGAAGACACCACCACAACTTCTCAATAATGTTCACATATGAACCCAGAACAAAAGTCATGGAAGGCTTACCCTACCTGTCCTAGGACATACATGAAGCTTAGCCTGAGCCAGTCCTCAAAGCACTTGTCCCCTTGTTTCCTTAAAACCTTGACGCCAGCTAATTCACTGTGCCTCACAACCCAGCATCCTTGTAAAAAAAGGAAACTCCTCGGGCCATCTGGTCTCTTCACATTTTTTATATTGCTGATTTTCCGTGTTTCCTTCCCCCGGCCAGCCCCCTGCTATCAAACTGTCTTGCAATATTTTACATTTTCAAGAAATCTCATTTCATGATGATGAAAAATTCCATCATTTTAATCATCTTCAACAGAAGACTCATTACACCTTCCTGATTTGATTTAAACCTGGTTTTCTCCCAAGAATACAATTTCCCTTAGCCGTTTTCACTAAAACCAATCATTCCTCCTGTTCAGCATTAGGCTTTGGTGCATACGTGGGAGTGATTGGAAGGGGAGGGAATCCCGAGGATGGCTGGAAAGCATTGTTCTCCCATCATTGTGTAAATACCCTTTGTCCTGTGAGGGTTAAACCATTCAGCTTGTGTACCCTCTATGTTTCCTCACAGATGATCTAGAAGCTTTCATGTGACTTAAGTTCTTCATCCTCACCCCTTGTCTAGCCATTATTCTAGATGGCTTGGCTGTGCATGAGGACAAGCCCACCATTCTAACATCATGGTGCCTTGTCTTCCTCACCTCAACGTCTGGCAATCTTATTCTACTCTATACACTTGACTGCTCATCCCCAAGGACTGCTTTGGCACTGAAACCTTGAACTTGGATATCCCATTTTCTTTTTTTTTTTTGCGGTACGC
This sequence comes from Pseudorca crassidens, assembly GCF_039906515.1. NCBI lineage: Eukaryota > Metazoa > Chordata > Mammalia > Artiodactyla > Delphinidae > Pseudorca > Pseudorca crassidens. The sequence continues at coordinate 31,924,430 of NC_090313.1, read as the reverse complement.
GGTCCTCTCAGTGTTGTGGCCTCTCCCGTTGCGGAGCACAGGCTCCGGACGCGCAGGCTCAGCGGCCATGGCTCACGGGCCCAGCCGCTCCGCGGCATGTGGGTTCTTCCTGGATCGGGGCACGAACCCATGTGCCCTGCATCGGCAGGCGGACTCTCAACCACTGCGCCACCAGGGAAGCCCCCATTTTCTTTTTTAAAAAAATGTTTATTGGAGCATAGTTGCTTTACAATGTTGTGTTAGTTTCAGGTGTACAGCACAGTGAGTCAGTTATACATATACATATACCCACTCTTCTTTAGATTCTTTTCCCATATAGGCCATTACAGAATATTGAGTAGAGTTCCCTGTGCTATAGAGTAGGTCCTTATTAGTTATCTATTCGATATATAGTAGTGTGTGTATTTCAATCCCAATCTTCCAGTTTGTCCCTCCCTTCCCCTTACCCCCTGGTAACCATAAGTTTGTTTTCTATTTTCTAATCACTGTCTCCTCTTCTAGTATTTTCACCTATTACATCCACTAAATGGATTCTTTGATTGTATTCAGACATTCAGGTGCTTAATCTCTCGATTTTTCTCCCAATTTTGTCCGTCTGTTTGGAGGTTCATTTCCTTCTGCATCTAACCTAAACTCGGGGACCTGGTAGTTTACTCTCTTATCTCACTCTCCATTCTCTTGCCTCTTTATACACACCTTTTCCTCCCCAACTTTCCAGGAGAACTCCCGCTTTATATCAATCTGTCTACTTTGTCAACAACTCCACTGAGGTCCACGCATTAGGTACTTAATAATATAGAATTAATTAGTTGCACTTCCTGTATTAGATGATACCATTGCCTAAGACCATAGTAGAGCTGAGCATTTTAGCCACCTTTGGGTTACTGGGAATCTAACACAATCAGCTTCCCACGATAGCCAACTCTAAAGAATCTTCCTTGATCTAACAGTGCTTTACTACCAATGATCAATACCAAATTTATTTGAAGCGAAGTAAGTGCACTTATCAGTAACTCTTTTAAATAGTTTTCATAACTTTCCTGTTCTAGGATGTGGAAGGAAGGTACTAAGCATCAAAATTGATTCTCCACATCATCAGGGACACCTAGAGTTCATAGTATTGAAGCTGAATCTTGAACTCTGAATAGAAAGTCTTCTGGGAGGGAAAGTGAACAAGGTGAACAATTTCAGGCAAAATTATAGGCAAACACAGAAGGTGTGAAAGCGTATGGTGTGCTTGAGGAAGGGCTGAGGAAAGCAAGCTACATTTTCTAAGTGCCTATTTTTGACGGCCTTGCATAAGGTGCTAGCAAGCGGTTCAGTGAACTTGAAAATAGGGAACCTGGGAGAAAAAGGTGATGGAAGGTGGTAAGATGAGGTTGGAAAGTTAGCATGTTGCAGGGTTCTGAAAGATCTTACATGAAATATAAAGTTTTAATTTTACCTATAAGTTATGGGTAGTCATTTTAGGATTTTAAACAGGGAATGATGTGATCATATATACATTTTTGGAGGATCAATGATGACTCTAAGTAGGAAGAATCTGAGATGTTTAATGACATGAGCCACACCTCCTTCACTACTTTTCCCCCCGGCATCTACTACTGCACTTGACATTTAATAAAGAGTTGCTGCAGATGTACATGAACGAATGAGACTGGAAGAAGAGAGAATAAACCAGAGGTCTTTGCAGCAGTTCAGGTGAGGAAAGTCTGATCTAAGGCTATGATGGTGCAGGTGGAGAAGAGAGGCCAGAAAGACTTGGGGGAAATCAGATTCATGATTTAAGAGAGAAAAATTCAAGATAACTAACAGATTTGATGCCAGGTGATTCACTTCGGTTTTGTAATAATAATTCCTACCCCAGAGGATTTTAGATCATCAAATGTTAATGATCTAATGTATGCAGTACATTATATTAACAACTGAAATACACTTGGGGATTGTGTTTGACTGTGGGCAAGAGAAACCTCTAAAACCTAGGTTTAAATACATTAGGACTTTTATTTTCTAACATAAGAAAGCTCGAGCCAGTTGTTATACCACTAATGATATAGCATTTTATAATGCCACCAGGCTGTCAGTTCCTTCTGGTTTTCTGTTCTGCAATTTTTCTTAATGTATGTGTTACAGGCTGAACATTTGTGTGTCCCCAAAATTCCTATGTTGAAACCTAATGCCCAAGGTGATGCTATTAGGAGGTGGGGCCTTTGGGAGGTGATTAGGTCATGAAGGCAAAGCGCTCAAGAATGGGATTAGCACCCTTAAAAGAGGCCTGAGAAAGCTTCCTCCCATCTTCCACCATGTGAAGATACGACAAGTTGGCAGTCTGCGACTTGGAAGAGGGCTCTCAGCAGAACCCTACCATGCTGGCACCATGACCTTGGACGTCCAGCCTCCAGAACTATGAGCAATACATTTCTGCTGTTTATAAGCCACCCAGTCTGTGATATGTTGTTATAGCAGCCAGTATAAGACAGTATGGCTTTCACCTCAGAGCCACCAACCAGAGTTGGGTGCATATTCCATAAAGGTCAAAGAGGAGGATCAAAGGGCAAAGGATGTACTCTGGCCGATTGCGTCCCTGTGTGTGGAGTTCCCCAAAAGCTCCACCCAGTGAACTGTTGCTTCATCACGTTGTCCCCTGGTGCAAGTATGACTGGGAAAAGCAGTGTTTTCTTTACACGCGTTGCAAGCCAGAAAACAATCAGTGTTCACTTAAAAGGAAAAAGAGCCAAACAAGCATGAGAGGGCAACTCTTAGCAGTGTCTGTCTAGAAAAGGGAGGTGGGTTGAACAGGGCTTGGAGCCCAAGCTGCAGGCTCTAAAGCCATGCTCTCACCACTGCCCCACACTGCCTTTCCACTAAGGGCAGAGCTGAGCCAGCCCTTTGGCATCACCTACCCCATCCAAAGGTTCTTAACTCAAGGCCATGCATGGGCTTGGAGGGTCCAGGATCCCCCTGAGATTTTATGTGAATGTCTCTCGGTGGAGAGAGGAATTTTCCAGGAAGATGTTCTCAACTTTGACGGGCTCCTCAAAGGAACGTGGGACCCACAGAGCATGAGAGCAAGAGCTCTGCTTGAATAGCACCCAGTACAAGAACAAGTGCTGCCACTGTACAAGCAGGCTGAACCTGGCCTGCTGTGCAAAAAAAAAAAAAAAAAAAGAGCGAGGGAGGTGATATCTTTACACCTTGATTGCTTTGAGCATCTCTGCCTTAGAAAGATTAGAGGTTTTCCTTGTGCTTCTTTGTGGTACTCACAAGAACAGAGGGTTCAAGTTAGTATTAAATTTTAGAAAATTGAATGAAGATGTCACAGAAGAAAGAGCGTCTCACTATGAAAGTGTTTATTTCATTTATCAGTAGAGGCTGGCTCATCTCCTTAGTTTTAAGACAGTTTTCTCATTCCTATATGTACCCCAATCTATAGGTTGAAACGGAGCCCAGGACAACCCCTGTGTGAGGGGAAGTTCTTCCACTTGACCGTCTCCAGTCCCAGAGTCTTCCTGCAATACCTTGCTCACTAGTAACCCACTGGAAGTACTGGTATCTCATTTTTGTCCCACCACCAGTGTCGTGAACATAATCTGTTACTCTTTAGTTAGTGTTTCCTTTTATTTAAAAAAATACCACCTCTGCCTTTTTCTTAAAAAATGAGATTATAGATACTGTATACAGTCAGTTGCTGGTCAGTAGTATTTATTGAGTGTCTACTATGCTCCATGTGCTACAAACTTCTCTAGTCCTTTGAATCTCCCTTCCTTTGGGCACAGCACAAACCTAGGCTGCCAGCCTGGACCATCAGACCTAACACTCAGGTCCCTCCTGCCAAAGACTTTAGATTCCATGACCCATAAGCCTCTGGTTATGAGGAAGAGACAGCCAAGAAAGCCTCATGTGTGTAGTGAGAGCCCATTTGAACAGGTGCCATTACAACTGCAGAGGCTGAGAGCTAGGCCTATTGGCAGAGATGAATAAAACCATAAGGTGACTCATGTATACATTCAACTTGATTGGTTGTATCTGTCCTGCAGGAGAAATGGTGGCTTCTCTGAAAACAGTACTGTGTCAAGGTAGGTGCTCTGACTTATATATAACTGTCCTTTTTGAGCACCAGTGTCACATCTTACCCATCCTCCTTTTAGTATGAAGCAAAATGATTTAAATGAATGAAGCCACACAATCTTGCCTGGAGATGTACTAAAAAATTAGACTATATGTCAGGGGAAAGATTTCTACCCGTTTGGTCAGTAATTTAACTTCTCCCTGACCTCCATTTAAAGACATATTGATGCCCCGGTTCTTCTGTCAGCTAGTTAAATTCTGGTTTTTCAGTGGTTTATGAAACTGAGGTTGCTTTATCGAGATCAACACTGGAGAATTCCATGTGACTTGAAAACCAACAGCTATATCCCTCTTTTTTGTTTCAGTGAGTGCACAGAGCTTTTAACTCATAATTACTTTAATACGTCCTAAGCAATGAGACTGCAGGTATACAACCTCTCTTTTCCAAAAAGTCCCCCAAATCAGCATCTGGTAATGATGAATGATTATATAATTAGCTTGTACTTAAAGGAGGAGAAAGTTTCTTACCCTTGCTAGAAAGGAATGGCTTACAGGGGAGTTATTCTATTAAAAGTTCAGAGCATGAAAGAGTATCATAGTTGCAACAGATGGGCAAGAAAATAATAAAGATATCTTTACAAATCATTGGTATGCTTTTTTAAGACTTTCTGGCACATTCCTTGGATGTTATAAGAGTTTTTTGTTGCTGTTGTTATAAGAATTTTGATTAACTGGGTTGTGCAATTAACATGCAATATATAGATTTCTCTACGGAAAATAATTCCAACCTACAAATCAAACCTAAACTAATAGTTGGTGGTTGGTGTTCTCGATTGGGCCAAAAGCCTTAACAAATTGCAAAGAATATGTCAAAAGACAGATTGAGTTGGTTTGCTGAGTTTAGGGAAATGCTTGGTCTGACAGTTAATCAATTGAAATACTTGCAATTGAAAAATTGTGTTACTAATTCTCTTCACAATTTATCTTTCTTTCCTCATCTCTTCTAAATAAAGCCTCAGAAATTACTGCCTTTGCCAATGAAGTGACCCACTTAGTATGCAGCTTTTCTGAAACAAAGGTGACTAACTGGCAAAACTCGAAAGAAGGCTGGATCCTGTTTCTGAAAATCATTATCAGATTGTTTTTTTGAGTTTCCTCCCAATCATGGCATAGGAAAGTTGAAACATGCATGAGTTAAACAACTCTAATAATTTAAAATAAATTAAGAAATTGAGGTGCATATAGACAAATCTTTTGAGAAGAACACAAGATTTTGTCTTATTTCATCAAGAATGGGTGTTGTTATCCCACAAATGAGTATCTTTGTTTGTTTGATTGTCTTCTCTCACCTCCAGGAATGATTACTTATAAATTATAAATATAAAATCATAAAATAAATTATAAATATAAAATCATAAAATATAACAATTATTCAGAAACTATGCTTCCTGAGCTTATTATTTTTTTCCCCTACCTGGAAATACCCGAGGATAAATAAGGGACATTCACAACCTAAAGGGTAAAATATAAAGCCCATTTAATTCTGTATGTTCTGTGCCCCAATTTAAAAGATGATCTACCTATTTGATTTTTTCATGTCCTTTGACTACATATGTTAGAATGGTAAGTGATGAAAAATATCTTAAAAATGCATCTAGCATAAAAGAAATGTAGAAAAGAATGACAAAGGTGAAAAAAGGGCAAAGGGGGCTTAAAATTGAGAATGAGACATAAGAAATAACAACCAAATGAATGAGAGCCTTGTTTGGGACTTGATTTGATTTCACTACACACACTGTATAAATGTATCTTTGAGATAATCTGGGGGTCATGAATATGAACGAGCTATCAGATGATATTAAGAAATTACTATTAATTATGTTAGATTTAATGTTAGATTTAATAGTGGCATGATATCTATCTATAGATAGACTATATAAATTATATAAATCAGAGATGAAGAACAAAGAATTTACAGTGGAAATGGCTTAATGTTCAGAGTTTGCTTTAAGATAGTATAGGAAACAAACAAAAAGGGTGGAAGGGTAAAAATAAAAACAAATTGACAAATGTCATATTTGTTCAAGCTGAGTGATGAGTACAAAGGTGGTTTGTTACTTTTTTTGTTTTTTTTTGTTTTTGTTTTAATACTGTCCTTCTGTGGTTTTTTTTGTCCTTCTGCTTTTATTTTTTTGAAAATTTTCCACAATAAAAAATATCATCTAAATTCATTGCCTTAGAAATGAGCAAACACACGAATGGGGAACTCCCTTTCCTTGTATTAGTTGTTTAGTTTAGGCATTCTTTTTAAGGGGTCATTTTTAGAGACCCACACATAAAGCTGCAGTCACTTTTGTCCATGGGTGATTTTATTTTCTCTGTCCACGGTTAGCACGCAATTAGAGGCTGAGCTAATTGTAGTACTGTTTCACTAGGTTTGAATCTGTTCAAGCAACCTAGTATATATTATGGTCTGCCCCAGGCTGCAGTGATCCCGGGGGAGGAGCTAGGGTTTTTTTCACTTTCTGGTACCTCAGCGAGGATGTGAAGGGAAGAATGCTTTTCTGTTACCTTTTTTGGTGGGGAAGGCGAGGGGAAGGAATGCCTGGGATCGGGAGCCCCTCCCTGTCTTCACCAGCCACTGGGGGAACGCCAAGAATCCCCTCTAACTGTGATGGACTGTTCACCTAAGAAGAGCACCTCCTTTTTGCTGTCAGGTAAGAATGCACAGGGAAAGAAATGCTCTCGGCATTCCTGTAAAGAAACAAGTGATAAACTTCCTTATAGAAACCAAGATACTGCTTCCACAAACATTAATAGACATTATGTGGAGAAGCATGAGGAATGGGTATGTGTCAGATAAGTTTGAGAAGTGCTTGGTTAAATTCGTTAAGCATTTTCTTCCACATGATGTAATATGTAGGTCATACCTTAATACACATGGCAAGCCTCCTAGGAAGCGTGTTGGGGCAGGGGTGGGAATTGGAACGCAGTAATTCCCAAACTGTTTTGACCACTGACTCTTTTTCCAGGAATACCATGTGAGACTGTATTTCTTGGAACACACTTTGGAAAATGCTGCCCTTGAGCAAACCATTTTCAACTCAAGCCTCAAGTGTACGACGGGCTCTTAGTTTTGGTCTCTCTTTCTTTTTGTGCCTGCCAAAGCCATATGAAAGTTCTTTGGTACATTGATTTATTGAATAGCACTGATTTATTGAGGACCTACTGAGGGCCTACCCTCTGCTTGCTGCTGGAGATACAAAGATGAGCAGGACTTATGGTCACCGCCCTCAGAAAGTTCTCACGCTACCAGAGGAACCAGACACAATGCAAGCGATCAGGTTCCAGGTTCCCAAGCCATATGAACGTGGCACTTGGCAACGATGGCACAAAGAATGGTGACAATGTGTCCCAAAGTCAAGGAAGCATTCTGTGAACAAGCTGTAGCTGCCACTCATTGACTGCCTATCTGATATCCATGCCTCATTTGCCAACAGTCCCCTTATTTCTGCATCAAAAAATTCTTGTGTTTCCTGGGAAGCTGGCTCTACCAGTGTTAATCTAGTCAGCACCTTCCATCCCCCTGAACAAGGACAAGTTCAGAAGCAGCGAATGGGCTGAGCCAGCCCAGGTAGGACGAATCTCAGGAATTATGCCTGGAATGTTTTGCCTGGTGATATACGGTGGCCATTTCTGCCACTCTGAGAAAACCCCGCCCAGAACAAAGCAGGATATAGAGGATGGAAGAACTGAGAGAAGCACAAGGGAATAAGCCAAAGACCTGGGACCAAGTGCATTAAAGCCTACCCTACCTTTTCACTCTTCAGTTCTCTGAGGACAAATTTCCTTTGTTGCTCCAGCCAATTTGTCTTAAGTTTCTGTTTCTTGCGCTTGAAATATCCTAAGTGATATAATCCCGAGCCCAGGTCTTTGCCTTGGCATTCTCTCCAATGAAAATAGCCACTTTTGCAGTGGTTAAGAATCCACCTGCCAAGGCAGGGGACATGGGCTCGAGCCCTGGTCCGGGAAGATCCCACATGCTGCGGAGCAACTAAGCCCGTATGCCACAGTTACTGAGCCTGCGCTCTGGAGCCCCTGAGCCACAACTACTGAAGCCCATGTGCCACAACTACTGAAGCCCGTGCGCCTAGAGCCCGTGCTTCGCAACAAGAGAAGCCACCGCAATGAGAAGCCTGCGCACCGCAACCAAGAGTAGCCCCTGCTCGCCGCAACTAGAGAAAGCCCGCGCACCGCAACGAAGACCCAATGCAGCGAAAAATAAATAAATTAATTTAAAAAAATTCTTAAAAAAAAAAAAAAGAAAATAGCCACCTTTCCACTGACCAGGGCCTACTCAAGTTCTGCCATCACCCTGCATCCTTCCTGGGTCAGCTGAGTTCATAGTACTCCCTCCCTCCTTTACCACTTATTTGGACTATGTTCATTTAGCACTCAAATACTTCTGTGTTCAAACACCCATGCACACACACACACACACACACACACACACAAACACACTCACTGATGTATATGTCCTGTCTCCTAAATTAGACTGTCAATTTTTGAAAATAGAGATGATAACTTATTACGTTGCAGTGAATAAAGTATAAACATTTGTTGAATAGATATTAAAGTTTTCCATTGTACTATCCCATTTCCGTCAGTTCTGAGCACAATGCCTGAGTTATAGCAGAATCGTAATAGTCATCCACATGTTACTTATCAGCTGTCACCCATCTTGGCATCACCCTTGATTCTTCCCAAGAGGCAGGGATCATTCCCCCTCTCATGTGCCTGTAGTATCATCACAGGTATTACATTGTTGCTTTCGTTTATTTCTGAAGCTCTTCCCTTGCTAGATTATAGAGACAGACACCATAATTTCCCATCTTTATCTCTCCATTGCCTTATCAGGTACATAGTAGATACTTAATAGATCTTGTTAAATATAAATGAGAGTAAATTATTTTATTTCTAGTTCTTGCACTGATATTTAAATTATCTATACTATTCCAACTGGTAAAATAATTCTTCCATTTTGTTCAAACATATAACAGACATACATAATAGGCTAAGTGGTAAAATGGGCTTATACAGTACATTTCTTTTATTCATTCAGAGACAAGGCGTGTTAGTTGAAGAATAATCTTATCAGAAAAGCTTCTATGTCAAATTTTGTACTTCAATAATAATGATTTCTTTCAGGGATGACAAACTGCTATGAAAGCTCAGCAATGGGCGTGGCTATAACTCAATATGGTAAATCAGGAAAAGTTTTAGTTTTTCCAAACCATAAAAAGAATATATTCCCATTTGACTACCTTCCAAGGATGCTGCAATATTTAACACTGTTATTTATGGAACACAGTAATATGCATTGAGAAAGAACTGTGTAAGCAGCATTCTTGCAAATAATGTTTGGATGAGAACTTCCCCCAGCAAATATTTTCTCCATTATAAAATGTTCAAAAGTATGCAGAGATAAACCGTAATTACTGGAGACTTTGTAATTAGCGTGCAAGCTTAGTGCGATCCATAGTAGGCTAATGGTTGTGTTCCCAGAAGGCTGCAACAATCTACTGGAGCTGGGAGACACGGTACTCAGTAGCACAATAACCAAGAGAATACTGTCGACCAGAAGGCCAAACTAGAAATAAAAATATTTTTATTGGCTCTGTTTTTAAACAATAGTTAATTTTGCAATTAGTTTTTATGTAGAAACACTACAGTATTTGTCTAAAATATACAGTAATTTTTTACTGTTCTATATTTATTTAAGATTGGATATTTTACTACTGAAGTACAAAGTGGGTGCAAATTTTACATAGTGATTTGTTGTAAACACTTCACCATCATAAAAAAGTATGTCTGAAGTGCCTCTTTAATCAGGTACTAGTGATGTAGATAAATATGGCCCTATGCTCTCAGGAACTTATCGACTGTGTAATGTTTATCTTTACTATTCTAGTCTAGGACAGGCAAGATGGAGTCAAGTTTCCCAATAGATTCTACATGTGTGCCAATATTTTTTTAAGCTACATTGAGCAACAAACTACATACAACCAAATAAATATTTGTTCCTGTGCAGTCAATTATATACTAAGAAATTCCTTATTGAAATCTTTCTCTCTCATCCTCCAGTGTTCCCAAATAGTCTCAGAATTTAGAGCAATAAACTTAAATCAGAGAGGCCTCAAAAACAACGAACGAGGCCAAGGATGGAGTGAGGCTGGCAAATGCAGTAACTAGTTCATCAGTAAACATTTCAGTCAGTCAACAATATTTATTTCTGACTTGATCAACTTCATATGGCATCTTACTATGCATTGTGAGTTGACAGGCTTAGTTTAGGGCCAAAGAAGTTTGAGCTGTTGCAGAGAACAGTGGGAAGAGGTAGTCAAGTGATAGCCTTGGAGCTTTCAGCTTGGAACGGTGCTAACACTGGCCAGACTAATGTCTTGGACTCGTAAGACCTCTTGAATTTGCTGTAGGTCACCTGGAGTTTTGTAATCAGAAAAGTGATGAGCTAAGATTGTTGCTATGACTCATGATTGATGAAGGACTTTAAAGTACTGAGGTTTTTATACACACTAATTGATACCGTTTCTTTCAAGTGTGCAATCATACAGCGATCACCAGATTCTTCAAAAACTGAACACAACAAATAACTCAGAAACACAATCCTAATGACCATATTTTCAAAAAAGTTTTTTTCCCCTTGAGATACCTATATAAGAAACCACAATGCTTTAAGATTTGTAAACAGTTTCTTTTGCTGGCATATGTTCATTTTAATCTGTGGCAATTGTAAAATATTTCACTTAAAGCTTAGTAGGTTCAATTTTTCTTCCTTAGCCATCTTTCCCTTCCCAGATATTTATACAAGACCATGAAGACTTAACCAGAGCCCTATTTTCAGATGTGATAGAATGAATAGGTGGGTCCTGGGCTAGAGTCCTCCCCAAAAGACCAAGCAGTATCCCTGTATCCTGAGACAGCTTGGGGCAAAGTGGCTGGAAATTCTCAGAAGGGTGATGGTGGAGGGTGCATTAGATGAAGACAAAAAGCATCCTGAGCTTTAGAGACATATCATCTAGTTGATGTCGGAGCTGAGGATATTGGCTACACAGCATCCCATGGTGGCGTGTACAGCAGAGAAATTATCTTTTGGTTTTCCACCAACCCACGCATTTCCCACCTTTTTTTTAAAGTGCCTTTATTTGTTTATTTAAATTACATTTTACCTAAATTAAAAGAAAAATAGTTAAGAAGTATAGTGCTTACTTAGAGCCAGCCATGTTCTAAGTGTTTTTTTCATGTATTAACTCATTTAATAATATTGATTCTATAAGGTATGCACTTTCCTCTTTTACAGATGAAGAAACTGAGGCACACAGAGATGAAAGAAGTTGTTTAAGGACATAGCCAGTAAGTGAAAGAGCTGAGATTTGAACCCAGGAGTTTAGCTAACTGATCTTGTCCTCTTGATTTCTCCTTTTTACTGTTTCAATGTGTAAGTCTATTAAATGAGATACCATACAAAAAATGAAAAACACAGGACTGCGCATAGAAGATGCTCAACAAATTTTAGTTCCCCTTATGTTAAAATGTTGCTGTACACCTGAAACTAACACAACATTGTTAATGAACTATACTCCAATATAAAATAAAAATTAAAACAATGTTGATGTATATGTTTACTTCTAGGGAGGGCAGAGTCCGTCATTGCTGAGATTAAGACTGTAGGCTCAGCAGTTAGTCAATCTGGGTAAAATCCTGCCATCTCTTACTAGCTGTGGCCATGTGAAAACTATATAACCTCTGTGTACCTTCCTATCCTCATTTGTAAAATGGGTTTTACAGAGTAGTGATCTCAGAGGGTTGCTGTGGGGTTAAATGAGATATCATGTAAAATTCTTGCACAAGTCTAGGTACATAGCAACCACTGATGAAATTTTGTTGTTAGTAGGGAGTTTATACGGAATGATTTAATACCCAGCATTCCATTGGGAATATAGTGGATAGTAAGTAAATATTTAACGAATGACTGAATAGACATATGACTTAATTAATTTGTCCAAGTTTGATTTGCCCCAGGGATGACTGGGGGCCACAGAGGTTGTATAATATTTTCCTGCTCCCTGAAGGGTGCCAGGATGACTCAGCAAACCCTCATTCCAGCATCTGACAGTGATATGCTAAGCTGCTTGGGCACCATCTGACTTTGACATGATCCCAACTCTGACACATTTCATGGTTTTAGACACTGACAAACCCAAGCCAGGTCAGTCCCAAGGTGCTGAGAGTCGCTGCAGATTGGGGCATAGCCAGAAGAAAATACAGTTATTTAACATTGCTCACAATATGCAACACATGTGACTTTCTAACGAGCTTCCTAAATGACAATAATTCCTTTAAAAAAAGTCTATATAACAAACACAATGTTTACAGTGCTGTCCCTCTGAGGTAGCAGAAGGTCTGGGAATATCTTTGGAATAACAAAAATAGGAAGAGAAAAAGTGGTTTAATATAGTTTTGGTGTTTTGTGTACTTAATTGTTAGATAATTAGTACATTACAAAAGTATATTAATTAGTGTATTCTATTCATGCTGTCATTTATTTGTCTAACAAATACTTATTAACTCCTACTATATGCCAGGCACTATTCTAGGAGCTGAGGACACACTGGTGACCAAAACAGATCAAAATTCTATCAACTATACAACAGAAAATTTACATCAGAATTGCATTACTTCAGTGTCATAATACTTTTCTTAAAATACCATGAAGTTGATAAATTCAATAATGGAATGTTCTATGGCTCTAAATCCCATAGTCTTTACTAAATTGTAAATATAATTGAAAAATGTTATTATTCCTTTAGAAAAATGTATCTATGAAATTGTGGCTCAATTGTCATGCCTGTCAAAAACATGATGGTAAAATCTGAGAAAGTTAACAGGGGCCAATTTCTCTAAACCAGAATTTTGAATATTATTTTCCATGAACTGTTAATAGGTATTCGGCTTAAAAGCAAAAAGTGAATTTCCTGCATAAATAACTTTGAAAATATATCTGTGCTTCCTGAATATCCAAGCATGAAGACTAATACTCAGGATTTCCCAAACCTATTTGATCATGGAACCCTCTTTCTAATGGATCCTTTTGTTGGACAATTTTTTACTGAACACATTTTGGAAAAAAAAAATATTTGCCAAGTCTCCTGTGTAATTTCAGGGCATAAAGGAATTATAGACAATGGTAGACTTGTAAGAGAAAAAAAATTGAAGAACCAATTTTTCATTTGTTTTGTAAGATGAATGAAAGGACAATAAAACTGCACCTGAGATCAACAGTTTTCCTTCCTAAACAATGTCTGTATTTGACACATGTTCTTCTTCACAGCAGTGAGATGCCTCTCTCTTTCTTTTGATGGCAACGGACACATCTGCACCTCCCTTACTCCATGGACCTGACCTTGTATGTGGAACCACCCCTACTCAACAGCTGCCTTTCAACTTCTTCCATGTCAGTCACCCTCTTTTTCTAGGCTTGTTCACACAGAAGACTATTGAAACAAAAAGTTGTTTTGCTTTCGTTTTGGAATAGGTAGTGTATTTACATGGTTCAAAATTCAAGAGGTACAGAAGAGTGAAAAATCCCTCTTCCACGTCAGTTCTCCAAATACCCAGTACAATTAATGTTGCTAACTTCTGGTGTATCCTTCCAGCAATATACAAGCAACATATGCATGTATATTTTCTCCACCCACCAATGTCTATTATAATACTTTTCACACCTCTTTTTTTTCCCTTAGCAAGTTATATCAGAGATTATTTTTGACCAGTCCCTGAGGAGTTTCCACATTCTTTTTTGCTTACTGTGTGCAAAATATTCCACCAAACACTTCGTGCCATAAGTTATTTAACTAGTACACTACTGATTAACATCATTATTTCCGATATTTTGCTATTGTATGTATGTAAATATTGTTGCAAAGAGTAACCTGGTCACATTGATCATCTCACATCCTTGAGAGTATGTTGGCCGTATGCATTTTAAAGCATTTTTCAGTCAAAGTATATGCATCAGTAATTTCATAGATATTGTCAAATTCTTCCTGTGGAAGGTAATAACAGGAGTTGTAACAATACACACTCCCACCAATAATATTTAAAAGTTCTTCTTTCACCTACGTCCATGACAGCACTGTACCAAACTTTAAAAAAAATTTTTTAATTAATTAATTTATTTATTTTTGGCTGCATTGGGTCTTTGTTGCTGTGCGCGGGCTTTCTCTAGTTGTGGAGAGCAGGGGCTACTCTTCGTTGAGGTGCGCAGGCTTCTCATTGCAGTGG